>NC_081322.1:40992228-41617228 GCF_026419965.1 Kogia breviceps | reverse complement strand
CCGCTCCGCAGCATGTAGGATCCTCCCAGACCGGGGCACGAACCTGTGTCCCCTGCACCGGCAGGCGGACTCTCAACCACTGCGCCACCAGGGAAGCCCCTGTTTGGTTTTATGTACAAAAAAAAAAATCTGCTTTCAGGGAAGCAGAGGTAATATAATCAGCATCAGTGTTGTTCTGCTCAGGTATTCCTAAATATCAAGATTCTATTTGAAAATTAAAGATCAATATTTTTTAGCAAGTATGTAGATCTCAATTTCATTCATTGGAAAAAATGGACATAATGCTGATTAGGATTGCTGTTTTGGAGATAAATCTTAACTAGGTATCAAAAATGTTATATGAATATCATATGTTGTATTCAAATTATTTTCAAAGCAGTAGCTAAAGATATTGAAAAGGCATTTTTGAGATTTGCAGATTACTGAAAACAGATAACATATGAAAAATATTTTATGGGTGCAGTAGAGGGAAACTTGAAAAGCAAAATGCACTTAAGACTGTAAAATCTAGACTAGGTGAAATTCAGTATTCATGAAGTCTGCTTTCACCAACAGTAATAACAACAGCAGCTAAGGCATACATGATGCTACCATGTGCACTACTGAACTTTATATATTAACTCATTTAACCCTTACAACAACCTTAGATGGTAATTACTATTATGATTCCCCACTGAACAAATAAGAATTTTCCCATGGTCTGACAGCTAGTTAAAAAGCCAGATGACCGCATCATGTAAGATGCTGTTTTCCTCTCTCTCTCCATCTTCTTTTCTCTCTACCCTTAATTGGCAGGAACACTGATCCAATTGGCCCATCTAGTAAATGGCCAACTGCATACTGCCTTCCTTCTGGCTGGACTAGAAGGGACAGAACTGCTCCTTGTCTGGAGGCCTGGCCGGTTTCTTCTCTCTATCCTCTGAGGCAACCGGCTGCAGGCTAACTGGCCAGTGGGTCTCTCTCTCTCACCCTCTCTCTCTCATTCTGATTCTCTTCTTCCCATGTCTGGAAGTTTGGTGTTGCTTTTGTTTCTTTTTATAACCACTAATGGCAAGATTTGAGACCTGGGTTTGTGTATTTAGGACTTAAATTGGGCAAAGCAAGTCAAGCTTTGAACTGAGGCCATTTATACATTCTTGGTTTAAGAGAACAGGACAGTTTATACAACCCAGCCCAGCTTCTAAGGATGCTCTGCCTTTAGGCTGTGTGCCAAAGCCACAGCTCACAGTCACAGCTAACTTCCTTCCTCCTTTCTTCCCTTCAACAGCTAATAATTTTTTATTTATTTATTTTTTTGTGTGCTAGGCGGGCCTCTCACTGTTGTGGCCTCTCCCGTTGCGGAGCACAGGCTCCGGACGTGCAGGCTCAGCGGCCATGGCTCACGGGCCCAGCCGCTCCACGGCATGTGGGATCTTCCCGGACCGGGGCACGAACCCGTGTCCCCTGCATCGGCAGGCGGACTCTCAACCACTGCGCCACCAGGGAAGCCCAACAGCTAATAATTTTGACAGGATATTGTCCCTCACTATTTCCCTAAGGGACCCAGTAAGTTTGTGGTAGAATTCAGATATTTCTGGATTCTCTGATCACCATCACTTCGCACTCTTTCCCTCAATTTTTCCCACAAAATCTCAACAACATATCCAAAACATGGGCTTGGGGTTGTTAGTCTGTTTGTGGAGAAGGGTTTGTGCTAAACCTTCACAATTCTCCCCTCCTCTGTGACCAGGGGCAAAGTCTGACTGAGGTTAGAATATCAGGTCCAGTCTGGAACTGCATTTCCTTTATGCTCACTTCACTTCTTGACGTTTTTACACTGTGTTCCTCCAAATGAACCCAACAGCCCCACAATGTAAAGTTTTATTAAATGACAATAAACTTCTGTCTAGTCTTAAATAATTGAAGATTTGGGTTTGAATCTTGTGAATCTCTTCTGTCTGCGACTTGATGTTCAGTTTGGAATGGCAGAGACAGTGTTTTTGTTCTTGAAACCATGAGTGGTAAAATCTTCTTGAATTCATCCATTTCTGATTCACCTTACTTTTTGAACATTCAGGATTATTACTTTTCCCCATGCCCCAGTAGTTAGGTGGGCTATGTGACTAGCTCTGCCCAATGGGCTGTGAGTGGAAGTGTCATTTATGGGCCAAAACATTGCATTGCTGGTGTGAGACCCTCCAGTTCTCCCTCTCCCCAGTGATTATAGAGATAGCCTCATGTTGTAGGGATAGAGCCAGAAGATGGATGGCTACATTGCTGCATATAGAACGGTTGTCTTGGGAAGTTGCCCAGGCAGTGCAGTTAACATTGTACAGGTGAGAAATCTTTGCTGTGTTAAGTCACTGTGATTTTGGGGGGTTGTTTGTTACTGCAGCATAACTTATTCTGACACATGAATCATGCCATATTAGAACTTTATATTTTATTTCCATCTGGCATTATTTTTAATTAGATGCTATTTTACTATGATTCTTTCTCTGACACTTATTTATTACAACTTTATTGAGGTATAATTGATGTATAATAAACTGTACGTATTTAAAGTATACAACTTGATGAGTTTTGACATATCAAGTATACACCCATGAAATCATCATCACAATTAAGATAATGAACTTATCCATCACCTCAAAATGTTTCCTTGTGCCCCTTTGCAATCCCTGCCTCTCTCTCTTTCCCATCCCTACTCCCCCAATCCCAACCATTGATCTGCTTTCTGTCACTATATATTTTCAAGGTCTTTATATAAATGGAATCTTACAAAGTGTGTTCTTTTTTGCCT
Source organism: Kogia breviceps (assembly GCF_026419965.1). NCBI lineage: Eukaryota > Metazoa > Chordata > Mammalia > Artiodactyla > Physeteridae > Kogia > Kogia breviceps. Next base: position 41,614,446 of record NC_081322.1, on the reverse strand, counting down.
GGCTTCTTTTACCCAGCATAATTATTTGGAGATTTATCCACGTTGTTGCGTATATCAATAGTTCATCCTTTTTGATTTCTAAGTAACATTCTATTGTATGGATGTACCACAGTTTTTTGTTTTTGTTTTTTTTTTTTGCGGTATGCGGGCCTCTCACTGCTGTGGCCTCTCCCGTTGCGGAGCACAGGCTCTGGACGCGCAGGCCTAGCGGCCATGGCTCACGGGCCCAGCCGCTCCGCGGCATGTGGGATCCTCCCGGACCAGGGCACGAACCCGTGTCTCCTGCATCGGCAGGCGGACTCTCAACCACTGCGCCACCAGGGAAGCCCCACAGTTTGTTTTTTTATTCATTTACCTGTGATGGACATTTGAGTTGTTTTCAGTTTTTGGCTATTACAAGTAAAGCTGCTATGAACATTTATGTGCAAGTCTTTATATAAACGTATGCTTTAATTTCTCTTGGATAAATACTTAGGAGGAGTGGAATGGCTGGGTCATATGGTAGGAGGAGTATGTTTACCTTCTTAAGAAACCACCAAACTATTTTCCAAAGTGTTTGTACTATTTTACATTCCCAACATCAGTATATGAGAATTCTAACTGCTCTACATCCTTGCAGTACTCGTTGTGGTCTGACCTTTAATTTTGATTAAATGAATACACTATCCCAAATTCACAGCTTTGTCCCCAAAGTCATCAACTTAGGTTCTTGATACTTCTGGCAATAGTCTCTTAACCGGCACTCCTCCTTCAGATAAATTGAGTGTGTCAGATAAGAACTCTGTGAACGTCCTCCCACCACCTATAAACTTAGCTCTATCAGTACCAATAATTCCCACCTTGTCTCCTGTCAGAGCAGGGGAGCTGTGTCTCCACCTCCTCCTGTCTAAGTCCCTCTCTCCCCATCACATTACATTCTGGACCCCATTCTCCTGTGAAGCCTCCCTCTGTTAGGCCTCTTACTCTCTCTGCTATCTTCTGCCGTTCCAATTACATGGTACTTGCTCCAGTCTAATAACATATTCTATTCTTGCCCATCTTTAAAAAACAAAACAAAGCAAAGACTATCTTGTGACCCAGTATTTCTCCCAAGCTACCACCCTATTTCTCTCCTTCCATTTAAAGTTAAATATATTGGGCTTCCCTGGTGGCGCAGTGGTTGAGAGTCCGCCTGCCGATGCAGGGGACGCGGGTTCGTGCCCCGGTCCGGGAAGATCCCACATGCCGCGGAGTGGCTGGGCCCGTGAGCCATGGCCGCTAAGCCTGCGCGTCCGGAGCCTGTGCTCCGCAACGGGAGAGGCCACAACACTGAGAGGCCCCGCGTACCACACACACAAAAAAAATGATAAAGTTAAATATATTGAAAAAAATTAGATAATTCCCATTACCTCCTCAATCTACTGCAATCTAGCTTTTATCTCACTCTCCATTGAAGCTGCTCTCACTTAAGTCACTAGTGACCGCCATGTTCCTAAATCTAGCACATACCAAACCCTCTCTTACTTGACCTCTGGGTATGCTTTACACACTTGATCACTTCCTTCTTAAAACTTTTTGCCTCTTGGTCTTCCAGAGGTCTCGCCTGGATGATCCTCCTTGGTCTCCTTTTCTCTTTTGCTTCCTTCACAGTAAATCCCATATGTTATTGTGTCCAGACTGTAACTTTGGCCTTTTGTCATTCCCTCCCGTGACTTCACTTCCACCTTAAGGTCAATGACTACTGAAATTATGTCTCCATTCCCGCCACCCTGCAAGCTCCAAAGCCACAGGGCCAGCTGCCTTCACTTGGATATTCCCACAGATCCTGACGTTTAATATGTAGAAAACTTGATTCACCACCCTCTTTCTCAAATCTGCCTTTCCTGCTATGTTCCCATCTCAGTGTTATCCCGCCATTTGAACATCCTTGACTCCTAAATTGTTCCTTAATCCCCATAATCACTAACTCAGTCAAAGACACTCTCTTCTTTGATACGTTTTGGATCCATCCCCTTCTCCTACCCCTTAGTTGATGCTGACATCAGTTCTCACCTGGAATGCTGCAACTGGTCTCCAAAATAGTCTCTTGGCTTCCAGTCGTTTCCACCTGCAACCCATTCCCAGAACTGCTCTTTGTGATCTGGTTCCTGCCTACCTCTCCAGACTTATCTCCCTAGATAGAGAGATATTTCCTTATTTCCTCTCTAGGTCCTAGTTTTTACACACTCCAGCTATACTGAATGGCCTGCATTGCTCTGAATGGGCCACACTTTTATGCTTCATGTTGTCCTCTTGGTCTGCTACACTCCCCTTCAATATCTTTTGCCTTGAAAACTTCTTTTGTTCTTCTTGACTCAGTTCAGTATTGCCTTCCTAGTGGATTTCCATAGAATTTTCTCTGACCTGCCTATGGGATCCTTACACTCTGTGTATGCCTTTATTATTGTACTTTTCATTAGTACTGCTCTCAGAGCTGTGACTGTTACCTTATGTGGCAAAAGAGATTTTGCAGATGTGATTAAATTAAGGATCCTGAGATGGGGAGGTTATCCTGAATTATCTCAGCAAGTCCTAAATGTAATCACAAATGTCCTTAGAAGAGGCAGGCAGAAGGAGATTTGACTACAGAAGGAGGCAGTGTAACCACTTAAGCTAGATAATACACTGATGGCTTTGAAGATGGAGGAAGGGGCCACAGACCAAAGAATGCAACTTTAAAAGCTGAAAATTTTAAGGAAACAGATTCTCCCCCTAGAACCTCCAAAGAAAGCGTAGCCCTGCTTAAATTTTGATTTCAGCCCAATGAAATATATTGCAGACTTCTGATCTTCATAACTGTAAGAGAATAAATATGTATTGTTTTAAGCCACCAAGTTTGTGGTCATTTGTTACAGCAGCAATAGGAAACTAATACCTTGGGCCAAGTGAAGCCCTGCCCTGGGCCTCAGGCTGCAGAGGCCCCTGGTCTATTCCTATTCCAGCTGTGGGGGTAAAGAGCCTGTGTCCTCACTTCTAGACTCAAGAAATTGTTCCTCAGCAGCCGCACAGAACAGGGAGATCAGCTTGGTGCTTTGTGATCACCTAGAGGGTTGGGATAGGGAGGGTGGGGAGGGGGACTCAAGAGGGAGGAGATATGGGGACATATGTTTATGTATAGCTGATTCACTTTGTTATACAGCAGAAACTAACACACCATTTTAAAGCAATTATCCTCCAATAAATATGTTAAAAAGAAAAAGAAATTCTTCCTGGAGGCCTGTTTCTTGAGCCTAAATAACTCTTCCCCAAGTTTGTTCTTTTGAGACAGACTGTACCACTAGTGGACCCATGCTTTGATCTGAAGGGTAGTCAAAAGAGCAACTGTTTGTAGGATGAGCCACTGTACAGACAATAGACTGAAGGGCACAAGAACTGAAGCCAGGAGACCAGAGAGAAGGCTACCACAGTAATTCAAGTAAGAGATGATGATAGTGGTGGAGATGTGAGAAGTGGCTAGATTCTGGGTATACTTTGGAAATAAAGGCAATAGGCATCCACGTTGGACGGGAGGTATGAGAGAAAGGGAAGTATAAGTGTGATTCCAAGGTTTCTGGTCTGCACAACTAGAAAGATGTCATTGCCATTAATTTAGATGATAAAGAAGGGAGAAAGAGCACCTATTGAGGTAAAGATTAGTGTATTAAAATGTATTAAATTTAGGATGCCTATTAGATAGCAAAATGGGTAAGTGGTTGGATGTTTGAGTGAATCTGGCTTTTCTCAAAGACTATGTGCTTCCAGCAACTAGCATAGGGTCTTAAAATAGAGATTATTAATAGTTGATGGGTCAAGTGAATATGTGACATTCCTTCATAGAAATGTTTCAAGATATACTCACAGTTTTTTATCCTTACATCATCAGGTAGGTTAATATCCAGACCCTTGACATCACACAGCCTGGCCAACTGCGTAAGCCAGGGGTATTAACAGCTTGATTGTTTAGTATCCTCTTGTTCTTGGCTCTGTCAAATGTTTTGATTAGGACTAGGGGAGATATTGAATATTAATACCAAGTGGACTGAAGTCAGATCCATAGTCTGTCTTACTGTTTTAGTGTTGAACTTTCTTAACTTGCTGATTGAAAGAAATTTTTCTCTGTAATTATAACATGTATAATAATTTGACTTCTTTGTTCCATCTCTGAAATCATGTTGTTTTCCCCACCACATGTTTGGAAAAGTTTACAGCCAGAGCTTTTGTTATTTCAGTCTACTTGGAAACATCCTGAATACTAATAGGGCCTGAGTGTCTGATGTTGCTGAATAGTCTATAAAGGTTGTTTGTTAGAAAATGTTAATTTGATGAATGAGCAATAATGCTGATCCTACTGGATCTAAATTTACAGCCACTATAAAACTATAAGTCTATAAAACTTAGTGTGCTTTATATTGCTAAAAAGATCACAGCTCTGTTGCAAGATGTTGGAGACTAGATTTCTCATGCATTTTCTCTTGTACCATCCCTGCCCCCCACCCCCACTCTCCTGAAGTTTCTCTTGTCAAGTTCACCAATGACATTCACATTACAAAATCTAGAGTCATTGTTTTTAATCCTCATTTTACGTATTTTCTCAGCAATGTTTGACCCAGTTGACTCCTCCCTCCTGGAACACTTTTTCTCCTTTATTTTGGATTACTGTGTTCTCTTGGTGTGATGGTTAGTTTTATGTGTCAACTTGACTGGACCACTGGGTGCGCAGACATTTGGTTAAACCGTATTCTGGGTGTGTCTTATTTTGGGTGTGTCAGCCTACTCAGTAGGCTGAGTAAAGCAGATTGTCTTCCCTAATGTAGAGGAGACTCATCCAATCAATTGAAGACCAGAAACGAACAAAAGAGCTGAGTAACTCCAGCTGCCTGATTGGTCTGAGCTGGAACATTGGTATTTTTCTGCCTTTGGTTTCTAATTGTAACGTCAGTTCTTGGGTTTTGAACCTGTGGGCTCTCCTGGTTCTCAGGACTTCAGACTCAGATTGAAACTACACCATCAGCATTCCTGGGTTTTCAGCTTGCTGACTGTACACCTTGAGACTTCTCAGCCTCCACAGTTGCATGAACCAATTCTTTATAATAAATCTCTTCATATATATTTGTTTATTTGCTTGTAGGCCATATCCCCTACTAGAGGATAACACTATGAGCAGAGACCTTTTATCTATTTAGTTCACGTCTGTATTTCCAGCCCTGGGATTGTGTCTAGCAGATAGTAGGCATTCAATAAATATTTGTGAACTGTATGAAAAAATTTGCTTGTATATATTTTCCTAAGGCCTAAGACCAGTAACTACCTGTGCTTGTGTGCATATGTCTTCACAGGTGCTCAGAATATGTCCATATATGTTATCTTATTTATCCTCACATGACCTGTAAGAAAGGAAGGAGGGGAACAATTTAACAATCCCACCCATTGGTGGAAGGGGAATATTTAGTTCTTGAGGATATTAGTTTAATGCCCTGTGCTTTGAAGATAAGAGTGCCTCAGAGTGGGCTACTGGGCTTTTCTTAATTTACCTCATTAACACAGTATATCTAGGAATCCTGTCTTTGAAGAATTTATTTATTTTATAAGGCTGTGCATTTTGCTACAAGACCCGGCCAGTAACAGTATACTCAGTCAATACGAATTTTCAACATTTAAAATTCTTTCCAAACTGGAAGAAATACATCTAAAATTTGTGGTTTCAGGATTCACAAGTGCACATGTGGTAAGATAAAGGAATGGTTTCAGACATCCTCTGGAGCTTGTCTTCCAAACCCAGTAACCAAGGGAGTAGATTATTTTGCACTGATACACAAGTAACCCTTGAGTGTCCTGTGAATACTGTTATGTGAATATATTACTCAGTTCCTGTGCCTCCTCAATAATCTGGATTAGGTGTTTCAGTGACAATTTATGAACAATGTGCAAATGTGTGTGATTTTTTACATTAAGATTTTCACAGGATGGAGATGACACATAATAAACTTTTCAAGTAAATACACTAATAATTCATCTCTTAAATAGTAATTCTATCATCAGTCACATGCCAAAAATTACATTTTTATAATGTGTTTATTTGTGTACAAAATATGTTGTAATTTACTGATGCATATGCAGCAAAATATTCTACCACATACAACAAAAATATGCTTTTACCCCCTTCCCCTGCCCTTGAAAATGGCAACACTGTTTTGGCAGTTCAGCAGTTAAAAATAAAGTGCTATAATTAAGCAGTATTGGAATGTCTTCATTTGACAAGTGTGATGTACAATTTGAGTATACAACCACCTTTTTGTTAGTTTTTTCACAGAACAGGAAATTCCACATCCTGAACACCTCCAGAAGATACAAATATTTGTATATATATGTACACATGTATACACTGTATATGTAAAGTGCCAACAAGCCTCTTTGTCCTTGTGAGTTTGTTGTGCTTATGTTTATTCTCTCTTTCCAAAGTCAGAGTCACACTATGGGATCTCAGAGTCCATCAGCAGGCACGGAGAAGCTCACCAAAGGCTGGCTTGTTGGGGGCGTGGTATTGGTTAGAGGATGGAGGGGGCCTTCAGACCTCACTGGGGGACCTGGAGCGGAAGGGCACTTTGGACTGGAAACAGCCACAGAACAGGAGCCACAGGGCGCGTTGTATCTCCTGGTTGCGGAAGGCATAAATGATAGGATTGATCATAGAGTTGTAGGTGGCGGGCAGCAGGGTGGCGTAGGTGTAGACAGCTGGGTCCTCATGGCTGCCTACCACGCAGTAGATGGCAAAGGGCAGCCAGCTGGCACCGAAAGTGCCCAGCACCACGGCCAGAGTACCCACACCCTTTCTGGTGGCGGCAAGGTGGGGCGGCGCCAGGCAGTGCTGCTGCAGCGCGATCTGGTGCGCGTGACGCCAGACCACCTGGCAGATGCGCACGTACAGGTGCAGCATGATGCCGAAGACCGCAAAGAAGGTGGCGGAGAGCAGTGCCATGTGGCTGCGCGTCAGCGGGCGCACCACACTGCAGGCGGCGCGCTCTGCTAGGCAGTTCCAGCCAAGCACCGGCAGCAGCCCAAGGCCTAAGGACACCGTCCAGGTGGCAGCGAGAAGGAGGTGCACGCCCAGCAGGGTCCGTCGCGAGTAATAGGTGAGCGCGTTGTAGAGGGACAGGTAGCGGTCCACCGTAATGGCCAGCAGGCTGCTGACGGAGGCAGCGAAGGAGGCCACGAGGAAGCCCACAGTAAGCAGGCTCACAGTCTCCGAGGGCACCACGTACTGGAATACGAAGTGCAGGATGAGACCGCAGCCCGCCAGCAAGTCGGCGGTGGCCAGGCTGCCTACCAGCACGAACATGGGCGTGCGCAGCGCAGGTGTGGATGCGATGAGCGCCACCACCAGCGCATTTTCGCCTGCGATCACCGTCCCAGACACGCAGAGCAGTACGTCCCACGGATTCACTGAAGACAGCAGCAGCCCCGGCGGCCCCACTGGCAGCTGCGAAGACAACTCCAGCGACGCATTAGCTGCGCCGCTGCCCCCCAGCGCCGCTGCGGCTGCGGCTGCCGGGGGCCCCCATTCACCGGTGTCCCGCGCTCCTGCTGCGGTGGCCGCTGCTGCCGCACCCTCGGCCGCCACTGCCACCACCTGGGAGTCGTTGAGCGAAGATGAGCTCGCGTTCATCGCGGCGGGACGCTACACCCTGCGTGGAGAGGGAGAACAGGCGTCAGGTGTGCGGTCTACGCCGCCAGGGTACTTCGCGGGGCTCTGCTCCCCGGCTCATATTGCCCATCCCACCCCGGGACCCCAGAGCAGAGCGAGGAAGCAGTGGTTGAGAGCCAAAAATAAATAAATACCTGTTGAGTGAGTGAGCGTGTGAGTGCAATGCACAAGGGATGCCCGCACTGAAATCTTGAGTTTTTGCACAGATCTACACACGAATAACACGCACTCGCATGCCCACAGATCACGTAAGTATGCCTGTATTTGCACACGCATCTTGCGCACCAAGCTAGTAGTGTCAGCCTCAGCGAGTGCCGCCCTGGCTCTGACCGGCTCAGTCAGGCGCTCTCCTCATCTGGGAGGCGGAGTAGCTGTCCGCGGTGCTGAAAGCTAAGTTTCTGCGACCGTGGAGCACAGCGGACCCCTGAGGCCAGAGACCCCTGGGAAACCGGTTTCGGGGGAGAGAAGCTAGGAGGTCTGTGTAGGTGGAGGGTGTGTGGCGTCATGCTTGGCTCCGGGAAGGAGCCATCCCCTGGCCATCCTTCACCCCTTCTCCTCTGCACACCCTCAGAGTTCCTTTAGAGAGCTGGACTGCTCACCTGGGGAGTCAGGGCTTCAGGAAATCGCTGATCATGAGCGCTGTGGCTGGGCGCCAGGCTGCGCTGCCCGCGCGGACGGAGCCGACGCCTGAAGGAGGTGGCCGGGACGGCGCGCAGGAGTGCGGGGCGCTGGTAGCTGTGCCGGCGCCGCTGAGAGTTAGAGAGACACAGTGCAAGAAAAGGCGGTTACGAGCAGGGCGCCCGCTGGAGATTGACAAGCAGGGCGTGGTGACGTCAGGCTCCTGTTTCCAGGGTGTAAGCTAGGCCCTCGCTTTCCTCGCCCGCCCATCAGCAAGCTCCCTCACCGTGTACCCTCTCCAAAGGATGTCTCAGAGGGTTCAAGGAGGGAGGAGAAACGAGAGGGCCGCCGCCGGCCCGGAGCCTCTAGGAATGGGATGGAAAAAAGAGGCAAGGGAGAAAAGAGTGAAGGCTAAGGGCAGGCAAGGAGGGTGAGATGGGAGGGGAGCGATGAGGGATGAGGTGCACTGGCCAGGCTGCCAAGGCCCCGAGTCAAAGGTCACTGAGGGGGCCAGGTTGAAGAAAAAGGCCTGGAGAAGGGGGTGGTTGGGGCCAGAGAGGCCCAATCGCACGCAGAGTTGCTACCTTAAAGGAAAAGTGCTGTTTGGGGGACAGGAATGAACTGGGGTGTGTGTGGTGGGGGAGGATGAGGTTTTTTTAAAAGGATGTTTTAAGGATGTTTCTGGTACAGTGTGTCAGCTGAGTAGAGCCAGAGGAGAAAAGCCAAGTTGTGGGGAACAGAGAAAAGATGGGACAGTTGAGGAAAACAATCTCTTCTTTTGAAGGTTCCCTGTGCAGTCAGTTCCTCTCTCTCTCCCTCCATGTCTTCCTCTCTCTCAGTATCTTTCTTGAACTCTACACAGCAGGTTTCACCATGATCTTCCCAGTTGAATGTTTCCCAACTGCACTAGCTAATAGTGCTCTTGGAACTTGCTCTTTAATTAAAGACCAGGTCTGGGTCTTGTTAGAAAAGAAGAAAACAGCAAAATGTGATTTACTTTGCTGGCAACAGACTTCGCCCTGTTAATTAGTACCCTATGAAACAAATTACAGGACGAAAATAGTGATAACTCATCTGCACCAGACTTTAGTAGGCAGGAGTTTTATTTTCAGCTCCGATAAATCATCCTTTCGGTTTAAAGGCGTATTGTTTTGTCAGTAAAATACAAGTATTAGACTTCTTCTTCTTTTTTAAATTATCCAGAATCTCCCATAGCTGTACTTGGGAAAAAGCTAAAGTAGTTGACTCCATCTAAGACTCTAGAATAAATGATTGCATATTGGCATGATGGTATTATGCCAGAGCCACAGATGTGATTTTCAGGGACCACATGCTCTGGGAAAGGTGAAAATAAACAACATTTGTTACTGGTCCTTCCTCTACTTTTCCCTGTATACCTTCTTCCCTCTCCTGGCTTCACTTTGCCTCTACACCCAGGGGCCCCAAAAGAAAAAAATATATTCAGACTGTCTACAGGCTGGAGTGCAAGGGTTTTTTTAAATCCTGGCCTTCTCCTTCTAAAAATGGCCCCCAAGTCCAGACTACTCTTGCCCTCCTGCCCCTGTGCAGCTGAACTTAACTAAAGAAAAGAAGGAAAACTATAGGACCACTCAATTCTTTGCTGCAATAGCCAGTGTTGGCCCATAAGATGAGTTTACATACAATTTCTCCATTTGGGGAGTTTATAAAATTCTCATGAACCTTCAAATTGGCTGAAGTTTTAAGTTTCTGGAAAGTATCATTTTGAGTTTCAGTAAAAGATTGTCAACTAAAAGCCAAGAATGTTATTTCAGAGCTGTCAAGCAAACTGTCAAACCACTGTAATCACATGTTAATCGCAAATTTTTCAAACAATTAGATAAAGGCCCAAGGGAAGGAGAATCCTTCTTAGTGTCTGAATGTGTTACACTTTTACATGTCACAATGCAGTAGAAAGTATGAGATTAAAGTTGAGCAAACAGAGATCCTGTGTTTCAGACATCTTCAGGCTTTCACTATTGCCAAGAAGGGACTGACTTTTCAGTAGTTTCAGGAGGAAGACAACACCCATATAATCATGTACATAAATGCTGGTTGAGGGTTTGTAGACTGTCTTTTGGTCGTGCCAGTCTGTGGTTACCTCTCTCAGATGCTAGACTGGATCCTGACAGCAGACAGGCACATTCTTTCAAGCTCCTCCTTACCTCCTCCACACCCACCTATCTCCTGGGAGGCAGAAGATGGGAAAGAAGAAAGGTTTGGGTTCATTGGTTATGGATGGATATTAGATGTACTCTGCCCACAGCTCCTCACAAGAACCTGCCCTTCCAGTGGTCTCCTAGAATGTTCAGCCTGTGAACCATGTGACAGTTTCCACCCCCAGCCCAGCTTATGGGAAGAGACTGATGCTTGACCCAAGGCTAGATAAGACCAGCCATCATTTGCTGGACAGTGACCAGATTCCCTTCCTGAAAATTTGAACTAAGAAACACTGTGACAATGGTCAGTCAGTGCTGGGCTCTGGACCTGAAAAGATCATGATAAGTTAGGGCTGCAGTACTCATGTTGAGCCTTGTGTAAAGTGAGAATCAGAGGAAGACAGCTGCAATGGAAGAATGAAGCAGATGTGCAGAGAGGAACAGAGATAAGGGAGATCAAATGAGTGAGAGATGGAGGGAATGACCTCAGTCCCTGAGTATCTGGTTGCCAGCTTTGGGAGTCTAGATCCCTGGATCGCTTGAAATTAGTATTTGTAGTCTCTACTACAAACCTTCCTAATCTTGAGGTTTCTTGAGTGGGTTTCTACTCTGTGAATCTTTGATACTTGACTGAAACACACAACTAAATGTATTATTCATCCACCAGCTTGTCTGATCCTGGTTATGTTTGGGGATGTGCAGAGTTTGGTTTCTGGCTTATAGGCACAGGTTAAACTCATTACCACCCCTGTGACACACCCAACATATCCTCTGGTGCCTTTATATTCCAGTACTATCCAAGCATAAACACAAGGAAACTTTCCTTCTCTGAGGTAATGCCCAGGAATCACAACTCTCAACCACAACTCTTTCTCTTGCTCCCCTGGCTATCTCTTGCCCACCTCAGGCTCAGCTAGTGGTTCCCAACCCTGGCTGCACATTAGAATTACCTGGAAAGCTTTTTTAAACTACCGACTCCTGGATCTCTCACCCAGAGATTCTGATTCATTTGTCCTGGAGTGAGGACCAGGCACCAAATTTCCTAAAGACTCTAATGGAAAGCCAGGGTTGAGAACACTCATCTAAGCAATCATACCATCTCATTGTCAGTTTAGCATGCAGTGAAACTCCTGAAAATTGTAGATTGGAGTTTGGAATAGTTGCAATAAGGGAGTTTTAGCAACAATCCAGCTTCAAATCACATAGTGTAATTTCAGATTCAGGACACTGATCGGTCCTCTGTGACCTTTAATTTTCCACATTCACAAGAACCTTCTTTATGGCCCAAGACGAAAGCTGATGCTTGGTTCCCTTTTGGCCCTGGTGAACTCAATAGCCCCATCAAGGAGCTCTAAATTCTGGTTGTCCTGGACCCTCTATTTTTCTGTAGCTCTCAGGTATTTTCCCTGTTCCTTATTCTGAGTTCACAGCCACTTCCCAGGTGTGCCCTCTCCTGGCCCAGATCTTTGCAAATCAATTCTATTTTACAAAATCAGAGCTGAAGTCAGCCAAGCTGTCTAGACCTTATAAAACTGGGTTGGAAAGACCCTTACCAGCAATTTTGGCCTCTCTCTCTGGGCATCTACATACACACACACACACACACACACACTCCCTCTACTTGGTTCTTAGAAATAAAAAATACAGTTTTCTGCTGGGAAGTATAGGTCTGTCTCTGGTATACAGATACTTGTGCTGACAGCTCAGGAAGAGAGCAGGTGCTTAGCGAGATGTATGAAGCTGTTACTAAGAATGGTTGTTGCTGAAAGAGGCAGGAATCACAAGGGGCATTGCATACTCTAAATTGTATGGCCAGAACCAGGGTCTTGGATGGAGGTAATCTTCTGGGTATACATGCTGAGGCAGATAAATGATATTAAAAATGTCTCCTTTTCTCTGCCTCCACCTGTCCCCATGGTTTCCTCTTCCCCTAAAGCATCAACGATGGGTCATAATGTCCAAGGTGCCTACCTCCTCAGCATGTCCAAACACATCAGGGATACTCCTGCTTCATGCCAGGTGAGCAGTCATCACTCCAAAAGGCTGTTATCCTGGGAGGTCAGCATCACATGATATTCCCACCAACTTTAGAAAAGGACCAGACTACATTATTATTATTACGTATCCACATGATGCAGAACATTGTGCAGTACAGTTGAAATTTTTTCTTTAATTCAGTTGGTGAGCACCACCTCTTTTTTTGCATGAGAAACAAATCAGGAAAGATAATAACATTTAAAGACATGTTCTTGTTCATAAAAAGTGAAAATAACTTTATTGAGTTTTGTGGAGGTATGTATAATCTTACAATTTAGACTACTAGCTGAATATGAGAAGATAAAGTTGGTTCTATTGGTATATTTGAAAATTAACAAGGAGGTAGTCTTCTAATCTGCTGTGCCCTACTTTTTCAAAGTGATTTGAAGCTCACACAGTGGGTTCATACTCATTACCTCATTTTATTCTTTGAAACAATTACATGGAGTCTGGGGTTATTTCCTTTGCAGATGTGACAAGTGAAGTTCAGAGAGGTGAAATGAGTTGTCCAAGGGCACACAAGTCACCAGCAAGTACATTGTGTACAAGATAGCAACAATCTCATGGGAAAGCAAAACAAACATGGATTCAATGTATGCAATGGTGTGTAGACTCCAAAACTCAAAGAGGCCTTACCTTGGATAGATGTATCCAAAATGATGGAGGTTATATATTATAACTTCAAAATCACTATGAGCAGCAGTTGATAGATGACTTTTTTTTTCTGTTTTGTAAGCTGCTTTAAAAATGTATTGTAAAAAAAATTAAAGGGAATTTTGAAAGAAAAACTTTCATCCATATTCCCATCAGCCAACCAGGATTGCTTTCCCCCCCATGATTGTAAACTTCTTGAGGGGATGGACAAGTTCTAATTAATCTTTTCATCAGTATGATCTGTCACAGAGGAGGTGCTCAGTACATGTCTAGTGAATGACTATTTCCAAAATTTATCCACGCACATATATATTTGATGAAGGTATATTGCATAGTATGCATGTACTATATGTACAGTGCACAATTTAAGTTTTCACTTTGTAATAAAGGGTATGTTGTCAATATTTCTATATGTTGTATTATAATTATTTTTCATACTTTTGCATAGCCATTCATTCATTCAGTAAACACTTATTGAGTGCCTGCTAAACATTGTGCTAGAAAATCAAGATGGCTCAATAAGTTCCTGTCCTCAGAAACAAGTAAATGGATTCTGTGAGAAAAGTGTGGTACATACTAATAAAAAGAGGTGATCACGGGAGTAATGGGGACACTTGAGAGAAGGCTGTCACCCAAGCTAGAGGAATCAGGAAAGGCCTCTCAGAGGAGACGATGGAGATCATGTCCAAGCTGAGTCCTGAAGGATGAATAACAGTCACGGAAGGTAAGAAAGACATGCAAGCGTTCCAGGCAGAAGGAGCTGCATGTGCAAAGGCATGAGGTCAGGTGAGGCTGGTGCAGGTCGCTGGGACTGTGGGCAGTTGATTGTGGCTGGCATGTCTGATGAAGAGGGCAGGAGCATAGGTACATCAGATAGGTTGGGCCAACTCATGAAGGGCCTCCTGAGTCATGGCGGAAAGGAGATTTTATCCTGAAGGTGATGGGGAGCCAGTGACAGACGTTCTTAAGCAAAGTGGTTGATATAATCAGATTTGGGTCCCTCTTCTAACCCATGGAGGCCCCACCAACAACTATACAGTGAATGGAGTAGAGAAGGGCAAGAATGGGGTTAGGTGAACCTGTTAAGAGGCTGTTGCAGTGACCTGTACAGGAGATTCTGAAGGCTTAACAGTGGGTAGTGATGTCAGCCAAGTGGAGAAGCTGATGGATCCTTCACATGTTTTGGACATTATATTAAAGCGTATCTAGCTGCTATAAAAGATAGTTCTACAGATCTTGGTGGCATAACATATTAGAGGATTGTCTCTTACGTGAAACCCAAAACAGGTTTCCTGAGCAGTAGACAGCCTTTCACATGATCAATCAGGGACCCAGCTCCTTCCGTCTTAGCTCTACCCTCCTCTAGGACTTCAGAGTTTTCAGCATTCACCATTTCAACATTTCACCATTCTGGTGATTGGGAAACGAACTTGGAGTGTTTTATGGGACATTCCTGGAAGTGGAATGATAGACGGACACAGATAAAGGGAGAGAAGGTATGAAGGATGACTTCCAGTTTTCAGGTGTAGACAGGAATGGGATTGGAGAGGGGCAGAATGGCTAATGCAATTGTGGACATATTGAGTTTGAGGTAGGACATCCAGCACAGATCTCCAGTAGGATGTTAAATAGAGGGGTTGTTCTGAAACTCAGCAGAGAATCTAGATTAGAAAAGCAGATTAAGGTGCCATATAGTACTACTAATAAGGCTACCATTCACTGAATGTGTGCCATTTGCTAAGGTACCCTATGGGGTGGACCCTATTACTATCTTCATCTTACAGAAGAGAAACTGAGGATTAAGGGGTGAAGTGACTTTTCCACATGGTTGGGAAGTGAATCTGAATGCCATTCCTCTGACTCCAGTTGAAGGGAACTGATAAACCTAAGTGAAGAGGACCAGGGGCGGTCCCTACAGCATGGATGGAGGAAGAGAACACCACAAAGGAAGTTGAGAAGAACAGTCAGAGAGGAGGACATATCATGGAAACCCAGCCGCAGTCAGAGAAAAGAGAGTGGGTATGGAAATCAAAGGAAGAGTGAGTTTCAGAAGGAGGAGAGTCAGTTTATACCCAGAGAGGTCAAATGAGGTAAGGTCAAGGAAGAAAAAGCATTCGCTGAATTTAGCTAGGAAGTTATTGGTGACTTCAGTAAAAGGGCAGGAATGGCGGGCAGCCAGGAGAAAGTGAACAGGCTGTAAAGGAGGGGTGAGAAAGGGGAGTGTGATGTCTTTAAGAAGTTTGGCTTGGAGGGGAAGAGAGTAATAGAGCAGTGGTTAGACAGAGATGTAAGTTCAAGGGAGAATTTACTTTTAAAAATGGAAGAGATTTGAAAAGGAAAGAGATGGCTGAGAGGCCAAGGTTGATTTCAGAGAGAGTAGCTATTTGAAGGAGTGAGATGGTAGAGAAGACAGAGAGGGTCTGAAGACAGGTGGAGAGATTAACCTGGGAAAGGGACAGGGACAGGAAGGATGAGGAATGCAGGTGGGGCCATACATGTAAATTTTAAGTGGGGAGCCAGGAAATCAAGGGATTACCTTCAAATTCCTTGTGAAATTTGGGGAGGAGGACATCAGCTAATAGTGAGTTGACAAATGGAAGGGACTTTACAGTTATCATTTTGATGACTGCACAATATTACATTGAGGACATACAGCAACATTTAATTGACCAGTTCTCCTAATGTTAGACTTTCAGATTGTTTATATGTGTGCCATTGTAGATAACCCCACAAAGATTACTTTCATGCACATAATTATTTTTATTTGTGTGATTATCTTGACATGAAAGTTGTCAGCCAAAGGCCAGAAACATTTTCATGGCTCTTGAAATGCTCAGTCAAATTGCATTTCAGAATGACTGTAATAGTTTACAATGCCAATAGCATTCTGTGAGCATACCAGTTTCTCTGCAGCTTTTGTAGCACTGGGTTTTATTATTTTAAAACATTATTTCAATTCAATGGGCATAAGTGGTACCTCATTAATGACTTAAATTATATTTATTTGATGACCACTAAGGTTGACCATTTGCCTCTCTTTTTTTAAACAATCTAAATTTTCTTTTATTTGAATTATCTGTTCTTAACCTCAATCTGTTAGGACTTAATGCTGTTCTTATATAGCTGACAAAGTTTCCACACAAAAATCGTTTGTGTGTCCGAGTTGAGGGAAATTTCTCCCATTTTCCCTTTTTTTACTTTAGCTTTGATTGGTTAGGAATATTACATTTTTTAAAGTTTGTTTTTTTAAAAGAAAGATAATGTATACTTTGGCTTCTAGCCTGAGAAAGGCACATACATGGCTTTGCAGTAGAGTTTGCCTGTCATTTATTAGGGAAGAGAGAGGACAGAGATCTTCTGGGGAGACAAAAGGTTCTGGGAGGGGAATGGGACCTGAGGCAGGCTGCAGTCTCATCTGAGTGTCAAAAGCTCACTCTCTGGACAAGGTCTGTATTATCTACCTGAGGAGGGTTTGGCACATGAGGACAGCAGAGCCTTTGGGCAGAGCTGGGAGGTCATGGCTCTCAAATTCTGGCACAGACCTCCCCAGGTGGGGTCAGAAGTTAGGGCCTCAGCTGCAAGGGAAGCCAGTAGGCTCCAGGCAATGGAATAACCCAGCCAAGAGGGAGCAAGGTAGAGACAGCCCCAGCAATGGCATCCAGTTGGAACACAACCTGCTGCAAACTTTTAGAGAAAGGAAGCCCTAAACAGAGGGGATGGGGAGAGGAAAGTCACAATCACTTAGGCCCTTGCCACGGGCCAGACCCAGTGCAAGGCACTTTACATGCATGATCTAGTTTTACCCACTTTGCCCCCATGGGACTGTTTTTATTATTCCCATTTAACACACCAGGAAGCAGAGGGTCAAAGGGGTTAACTAACATTCACTGTTACGCAGCTTATAAGAGAGTCCATTTGGTTCTCAAAGTCTCACTTTCCTAAACAATGTCTCAGCTCTGAGAAAGGCACATTAGATGGTATTGACGTCAGTACAGTGTGTGTCCTGGGGAGGGGAGATCAGTCCGGCCAGTGAACATATTTTGGAGTGCACAGCAAGTCAAGTGGAGGAGTTTAGATTTGGTGCAAGAGGAAATGGGGACCCAGGGGAGGATTCTGAGCAGAGAGTTGGTTTGAATCGATGCTTTAGGAAGACAGCAGGGAGTGGAAAGCAGAAAGCAGCCTGTTTTTCTATGACATACTTGTGGGCACCAAGTAGATAAAGCAGCCTATTCAATGAGAGCAAGAGGGAATCTCTGAGTTGCTGCTAAGATAAGTCACCACTCTGGATGCTTATCTGAACTGTAATCCCCTCATCTTTTAAGAAGGATTCTGAAACCTAGGAGAGGTTGCTAAGGGAATAAAGCCTAAGTATCATAAGCAGCAGAGTCCATAAAATAATTTTCCCAAATGAGCTCAATTCTCCAGCCAGCAGCAGTTGAGTGTTTGATTGGAGATGAGGAGGGAGCCAGCAGGGATCTGCTTTCCCCTCCTCCCTCTAGACTTTCTTCCCGCATACACAGAGGTGAGTCCCCACCAAGAGTCCTCTTCACACCTGCATTCTCAGGATGTCTACAGCCCCAAAGTTCCTTCAGCCAGGGACCCTACCCTCTCATAGATTCTCAAACTCTCCTGGCTTTTCACTTGATGTAGATTTACACCCTACCCTGAATCCCAAACTGAATGATTCTTCAAGCAAGAATAATTGATTTAAATGACTGGTATAATATGCTTATTTTATAGGTGGAGGTGGATTAAATTTTTCTTTTGAGCTTTAAAAAAAAAAGATAGATGTCTACATTTAGACATAAAAAGATATTCACAACACAAAACCAAGTATACAGGGTATACTGTATGAATTCAGTTTTATAAAATAAATTATACATATATACATATTTACATATATATGCTATATATCAAAGTGTTAACAGTGATTACCTTGGAATGGAGGCTATTTTTATCCTTTTTTTTTTAATGTGTGCCAGAAACCAATAGCTATCTTCCAATATCCATTCTTTCTTTATTCAATAGTAATGGAACCTCCAATTTTATTTGATCACATGGCCACCTAGAATAAATAGCATATTTCTAGGCCTCCCTTGCAGCTAGATGTAGTCACAGTAACTATTCTGACCAGTGAGATGTAAGTGGATGTGTTGTATGGCACCTTCCAGAAAGTGTCCTTGAAAGGAAGAAGCATGCTTTCTTCTCTTTCGTCCTTCTTGCTGGCTGGAATGTAGGCATGATGGCTGGAGCTGGGACAGCCATCTTGGATCCTAAAGTGGAAGCCGTAATGCTGAAGATGTTGAGGCAATAAGAGAAAAGAAGCCTGGGTCCTTGATGATTATGGGCCATTCATACCAGGCATGGATACCCTATATCTACATGAGAATTATTTTTCCTCTTTGTCTTGTATAAGTCACTACTATTTTGAATTTTCTGTCACTTGACAGCTGAACCAAATTCTAGGTAATACATTTGTATATTTTTGAAAGCCATGAAATACATAGGGGTATATTGAAAATTCTAGTCCAAGTCTTATACATGGGGTGATTTTTCTAGCTGCAAAATTTTTCATTGAAACCACTTGTCCCAAGTTTCACTCATATCTGCTCTCATACACCATTCAAATAAATTGCATTGTATCAGCACTTAACACAGTGTTCACTTTTTTTATAGAAATAACATATTGTCCCATCCCTAGCCCATAGACTGTCTTGATTTTAATTCAAAAGTTTTCACAACTCTCCTAAGAATAAAGTATTGATGTGGCTCCATCGTAATGATTTGGGGATATTTGTAGCAGCGTTTTAGGTTATTAGAGACTTGTAAGTTGAGGCAAAACCAAAGTTGAGATGGTTTAGGCAACACTTTCCCTGCCCAAGTGAGCTGCCTCTATCAACATATTGAGACTGTGTCCTGTGAGGACCAAGAGGAAAGTCTGTGTGTTGCAGCTATGTGTTACACATGCTTGATGTGGGTGGCTGTTGCTCATGTGCTGTGTGGTTTTAGCATGTGGGTGATGCACACATGTTCATGAGGTGTTCACGTGTTTTGTGAGCTATATTTATGGAGCCTATGTGTTGTATAGGGGTGTGTGTAGGCGGGGATGTATACTGTGCTCCTGTGCCACATAGGGGTGTGCATGTGTGCACGCATATCACGTTGGTGTGTGTTTGCAGTGTCTGGATGTGTGAGCTCATGCATGCACACACCCATGTGTAGTCCTGTTATATAACAGTGACAGAGGAAAAACCTTGCATTACTGGGTCCTGAGGAGGGTTGCAGTTGATTTAGGAAACATGCCAGCACCTGTCCTATGGAAGAGCCCCCATCGCCACCGCTCCTCCTCCTCTTATATTTCTAGATCACAGGCGTCCCCATTCACTCCTAATAATAATGCAAGGTTTACATTACATTTGGTTATCTAAACTGCAGGCAAGCACCAGCAATTTAATTTTAAGCTGGCTTCGATTCAGTTGCTACTTCTGCTTTTGCTGCTCCAAATGACTAAAAGTCATTTTTAAATTTTTTTCCCCAGGCATTTGCTTACACTGTGAAGGGAAAATTATCCTGAAACATAAGGAATACTTAAAATAACAAAATAAAAGGGAGATATCAGATGAAGAAAAACAGATGTTAACAAAATACAGTGTTGACATTTCAGCTATTTTCATACATTTGGTGTGAAAAATATTCTTGGGCACCTCGCACGTCACCACTTTATCTCCACAAAGAATGCATCGTCTTCTGCTCTCTGGTTCACTCACTACTGTGACTGTCATTCCTGAGCAGGTCTGGATTCACGGAGACCCTCTAAAAGGGAAAAAAATCCCCACATTCCTGTGGGAGTATTTACAGATTACATCTCTATGTACCTAGGGAACCTTGACTCTACAGGATCATTTGACCTCCTGAAGTTTTTCTCACACAGAATGCGAAGGTGCCCATTGCCTTGGAGATCTGCGAGAAGAGGATGCCCGGACGCTGCATCTCCATGCTGTGCTGGGGAAGGGCCAGGCTACCCCTAAGTGGTGCTGTTGAGCACTGGCTGGGAGGGGCACTTGCCACACTGATACGAGGAGGAGACGGAGCCTGCAGGCAGGCATTAGAGGGTTTCTAGAGCCTGCTGTACCTCCTGGCTGGTTTTGGGCACATCTGAGAATGTGCCTGGACTGCAAACGTGGGATCATTAGCATGTACCCATTATGCATATAACCCTAGGAGAAACAGACTATTACCCATAGTTTAAACTGCGGTTGAAATTCCGTTGTCCAAGGTTACACATGTAGTAAGTGTCCATGTTGGTATCTGAACCCAGGCAGTTTGGTTTCAGAACTCGGCTCTTAATTCTAGCTCCCCTTCTGAACACTTGCAACATTGCCCATGCAGGAGCCAGGTGGAGATGGGGGCTGGTTTACTGAGGCACAGATTGGACACCTGTTATTTAGCTCAAGTGAGCTTGGCCAACAACCCAGCATCCTGGCCTGATGTTGTTCATTTTATTAGGAATAATCTTGTGAACTGAAGAAAATTCTCTCTTTCTAGAAAGTGTTTAAAATGTTGACTGGTCATAGAGGGAGAAACATAGACCTCTAGAGAGAATTTCTTTCAGCTCTCACAGGTAATGAGGGAAACATCAGGACATCCTTTAGGTTCTACTTTCAAAAGAGAAACAGAAACTGACCACTTCTCACTTCTTCGATGGCTAACCCTTGACCACCTTCATTCCATTCTCAACACTGAAGGCAGAAAGAAGCTTCTATAAGGTGAAAGTTAGATTCTGCCCCTCCACTGTGACTACTCTATTTAAAACTGCAACTAGCACTCCCACCCCCCTGCTTTCCCCTTTTCTACTTTTTCCTGCTCTGTTTTCCCCTGGTCCTAATCGACTTCTAACATACTGTATAATTTAATTATTCATTATGTTATTGTTTATTATCCGCCCTCCCACTAGAATGTAAGGTCTTTGAAGGCAGGGGTCATTGTTTTGCTCACTAATACATTCCAAGAGCCTAGACTAGGCTGATAGCAGTAGAACAGAGAACACTAAAGGTTTTTTTTTTAATTAATTTTTATTGGATGTGTTTACAATGTTGTGTTAGTTTCTTCTGGGCAGTAAAATGAGTCAGTTATACATATGCATCTATCCACTCTTTTTGAGATTTTTTTTCCCATCTAGGTCATTACAGAGTATTGAATATAGAGGTTTATTTTGAAGGAAGGAAGTGCCAACAAAACTGACAAGAGTTATGAGAGATTTATAGATCTGGAGTTCAGGGAAGGGATCTGGGCTGGAGATATACATGTGGGAGTCACCAGCATGTAGATGGCGTTTAAGGTCACAGGACTAGATGGGATCACCAGGGCAGCGGATGGATATGGATAGAGAAGAGAACTGGTACGGGCCTGAGCCCTGGAGCCCTGCTGTGTTAAAGGGCAGAGAGATGAAGAAGAAAGAACAAGGGAGGCTGAGAAGAAGGAGTCAGTGAGGTAGAAAGAAAAGTGGGAGAGTGTGATGTGCTTGAAGTCAATTGATGGAAATGTTTCAAGGAGGAAATGATTAACTACATCATATGGGTTAAGTAAGGCAGGGACTGACTACTGGAGAAAGGAGTTCACTTGAGACTTTGATAACCAGTCACCAAGCACTCGTGTTCCTTCTCAACATTTTCTCTCAAATCAACCCCTGCTACTCACCCTGTTGTTTCAAGTCACCAACTTCTCTTGCCTTAAAATTACTGAAGTCCCTTAACCAGCTCTGCCTCAGCCTATACCTGCACTTTCCATTACAGTAGCTATTAGTCACATGTAGCTACTGAGCGCTTGAAAATGTGGCCAGCCTGAATTGAGATGTGCTGTAAGTACGTGCTGAATTTTGAAGAGAACAAAAAAAAAAAAAGAATGTAAAACTAGCTCGCTAGTAATTGTTTACATTCCTTCATGTTGAGATGATAATAATTTGGGATTTTTGAGTTAAAATATATTATTAAGATTATTCCTGGGTTTTAAAATTTTTACATTTTAAAAATGTGGCTGCTAGGAAAATTTAAATTACATATGTGACTTGCATTTTTGGCTCTTGTTATTTCTAATGGATAGTGCTGGGATAGACCATTTTCCATGCTGCACCCACGGTAATCTTTTAAAAGGACAAAATTGACCATGTCACTGCCATGCTTCTCCCCTTCAGCAACTCCCCACTGCTTTAAGATAAAACACCACATCTTTAACATAAGGCTCTGAGAGGAGGCCCTGCTGTCCTGCCCCATCTCCTGACACGCTCTCTTTCTTGTTTGTGCTCAGGGCACACTGGCCACATTCCTTACCACCTGGGGTCTGCTCAGATGCAGCTCTGTCTGGCTGGAGTCCTCTTCTGGTTCTTTGCATTGCTAACACATCTCCCTAGGGCATAAGTGTCACTTCCTCAGGAATCTTTCCCTGGTCCTCAAACTAGGTTAGGTGCTCCACTTTATTTATGTATATATGTATGTATGTATGCTGCACTGAGTCTTAGTTGTGGCACGTGGGATCTTTCTTTGTTGCGCTGTGCGGGATCTTTAGTTGCGGCATGCGGGCTTCTTAGTTGAGGCATGCCTGTGGGATCTAGTTCCCCGACCAGGGATCGAACCTGGGCCCCCTGCATTGGGAACGTGGAGTCTTACACATTGGACCACCAGGGAAGTCCCTAGGTGCTCCACTTCTAATCTTACACCTCCTGAGCTTGTCTCTTACAGCACTGGTCCAACTTGCCCACCATTATTTGCATAATCAGTTTTAGTCTTTCTCCACCAGACTGAACATTCCCTGTGGGCAGTCTGTGCTATACTGTTCATTGTTTCATCTGCACTTAACAGACAGAAAGCTGAATTCCTGTTTTACATTATATTGATCCACCTAGAGATTACTTCTGCTCTTTTTTTTTTCTCTCATTTTTTTTTTTTTTAAACTGTATTTGTGGGCTTCCCTGGTTGGCGCAATGGTTGAGAGTCCGCCTGCCGATGCAGGGGACGTGGGTTCGTGCCCCGGTCCGGGAAGATCCCACATGCCGCGGAGCGTCTGGGCCCGTGAGCCATGGCTGCTCCGCAACAGGAGAGGCCACAACAGTGAGAGGCCCGCGTATCTCACACACACACACACACACACACACACACACACACACACACAAACTGTACTTGTTTTAGAGCAGTTTTAGGTTCACAGCAAAATTAAGAGGAAGGTGCAGAGAGTTCCCACCCCAACACGTGCATAGCTTCTCCTGTTATCAACATCCCCTGCCAGGGTGGTACTCTTGTAACTGGTGAACCTAACGTGACACATCCTTATCACCCAGAATCTACAGTTTATATTAGGATTCACTCTTAGTGTTGTACATTCTATGGGTTTAGACAAATGTATAATGGCATGTATCCACCCTTTTAGTATCATACAGAATAGTCTCAATACCCTAAAAATCCCCTGTATTCCATCTAGTCACCCCTCCCTCTCTTTAAACCCCTGGCAACCACTGATTTTTTTAAAACTGTTTCCACAGTTTTGCCTTTTCCAGAATGTCATATACTTGGAGTCATATGAAGTGTAGCCTTTTCAGATTGGCTTCTTTCACTTAGCAATATACCTTTAAGGTTTCTCTGTGTCTTTTCGTGGATTGACGGCTCATTTTTTTTTGGCACTGAATAATATTCCATTGTCTGGATGTACCACAGATTATTTGTCCATTACTGAAGGACATCTTGGTTGCTTCCAAGTATTGGCAATTATGAATAAGTTTCCTATAGACAACTGTGTGCATGTTTTTGTGTGGACATAAGTTTTCAACTCCTTTGGGTAAATTTTTAAGATATTTTTCAGTTGGAGAGAATTGCTTGCTAGGTTGTTTTGGTTTGGTTTTGTGATTCATTTTTCTTATTCTTTTAAAACTAAAGTAAAATTTGCCTAGAGGGAAATGCACAAATACTAAGTGTATGATTCATTGACTTTTGACAAATTAATACATCCATGTAATCAACATTCCAAACAAGACATTAAAGATTTCTATCACCCTCAAGAAAGTTCCCTCGGCTCCCTTTATAAACAGTCCCTGCCCTCTGACACAACCACTCCTTGATTTCTACTTCACAGATTAGTTTTACCTCCTCATAATTTTCCTGTAAATAGAATCATACAGCACATCCTTGGTTTATCTGACTTTTTTCACTTGGCCTCATGTTTTTGAGATTCATTCATGCCATTGCTTGAAATCAGTAGTTTGTACCTTTTTATTGCTGAGTAATTGACTCGATATATTACAATTTATTTATCTTTTCACCTCTTGATAGATATTTGGATTGTTTCCTGTTTGGGACAATTATGAATAAAGCTACTATAAAAATTCATGTATAAATTTTTGCAGACATGTTATTTTTCCTAGTAAATACTTAGTAATGGAATGACTGGATCATATGGTACTCATGTTACCTTTATAAAAAGTTGTCAGAACAATATATGAGAGCTTCATTTCTCCCTGTCCTCATTACTGCTTAGCATTTTCAGTCTTATTAATTTCAGTCTTTCTAATGAGCATAAATTGAATCCTGGGATATACCTCTTGGTCATTATGTATCTTTTTCATATATTGCTAGATTCTATTTTCTAATATTTTACTGTATGCATTTTTGCATCTGGATTATTGATCTTGTAATTTTCTTTTCTTACAGTATCTTTATTGGATTTTTGTATCAGGATCATGGAGGTCCCACGAAATGAATTGGGAAGTGTTTTCTCCTCTCTATTTTTTTTTTTTTTTTTTTTGCGGTATGCGGGCCTCTCACTGTTGTGGCCTCTCCCGTTGCGGAGTACAGGCTCCGGACGTGCAGGCTCAGCGGCCATGGCTCACGGGCCCAGCCGCTCTGCGGCATGTGGGATCTTCCCGGACCGGGGCACGAACCCACGTCCCCTGCATCGGCAGGCGGATTCTCAACCACTGCGCCACTAGGGAAGCCCTCCTCTCTATTTTTTGATGGATTTTGTGTAATGTTAGTAATATGGATAGAATTTACCAGTGAAATCATCTGGGCCTGGAATTTTCTTAGTGTAAAGGTTTGTAGTTGCAAATTCAATTTCCTTAATATAAGAGATATTCCATTTTTTAAAAATGTCTTCCTGTGTCAGTTTTGGAAAATATTACACAAGGAATTTATCCATTTAATCTAAATTGTCAAATTTATATAGTGATATAAAATTGTTCATAAAATTCCCTTATTATCCTTTTACCAGCTGTAGTGATGTCCCTCTTTTATTCCTGATACAGGTAATTTGTGTTCTGCTTCTTGCTCGTTATCTTTATCTCTCTTCCTCATCAACCTTCTAGAGGTTTACTAACTGTATTAAACTTAAGAATGATCTTTCAGCTTTGATGGCTTTTATTAATTTTTGTCAGTTTTCCAGTTCATTTTTGCTCTTACCATTGTTATTCCTACCTTCTTATATTTTTTGTTTAATTTGCTTTTCTTTGTCTGAGTTCAAGTGGAAGCTTAGGTTATTTTTAGATTATTTATTTTAAAGCTTTCTTGTTTTCTAATACAAGTATTTAAAGCTATAAATTTTTTTCTAAGCACTGTTTTAATTGTATACCACAAATTTTGGTATGTTGTGTTTTCATTAAGTTTGAAATATTTTCTAATTTCTCTTGTGATTTCTTCTTTGGCCTAGAGGAAAGGGGTAAATTATTTAGAAGTGAAGTGTGTTGCTTAATTTTCAAATATTCAGGGAGATTTTGTAGGTATTTATTGTTATTAATTTCTAATTTAATTTTGTTGTGGTAAAAAAAAAAAAAAACACAACATAGTCTGTTACTGTTTCATTCCTTTGAAATTGATTGAGACTTATTTGGAGACCCAGCAATTGATTTGTTTTGTTGAAGACTCCATGTACACTTCAAAGAATGTGTATTCTGCAGTGGTTGATTTGTAATGTTTATAAATGTTAATTTTGCCCAGTTGGTTGCTAGTATTATTTAAATGTTTTATATTCTTACTGATATTTTTTAGTCTACTTGTTCCACCAGTTATTGAGAGAAGAGTGTTAAAATCTCTTTGGTTGTGAATATGTCTGTTTCTCTTCAGTTTTGTCATTTACTACATGTATTTTAAGCTCTGTTATTAGGTGCATGTCCATTTAGTGTTAGTATATCTTCCTGATGAATTGTCCCTTTGTTCATTATGAAATATCTCTCTTTATCCCTTGTTGCACACTTATCTTAAAGTCTACTATGTTAGTTCACTAGAGCTGTCGTTAACAAAGTTATCACAGAGTGGATGGCTTAAACAACAGAAATTTATTTTCTCACAGTTCTGGAGGCTAGAAGTCAAGGCATCAACAGAGTTGGTTCCTTCTAAGGTTCCTCTTCTTGGCTAGCAGATGGCTATCTTCTACCTGGGTTTTCATATGGCCTTTCCTCTGTTCATGTGTGTGTCCTAATCTCTTTATATGACGTCAGTCAGATTGGATCGGGGTCCACCTTAACGACAAAGACCATCTCCAAATGCAGTCATATTCTCAAGTTCTGGGGGTTAGGATTTCAATATGTGAGGGCTTTTTTGGGGGGGAGGAAGGTGACACAATTCAGCCCATAACATCTACTTTGTTTGATATTATCATAGCCACACTGCCTTTCTTATGCTTTACTGTTTGCATGGTGTATCTTTTTCCATCCTTTTACTTTCAACCTATCTGGGTCTTTGAATTCAAAATGTATCTCTTATGGATATTATATACTTCTATCTTGCTCTTGTATCCATTCTGACAAGCTTTGATTTTAATTGGAATATCTTGGTTTTTAATATTTTAGGTATCTATTGATAGGATTGAGTTTGAATCAGTCTTCTTGGTATTTGTTTTCTATTTGTTCTATTTGGTGTTTGTGCCTTTGTCCTTTTCTGCCTTCTTTTGGGTTAATTGGGGTTTTTTAGTATTCCATTTTATTTCTTCTATTGATGTTTTAGCTATACATTCTTATATTATTTTCTTAATAGTTCCTCGGTAGTTTTAAATATGCATCCATACTTATCACAGACTACTTAGAATTAATATCATTTCATTTCACTTATAATGTAAGGATTTTACAACAGGTATTTGATTTATTCCTCCTTCTGTCCTTTGTTATTGTTCTCTATATTTTACTTATATTTTGAACTCTACAAAAAAATTATAATTTTTCTTTAAATAGTCATTTCTCTTCTAAAGGAAAATAAAAAAGGGTGGTCTTTTACATATACCCACATATTTGCTTTTCCACTAATTCCTTCTTATAGATCTGAATTTTTATCTGCTATCTTTTCCTTTCAGTCTGAAGAACTTCCTTCAGCATTTCTTACAGCACAGTTCAGCTGGTGCTTAATTCTCTCAGAATGCTTTTATGAAAACTTTCTGAGTCTTTCTTTCCATTGCCTTTGTATACTTCATTGTTTCTGATGAGAAGTCAATCAACTTTATTATTATTGTTCTTTTGTATATAACAAATCTTTTTTTTTTCTGGTTGCCTTTAAGGTTTTCTCTTTATCTTTGGTTTCAAGAATTTTATTATGATGTGCTTAAGTGTGGGGTTTTTTGGTTTGTTTTATCATAATCAGTTAATATGGAGTTAAAGAATAAAGGAAATCACATTTATAGTGCATCCACCTTGTAACAAATGCCACATTATGCACTGATATATAAATGATCTTCTTTAGTCCTTCCCTTGGATTAACCACACCTCCTCACTGAAGGACTGAGACTAGAAATCCTGTATCTAGCCATGACAGAGTGACCGACAATGGGCTTATCTTCTAGCTGTAAACAACAATACAACTGGACAAGAGAAAGGAAACAGTTGTGTTCAGGCAGACCGCACAGTCCATGCTCCTGGAGAAAAGGGAAATACCCAAAGTTAGCTCCACATCCCATCCCTCCCCTCTCCTCTCCCTACTTTCCTCCTGGGCACTTTTAGACCTTGGTGCAGAGAGGTGCAGGCCAAGTAGAAAGCTATAATTTGTGTAGATGGGGGAGGCAGAGCTCAGAGCTGGGGGCTGCTGAGTGGGGCTGGAATATGTGGGAAGATGCACACAGGGGCAATCCCCTTGAGCCCTGGCCACTCAGTGCTGGAGGGTGCAGGGTGAGCCATCATGAGGCCTGAAGAGGGCTGTGCTTGGGGGCTGAGGGCTGAGTGGGGAGGCCAAGCCTCACCATGCTAGAAGACATAGGAGTTTGGGCTCTGTCAGAACAGAGAAAACATCCTGAGAATGACAAGTATTCAAGTGAGACCAAGAAAGGCTACATCTTAAGAGAAAGGACCACCTCCAAGGGTAAGGACTCTGCCCTAAGGACAAAGTACAAACCTGACACAGACATGTCCATTCCCCAAACTCAGTTGTTCTCCTAGCTTCCTCTTCTTCCTCTTTCTCTACATCTAATAGTAGCCAGCATTTATGGGGGGCTTACTATGTGCCAGGTTGGCTCTTCCAAGTGTTTTACTTTTGTTGATTCATTTTTCATCCCAGGACACTGTGAAGCAAGTAATATTTTCATCTCCATTTCACAGATGTAGAAACAAATACTAAGAGATGAAGCAGCTTGCCCAGTGATACACAGTTAAGACGGAGCAAAGCTGAGTCTTGAACCCAAGTGAGCTGACTCCACATTCTTACCTGCAACACTTACTACTTCAATTTTCCCTAGGCTATTACTTATAGGCTGAAAAATCTCTAGTGTCTGTTCACCTTTTCTTCATTTCCTGCCACCACAACCTTGATCCAGACTCTCCTCATCACTTGCCTAGATTTTTATAATGATCTTCCAGTAGAGTTCCCTGCCTCTGTATTTAATCACAGAGAATTTCTAAATTTGCAAACTTCATCATACAATTTTTTTTTCTTCTCAAATTCGTTTAATGGCAGCACCTATGGTCCACTATGATCCACCTCTCTATCCAGAATTTTCCCCAGCACTTTCTTCCTGCCTCTTTCTTTCTCTCCTTCATTCTTTTTTTTTCCAGCTTTTATGACGTGTAGTTGCCAAATAAAGTTGTAATATATTTTAGGTGTATAATGTGATGATTTGATATATGTATACATTGTGAAAATATTTTCACAAATGAGTTAATCAACACATCCATCCCCTCACATAGTTACCATTTTGGGGGTGGTGTGGTGTAAGAACACTTGAGTTCTACTCCCTTACCAAATTTCAGTTGTAGTTACATTTATTTTTATTATAGTTACTGTAGTCACCAAGTTATACATTAGATCTGCAGACTTTATTCATCTTATAACTGAACATTTTGCCAACCTCTCCCTGTTCCTCACCCCAAACACCCAGCTCTTGGCAACCACTGTTCTTTCTTCTCTCTGCTTCTGTAAGTATGACTTTTCTAGTCTTCATTCTTTTTTTTTTTTTGCGGTACACAGGCCTCTCACTTTTGTGGCCTCTCCCTTTGCGGAGCACAGGCTCACGGGCCCAGCCGCTCCGCAGCATGTGGGATCTTCCCGGACCGGGGCACGAACCCGCGTCCCCTGCATCGGCAGGCGGACTCTCAACCACTGCGCCACCAGGGAAGCCCTCGTCTTCATTCTTTACCACTCTAACAATGCACCCCTACTTGTGGTTTTAAAAAATCACACAATTTCATGCCTCTGAGCTTCTGCCCATGTGTTCCCTCTGCCTCAAACACTTTCCCTACTTGTCAGCCTGGCAACCGCCCTCCTCCAAAGCCTGTCCGGGCTTCTCCCAGGCACATGAGGGCCTTTCTTCCACTACAGGGTGGGACTGTGTACCCCCTGGCCCCGGCACAGGCCCTGGCAGGACTCTCAGTCTCTGACTGTCTTGCCCTGGGTCGGGCCATGTTTTACTTATTCCCCAGCACTTGGCACACGGTGGGCACATAGTAGGCACACAACAGATGCTTCTTGAAATGTGGTACACGGGAAACTCCTACCGCAGCTGAGTGATGATGTATTGTCCTGCCCTCAGGTGGGCAGGAGTGAGGGTGAAGTGTGTTTTAAGGAGCCCACATACACCAGGACAGGAGAGCAGGGAAATGTCAGAAAGTTTTTTTGGCTTCACAACCCTCCCAAGGCTGGTGCTGCTTTATTAACAGAAGGGCAACAGCCTACTTGGCCGGTATTCTCGCAAGAACTAGAGATTTCTCCTCCTTGTTTTTAAACAAAGCTGAATTCCACTTGAGCATTTCATTGTTCTCTGCCTGACTCCTTTGCCTAATTGTTTCTCCTAGGAATTGTCTTTTTCTTGGGAGAGAGTGTTCACAAGACACAACTGATCACAAAGAGCTCTAGAATGCTTCCTTGGGGGGGCTCCTTGGCCCTGCCGCGTGTGAGCGGAGGAGCAGTGACCCCAGTGCGTGTACCCACCATCCTCCTCTTGCCCACAGTACACACGTGACTAGGAAGGGGGCTTTGTTAACAGAGGTGCAGCTGAGCCGGCTGATTCTCCTGCCCAGTCGACCTTGCCAGAAATTGTGTCAGTAGGATAGCTTTTGTTTTTGCTATTTAAAAACAATTTTCCTCTTTAAAGAATTTTCACTAAGGTTCTGAGAAGGTGACTGTTTGACTAACACACAGCTTTGGGGAGATGGGAGGGGTAATTAGCAGACCCACCCTGATGACCCGTGTGGAAGCAGTAGCCCTAGCCAGGACTTGTCCAGACCGATTTCACTAAAGCTGTGCTGTTCCGGAGTGGATGCAGGGTCGTGGACTCAGGGTGCTTTCTGAAGAGGGAAGCCGGCCTGTCATCTGGCCCCCCAGTAAGCTCCGGATTCCTCTGACTGCTTTTCGGGGAAGCTCTCTGCCTTCAACCCAGGTCAGGTACACCACCCACGGCCTCTCACATCTGTATTGTTCCTCCATAGCACTACCAGAGCTTGCAAGACACATCTGAAGTCTTCTCTTATTGAATACCTCCTCCACTGGACCTTGAGCTGCATGAGGAAAGAATATGTCTGTTGTATCTAGAGGCTGGCACATGGCATGTGTTGAATAAGTGTTGTTAAGCAGCCTTGGCAGCTCCTGGAAGGGGAAGGGTTTTATGAAATTCTTTCATCATGACACGTTATAAAATGCTCTTCACTAGCATTTCACTAACTCCCTCTTTCACTAGCATGACACTCCAGACCTCACTGGTTGAGACGAGGCCGCTTCTGAGCTGTGTGTCCATGAGTGGAGGTAGTTGGCATTGACAGTCACAAGCTCAGTCTAGCCAGCTTCCCTTCCATCTTTGCTGTGGACTGTGCCGGGCGCTATGACAGGGCTTTGGTCAAGGCCAAATTGTGTCCCCTCAACATTCATAGGTTGAGGCCCTAACCCCCAAAGTGACTGTGTTTGAGGATAGGGCCTTTAAAGAGGTAATTAAAGTTAAATGAGGTCATATGACCTAAATCAGTCCAATGAGGTCCTAATCCAATAGGACTAGAAAAGGCCATGCAAGGACAGAGAGAAGGTAGCCATCTGCAAGACCAGGAGAAAGGCTTCAGGAGAAACCAAATCTGCCAGCACCTTGATCTCAGACTTCCAGCCTCCAGAACTGTGAGAAAATAAATTTCTATTGTTTAAGTCACTTAATCTGTGGTACTTTGTTATGGCAGCCCTAGAAAACGAATACAGGGCTTTACTATACAAATAAGTGAATGGTGTGGAAACGTAAGGGAGAGAAGCATTTCTTCTATGGGGTCGGGAGACTTTGAGGAAGAGGTTATGTTTAAGCTGGTCTTGAAGAAATGAAGGAACTTTCGCTGATGACTATGGAGCATCTTCAGGTGCCAAGCATGGCCAGAGGCTTTATTTGTATGACCTCCCTAGGGGATGATTGCATCCCTGGGAGGTCTCTAATCTCCTTTTTCCAGGAGGAAATTGAAGCTAACTGAGGTTAAGTGATTTGTCTAATGTTACACCATTAGCAAGTAGCAGAACCAGAGTTTGAACCCAGGACTAGTTTAAACCAAAGTTGCTACTCTTTCTATTTCACTGGACACAGTGTGTATCAGATAGTAATAATGATAATAACACCCACAATAACTATGAGCTCGGCATGCATATAAGTTATATACATCATCTCATTTAATCATTTCAAAAGAATGAGAGAGATATTCTGATTATCTTTATTTTACAAATTACATTAAAAAATACATAGACTTAATAACTCATTCGAAATCATACAACTAGTAAGGATCTAGGAGTTGAATCCAGGCTGGTTTCAGAACCCACTTGCTTAACCATTTCATTTAATTTTTTCAGATGTGCACACGTACTGGGGTTGGGGGCAGGGAGGAGTGGGGCTGAATGTTGCTAGTTTTATAGTTTGGGGGCTAAAAGTCTTTTAGGGTAAGCATTGATTGGTAAAATTCTGTATGAGCAGTAACAATAGTAATAATCAGCAATGATAAATATAGCCAAATATTTGCTTTCTCTGGAGCAAACCAGTTGGGGTAAGGACAGTGTGTGTCCCTAAATCGCCTCCACACCCTTGAGTGGGCACAGGATCTCTGGTGGTTCTGGGATTGGAGCATCTGGGAACTGAGACCAGAGGTGGGTGCTTCAGTGACTAACAACCCTGGAGGATGCTGCAGATCCCTGGGCCCTCAGCCTCACTATGTTTGCTCCCACCTCTATATCTAACAGTCATCTCTCGGCCTGAGAGCGAGAACCCAGCTGGAAGCTTAGGGTCCCTGGAATCTGTGGTTCAGGGCAGGCCAAGCCTTAGTCTTATTCCTGCGGCAGCAGGCAACCTGTGAGGTAGCGAAGGTGCAGGACAGCCACCTTTTGGTCATGGCAACTGGTAAACCAGTTCAGTGCTCTATCACTGCACATTAAAGGTAGCTTTGTGTAGGACAGGCAGAACTTTGCTTAGCTCTGTGTGCAGAGTTCCCTCAGAGAAAGTCCCAGGGTCTCCCTGACTTTCTATTTCTGCTCTCCTCACCTCTGCCTCACTTGTGGGCAGTAGCTACAGGAGCCTGGAGCAGTTGCTAGACAACAAGCCATCTTGACATCCTCCTTGTGGTTTCTAGACTTCTCCACTTGGATCCCCTGTCTCTGTCCATCTTCCCGGCAGCAGAATTGGCCAGACCCGGACCAGAGATTCTGCAGGACTCCTGTGGGACACCTGGGTGCTCCCTCCCAGAAGATCCTCCCTGAGAACTAGCCACTGCCCCTTAGGAGCTTCTACCTTCCAATGTTGCTAGTGTTCCCATTTTATCACATTAAAATATGTGTATTCCAGAGGCAACTCATTATGGAAGGGTTTACTCGTTCATCCATGGGTTATCTGGAAGTTTTCCTCTTCTCTCTCATGCTGTTATTTTCTGGCCATTTTCTTCTAGGAGTCAGAGGTCTCTGGGTACAGAAGAGTAACCTATGTGCCATGATTTTGGTTTGGGAGTGTCAGGGACCAGAGCATGACACCCCAAAATACCCCTCCTTGGCTTAAGGATTATTTTGAGCTGAAGGCAATTGAGGAACAGCAGACATAGGAAAAGCTCTAAAAACAGAGACTGTTTCCCTTCCGTAAGGGAAATTTACATTTATAAATGCAATTCCAGTTTGTAAAAGTGTCTCCCTCTCCTGAAGTAGGAAGAGGAGGACTCTTAATAACACATCAGTGGAGAAGGCAGGGACCTACATCTGCATAGCAAACCTTACTAAACAACCCTCATTTACTTGCTTTTCCTGATTAACTTTCTATACCTTGCCTCCACTGCCCAGAAGCCCCAAACCTCTCTTTCTTTGTCTGCTTCTTCTCCACACTTTGTTGCCCTTTAGGGTGGTATATAAGTCCCCAAATTCTGAACTCCTCCTTGAGCCACATTTTCCTTTGTGAACTTTCATCAAACATATGTAATTAAATCTATTTTTTCTCTTGATAATCCTTTATCAGTTAGATTCGCGGGCCCCAGCCATTGAACCAGGAGGGTTGAGGAAGAATAGTTTCCTTCTACCACAGAGGGGTGACTGGGATACCCCAGTCACTCTGGAGGCTACAGCTGAAATCTTGGGATGTCAGACAAAGCCTGCGAAAGGTGAAAACTCTCACCGAGTCCGCCTCCCAGGTTTCTGCCTGTAGGGTCCAATCGACAGAGGGCAGTTAAGAGTCTCTTTGTCTCTTCCTTTCCAAATTTAGATTATCAGGAGAAAAACATTAGTAAGAACTACTTAGTTACACTGTGACTCTTGTGAATTTGGTTTTGAGTGTTCACTGGTTATTGGTCCTTTCCTTCTTAGGGACATTTACCGTTTGTCCTGCTTTGTGTCCTGAGAGCTTGGCTTGGCTTTCTGCCTGCCAGAGTGCACAGGTTGGTAGGGCTGCGTCTGTAGGTGGCCAGCCATTAGGTTGGGGGCCCTGAGAATTTGCAGATGGCCATACAGAAATGTGGGTTGCACCCCAGTGTGGCTGATGTCCTGCTGACAGTTGCCTGTTCCGGAGGGTTCATATAAGTCTTTCTTTCAGCTACCTTTGCAAGTGGCTGTGGGCCATGAGGACTGCATCTTTTGCACTGTCTTGGCGAGCTCCTCTTGTGTCCCTGTTGAAGCAATGAAAAGGCTTACTGGTTTTGATTTTGAGTCAAAACTGGAATAGGTATACCTTTGTATACCTAAAAAAAAAAAACAGCCCCTAATCCCTTTTCCTTTGTCTAGCTTATTCTCCAGCCTCTGTGACCCTTTGGAGTGGTATATAAACCCCCAAATCCTAATCACCTCTGCACATAATTTAAAAAATTGTTCTTCTCATGTTAGTCTGTCTTTTGTTAGTTTAATTTCCAGGGCCCCAGATGGAGAACCCAGGAGGGCAGAGGAAAAAGTTTTTTTCCCTCCCTTACAGGAGACAATGTGTTATTGACTATTATACACACACATATATAAGCTTTCTCACTTTTGTGGTTGAAGATGAACAGGTTACGGAATTACAAAGTGAAATATTAAATAAACCACACTCACCCCACCCCAGTCTTCTTGCTCTTCATGAATAGGAGGCATGTGGCAACTCCATTAGGAGGGTCTGCAAAGATTGCCCGGTGCTGCTCCATTCCTCATCAGTCTTTATTCAGTGTCCTCCTATGCCCCTGGACTTCAAACCTTGTTTGCACAGCTCTGGTGGAACTCGTATGCAATACAGGATTAAAGAAAATGTCAGTTAACCAAGAAAGTGCTATTCAGCAGCCTTTAAAAAAACAAACTGGAAGATTTCTACCAAATATCCCAAAACATGTTCACGGTTTTTTCTGGCTGGATGTCTCCCAGCACACGCCGCGCAGCTCCGCTGCAAAGAACCACATCCTTTGGTGTCCACCATCCCTCTTCTCTTCCTGCCTGCCTGTCAAGGAAGCTCTCTCCTCCAGAAATTCTTTGCCTCTGTCTAGAAAGTCTGTCCTCCTGAGGAAGGTGTGGTCTTAGGAGTGGAGCATCAAGGGGAAGAGAACCAGAGTTTATGGAGGTCTAACACTGGCCAGGCACTGCACTCGGTGCTTTCTCTACTTTTTGTACTAAATCCTTTCAACAATCCTCTAATGTGTAAATCCTGTTTTAGAAACGAGGAAGCTAAAACTCAGAGAGATTAAGGGATTTGTTCACTGTCATACAGCTGGTAGAACCTCCAGCTAACTTCCTCTGTTCCTCAGTTAGTTTTTTCCACTCAGGGTAGAGTCCCCAGAACAACAGGGGTTTGCTAATCCTTATAGCTATTCATAGCCAGCTATTCTCCATGGCTCAAGCATGGAGACCAAAGGAAATGGAGGGTAGCAGCTGGGGTTTCAAGTCCAGGTGCTAACACTTGCAATTAGCTGGCAAACAGAACAGACCAGAGAGCCCAGAGTAATCAGAGGGTTAAGAAAAGCCATCAGGAGTGAGCAGGTTTCAAACCTCTTTTGCTCCTTGGATGTCTATGGAAGAGTTTAGAAATACGGCTGTGAGGACCTGGCTGTGTTCTCTGAACTGGCAGATCTGGAAGCTATGTGGAGGTTAAGGTATGCTTAAGAACATTTCCTTATAAAGGAGAGCTGTGGCCTGAAGAAGAACTCACCTGCTGCATTCTGTGACCCAGCAGAACAGCAGACTTGAACTGCCATCTCCTCGTTGCTATGGGGACAATTTCCTACACATTTTCTGAGACACTCAGGCTGGGGTAAATGCTGCCACTTGTCAATGCATGTACTTCAACTGGTTCAACTGGAAAAAGAATGGCCGGGTGATCACCTACCAAAGACAGAACCTGAAGACTTTCTTCACAACTTGAAAACTAATTGACATTCCCATTTCTCTAATCATAGGGGTACCTACAGGCTCTGCCCTGCAGTGCATTCAAACTTTCTCCTTGGACTTGTTTCCTAGGTGAGCAGTGATTGGTGAAGGAGGTGCTGCAGGTTCAGTTCAAGGATTGCATACTGGTGACTGTGAATCATCCTAGGATCCTTGGTTCAGTACAAGCACAAAGAAGCTGCAGATGAGGAGTGGTGTGTGCACATACTCATTCACACCACATACACACACACACATACACACACACAAACATACAGCCCCAGTGTAATTGTTCTGTGCTCTACTACGTTCCCTTCCTGGAGGTCACATCACATTTGGTCAGAAGAAATCCACCGAACCTTAGGACTCCAGCAAAGGTTGCTTCTCCTTTCACTGAGATCCACAGTCTGCACACCATTTTTATTTTGCATTGATGTGCAGGACATTTAACTTTTTTTTTTGGCCGCATCAAGCAGCTTGTGGGATCCTAGCTCCCTGAACTGGAGTCGAACCTGCGCCCACTGCAATGGAAGCGTGGAGTCCTAACCACTGGACAACCAGGGAATTCCCTGGACATTTAATTTTTAAAGGAAGATGAGGACATTTTTGCAAGGTAGAATTCCCCATGTAGAGACAGACTCAACATATGCAGAAAAGAGGGCTGGAGTAAGACTTGAAAGACTTGCCCTGCCACTGATCTAGCTGTGGGATCTTGAGCAAGTCATCTGGCCCAAATGCATGACATTTTCCTCCTCTGTAGAAAAGGATGATCAAGCCTTCTTCACAGCCAGGTTGTTACAGTTAAGTTAAATTGGTTCATTCATTCAACAATTATCTAGGGCTGGGGATATTTCAAATGAGCATGAGACAAGGTCTCTTCTCTCATTCTAAGGTACACATACATAAATGAAAAAAATAATAAATAGGGGGTAAATAGCATGCAGATGAATAAACGTGGGAGTGTGGAAGAAGGGACTGGGCATTTGCTTTAGACTGGGAGTGGTAGCAGTCAGAGCAGGCATCTCTGAAGAAGTAACATTTAAGCTGGGATCAGAATGACAAGAAGGAACCAGCCATGCAAAGTTGAAGGGGAAGGTCAATCAGTAGAAGACACATGTAGTTCAAAGGTCCTGTTACAGGAATAAACTTGGAGTGTCTGAGAAACCAAAAGAAGGGCAGCGTGCCTGGAATGTGGTGAGCGAAGGGGTTAGGGAGCCAGGGGCCATGTCCTGCAGACCTTTGTAAGCCCGGTAATAAACTGAGATTTTATTCTAAGAGAGATAGGAAGCCGTAGGAATGTTTTCATGAGAGGGGGATGTCATGATTTGATTTTTGTTTTAAAAAGATTTCTCTGGTCACTGTGAGGAAAGTGAAGACCAAGTGGAAAGAAGACAACCAGTTAGGAGGCTGTTGCATGAGTCCAGGTAGAAGATGATGGTGAATTGGCCCAGAGCGATAAGAGAGAGATGGAGAGGAAAGGACACTTCTGGGCTATGAGTCTTGCTGATGGATTGGATATGTGGGGAAAAGAAGAATAAAGGTTAGGTCAGATTTTTGGCCTGAGTAGCTGGTTGAGTGAAATGGGGAAGCCTAGGAAAGGAGTAGATTTGGAGGGATCAAGAATTCTTTTTTTTTTTTTTTTTTTTAAGACATTTTACGTTTGCAATGTCCTTTAAATATCCAAGGAGAAATGTTAGCCAGGCAGTTGGATGTAGGGGTCCAAAATGCAGGAGGAGATAGGAGATGGAGATAGAAATGAGGAATTCGAAACGTAGAAGAGGTATTTGAAGCCATGGGACTGGATGAGTCACCTAAGGAGAGAGGATATGCAAGGACTGAGCCCCAGGGCTCTCCAACATTTAGATGATGGTGAGGAAGAGAATCCAGCAAAAGAGACAGAAACAATAGTCACTGAGGTTAGAGAAAAAGCAGAAGAATGTGGTTTCCCTGAAGGCAAGAAAAGAAGGGAGTGTCTGACCAGAAGGAGTGAGTGGTCAACTGAGAGGCCAAGTGATAAGAAAAATGACCTTGAACCTGACAATGTGGAGGCAGTTTCATCAAGCGGTTGTGTACGATGGAAAAGAGCTTTGAGGGCTTCCCTGGTGGCGCAGTGGTTGAGAATCCGCCTGCCGATGCAGGGGACACGGGTTCGTGCCCCGGTCTGGGAAGATCCCACATGCCGCGGAGCGGCTGGGCCCGTGAGCCATGGCCGCTGAGCCTGCGCGTCCGGAGCCTGTGCTCCGCAACGGGAGAGGCCACAACAGTGAGGCCCGCATACCACAAAAAAAAAAAAAAAAAAAAAAGAAAAGAGCTTTGAAAACCATGAGGTGCTATGGGTGCTTCTCCAAAGGAAGAGAGGTACACAAGGAGAGCTTTTTCAAAATACACGTGTAGATTCAGCCCCTGATCAATTAGATGCAAATCTTTGGGTGTTTGAAAAATCTCTGACGCCTCCCTAATTAAGAGCCTCCATGTAACCAACTGTAAGTTACTATTACTAATACCTCTGTGTCCCCTTCCCAAGTATATTCTGTGTCACTTTTACCCTTTTTACAGATGTCTTAGGGACATCTCTGTAGGAGGACGTTTATGTTATCACCAGTTACACTGGTAATGTGTAACAATCATGTTCAGTGACCCTACTGAGATATTTCACATACAAGAATTCTTTGCATTGTCCAAATACCCTTGGAGCTCTGGAATTAATAACCGAAGAGTTCACAGTAAATATTGCAGATCGAGGGCTCTAAATTGGCTTATGAAATCTCCCTGCTCAAACATGAACTCCAGTTGGTTTAGATGAGAAAATCAGTAGGTAACCAAAGGCAGGGCACCTTTCAAGGCAGGGCAAACAAGATATGTTCCAACCCATGTCAGGTAGCCACGGGTGACCCCACAGAAGGCTTGCTCACCATTTCTCTTCTCTTCTTCCTGCTCTGTACCTTTGATCTTGTTTTCATATTCTTCCATTTTAGGGGCTCTGGATCAATGAGAGGATGTGGAGAGGGTGGAACAGTGAAGGGAATATTTTTTTAAAGATCTTTTAAGTGCTTTATTGATTAAAAAATGTGGTTTTGAAAGTAGCTAATAATTGTATGACAGTTGTTTCTGAAGAGGTTGCTGAGCCTCGGGGAAAAGGTTATGAATACATTATTCTGTCAGTTTTCACACAAATAATCAAATGGCCCTCTTCTCACATTCATACACCTGGATATGGCTTAGGAGGGCTGTCACAGGAGTCTGCTTTGTTGTGATATCTTTATTAATGAGCAAGAAGCAGTGGTAAATATTGTCCCAATTAAACCTACTGTGGATACTAATCGAGAAGGCACAGCGAGCCAGTGGGAAAGCACAGATGCCACACTAACTCACTCTGAGCTTTTAAGTACATGGAATGAGAACAGCAAAATTAGTTTTGATGACAGAGAAGGAAGGTGAACGGAAAAATATCCTAGATGCACAAGCTATCAGAAAGATAAAAGAAGAAGGAAATACCAATTACTATCATTATAGTTCACCAAGAATGCTGAGTTAGCATGGCCCTGCCTGTAAACTGGATCTCCAGAGAATATATACTACCAAATGTAAAATAAGTAGCTAGTGGGAAGCAGCTGCATACCACTGGGAGATCAGCTTCATGCTTTGTGACCACCTAGAGGTGTGGGATAGGGAGGGAGGGCTGGAGACGCAGAGAGAGGAGATATGGGGATATATGTATATGTATAGCTGATTCAGTTTGTTATAAAGTAGAAACTAACACACTATTGTAAAGCAATTATACTCCAGTAAAGATGTTAAAAAAGAAAAAAGACTGGAATATTAGTTGGAAAATTAGTTTTCAAGGACAGGAAACAGGAAGCCAGGTGGTTTGAGACTAAGTTTACAGAATGGGATTGTTGAGGTTTAGTTGGTTGAGCCCTACTAGAAGAAGTATAGGCCAGTGGAAGCGGGTAAGTCCAGGAGGCAATTGAAGGAAAGTAGAATTTTTTAAAAAATTTTTGTTGGAGTATAGTTGATTTACAATGTTTTGTTCATTTCAGGTATACAGCAAAGTCAATCAGTTATACGTATACATATATCCACTCTTTTTTTAAAGATTTTTCCCATATAGGCCATTACAGAGTATTGAGTAGAGTTCTCTGTGCTATACAGTAGGTTCTTATTAGTTATCTCTTTTATATACAGTAGTATGTATATGTCAATCCCAATCTCCCTTACCCCTCCCCTGCTTTATCCCCTGGTAACCATAGGTTTGTTTTCTACATCTGTTACTCTACTTATGTTTTGTAAATAAGTTCATTTGTACCCTTTTAAAAAAATATTCCACATATAAGCGATGTCATATGATATTTGTCTTCTGTATCTGACTTACTTCACTCAGTATGACAATCTCTAGGTCCATACATGTTGCTGCAAATGGCATTATTTTGTTATTTTTTATGGCTGAGTGATAGTTTATTGTATATATGTACCACATCTTCTTTATCCTCTTCTCTGTTAATAGCCATTTAGGTTGCTTCCATGTTTTGGCTATTGTAAATTGTGCTGCAATGAACATTGGGGTACATGTATCATTTCGAATTATGGTTTTCTTCAGGTATATGTCTAGGAGTGGGATTGCTGGGTCATATGGTAGCTTCATTTTTAGTTTTTTAAGGAACCTCCATACTGTTTTCCATAGTGACTGTACCAGTTTACATTCCCACCAACAGTGTAGAAGGGCTCCCTTTTCTCCAGGAAAGAACTGATGTAGTATCTCTTTCTCTCAGGGTCCTGGGGGTAAGTGGTCAATGGGAGTCTCATTGGGCAGAGGTTGACATAATGTATGGTGATTATGCCTAAGAGGGAAAGGGCAGAAATGCCTTTACCCCCTGGGTGACCTAAGCTACTTTTCACCTCTTCTTCCTTTTTCCAAGGCTCCTACCCCCTTAGTATTATTTCCCTCTTCTGTTAACCCTGGGCCTGGCCTCAAGAATGAGTGGGAAGAATATTCATAGAAATCCAAAGAATTAACCTAACCTTTTATTTGCCCCTAGCAGTGCTTGCCAGGCCCAAGGAAGATAACAGGCCCTTCTGACTTACAGGTGGAGGGTTTAGAGAGACATGAGGACACCACCTCTGACGTGAACCACTGCATCCAACCTGCTTGGACCTGGAAAGTCTTATGGGGATGGGGTCCATGAGAAATACCTGAGCCCTCCCCAGTAAGGGCCACATTCACTCACTCAGTGTCATTCTATACACACTTATTGGCCAACTGCCACTGCCAGGGACTCTGTTAGGATCTTGGGAAGCAGGAACAACAGATCAACAAACCATGTCAACATGGAAAGTCAATAATTTGTCCATATTCTAAGAATGTCATGGCACTGAAGAGGGTGCAAACCATTCATCCTTGGGCCTGAGGGCTGTCAGGGAAGGCTTCATGGAGGAGACAAAGTCTGGGTTCCAGAAACCAAGTAGGAGAGTTTCCCAGGAGATGTTGGCAGAGAAAGAAAGGCAGAAAGAGATGGGACAGGAGGAAGGAGAGGGGCATTCCAGAGGGTGGGAACAGCATATGAAAAGGCACAGAGGCCTCGCAGGGCAGGGTATGTTAAGGAGGCCACAGCACAAGTTGGACATTACTACTGTTAAACAGTTTCTGGTTCTCTTTTTTTTCCTGAGCACATGCAAGATTATACTTCTCATCTCCTTTGTGAGGATGTGGTCCCACAGTGGTCTTTGCATGAATAAGAAATAAATTTCTGGTATGTTAAGCCACAGAGATTTGGGAAGTTGTTTGTTACTACAGTATATCCCAACTTATACTGACTCATAGAGTACATGTGGGGAGTGGTGAGAAATGAGGCTGGATAGTTTGGCAGCGGATAGAGCTCGGGAGGGGAATTTGGGAGCAGCTTCTCTCTGTGCTAAGGAGTTTGGATACTCTCGGCCATGGGGAGATGTGAAAGGTACTTTAAAAATGAGAGTGACATGATCAGGTTTGGTGGCTGGATGGAAGGGTTAGGACAGCTGACAGTTAGGAGATAATTGAAGCTGCTGAGTAATATCGAAGGCTTGAACTAAGGCCATGGCAGTGAGTTGAAAAAAATGTTAATATGGTGAAACTAAGAGGACTTAGTGACTGCTTAGGTGAATGGAGAAAAAGAAAAGGAAGAATGTAGAATGACTTTTTGGTCTTTGGCTTAGATGGCTATATGATCATTTCATCATTAACCGGGATTCATGATGGTGGCCAGGTTTGTGTGACAGATTATTTATTGGCTTTTTCCTGTCAAATTCCCAAAAGAGCTTATTGTTACACTGAGTCGAAGGTTAAGTCCACAGGTTCAAGCTTCCGGGTTCTTCCTCTATAATGTGTCCCAGCCATAGCCTGGGTCCAGCACCACAGCTAGAATCATTCCTGTAAGTCTTTCACAAAACCAGTGGAGAAAACTATCACGATATCCCTCCAAAGGATTGGGCTGTGAAATCGGGGTCTGGGTCTGCAGAGCCTTTACACTGCACACTTGTGGTTTCTGGTAAAGTCATACCACTTGGAATAGCAAGTGTTAATGATCCAGATGCTATTAGGCTCCAGAACCTTGGAAGACACCATTGACCAAGTGAAGGTGAGGCAGATATGATCCTTGGCTTAGAAGAGCCTCCCTATAATTGTGTTGAATCTCCTGGTCAGTGACATAGGACCTAATGGCCATCAAAATCCATGAGGCAGTGGTTTTTCCAGATGTTACTTGATCACCCATTCCCTTCCCCCAGCATTTCCATAGATCTGTGGAATCCTGTGGCTAAGTTGGTAGGTCTCGGTTATCACCTGGAATAATCACATGCCAAACTTAAGAATTTGAAGACTACTGCCAATAATAGTAATAATGGGCATTCATTGAATATCGGCCAAATATGTGGAG
Source organism: Kogia breviceps (assembly GCF_026419965.1). NCBI lineage: Eukaryota > Metazoa > Chordata > Mammalia > Artiodactyla > Physeteridae > Kogia > Kogia breviceps. Next base: position 41,571,107 of record NC_081322.1, on the reverse strand, counting down.
GCACCCGGTATTTGGACACTATGGTCGGCTTCTGTACTTAGAAGTGGGTGGGCGCATCCTAGTCCTAGGACTGGCCGTCCAGATTAGCACAGAGTTCAAATCAGAGGCCCCTGGAGCTGCATGGGGGTTCGTTTCTGGTTGGGAATGGTGAGGATCAAGAATCTGATCAGAAACAAGTGCATGGGGAAAGGGACAAGAAGTAAGGGAGAGAAGGTGCACCGGCTGCTCACACCATGCCATATGACTGCCATGGAAGATGCATTCCAGCATCTGCCCGCTGAGGGCATTGGCCAGCCTGGCCTGTCTTCCCCGGATTCAGTAGCAGGAGAGGCCTGAGTCTATGGGTGGCTGGATATCAGTATCAATGGCTCAGCAGGACAGCGTGAACAGGGACAAATGGTGATGTCTGGGACTTCATGAGAAAACTGAACCCATGGTGCAGGCTGTTATCCGGCCGGACACCCTTTCTGGGGTCCACTTCCTCAGAGTAAGAAATACATGAAAATTAGAGGATGCAACGATTACCAGGCTCTTGGAACTGGCCTCCTTGTGCTGCGTCCCCCTCACAGGCTTTCAATCTCGGTGCAGTGGTTAAAGGCGTAGGTTGACTTCACTACTTATGTAATATTTGAAAATGGGCCTGTCCCAACCCTTTTGGAACCTTGTGTTTCTCATCTAGAAAGTGCAGATAACCTGTCTCATGTAATTATTGTTATGAGGATTAAATAAGTAAAGTATAGGGGAAGATTCCCATTCCTACCAACAGCTTCAGGTATGGAAAGGTAATCTAAAAAATGGAAAATAGGAGCGCCTACCTAGGACAGTTTTTAATGATACAATAAAAGAGGAACTTGGAAAGCAAGTGCAGGAAGGAGCTGGGGGCTATGGAGTTGGGTTGTAAGGACTATATACCTCTAATCCCCTCCTAACTGCAGATCTCTAGTATAAGCCTTGTCAGAACCTGTGTCCAGAAATACTGACTCGCTTGTGGTCTTCTTTCATTCTTGGTTGCTGTGAATAAGTCCCACCTGTGTGATAGATTTTATGCTTGGAAGCGTCTGTCTATCAGGCCTGACACAATATAGATATTATCTCCAGCTACAGATCAAATCTCACTGCAGGTGGTGCAGCTTCACAAGACGTTGGAGCTCACTCTGAGGGGAACATTTCTGCTCATACCCATAGCCCTGATGCTTATAACACCAAACTGAAGTATCATTTCAAAGAAGAGGAGAAGGAAAGCAGGAGGCTCAAGCTAACTGAAAACTTAGCTGATTAGCAAAGCAGTCATGTTTTCCAAAGATTGAGTGCAGCACTATCTGTCAGATGTTAATATTCAAACAGTGGTTTAGAATGGTACTCCCAGGAACAGGAATTTGACAATATCTAGCACAACTACCGGTGAATTTGCCCTTTGACTTAGTCACCCGACTTCTAGGATTCTACCTCAAAACACACTAGAAAAAATACTAGATGATATATGCATAAAACTGTTTGCTTTGCCCAGTGTGTAATAGCCAAAGACTGGAAACAACCCAAATGTCTATAAACAAGGAATTTGTTGAATAAGCTATGAATATGCTTATAATAGAATACAATGCAGCTGTCAAAGACAATGAGAAAGATCTCCATAAACTGCTGTGGAGTGATCTCTAGGACACACACATGCACACGCACACACAGAGTCGACCCTTGAATAGCACAGGTTTGAACTTCAAGGGTTTACTTATATGTGAATTTTTTCCATAGTAATACAATAGTAATTCCATGGTTGGTTGAATCAGAGGATGCAGAACCTTGGATAGAGAGGAACCGTGGATATGGTGGGCCATCTATAAATTATAGACAGACTATGCCCAAGGTCGGTACCCCTAACCCCCGCAGTGTTCAGGGGTCAGCTTTATATAATAGTATATGTACGATATGTATGTATATATATATACACATAATATGGGTGTACACACATATATATATATACATACACACACACACACACACACACACACACACACACACTCATTTTTTAAAAAGTTACCATTGGAGAGGAGAGAGAACAGGAGGGAAGGGAGTCGAATAGACGCTAGACCTCTCTGAATGCACCTTGTTTTATAGTTTGATTTTAGAACCAGTAAATATTTTATATAATTTTTAATTAACTAAATAAAAAGAATCCCCTAAAAATGGACAGTAAACTGAAAAAAAAAGTATTTGTGTATCTAGTGGATGGCATAACCCCTTATAGGAGGCTTATTTCAAATGACTTTAAGCCACAGTATTTTCATTACACACCCCTAGTAGGGTCTATCACAGGGACCTAGAAGAACCACAAAGATGTCAAGAAATCTGACTCTGCATTCAGTGGTCTTGTTGGCAGTGGTAATATTGATATTATTGGGTTGGCCAAAAAGTTTGTTCCTGTTCCCGTTCCTGTTCTTCCATAACATCTTACAGAAAAACCCAAACGAACTTTTTGGTCAACGCAATATCATTTTGAAACCAGAAAATAGGATAAAACAAGTTTGTTTGCCCAAATCTCACTAGGAGGGAACCAAGATTTTCTATGTAAAAAGATAAAACATAGACATATAAATGAATAAAATCAGAAGGTTAAATAAAACCTTGTAATTCTTCAAATTGAAAATATCAATATTAACTCATGATTATTTTTCTTTTTCTAAAACTTTGATATTTCCTAGTGACTTTCACTGAAAAGATTTAGAAGCAGTGGTAACTCAATAACAACAAATACCCCTAGTCCCCAGATTGTAGTCTCCAGATGCCATTTCCTGCTAAAAGGAACAAGGCTTTCTTGAGCTGGAACATCTTGTCATGCCTGAAAACAATGAAGCTGTCAAAGATTACCGTCACATCAAAATGACATGGTAGCTAACTTGAAGGGGCCCCCATTTACCAAAGATAAGACAGTTTGAATATAAATAAAAAAACACTGCAGTGGATTGAACTACATCAATATGTAAAATTCTGTGGGTTCGGGCTTCCCTGGTGGCGCAGTGGTTGAGAGTCCGCCTGCCGATGCAGGGGACACGGGTTCTTTCCCCGGTCCGGGAAGATCCCACATGCCGAGGAGCAGCTGGGCCCGTGAGCCATGGCCGCTGAGCCTGCGCGTCCGGAGCCTGTGCTCCACACCGGGAGAGGCTACAACAGTGAGAGGCCCGCGTACCACAAAAAATAATAATAATAATTCTGTGGGTTCATAATGATACTCCATATCTGCTACACACACACCACCCCGCCGCCCGAGTACCACAGTAGGTAAAACCTCCTTAGTGACTTTGGAAGTTGCCAGAATACCAACTCATCATTCTGAAAATTGACAAAAAAAGAAAAGGAATCAAGTAGGTATCCTGCCTTTTCTAAACAAACCTCATGGTTTGTACCTCGCAGCAACCGAATATTTTCTATGGGGAAATTCTTTATGTAAGAAACACAACTAGGGCTTCCCTGGTGGCGCAGTGGTTGAGAGTCCGCCTGCCGATGCAGGAGACACGGGTTCGTGCCCTGGTCCGGGAAGATCCCACATGCCGCGGAGCGACTGAGCCCGTGAGCCATGGCCGCTGGGCCTGCACGTCCGGAGCCTGTGCTCCGCAACGGGAGAGGCCACAACAGTGAGAGGCCCGCATACCGCAAAAAAAAAAAAAAAAAAAAAAAAAAAAAAAAAAAAAAAAAAAAAAAGAAACACAACTGGTAAGTGCAGTAGGAATGATAAAATTGGGATATCTCCAATGGACAAATCCTAACAAAATACTGGTTCAAGGCAACACTCACCAATGGCAGCTAAAGCCATTAATTTAAAAGTTGATGGGAAATTAAATGATATATGGATCCTGCTGACACCATCTAAACGCAAAGATCAGGGCTAAATGACCCAGGTATTAGGTACATCCTGATGTGATACAAACGGAAGTACACAACATCACCTATGAAGTTTTATCCTCCCCCTCCCCCAAGACAGAAAACCTGAATGTAATCAAACTCTAGATGTAATTCCCAGTTCTCAGGAAATATGGGACATAGAGGAACACATTAAATGACACCATGAGTAATTTAATCAGGAACATTAAGTAGGTGGGAAATTCTACAGGTCAAATCATGCAGTTTAATTCAGAAATAAATTACTCTCTTTTAAAAAGAGAAGTGGAACAATTATAGATAAAAAAGAGATTTAAGACACATACCAACTTTTGTGACTCTCCTTGAAAGATATACAGGTGTTCATTGTAGTATTCTTTCCACTTTTCAGTTCAAATTTTTTTAGAAATCAAAGGGGGAAGAAAGCTTATTAGCCAAATGAGGTGTGTAGCTCACTTCACACATTTGAATGCTAATTTGAACAAGTCTTAATTTAAAAAGACATATTGGAGACAACCAGGGAAAATGAAACATGTGCTTTATTGTAAATTATTGTTAATTTCGTTGAGTGTGAAAATTGTACTGTGGTTATGTTTTAAAAAGCCATTATTTGTTAAAAATATATAATCAAGTAGTAATAAATGAAAACATATTAATACAGAGCTTAGGCTATAAGGTACAGGAGCAAGAACATGTTGGGTGTTGTTAGAGCTAGGATTTGGCCTCAAATCCTGATCCCTCCACCTTTTAACTAGGAGGACTTGCATGAGTTTCTTGAGTCTCTCTTAACTTTAATTTCCGCCAAATACCACCTGCCTCGTGTGAAAATTAAAGGAAATAATGTTTACAGTCGCACCTAACACATAATTAATACTTCACGCAGCCTTTTTAAAAAATGCAGAGTTATCCGTTACAGATGGATTTGCATGTAACCAATGTCAGTATCTTTATCTAGTGTCTCGCGATAGATTTTCAAGCATTCACTAGAGGCTAATGACTAAGGTATTCCTTACGTCACATGAGCCCATATTGCCTGTACTTACTGGTCCTGAAAGCATTATACTGTAAAGGGCAGAAATCAAGGAGAGATTTGAAGGAATGGGCGGTCCCATCCTGGCCATATCAGCGAGGTGGTCATATAGTGGTCTGATGAAATCAGTTAATGCATGTGAAATGCTTGGAACAGTGCCTGGCTCGTGGTAATATTATAAAATCAATAGTAATAGTAATAATGACCTAGCAGAATACAAGCCAACTTCAACTTCTTCAAATTCCTCTTTTTCTGTTTCTCCGAACTCCCTCTCAGGTACTGAGGTGGCAATCTATAAATTGATATATTTTTCCTAGGCTTAGAAAGGATGACTCAATCTCTTAATTCACAGATTCTGCTCTTATCTTGGGCTTGAGCCATTTTGAGTTTCCATTTTGACTGCATTCTCACTAATGGGTCTTTGGCAGTCATAGTTAACAACTGCCTTGACCATAATGACGAGGGAATCGATGGCCCCATGGGGTCCTCCTTCCAGCCTCATCCTGCTGCTCCAAGGGAAGCCTGATCCTCCTTGCCGCCGGTGGTAATCAGGGATAGAGACACGAGTCCTTTGCTAATACCCTGAGAAGTTCTCGGAGAAGGGCCTGGGCTAACTACCACCCTAGGAGGTCTGCCAGTTCGTAGCCTTTTTGCTAGAGTGGAGATTTCTATCATTTCAAATTCTTCCTCTGACCATGGGCTGCATAGCCCATAGTAAGTCTCTGTGTAACGTGTACTCAGTGAGTTGCTCTATGAATGAACTTTGGGCTTGGAGATGATCCAAACAAGGACTGTGGACTTAGAAATGTGACCTGTATAAGGACTTTGCGACATTAGTAAAGCATCCTAAGACAAACAGGTTCGCAGTGAACCTGTGGTCCTGGGCCGCCTTGGAGTAAAACATTCCACGTCTTTACCTCAACCTGAAATTGCAGGCTCTTCAGCCCCCCGGAACCCGCTGCATTCCCAGGCTATGTCCTACACGTTCTCACAATCCTAGCCCTCCTGGCAGAGTGGTGACCATTGATAGCCTCTTATCTCTCTTATCTCTCTGGGTTCTCCCCACAATTCTGCCGCGAGACCTCTGTTGCTCACTGTGGTGGGGCAAGGAAGAGGCCCAATGTCACTGTAAGGCCTCCCAAAGATTACTCTCCTGCTTCCCCTGGGGCCTAACTCTATGCTGCCCCATCCTCCCATATCACTTTGCTTTAAATTAACAAGGATACAGGTGAGGGGTGGTGCTGCCAGCTGGTTACTACTTAGAGGAGGGCATGCAGGTAAGATGGCGAGATGGCTAGGTCCAGGAGGCACTGGGCCACACTGCCAGTGGTGACTGGGGAGGCCAGATCAAGGCTTGGGTTTCAGGGAGAGAGGTCAATGGAGACTGAGGAAGGACTTTAAAACAGCACAAGGACATCTTAACACGACCCAGACAGCTGAGAGAAGTCCAACAGAAGCTATAATCCTGCGGGGTTTTCTGTCCAGAACCCATTTTCTAGAAATGGACAAATCTCTTACCATGCAGAAACCCCACCCTGTCAGCACCTCACATAGGCTCCACTTCACAGCCACAGTCACACCACCCAAATGCACTTAACAGGTGTGTCTTTGGACTTGTTATTTGACGTCTCTAAGCCTCATTTTCCCCATATGGTTTTTTTTTAGGATATTCCTTCCCTCTAGTGTTGTTTGGAACATCAAATGCATGTAAAGCCCTTAGCACAGAGCCTGGCACATGGGAAATGTTCAATAAATGTTTTGTATCAGCATCGTCACCACCCCTGTGATCACCACCCTCAGCATTTTTTTTTTTTTTTTTTTGCGGTACGTGGGCCTCTCACTGTTGTGGCCTCTCCCATTGCGGAGCACAGACTCCGGACGCGCAGGCTCAGCGGCCGCGGCTCACGGGCCCAGCCGCTCCGCGGCATGTGGGATCTTCCCGGACCGGGGCACAAACCCGTGTCCCCTGCATCGGCAGGCGGACTCTCAACCACTGCGCCACCAGGGAAGCCCCACCCTCAGCATTTTTATGAGCCCTAGAATTCAGTACATTTTTGTATCTGACATTCATAAAGCCACACATGGCCCCTTCTCTGAATGGACTTACATGTTGTTCAGGAGCCAATATTAAATATAGAGGTATTCCAATATTTATTCACATTTCCTGAAGAACATTAAGTATGGTCCAGCCCCTGGCCCACCCCAGTACTTTGCAAACCCTGCCTCCTGCCCTCCCCCAGTTCCCTCAGTGCCCCCAGATTCTCCGGAGCCTCTTCCAAGCAACCCACCCCCTAAGTCTCTCGCCTCTGTGGCCAGTTAGTCCTCCCTTCTCCTTCCCTCCCACCCCTGTCTCTTTTTCAACCTCTGCAGCCTCTCCATACAATCCATTTGAAGCCTATTCTCTCTCATAAAAGATGTAGACCAGAGCTGGTTAGCAAGAGAGAATTCACCTCAGGCGGGAGCCTGGGGGATTCCCCAATGAATAAAAATAGTAAAAATAACATCACTGGCCATGTATGTAGTACCTTAGCATCTATTAACTCTTTTTGACTTCTAATTTAATTCTGCATAAATTAATAATTCTGGGTAAAGCAACAGTCTCTTTGGTGGGCAGGTGAAAAAGACAGGAAAGGGGGCTTCCCTGGTGGCGCAGTGGTTGAGAATCCGCCTGCCGATGCAGGAGACACGGGTTCGTGCCCTGGTCCGGGAGGATCCCACATGCCGCGGAGCAACTAAGCCCGTGAGCCATGGCCGCTGAGCCTGTGCGTCTGGAGCCTGTGCTCCGCAACGGGAGAGGCCACAACAGTGAGAGGCCCGCATACCGAAAAAAAAAAAAAAAAAAAAAAAAAAGACAGGAAAGGTCAGAAATACCAATAGGTTACTAAATCTGGCCCCAGGAATGTACGAGTCTTTCCTGAGGCCATCACGGATCAGTCTAGGATGGGTATTTAACCCCAGTTGTCTATCAAGGGCTTTCATTGGATCCCTGAACTCTGGACTAAGAGAGACTTTGAAAGCTGCAACTGTAGATAGTAAAACTTGGAAACTTTTATTGAAATCATGCTTTTTCATCAGTTTTATTGAAGTCGTGTTTGTTTTGCCATGAAGATAAGCTAGTCTGTAGCAAGACGTAGCGTGAGGCAAGAGAAAAGAAGTAGGCAGAAGTCAGTAGGTGGAAGAGTCCCCCGGACTTCTGGGCCCCTCCATCCAGGGGGTCCTGAGGCCCTCAGTGATATTCCTGCCACTTCTTTCCAAAATTTCCCCACGGCATAAGTGGGCTTGAGCTGTGCCTCTGTCCCTTATAACAGAAAAGTCTCACCCACACCCCTGGATTGAGACGTGGCCTTTTAAACAGACATGGGCTGCAGCAGGCAGGCCTCAACTGTAGGCAGGGGATCAGTCGAGCCAAAGTGAGGGACAAGAGTGTGGAAAGAGGCAGCAACGAGGCAAGGAAAGGCCTCAAGATTGCTTGAACATGTGAAGTGGAGACCAGCAGCTTTATCTGTGGTGCTGGAAAAAGGCCAAGTTCACCTGAAACCTCAGCAGAAGCCAATATTGAGCTGTGCACAAAGCAGGGGCAGGCCTGGGAGGTCAGTGAGAACCGCAGTGTACATTTAGAGCGGGGGTACAGGCTGTCTCCCCTGTACCCGCCCTCCCCAGGCCCTGCTCCAGTCGCTGCAGAATCCTCCCTGTTCTCTGCCACAGCAGTTGGCTCCAGCAAGCACTTGCCCTGCCTGGGCTTTCTTCCCCTGCCTCCCAGATCAAAACCTGACCTCAGCTTTCCTTCCCGGCCCTTCATCGCCACTGGGTGTGGTCCCTTGGTGCTTTCACGGGTGTGTCAGGCAGAGGGCTTGCTTTGAGCTCAAGCAGAGTCCCTGCAGATGTACAGGGTACACCGGCCTGTGGCCTCCTGAGCTTGCCCTCCCTCAGAGCCTGGGGGTCTCCTACAGGGACCTGCACACCCACTCCTCCAGCCGCCATCGTCCTCTCTGAATGTGAGATTCGAGAGCTGTGATGAGAAGTTCGCTTTTCAAGTCGCTTCCAAACGTTGCTGTCTTCAGTTCAATCTGGGGCATGTTGTGAGTAATAGTCATTTATTCCTGTAGGTGTTACTATTAATTATAAAGTTTCCAGTATAGGAAAAATGAGTTTGACGATTTGACTGTGTTTAATTACTTAGTCAAGCAGTACCAGCTTGACTCTACATTTGAGGTCACCAATCAGGAGTAATAAAAAAATAAATAAGTAATGCTACCAGGCATATTTTTAGACTTTATAGTTTAGACTTAATTTTTTTTAGAGCAGTTTTAGGTTCACAGAAAAACTGAGAGGAAAGCACAGAGTTCCTATATAACCCCCCCCCCCATGGTCTACCTCACTGTCAACATCCCCTTCCAGAGGGATACATTTGTTACACTTGATGAACCTGCATAGACACATCATGATCACCCAAAGTCCGCAGATTACATTAGGGTTTACTCTTGGTGTTGCACACTCTGTGGGTTTGGACAAATGTCTAATGACACATATCCACCATTATAGTATCAGGTAGAATAATCTTGCTGCCCTAAAAGTCCCCTGTACTCCATGTGTTCACTCTTTTCTCTCCAAACCCCTGGCAACCACGGGATTGCCTACACTCTCCATAGTTTTGCCTTTTACAGAATGTCATGAATTTGCAATAAAATAGAATGCAGCCTTTACAGATGGTCTTCTTTCACCTAGCAATATACATTTAAGGTCTTTTCATGGCTTGATAGCTCGCTTCTTTTTAGTGCTAAATAGTATTCTATTGTCTGGATCTCCTAGTTTATTTATGCATTCACCTACGGAAGGATATCTTGGTTGCTTTCTTCAAGTTCTGGCAATTATGAATAAAGCTGCTATATACATTCATGTGCAGGTGGTTGTTTTTTTTTTTTGCGGTACGCGGGCCTCTCACTATCGTGGCCTCTCCCGTTGCGGAGCACAGGCTCCGGACGCGCAGGCCCAGCGGCCATGGCTCATGGGCCCAGGCGCCCCGCGGACCAGGGCACGAACCCGTGTCCCCTGCATCGGCAGGCGGACTCCCAACCACTGCGCCACCAAGGAAGCCCTTTGTGCAGGTTTTTGTGCGGACATGTTTTCAACTCCTTTGGGTAAATACCAAGGAGATGATTGCTGGATCATATGGTAAGAGTATGTTTAGTTTAATGAGGGTCTAATACACATTTCTGGTTTTGTCCTCAGGATAAATCTCTAGTGTTACTAGGGTAAGTCTCACACTTAATGGTTTAGCAAATCAAGACTCCAAGAGCTAAAGTGACTTCCCCAAGGTCACCAGACTGGACCACAGATCTCCTGACTGGGAAGAGAACTCCTTCACCAGGGCTGAGTCTCAGCCCCTGGCAGGCAGCCCTCTCTGCTGGCTCCCTCTCCAGCGTGCCTCTTGGGCTGTGACTGGCCAGGATGCCTAGAAGGCGGGTGGTTCAGTGAACCCCACTGCCCACTGCTGGCTCCGGGGGTGCTGGTAGCAGCTCTTGCCCACTGCTCACTGCTCCCTGCACACCCCCGACCTTGGAGGAGCAAGAGACCATTTTCTTTCTCAGAAGTTTGGGAAGCTGCCAACTCCACACACACGGCTTGTAATTGGTTCAGACCAGTTATCAGGTAGATAGAAAAGCCCTTATCTTGCATCCCAGTGTCCTATAGGCTGCGTCATTCTGTGGACGCCCAGGGTGTTCTCACCCTGTGAGAACCTGTACGATGCAAGGGAAGAAAGCCGAGTAGTGAGGAGAGAAGGGTGGCTTATGGCCATCGTGCACATATTGAACGGCAGTAGAAGGAAAGTTTGAACCCGTTTCCTCCTTGAAGGACAAGCAACATACGACAATAGGCAATCAGTTGTCTCTTGGGTTTCTTCCTTTTTAAAAATACTTTCAAGCTCTATTTTTTTTCAGCAATTATTTGTTTAAAATCATTTCTTCAGAATTGCCTGTTTATACTCCCCTAAGTGTTGTACTTTGTGTTTCCTGTACAGTGTGTCCTCTTCAGGGGACACAGGGAAGCCATACAAATAAGGATTATGCACATTTTTTTGTTCTCTTAACAAATATTTTGTGTATGAGAGAGAGGAAAAATCACTCAGAACCTGGGAATTATCTTTTTGGTAAGATAGATGGGAAATTGCTGGTGGAGTGATTAGGATTGTTTTTTCACAATTATGACTGAGATCAGTCTATCCAGCCTGGGTAGCATAGAAAAATAGAAGGGACGAGCTGCCAAAGGACACAGCCAATCATTCCTTCTCCACATCTTCATTTCTTCTTATTTCATGCAATAAGGAGACAGATAGAAAAGAAGGCGACACAATGGCTTTTAAACTTTAACTAAGCATCAGGTTTCCCCCTCTCCACAGGGGCAGAAGCTCTGGCACTTGGGACTCTCTCACTCCCCAGACCTTGCCCTATTCCATCTCTCTGTTCCTGAGCTGTGTCCTTTATAATAACACTGTAAATGTTTTATATATAACTAAGCATCAGGATATGTTGATCACTAAGATGAAGGTGGTGAACGTTTGTAATGTTCCCTTTGAGCAGCCATTCCAGTGATTCAGAACTCTTAGAAAACTGATGGGTAAAACAGAAAGCAAGGTCAGGGACAATGAGTGGCCAATCTTGACAATGCTCATCTGTCATCATGACAAAGCATCCTGCATTGTGTAGACGTGGCACTGGGACTGTGACTCAGGAGTTTCTGGCAATATATGTTCATCAGGGCTGGTGACACAGGTATGGGATTTCTGTGTGTCTGTGTCAGACATCTGTGGACTCATGGGGCAAAGGAAGGGCTGAGTGAGAGGAGCTGGGAGAGTGGATCTGAGAGGGCTTCCTGGTGGAAGTGACCTTTCTGTAGGGTTTTAGTGGAGAGAACTGGTGTAGAGAAGAGGGGGAGGCTTCTTGGCTTGTACTCAGGCTGGGCGTGCATCCTGAGATGCACTATAATGGGAAGAGTGTATGAAGCTATCTGGGCTTGAGTGAGAGATCCAGGCTGATGATTATCTTGTGGGAAAATTGTCTGAAATGGAGTTAGATGGTGACAGGGGAAAGAGAAAGCACTGTCATTCATACCAGGTGAGCAAGTATCTCCGATTTAGGCCTGGAGTACCTCCACCACTTGAAAAATGCTTTGCAAATGGTAAAGTGAGGGACTTCGCTGGTGGCCCAGTGGTTAAGACTTCACCGTCCAATGCAGGGGGCGCAGGTTCGATCCCTGGTCCAGGAGCTAAGATCCCACATGCCTCACGGCTGAAAATCTAAAACATGAAACAGAGCAGTATTGTAACAAACTCAATAAAGACTTTAAAAGTGGTCCACAACAACAAAAAAAACTTAAAAAAGAAAAAAGTAAAGTGAAATCATACTCATGCTGCTGCCTTTAGCTGAGGTTTTTTTTTTTTTTTTTTCCTGAAGCAGAACAGGGGGATTTTCTGCCCTTCTTTAGTTCCTTTCTCCCACTTAATAATAAAAATGTGTTACATTCAACTGTGGCCAGAAATGGAACTCTCTGCACTGAGAATGCTCACCCCCTACCCCTGGGAAGTTTTAAAATATTTTAAAAACCTTTAAAAACATAAGAATGATTCTATAAGAGAGGCTTTCAGGATGCTCATCTTAGTGTTTATTTCTTTCAACAAATATTTATACAAGTTTATTGTGCATGAGGTGCACTGCTGGGTGCTGGGAATAAGGGCACCCAGGGATTAGAGTGGGAGTCAAAACGTGCAGGTACCTGCAGTGGGACAGGACCACGCTGGAGGGTGTGGATGCCGTCGCATCCTTACCATAGGGGAGCCACCTCGGCTCCTTCTCCTCTCTGGTCCTTCCTTGCTTCTATTAACTCACTCCAGGCCCTCCCTGCAAGAAAGAAAAATCCTCCTAATTCCTCACTCGAGACAGCACTGACTCTTCACCCCTCAACATCTGAAAAATGGAGGTAATAATGCCCATCTCACAGAGTAGTGAGAATTAAACAATTGAACACACACGAAGTAGTCAGAACAGCACCTGGCACACAATAAGCACCCAGTAAATGTGAGCTATTGTTATTAATTCAGTCTTAGGAGGGAGTGGGAAGCTAATGCATCTACTCATTCAAGACCATTAATCTTGACTCAGAACCTAGTCAGCAACTATTGGCATAGAAATAACACATATTAAAGTTTTTAAAAAGCACGTTATAAAATAGTAATTTCGTTATGGTGCCCATTTGGGGGAAAAAAATGAATATTTTTACATAAAGATTAGTAGATGTTATGGGCTGGACCGCATACCACTAAAATTCATATGTTGAACCCCTAACCCCCATTTTTCAGAACCGTATTTGGACTGTATTTGGAGACAAGGTCTTCAAAGAGGTAATTAAGTTAAAATGAGGTCTTTAGGATGTGTCCTAATCCAATATGACTAGTGTCCTTAGAAGGAGAGGAAATTCAGACTCACACATGCGTCCACACAGAGGCAAGACCATGTGAGGACATGGAGAGAAGGCAGTCATCTGCAAGATAAGGCGAGGGATCTCAGAAAAAACCAAACCTGCCTGCATCTTAATCTTGGACTTCTAGCCTCCAAGACTGTGAGAAAATAAATGTCTGTTATTTAAGCTCCAGTCTGTGGTACTTTGTTATGGCACAGTCCTAGCAAACTAAAACAGTGGAGAAAAGTTTGGAAGGATATGCTTCTAGTGGTTATTCTCAGAGTGGAGGAATTTCAGCAGATTTCAGTTTAATTTATTTTAAATCAACCTGATATTTCTTATACAAGCAACCTGATATTTCTTATACAAGTTTTCACAAAGAATTGCAAGACAAAGCAATACCCTCAAACTGAGTTTCCCTGCATGGTTAGATTTCAAATGCCTGTTTGCTGCCACCGTGTCCCCTGGCTCTCTGCGCCTTGTGCACTGAGGACCGACTGCATAATTGGGTGGCCTGCAGCCAGCCTGCCGTGGTCCTAATTCAAACACTATCGTGAGAATAATGAACATCCAAGCCCATAGGGTTTTACTGGAAATTGAGCAAGCCTTCTGAAAATGATTCCATTCAAAAGAAAAGACAGTCTATTTGTACTTAATGAATATTTGAGTCTTGGTCACATGTAAAATGTTAGCTTTTCTTATGAGAATTCTTCAGAGCACTTCCAGGATCCCTCCAGATCCCTGCACAGCCTGGCATGTGTCCTCAGTGGTCCGGCTGCTTTGCCCACACTGATGGTTTTCTGATGCCTAATCTTTCTCTGTCACTCCGAATGAAAGGATGTCAGACTCTGAATACCCTCCACTCAAGAAGTTCCCAGCTGCTTTTGTCTTCTTGCACAAAACGACTTTGGCCCCTACGTACCTGCGGCAGCTGGACTTCAGACAAATGGCTGAAGTGGGAGGAGGGGGCAGTCAGACAAGAGGGCTGTAACAGCCTCCTCTCATTAACGTTTTATCCCAAGAGAAAAGCCAGAGAGACGAAAGGAAATCTGGGTGGAAGGAAGAAAACGAGAGTGCAGTTCCCATCAAGGGCCTGGCCTCACTCTATTGCATTAATCCTTCTGTGGGACAGCACGGAGAAGGGGTGTGCTGGTAGCAGATGCCCCCCTACAGCCTCATTTGCCCCCTTCTGGAGCTGGTGGCTCCCAGCTTGTCAGCAGTAGTTCATTCAGCAGGAGAGTCTTTTCACCAGGCAGATCCTTCCAAGGGAGCCATTCACGAGGAGGGGCCTTCATTCTCTAGCCAGTAGGGGACACTGAGAGGGTTAGACAAGCTCTGCTCACTTGGCAAGAACAGGGCCATGATGGGGGTCAGGGGCATAATAGGAAAGGCTGTCCCAGGGCCTCCTCTGCCCCGAGTTTGAGACATGGGTGCCCCACATCCCGTTAAGTTCTTGTCCAGGGCCTCACAGACTGCTCCTCAGGAAGAGTGAGAAGGAACAACTACTGAGCATTGCCGGTGTCAGACACCGGGCTGGAAGTTTCAGAAGCATCGTCTCCTGCGGCCCCTATGCTGGTGCTACTGTCCTGAACTCATAGCCTTTGTGACTTGGACTGAGTACTCAAGCCTTTGCAGTCTTGGTTTCCTCACCTATAAAATATAGATAAGAATGTATGTACCTCATGAGTTTGTCAGGAGGATAAATATTCAATAAATTAGCCATGATTAGAGAGAACGAGGCAGACTTATGTGTACCGACATGAAAAGAGCTCTAAACTATCTTGTTAAAAAAAAAAGAGAGAGAGAAAGAGAGGAAGGGACAGCAGCAGAAGACTAATGTAGTACGTTCCTTCTTGTATAAAATCGAAGGATGTATAGGGCTACGTGTGTGCTTGTGTGGCTGAGCAGTAATCTGAGATTTTAACTTGTCTTTTGTACCCTTCTATTTTCCTCCTTTGCCTTGGGCCTGCCAGGTGGAAGAGCCAAGAGTTGTACCTGGCAAAGGCTCCCCACCAGGAGGTGACTGCAAGGCCCTGGAGCCCTGGGGGAGCCAATGATGACTCTGCCCGGAGCCAGCAGCCCCAGAACCCCCGTCAGGAACCACGACAGCTACCCCTTAGGCCAGTAGCCTAGAAACAGGACTCCACTGCATCCCAGCCAGGTGTGCAACCCCCACCCCCAACAGCTCCTGGCTGTGCCCCCATGACTTGGTTCCATCTCTGACCAATTCAATGTATCCACGTTTCCCTCATGCCCCTGCAGTGTCACAGTACAATCAAGAAAAGTAGGTGGGACCTGGATACCTGGGGAGGGACAACTGGACACTCCCTCCTCCAGCTGTGGAAAGACAAGAGGATCTCTCAGCTGTGGTTCTCTGGAGAAGGGCTCTGGGACCTGGCGTGGGAGGAAGACTGACTGTTGAAAGCCCCCCTTCCCTGTCCCCCCTTTGGCCCATCTCCTGCGCACCCCTCTCCTCTAGGCGCCTCCCCTCGCTCCGTTCCTCCTTCACGTCTCACAGCTGCTACGTCCTAACAGATGTTGAGGCCCTGAGGGTCCTGGATTTGAATCCCAGCTCCATCACCATTGTGACCATGAGCAAGTCGTTTAATCTGCTTTTATTAGTTTCCATATGCATAAAATGGTGAGAATTATAGTACCCACTTTATAGGGTGATAATTAAGATGAAATAAGATAATGTAGGTAAATGCACAGCACAGTAGCAGGTGCATAGCAAGCATTCAGTAAGCATTACCTAGAATTAGTGAGGAGGAATCTTTAAACTAAACTAATGGAATAATATAATTATGAGCATACTAAGAGACAGTGGACCCCTTACAACACTTGCTCCCTGAAAAGCAAGTAGATCACTGTCCATCAGAGACTGGCCAAAAAAGAGCTGAGGCGATTCCCCCGTGGTGCTCCCAGCTCTCTGCTACAATGAAAAGGAAGAGCACAGAGCAGGTACTTAGTAGCGTTTTATTGGATAGTATTGGGGAAATGTAAAACAAACAAAATCTCCTCTCAACCCAGAAAGCCGCTCTACAAAGGTAGTAGAGACAAAAAAGTTTTATTGTTGAATAAGCGTTAAACCAGAATGTGATGTACATTGAAGGGGGTCAGGGTATGCCACCCCCAAAATATGCCACTCTGGAGTAAGGATTATCTTGAGCTGGAAGCAGCTGAGAAAAAGGAGACACAAGAAAAGCTCTGTGCCCTCCCCTTTCTACCAGGAAATGTAGGACAATTTTTAATCACGGGAGGCAACTTTAGACTGTTACCAGCCCAGAGATGGCACCAGAGGAATCTACAGAACAAACCTTACTAAACAACTTATTTAGTCATAATAAAGATTTATGTACACTTAAAAAGGAAAGAGAAAGAAATTCTGAAACAAAAAGGTGAGGGGAAGAGAAATATCTTCCCTTATTTTCAACAAGGAGAATTAAGCCTCTTAATTTTAATTTGTGTCCGCTCTTACAATCAACAGTATAGTTAAAATTTATTGAGAGCTTATTAAGGGACAAATAGTTGTTAACTGACTTAATACTCACAAAACCCTATAAGATCCATGTAAGTATAGTTCCACATTACAGATGAGGAAACTGAGGCACAAGGAGATTATTTTACTTGTCTAGGGTCCTGTTTCCAGGAGAGAAGTGCTGAGACTTTGCCTTTTTTTTTTTTTTTTTTTGGTATGCGGGCCTCTCACTGCTGTGGCCTCTCCCGTTGCGGAGCACAGGCTCCGGACGCGCAGGCCTAGCGGCCATGGCTCACGGGCCCAGTCGCTCCGCGGCATGTGGGATCTTCCCGGACCGGGGCACGAACCCGTGTCCCCTGCATCGGCAGGCGGATTCTCAACCACTGCGCCACCAG
The DNA here is from genome assembly GCF_026419965.1 of Kogia breviceps. Classification (NCBI taxonomy): domain Eukaryota; kingdom Metazoa; phylum Chordata; class Mammalia; order Artiodactyla; family Physeteridae; genus Kogia; species Kogia breviceps. Next base: position 41,553,880 of record NC_081322.1, on the reverse strand, counting down.
GGAAGCCCTGAGACTTTGCTTTTAATGCCCCTTTACCTTCAATTTCCTTTCCCCATCATGCAAAACCCTGTCAGAGGATTTTCTTGGGGGAGGAAATTTCCCTTTCTTTTCTCAGAAAAATGGCTCTGCCGTTTGGAAATGTTACTTTAAAAATATTTTTATGATTTTTTTAAAAATAATTTTTCCAAATAACCTAAGGTTTGCTGAATCCATTCTGACATTGTGCAGTATAGACTGAGAAATTTTAAAACTGTGTCTGATCTTGCCTCCAGGCTGACATTTCCATGCTCACTTACCTGATTAACTATGAGAGTTTTAGGGAGATATGTATAAAATACGCATATCACAACCAAAGTGCATTTACTAGGGCCCCACGGACATGAAACTCCGCGATGGGCTTGATACTGAAAGTTGCTCAGAGTAGTCTCGGCCCTGTCTACTCTCACAGAGAACAGTCAGGCAGAGGCAGAGGACAGCCTGAGAGGACAAGAGGAAGGGCAAAAGGAAAGGAGAATGAAACAGTGAGCCCCTTCGCGAGCAGAAAACAAAGCACCATCACGTGGAGATGGCTTCAGAGGTCAGCACCGTCAGAGTCTTTATCGACAAGGTGGACTATTGTAGGTTGAATTGTGTCCCCCCGACCAAAAAAAAAAAAAAAAAAAATACTGAAGACCTAACTCCCCAGTACCTGTGAATGTGACCTTATTTGGAAATAGGGTCTTTGCAGATTTAATCAAGTTATGATTAGGTCATTAGAATAGGCTTTAATCTGATATGACTGCATCCTTATAAGAAGAGGGAAATTAGACATGAAACATAGGGAGAACATCATGTGAAGACACAGAGGTATACAGACACAGAGGAAAGATTCCATGTGAAGATGGAAACAAAATGGAATTCTGCTGCCACAAGCCAAGGTAGCCCCAACCTCTGGGACTACCAGGTGCTGGAAGAGGCAAGGAAGGGTCCCCCCCCCCCCAGAGATTTCACAGTGGGCATGGCCCTGCCGACACCTTGATTTTGGATGTCTGTGTTATGGCAGCCAAAGGAAACTAATACATGGATTCTGTGGGGTATAAACAAAAACCAATTTTATTTTCTTTCCTCTACAGCCTTTCCATAGCCACACTGCTAGACCATTCATGCCCATCCCTGGATGAGATCTCTAGATCCCATTGTTTTTTTCTGGTCTTTTGAGATATGAACAGTCCAATTCTGTCTAAAATCAAAACTTCAGTCTTCATTTCCAATTGTATCCTTAAGTCAAGCACAGAAACCTGCAGTGGTAAAAGACAGCATAGCTGGCTTCTTCACTATTTCCCCACCTGACAGGCCACCTCCCTTCTGCCTCACTTTTCCTCCAGGGTTGGAGCAAGGGGGCAAATAAGAAACTGGGAACAAAAGAGACTTTGTCTGTGTGCACTTATTGTCAGATGGTGGATTCTCTAGATATAAGCCAGATGTCCAAAGTCTATGGGGCACAGATTATAGTCACTCCAAATAATGAATCCACCCTTGTAGACCTTGTAGACCCTTGTAAGGTGGGGCCTTCTTGCTCTAGGCTACTCCAGTGTGGAGGATGCTCTCTCTGGCAGATCATTTATATCCTACCTCAGTGATGCATCAGCAACCCCTACCTGCTACGGTCACCTCTCCCCTTGCAGGAAGCCACAAAAGACAAAACTCTAGCTACCTGTCATAGGCAAATGTCTTACATGGGCAATTCTCTAAAGAAATACACCAGTGGTGAAAAAGAAAAGAAGAGAAAGAAAGAAAGAGAGAAAGAGAGAGAGAGAGAGAGGAAGAGAGAAAGAGGGAGGAAGGAGAGAGAGAGAGAGGGAGGAAGGAAGGGAGAAAGGGGGAGGGAGGGAGAGAAAGAAAGAAAAAGAAAGAAAAGAAAGAAAGAGAAAGAAGGAAGAAAAGAAAGAAAAAGGAAGAAAGGAAGAAAGAAAGGAAAGGGGGGGAGAGGGAGGAAGGGAGAAAGGTGGAGGGAGGGAGAGAGAAAGAAAGAAATCAAGAAAGAAAGAAAAAGAGAAAGAAAGGAAAATGTTCAACATAGTCATTAAAAATGAAAATTAAAACAAGGTGCCAATTTTTCATATGTCAAATTAGCAAAGATTTTAAACCATTAAACTACTCAGGTAAGATGCAGGTACTGTTTATCTGCCTGGTAGGCAAGTGAATTAAATCAATGTTTCGAGAAGATTTGGGAAATAGTGGTAACAAAGGTGATGGAGGGAGCTTACATTATGGAAAACCTTGCATTCAGGCACAAGTCTCAAATAACACTTTTCCTGAAGGCCAAGAAGGGGACAATTCTCTGTATCCTGAGTTAGCCTCAAGGTCAGGAACATCTAGCTTTTATTGAAATGACCCAACTGTATCCCATCAGTATTGCTGAGGACACACAACCTGAACTATGAAGATTTCCCTCTTTGTTTTGGTAGCCGGTTGTTCTGATAGCTTGAACAGAACCTGGCTTAGGCTTTGCTGTTGCAAGTAAAAATTCCATTCATTTCTCAAAAATGGTTTGAGTTTTCCTTCTCTTTCATGAAATGTATTAGTTTATTAATGAGGGGGGAAAAGTGGTATTTAAAAATGTCAGAAAAAAAGAGAAAAGGAAGTTTCTTTTTTTATTGAAGTGTAGTTGATTTACAGTGTTGTGTTAATTTCTGCTGTACAGCAAAGTGATTCAGTTATATATATATATATATATATATACACACATATATACATTCTTTTTTATATTCTTTTCCATTATGATTTATCACAGGATAGTGAATATAGTTCCCTGTGCTATACAGTAGGACCTTGTTGTTTATTCATTCTATATATAATAGTTTGCATCTACTAACCCCAAACTTCCAGTCCATCCCTCCCCCATGTCCCCTCCCCGCTGGCAATCACAAGTCTGTTCTCTATGTCTATGACTGTTTCTGCTGATAGATAGGTTCATTTGTGTCAAATTTTAGATTCCACATATAAGTGATATCATATGGTATTTGTCTTTCTCTTTCTGACTTATTTCACTTAGTGATAATCTCTAGGTCCATCCATGTTTCTGCAAATGGCATTATTTCATTCATTTTTATGGCTGTGTAGTATTCCATTGTGTATATGTACCACATCTTCTTTATCCATTCATCTGTTGATGGACACTTAGGTTGCTTCCATGTCTTGGCTATTGTGAATAGTGCTGCTATGAATATAGGGGTGCATGTATCTTTTTGAATTACAGTTTTATCTGGATATATGCCCAGGAGTGGGATTGCTGAATTATATGGCAACTCTATTTTTCGTTTTTTGAGGAACCTCCATACTGTTTTCTAAGGTGGCTACACCAACTTGCATTCCCACCAACAGTGTAGTAGGAGGGTTCCCTAAGAAAAGGAAATGTTTCTTGATTACCTCTAGAAAAACTAGTTTGGGGTGTTTTACAGTTACCAAAAAACAAAGCAAAAACCACATATTTGTATGGATCGGGTCTGGTTTTAGTGCCCTGTTCTAAAGCAATCATTTGTTGCAGTTGCTGAAAATCCCTTCTTATAAGGAGTCAACATCTAGGCAATTCTGCCAGTTAGCTCATTCAGTTAAAATATCAATTAAATGAAAAAGAGTCAATGAGTAAAAGATCCAAACAGATATCTCACCAGAGAAGATAAACAAATGGCAAATAAGCATATCAAAAGATGCTTACCATTATATATCATTAGGGAATTGCAAATTGAAGCAATCATGAGATATCATTACCCACCTATCAGAATGGCTAAAATCCAAAACACCGACAACACCAAACACTGGCAAAGATGTGGAACAACAGAACTCTCATTCATTGCTGGTGGAATGCAAAATGGTACAACCACTCTGGAAGACAGTCTGGCAGTTTCTTACAAAACTAAATATACTCTTACCATACAATCCTGCAATAGAGCAGCACCTCAGTGTTTACCCAAAGGAGTTAAAAACTAGGTCCACACAAAAACCTGCACACAGATGTTTATAACAGCTTTATTTGTAACTACCAAAACTTGGGAGCAACCAAGATGTCCTTCAACAGGTAAGTGTATAAACAAACTGTGATACATCCATATAATGAAATATTACTCAGCAGTAAAAAGGAATGAGTGATCAAGGCACGAAAAGACATGGAGGAAACTTAGATGACTATTGCTAAGTGAAAAACGACTCTCTGAAAAGTCTACATACTATATGATTGACATTCTTTAAAAAGCAAATTATGAAGACAGCAAAAAATCAATCGTTGCCAGGGGCTGGCGGGGAGGGAGGGAGGAATGAATAGATGGCGCACAGGGGATCTTTAGGGCAGTGAAACTATTCTGTAAGATGCTGTAATGGTGGATACATGATAGCATACATTTGTCAAACTCATAGAATGTGCAATACGAAGAGAGAATCAGTGTGAACTGTTGATCTTAATTAATGTAATAATAAAAATTAATAAATATATAATAAATATGTATATACCTATACAATAAACATATAAATATATAATAATAAATAATGTATCAATATTGGCTCATCAACTGTAACAAATGTACCCCACTAATGCAAGATGAGAGTAATTTGGGGGAAACTGTGTGTGGGAAATGGGTTATATGAGAACTCTATGTTCTGCTGAATTTTTCTGTAAACCTAAAACTGCTGTGAAAATAGTTTATTAATTTTTTTAAAAAGAGTCAAACCAATTGTTTCACTGAGTTAACTTCTCAAAAAAAGTAGATCCAGTATTTTGGCATGGTCTTGGAGTAACTATAACCTGTGGAACATTATTTTTTTCTAGGTCCTTTGACTAACATGACTCTATGTGTTAATTCTGTTGTGAAAATATCCACAAGTTTGCATTGGTAAACTGGGAAGTTTTCACGACCTGTGATAGTGACGATAAGTGATTTCTCTTTGAATGCTTGGTATCCGTTGTCCCCAGTGCCAAGAGTCTCAGTACCTCTGTCTCCCTCCCTGCACATCACCCCTGTACTAGCACAGCGGGCTCCTAGGGATGGAATGGCATTGGCTTCTCTGTCCTGAAAACTTGGCTTCTTTGAGCTTTTGTCCTCTTTTTCATGAGCAAGAGAAAAAATATTAGAGTATTGCTTAGTTCCTATAAAGACAGCCTGCTCCCACCCCCAGAGTGCTTTCATGCTGAGCAGAGAGGTTGTAATTGTGTATACCTTGGCACTGGGCAGTCCGGGATAGTACCCAAGCTGAGGATAAATCAGTACTCGGAGTGAACTCTTATATTAATGGCTTCACAAGAAGCTATAAGACTGGACCTTTAAGAAGGGTCAGGGATGGATATGGTAGAGCAATCCGTGCAGATGCACTGGTTCTGGGCCTCCAACCCCATACACAGGCCACATGCCAGGTATCCAATATGGCTAGGTCAGCCTGCAGGAGCATCAAAATCCCAGACAGTCCTCACTGTGAGAGCAGATAGCAGGAGACATGTGGCACATTCCTGGAGTTTTCCCCTGAAGTGTACCAAGCCTTTCCCAACCTCCTGGGCTGCTCTACAAAGACTCTCTGCCAACCTGGTTCTCCAGCTAACGCTAGAACTAGGTAGAACTGTTCTTTATATCCTTTGCCTTCTTTTCCTCCTACCCTTCTGTAGCTCTTTTTTTTTTTTACAGTTTTCTAATTTAGAAACTGAAATTATAATTGGGAAGAGGACATTAAAGAAAGTTTACTTTATCTGAGTGAAATTGACAAGTAGACCAGGGCAAAAAAAGTGGTCTCTTGACAAGTATGTGTCCCCTCAATCGACATGAATCAAGGGTCTGTACTTGCCTCAGAGTCTGTACTTGATGCAAAAGACAAAATGGTGCATAAGAAAATGCCCTACCCTCAAGAAGCTCATAGTCTGTGAGAGAGACAGATGCTAAAGAGGTGATTTGAATTCCAGTTCCAATATCTATGAATTAAATCATTCCCATCTGAGGTAATTAGATGCAGGAAGTAGAGAGGATAGAGCTTGAGGCTGAGAGCAGACAAGGGAGATATTGTGAATAGCAGAGTTGAAATGGAGACATTTTTATCGCGACGTTGAGAGAGAGAGAGCAAAGAAACAGGGAAACACCCTCAGGAGAGAGAGAAGTGGAGATGTTTACCAGGTTGGCTCTCAGAAGAGAAGTACATGAAGTTATCATGGACAGAGCATAGACTTTAGCCTTGTGCAAGAGTCGGGGAGTTGAGATAGTTCTATGCAGCCAAGCTTCTCAACTCTCCAAGTTATTCTGAATTAGTGAGAACTAGAAGTCAGGAGCCAACAACTCCAAGATATAAAATCAGAAAAGCTTTGAATATTTGGGTGGCAAAGCAGACACAAAAGAGAATCCCTTTTATTGGGCATACTATCTATGAGAAAGTAAAGTTTTCATTTTTAAGTGTTTCATTGAAACAGCTGAGGAAGAGAAAGCTTAAAGACTTTTAAATGGATGTTGATCATATAATGTACATTACTATTAATGCAGACTGTTATTAATATTAAGATGCCACCTTTATTATTTTATTTTAGTGATTGTAATAAATAGTGTCACAGAGTCACTTATAATCTCCACTACTCAATCTACATTTTCAAATAAGGTGTTAATTTCCTAACTATTGAATTTTCTAGGGGTTGTGGGTTTCTGGTTCCTATGTTATAGAGTTGGAGAGAATTTTATGGTAGATACTATTGGAGAACAAAGAAAGGCAAGTCCATGTTTATCTGGAGAATTCAAGAGTGTCTTTGCAGGAGGTGATTTTTTAGGCTGGTTCTTGAAGGATGAGATGACATTAGCCAGGAGACAAAGAAGCAGACGTCATAGCCTTTTTCACATTCTGGTCCTTCTCATGGTCTCGGTCTCCTCCATAAGACCATTCTACCCTTATTGGGTTATGTCTCCAATTTAAGAGAGCTGAGTAGGGGTGTCAGAGAGTAGTAGGAACGATATGAACAAACCACCTCTATCTACATAACCTCATTTGAGCTTCACAAAACCCTGTGTGATAAAGGCAAAGAGCTCAATTTATAAATGAGGAAACGCAATTCATAAATGAGGCCCAAAGAAGCTGAACAACTTGTCTAAACTCATGCAGGGAGTAAGAAATGGAACCAGGATTTCAAGTAGGTTTTCAGTACTCAATACTGTATGTTATCAATACTGGTTTACTAATACCCTATGCATGTCAGAAGGAGTATACCATATCATCATGGATGTGTCCTATTATGGCCAAAAAATAAAAGAGAAAGACTAGATAACATTTGGAACTATTTTAGAATGGAAAAATCCATTATTTGAAATCTTAAGAAAAAATATTTTGACGTAAAAATGACTCTAATAAATGACAGTAAGCAAGACAAGTGAGGAAAGAGACAGGGCTAATGCCAGCATTACATATTTAGAGTAATATTAGTTGAACCAACTTTTACAAACCAACACCAAGGAAAAGTAAAGAGAGCATCAGAAATCAATAACACAATTTTAGTGTTAGCTGCATTTAAGTGAGACAGCTCTGACTCATTCAACATGTGATGTCAGGCCAAGCAGGTTACAAGGGGCAAAAATGTATTTTGGGGAAAAGCTGGAAAGGGAATGATAAATTTGAATATACTACATTTTGGTAACTCACCCCTGTGGATGGAGATAAAAGAAATTATGAGACCTTCTTGAAACCCTGAGTAATCTGTATCCTTTCATAAATCTTCAGAGCAGGACAGAGCATACATTGCCCCCTGTAGGAAGCCAAGGCCATATTCAAATCACTGATGACAAATGGAAGATGAATTCTGGGAAGGCAGAAAGGGAAAAAGTCTTAGGGAACAAAACAAGAAGAGTCCTTAAAGCCCCAGTGTCTTTAATCCCTGCAGGGAAGGAGTGATCTATAGCAGCATAGAAAAAGAAAGACGTATCTAACTGCCAAGAAAAAGAGGGTCTCTAATGTTTCTTAGGGGTCCAGTCCACAGTTGATGATTTTTCCCTCAGGAAGGGTCTTCTGTTATATCAACTTAATCCCTTGTTACATACAATCTAATCACCTTCTGTGTCCTTGCAGTCACTGCTTTTTCTTTTCTCATCCTTTATCTTTATATATATATATATATATATATATATATATTTATATTTATATTTATATTTATATTTATTTATTTATTTACTTGGCTGCATGGGGTCTTAGTTGCAGCATGCAGGATCTTTGTTGCAGCATGTGGGATATTTTTAGTTGCAGCATGTGGGATCTGTAGTTGTGGCATGCAAACTCTTGGTTGCGGTGTGTGGGATCTAGTTCACTGATCAGGGATCAAACCCAGGCCCCCTGCATTGGGAGCATGGAGTCTTAGCCACTGGACCACCAGGGAAGTCCCTTATCCTTTATCATCTTGATCTAACATCTATGGCAGGACTCCTTTGGTATTGCTGTTGGGAGACAGGGCTGACTGTTATAGCACAAAACTGATGTTGCTGTTCTACTCTAAAAGGCATAATTTGACCCAGGACTCTCTAGAGCCATGTGACAGAAGGTATAGGTTTTATTTTATTCTGTTTGCATCTGTTGTCATCCTTGAATAAGGGATGCTTCATCCAACAATATTAATGAGTTCCTTCCCTAAATTGTAAAAATTTCTGTTGCAAAGATTACTTTTCTGACCATTATTTCTCCCTGCAGAATTTCATGAAACTCATCTAATAGAAAAGATTGTAAGATGGGTTATGAGATTCCAGCAGGCCAGAGAAGATGGGTTCCAAGGCAAAGGACATGTGCACACTGCTTAGTTTATAGCTAAATTTATAGCAGGTTCTGAGGCTGTGTCTTCCAGGTACAGGGAGCCCCAGGCAGGGGGAACTCTAGAATGGGCACTTGGCTTCCTCAGAGTGAACCAAGCTTTAGTCGTTGCTGGCTCCCAGTGTGTCTTCCAGCTGTAAAGTGGCTGCAAAAGGCCACAGCAACTTAACTGCATCAGTAACTGCCTGGGTTATTGAGCCAGTGAACTCAGTGTCCTCGTGGTGCCTCTAGGCTGACAGGCCAGGCCAACTGGGAACTATAACCACGGGCCACACATCGCTTTACTTTCTAAGCCATTCAAGGATTCCCATCTGCAACACCCTCTTCTTAGATAACCAGGGCCTTGGGGTGTTATGAAATGACCGATTTTCTTTTGAAATTCATTGTTTTTACCTAGGAAGGGGCAAACACACCCACATTTTGTGGTTTAGGCTCTCAGGAGACTGGGAGTGATTCATCTCCACTGTAAAATGAAGTGTTCTGCAGGATATGAAATACCGTTGTTCAACAAGAAAAAGCCTTGTTTATTCTCTTTCACGTTATTGAATTTTTTAACACAAAAGTTATCCATGCTTGTTATTACGAAGCAGACTGGGAGGAAGCTGCCTTTTGACAGTTGGGTCCCCACCTCCATCTGACCCATCATCACCTTGTGGTAAAGTCCGTCCCAGCCTGCCGTGCGTCCTTTCACGTCTTTCTCAAAGTCCCTCCACATACATACCAGCACACAGTCATCAGAGCAGCAATGGATGTCAGTCTACCTCTTTTTGTGGGCATCTCCAGACTTCCCAGTTTGAAATCGAGTTTTTAACGTTTCCTTCATCCTATGCATGTCCAATGTGCTCAGCTATTCTAGAGCAGCTATTATCCCATCTGCTGGGGAAGCAGGATGAAAAGTGGTGAAGGAGACCCAGTCCAGGGATGGGCTCCTGGGGTCAGTACTCTGCTCTCTGAGGGGCCTGTGATCAAGTACATCATGTCGCTGAGTCCCTGTCTGATCTGAGCTTGCTGAAGACGTGAGAGTTGACACAGTGAGATACCTGTGTTGACCCTGGTGCAAAAAGCAGGATCTGGAGACTTCTGAGCAAGCAGGAGAAGCTGAGGAGAGAATGGTTGTTCCCCTTTGATAGCTGGCTCTGGAATATTCTGTGACAGTGAGTGGACTATTCAGGACTCTTACTTCTCCTCCTCAGCCTCCTGCTGAGACAGAGTCAGGGCCCATTAGCACTTGCACTAGAGGCGAGCCCCTGCTTCGCGAGGAGGTGAGAGCAGTCAATTTTGCCACTCATTAGCAACTCTGGACAGATAGTGGTGGGAAGATTGAAGCTATTGGCAAAATGAGAGTCTGCTTCTCTGAGGGCACAGTTATCCATTCTAGTCCTTTCGCCGTCAGCAGGTCACCCAGAGTTGACTGTCTGCTAGTCTCACAGAGCAGTGAGCAAGGCAGTATTTTTTGTTAAGTATTATCCACTGTATTTAATAACTCAATGAGTTGCCAATATTATGATCCTCAAGGTAACGGTGAGACTGCAGGAGGAAAAATATCTCATGTAACTCAGACACCACAACCATCCTAGTTGTTGTCTTATTGTTCTGGACTAAAGGGTAGATTGTATTTAAAAACAGTTTGGGCAGCTTTTTGCGGAAGGACGGTGCTTTATTCATGTGCCCTACAAGGGCCTCCTCTGATCAGCCTGACTTGTTATTTGTACAATATTTTACAGTTTGGAAAGCACTCTGACGTAGCCTTCAATTCTCACACAACTCTGTCAGGTCATGACTTTTCTTATCTCCATCTCACTGATGACTGAAGGTCACAGAAGTTAGCTGAGTTGCCCAAGGTTACATAAAGTCCACGGCCCCTTCCCTGACCCCAGAGTATATGGGAATTTAAGGGAGTTTAATAAATGGTGAAAGGAAGGGCCTCTCTTAACATCGATTGATGAAGTAGGTAATGAAAATGCCACAAAGGAAATCAAAGTCCACCCCTGTACTCTTAAGGTGAATATTAAACCTCAGTAAGACTGGTCATCAAAGTACAGGTGGAGGGTTGAAATTAGGTGGGAAGGATTTTTTTTTCCTGCCTAGTCATCTTTGGGACATTGACTTGTCTTTATAAAATGCGGCTCCTCGTGCTACAACATGAACCTTGAAGACATTATGCTAAGTGAAAAAAGCCAGACACAGAGGGACACATATTTTCTGATTCCACTTAGATGAGGTACCTAGAATAGTCAAATCCATATAGCAGAAAGTAGAACAGGGGTTTTCAGGGGCTGGGGGGAGGGGGAATGAGGAGTTATTGTTTAATGGGTGAGGAGTTTCAGTTTGGAATGATGAAAAAGTTCTGGAAATGGATGGTGGTGATGGTTGCAGAACATTGTGAATGTATTAATGCCATTGAATTGTACCATTAAAAATGGTTAAAGTGGAAAGTTTAATGTTATGTATATTTTACCATAATTTAAAAAATTTTCTAAATGTGATTCCTCTAATGCAAAAGGCTTAATTTGGGGATTCTTCACAAAGCATTATCCATGGCAATCTGCCATGTAAATCACTGAATTACTTCCTTTTCTGGTTGAGCCATCCAATTAAAGCGCTTTGATTTTAAAACATTTTCCCCAAGGTGTTTGTCTGTTAGTCTTTTGTTTTCTTTTGTTTCTGTTTTTAAGCTCACACCACAAAAGCTCTTTTGAGTTCATAGAAGTACAGGTCGTTTCTCTCAAGATAACCATTTCTTCTCTGTTAAGTGAGCATTTTTGGTATTAAAACAAAGTTGCTGTTAGAAAATGAATTGAAATTTCCACATAATTAAAAGCAGCTGTTTCATTAGGGACTTACCAAGTTTGGAGACACTTTACTAAATACCTGAGGAGAAACTGGGGGCACCACGACTCAGGTTTTTAACAATTAAGTTTGCTTCTTGCATTATTCAATTCCTATAACTACTAATCCACCAAACTGATATTTTAAACAAGAATGTATAATTTTTAACTGCGTTTCATGTATGCTTTATTCTCCTGTGCAGAATTCTGGGAACAAAGTATTAGTCAGGACTGTAAGGAAAAATAACCAAAGATTTGGAAATGGGCAAAAAGGTCACTGGATGTCCCCACAGTGATGTGCTGGGCCCTGGCTAGTGGACCTGTGTCTCTCTAATGATCAGGCATTTTCACAACTCAATAGGAGAAGTTAGAGAAAACTGAGAGTAATGGAAATGGTTCTTATCCATATATTGTCCAGTCTCGCTATAATTGTTTCTGCACGCATGTGTATGTTTGTGCCTGTGTTCTTCAGATTCTCCTTTGAGCCAGTTTCAACATCTTACTAGTACCCTAATTTTTTAAAATATCTAATGTGTTCATTTTAAATTTGTATGAGAATATGATTTTATCTTTTTGAAAGTTTTACCTTAAGAAGTTCAACTAGAATTCAACTAGAAGTTGAATAAACTTCTTAACCTCCACAGTGATGTCTCCCTTCTCTGAGGAGCTCTGGCACTTACAGCCTTTCTCTTAGGGGCACTTGAGTAGGGCTGCCAGAATTACCAAATAAAAATATAGCACACCCAGAAACATTTTTGTTTCAGATAACAAATAGCTTCTTAGTATAGTTGTGTCTCATGCAATATTGTATAAACATACTAAAAATTTGTATTTACTTATACTAAAAATGTGTTTGTTGTTTATATGAAATTAAAATTAGCTGGGTGTCCTGTATTTTATTTGGCAACCCTATATTCAGGGTGTCAATTGGCTGCTCCAAGGTGACATCAATATAATTCAAGTGAAAAAAAGCTAACATGCATAGTGTACCATATGCATTGCTAAGCACTTTTATCTTCTTAAGTATCCTATAAGATGGATACCGTTATATGCATTTTACAGTAAGGTAACCACGGTTCACAGAAATTAAGTGATATGCCCAATATCTCACAGTCAGTCAATGGTAGGTCTCTGGTTCCAGAGAGTCTGCTTTTTTACCACCATGTTTTACTGCCTCACTAACCCTCTCTGGAGGTACTTAAGCAGTAGAGGGATGACTGTCAATCAAGGGGTGACCAGAGATGGACAGAAGAGACGCCTAAATTCTTCTTCAATTTAGCTGTTCTCTCATGTGAAGCCTTGCATTCTGTTTTTTCTTCTGTATATTTTTTTGTTTGTCTTTGAGGATCACAACCCCGTCTTTGACCTCTTATGTCCATAGAGTACCTCTCAGATATTGTTCAAGATAGTTGTTGAATAAAAATACTCTGCCTACTAGGGAGAAATAAGAATGTGTACATGTGTGTGTGCAAATATGTGCATGCATGCACATGTGTGTGTGTTTTGCAAAATGAAACATAGGAAAAATAATTAAAAACTAGTGAAATTGGTTACCTTTGAGAGAAAGGTAGAAAGGAGTAGAAGAGGTATAGGAGGGAGTAACATTTCTCTGAGTATAACATTTTACCTAGTTTTTATTTTGAAAATGTGCTGTTATTTTTAACTAAACTGACAAGGATGGGAGTTGAGGAAAATTGAGTTCAAATGGAAACAAATGACTGGGTTTCAAGTGAGTAATGTAATCACACAGAAGAGAAATACAAAAACCAATTCAATTAAGTTTTGAAGGCAGTATTTTAACTATACATCCTCAGTATAAAGACAAAAAAAATCTTAAACTCTCAGTATGCTTGTTGTTGGTAGAGGTAAGGATGTGGCAATTCTGAAATTATTTTGTGGATATTGTAGAAATCAGCAAAGATATAAATATTTTGATTTGGACAGAGGATTCAGGACTATCACTATGTGAGAAGGAAGACACAAATATGGACGAGGGAAAAGGAAAAAGGTTATTTGGATTGGGATTCATGGCTGGTGTTGGATTGGGATTAGTGGGTACTGCTGGCTTTGACCACTGAAGGGGCAGTGATACCTCAGTAATAATAAACACAGATCTTGCCTTCTAAATACCATTTCCCACCAAAAGGAGCCAGGACTTCCTGGAGAAATTGTTGATTCCAGGGATGGGCATAGTGTTATTCTTGAAAGTAAGAAATGCTCATAAAATGATGGCAGTATGTTGCAAGAATACAGGAAACATTTTGAAGGGACTCCTAGTGTCCAAATCTATGACAATTTGAGCATGAAAATAAATATGGTTAATGATGGATTTCAACCATGAAAAAATTTTATTAACTCATATTTATATTAAATAAACAAATGAGGAAGAGGGGAAGGCTCATCTTTAGAATAGAAAGCCAACCAATAGATGTAGAATGGATGATAGAGTTCAAAAATCAACATTTTGCAACATCATCGTACTAATTGATTCAGGTAAGCATCATCAGTGAAAGCCTTAAAGTCTCTCCCCATAGAAAACTTATTAATTGCAAAGGGAAAAATAGTAACTTTATAGTGGAAACACTTGGCTGACATCACCTTAACTAAGCTATCAACGTTAACATCACCAACATGGAACATACCCACATTGGTGTGTTTTCTGATGTGGTGCACTGAGAAGGACACAGCATTGCTTATGTTGTAATCCTGCCAAAAATGCATAACCTGAGTATAATCATCCAGAAGCATCAGACAAGTCCAAGCTGGGGACAATCTACAAAACAACTGGCCTGCGTTCATCAAAGCTGTCAATGTCATGAAAGGTAAAGATAAAATAATTCCAAAAATTTTCCAGATTCAATGAAATAAAAGACATGACAACTGCATATAATGCATAATCCTAAGTTAGATCTTGGATTGGGGGGAAAGTTGCCATAGAAGACATTATTGGGCAATTGGTGAAATTTGAATATAGACTATATGTTAGATAATATTATTGTATTAATGTTAAAGTGCCTAAAATTGACCATTATACGGTGGTTGTGAAGAGAATATTCTTGTTTTTAAGAGATATATGCTGAAATGTTTAGGGATAAAGAGGCAAAAATCATGCAATTTCCTTTCATATATCAATAGTTTAACAGTAATAATCAACAATTAGAGAGATGATAATTGGTGACTCAATGTGAAGTGCATATGGGAAGACACTGTATAATTTCTGCAACTTTTCTGTGTTTGAAATATTTTTTAAAATAAAAAAATATATTTTTTTAAAGTTTTCTGATTCTCTAATCTCTCTATTGGAGAAGTGAGGATTAGACAGTACAATATAAGGTGTGGAATTGCCAAAGGATTTAGGCTGGCAGGGAGGGTTAGCAGGGACTAGAGACCTTTTTCCCAGATTAGTGTCCTGAGACCTGGTCCCCCAGCTGTGTTGGATTGAGTCATCCAGGTGAGCAGTGAGATCTCTGAGAGGAGAAAGATACTTTCCATGAAGCTGGAACCAGAAATCCAGGAGACACTCTCAACTCCAATCTCTCACTCACTCAACTAAGCACCAAATTCTATTGATTCTACTTTTAGTTAAAACTCAGATTCATCCCCTCCCCTCAACATCCTCTCCCAAACTCCTGACTTCCTTGTCTTCATTTCTGTGTCACTTCCTAACCTGCAGTAGAACCCCTCCAATCCATCCTTCCCACCTCAGCCAGGTGCAAAGTGGATGAAGCCTGGCTGTTGGCGGGGCTTTCACGAGTGCACCATTCATGCTGCTCTCTCAGGTCAGCAACATCTTCTACTGCACTCCCTCTTTCCACTGCACTCCCTACACAGCCTTTGTTCCAACAATTCTGAACTATTTTTAGGTTCCTGAATACCTTATCAAGGTCTCCAGGGAGGCCCCCACAAAGTGTCATTCCTCTTCCTTTCTCATTTTGGGAACAATTTGGAAAATGGAAGAATTAAGAAATAAAAGAAGAGGCAGACAAAGGTACAAATACCTATTGCTGAGTGAAGCTAAGCTAGAGGATGTGGTTCAGGTCTGTCAACCAGAGGGTGAGACTGCACCTCCCCAGAGGCTGAGAGGAAAAGGGGCTGAGAATATCTAGGTTTGTGCTTAAGGAAAATTTCTCCTGCAGAACACTGTGAGTGGAAAGAGGCACCCCCACTAACATACCACAGGCTATGAAATGTCTGTGTACAAAGCTCACCCTTTCCTATTTGCCTACCCTCTGTACCAGCCTAAATGTCACCCCCTTTAAGAAGTCTTTATTGAGTGCTTTGGGCTGAATTGTGTTCCCCCTAAATTCATATGTTGAAGCCCTAATGCCAAATAGATGGTATTTGGAGATGGGACCTTTGGGAGGTAATTAGGGTTAGATGAGGTCATGAGGGTGGGGCCCTCCAGATGGGATTAGTGCCCTCATAAGAAGAGACACCAAAGATCTTGCTCTCTTGCCCCCTCTTTCTCCCTGAGCATGTGCAAAGAAGAGGTAATGTGAAGGCTCAGGGGGAAGGTGGCCATCTACAAGGGAGGAAGAGAGGCCTCACCAGAACCCAACCATGCAGGCACCTGTATCTCCAACTTTCAGGCTCCAGAACTGTGAGAAAATAAATTATTGTTCAAGCCACCCAGTCTATGGGATTTTGTTATGCAGTCCAAACTGACTAGTACATTGAGCACATTCCAAATAAAGGTAATCACATCCTCCTTGGTATTACCTCCTTTTAGTAAACTTTCTTTCACCAAAGTCAGACATTTACATAGTTTTAAAAGTCAAATGATACTACAAAGCATGTAATAAAAATAGTAGTCTATGGCTCTCCCCAAATTCCTAGCTTGAGCCTAGGTCCCCAGCAAAAAAAAAGCATTCTCAACTCTTCCAATTATTTCTTATAAGCTGGGGGCCCACTCAGTGATTCCAAGTAATGTTCACAGTACTCTTCCCTGATTTATCAATTTTATACAGTAGTTATTGACTTCCTATTATGAGGATTTAGCATTCTGTTATCCTGCCATCACTTTCCCGACTTGCAACCTTGCAGTTCAGTGATACCACATTTTCAGTGAATGTTCAGTGTTTACATTATTTTTATCACAAGACTGTCCTTCACTGCCAACCCAAACATATAATACAATTCCATTTCCTTTCTTATACAATTTTCTTGTTTTCCCAGATATTAATTGCCTTTTTCTTTTTCTAGCTTGGTTTTTATATCATCACAAATTCTTCAACAGAACTATAAAACACCTCTGAATGCTATTTTCCATATAATTAAATCATCACTTACCTCATTATTTGTTTCTGCTATCATATTTTTAATGCCGATGAGTTTTATATCATTCTCCCAACATTCTTTTTTTTCTCTCTTTTTGGTCCTCTGCTGCTGGATTTAGTGCTTTTTGTACATTCTGTCGATGAATCCTCTCAACATCTCTGCAAGGTAGTTATTATCCCCATTTTGCAATGATGAAGAAATGGAGGTTCAGAAAGGTAAAGTAACTAACTTAAGGTGACACAGCTGGTATATGCCAGAGCAGAGTTTTGCTTTGTTTTCTTGTTTGTTTGTTTTTAAAATTTATTTATTTATTTTGGCTACGCTGTGTGGGATCTTAGTTCCCCGATCAGGGATCAAATCCAGGCCCTTGGCAGTGACAGCCTGGAGTCCTAACCATGGGACTGCCAGGGAATTCCCTGTTTTTTTTTTAATTTTAGTAAAACAAAACAAAACAAAACAAAACGTGAAATCTACCCTCTTAACAATTTTAGTGTATAGTACAGTATTATTAGCCACATCTATATCTTGTACAGCAAATCTATACAACTTTTTCATCTTGCATGCCTGAAACTCTGTGCCCACTGAACAGCAACTCCTCTCATTTCCCCTTCCCTCCAGCCCTGGCAACCACCATTCTCCTTTCTGCTTCTATGAGTTTGACTACTTTAGATACCTCATGAAAGAGGAATCATGCAGTATTTGTCCTTCTGTGACTGGTTTATTTCTCTTAGCATAATGTCCTCAATTTTCGTTTCTACTTAGCATGTGACAGGGTTTTCTCCTCTTTTAAGGCTGAAAAATACTCCATTGTATGTAGTACACACCACATTCTCTTTATCCATTTATTTGTCTACGGACATATAGGTTACTTCTATTGTTACTTCTTGGCTAGTGTGAATAACATTCCTTTTTAATAGCAGGCTCTTTTTGGTTTGGGGATACATTCTCTCCAAGGCTATTAAGACTTTTTGTTTTTAGTTTTCCTTTCTCTTTCTGCTGAGTTTGGTTTTTTGCTGTTTATTTATTTTGATTTCTATTTTTCACGTTAAAAACTTTCCTCTAACGTCTGAGTATACTTTTTGTTTTTTTGTTTTTGGCTGCGAGGCTTGCGGGATCTTAGTTCCCCGACCAGGGATTGAACCTGTACCCAGGATTGAACCCGTAACCTCAGCAGTGAAAGCACAGAGTCCTAACCACTGGAGCCCCAGGGAATTCCCTGAGTATACTGTTCACTAAACATTGAAAGGTTGACTGAAGCTCTGTGTGGCCATGGAGGGAGGGGCTTGTCCATGTATGTGTAGACTTTAGGCTGGGGATCTGTAGGATTATGAGATGATTCAGGAAGGACCTGGATTTCTTTTTCCATTCCCCAGACCCCAGAAACGCCACCTGTCGTTATAAGCATATCTTTTCGTTGGGGCCATTCATCTTTTCCAGAATCTACTAGTCTCCTGCCTGAGGACTGTACCCCTGGTGTCAGCCTCCTGGAAGTGGGGACAGAGGAAGAGGGCAGAGAGTCACGTGGTTCAGATGTTGATGTTCACTCTCAGAACAGCACTTTGCCCCACTCTCTGCTACGACTGCAGCCCCTCTAGGTCCTGCTCTCCAACAATAAGTCTCCTACCTACTTGGGTAGAGAGGGGTAGCCTCTTAGCTACTCCAGTTGGCGAGTGACCTGGGATCTAATCTCTCCTTAAACAGAATTTCAACCAAACCTCTTGTGTTTCATGTCGTGCCCACCGTCACATTCCATCCTCTGTAGGCACTTGGTAGTCAGATTTCTTCCTCTCCTGCCTCTATTTTCCATCCTACCAAATTGGATGATATTTCACATTTGTTGTGGTTTCCTCCCCAGTTCTCTGTGTCCTTTGGGGTTTACGTGTATTTATTTGTATTCCTTTACTCTCATTTCAGTGCAGTTTCAGGAGGAAGCAGAGGTAAACATCAACGTTCAATTCACCGTGTTTAGTTAGAAGGTCACTCCCTGCCATGTCTCTAGCTCATAGGTGCTGCTGCACTACCCTTGTGCTCTAATCCTTTGTGGCTTGTCCACCTTCCCTGTGGACTATGGTTTTCCTGAGGGCAGCAGTTTCTTTGCATCCCCAGCCCCTAACATAGATGACATGCAGTAATTATTCATCCGGTTGAATGGAACCTAATTTACATAGTTGGTGCTGCCCCAAAAACTAGGAAATAAATGACCACCTAAGGCCTCCCTCACCATCCTCCCATTCTCTGTTAAAGATAATCCTGATGAAATAATTTTTTCAAGATTGAAGCAGAAATAGCTAATTCCTGCTCATATAGTGCCTTGTTTATAATATGTACAGCCTTTTCTGACTCTTTCACAGAAGTGCTTATTTTACTTAGAAGTAATTGCTTTTCAAAGGCTGGCAATTCTCATTAGTTACCAGGTGAGTGACTCTTAATAAGAAAAGTCTCCTGACTGAGCTAGGAAAAGCAATGACACAAAAATGTATAGTGGGGGTTTTTCCCACCTTGCAAACCAAATAGCTCCTGTGCTAGGCATAATTGAAAGAAAATTGACATGTATTATCTAAGATGCATTTTTTTCCACGCACACAAAGAGAACTGGGCCTGCAGAGGTGAGACCTTTGAGGTCCAGAAAAGAGCTGTGCTGAGGACAGCACTTCCCTCTTACAGAGATGTAATGGGGCATCATTTCTCTGCTTCTGGGGAAGAATTTTGAAACAGTTCTGTCAGCAGGGCTGGCTCCTTCCGGAAGCTCTGAGGCTCCATGTCCTGCCTCTCTCCTAGCTCCTTGTGGTGGCTGGCTCTCCTTGGCATTCACTGGCTTATAGTTGTATCGCCCCCATTTCTGTCTCCACCCTCACATTGCCCTCTTCCCATTGTATGTGTCTCTGTATCTCCAAATCTCCCTCTCCTTATAAGGACACGAGTCATTGGCTTTAGGACTCACCCTAACGCCAGTATGACCACATCTTAACTTGATTACTTTTCCGAAGACCCTATTTCCAAATAGAGTCACATTAAAGGTTCCAGGTTAACATGAATATTTGGGGGACATTAATCGATCCAGCATATAGCCTAAAATCTTTACCTTCCTGCCTCCTACTTTTAGTTATAATTTTGGGGATTATGTTTATAATCAAATACTTTCAGACAGTTGACATAGGAAAAGACACAGGAAACTCCCAGAGAAGGTGCCTGGACAATGAGGCAAACAGGCTTGCAGGTGAGGCTCCCACCCCTGGGCATGGGTTCTGAACCTGGGCTGCACATTGGAATCACTCAGGGTTTTTACTACTTTTGCCCCCATATCAGTTGTTTTTAAAGCATCCCAGGTGTTTCCAGTGTGCATCCAGATGCAGACCTCTGTTCCAGACACTCTTCCTCAAACACTTGCTGATGAGGCTGCTGTATTTGAGCTCCACTGGCCTCTGTTGAAGCAGGTCCTGCATGTGTGTGCTCTTGCTGACTGCTGAGAATTTAGCATCAGCAACCTGTGGCTTTTATTTCAGCTCCTTCATTAGCTTGGAAGGAGAACAGCTTCACTGGTACTGAAAACTCAAAAGTTAATAAGGAAAAAGAATATTTGGAGGGGGATGTGGATAGGAGGGAGGTTAACATTTAATTTTATTTTTCAGAAATAATTTTTTTTTAACTTATCAAAATAAGTAACGTGCTCGTAGAAATGTAAAAAGCCTCAAAATGACAGTGAAGAGAATCACTTACAATTATGTCCTTCTGGGCAAACAATGATGTAGTGAATGTTCTTCTAATGATTTTTTTCTGTGCATCTATAGATATAAAATATGTATTTTACAAACATGGGATTATGTGGGTTTGGAGCTTAAGTTCTTCATGTAGCAAAAATCATTAAATGTATATCAATAAATGCATTCAATAAATGTTTCCCATTAAGTAGTCTTCAGATTTCAAATGGCTTCTAAGAGGATTCTGTACCCAATCCCCAATTCCAATGTGTAGATGCAGGGGGGGAGCAGGGGAGGTTCCCCGCTACCAACAAGCAATCTTTGACACCAGCTGGGTGTCCTACAATTCGACTCAATTCTGACACTATCTACCTGGAGATAGCAACAGACTCCCCACAAGGGCTCAGCCCATAAGACCGCCCTCCACTTCAAATGCCAATCACAAGTCCAGATTTTCACCTGTACTTCTGACCTACTGCTTATAAATCAGAGGTTCCCATGACCCTCTCCTTGGGTTCAATTAATTTATTAGAGCAGCTCACAGAACTCAGGAAACCAGTTTACTCAATAGATTACAGATTTATTACAAAAGATATTAAAGAATACAAATTAACAGCCAAATGAAGAGAAACATAGGATGAGGTCCCAAGCAAAGGAGTTTCTGTCCTTGTGATGTCTGAAGACTGACATAATGGCATGTATTCTCCAACCAGGAAACTCTCTGAACACTGTCCTTCCTTTTGGGTTTTTATGGAGGCTTCATTACATAGGTATGATTGATTAAATCATTGGCCATTGGTGACTGATCAACCTCCAGCTCTTCTCCCCTCCCTGGAAATCAGGGTGTGGGACTGAAAGTTCCAGCCCTGTATTCCTGATTGTTGCCCTGGCAACCAGCCCCCATCCTTAGATGCTTTCCAAAAGTTACCTCATTAACATAAACTCAGCTGCAGTGGAAAGGGGCTTGTTATGAATAACAAGACACCCATTTCACATTTATGGCTCTGAAGCACTTCAAGAACTGAAGTCAAGAGACCAAATATTATAACAAAAGATGTTCTCCTTGCTCTTATCACTCAGGAAATTCCAAGGGTTTGGGGAGCTGTGAGCCAGGAACTGTGGACAAATACCAAATATATACGAGAAGTATGTTTTAGTCCTCTGAATTACCAAGTACATGTTTCTTTAAATCACAAAATCACAGCCATATTTTATTCCTTCATAGAGATTTTATTGTGATTACTTAACCAATCACTATAAGAGAATTTCCAGTGGAACTTTTCCTATCGTCTGATTTCTGTGGCTAAAAGCCAGGTTCAGAGACCCTACCTATCTCTCCATCCTACAGAGGGTTCCCAGACCTGTCCCCACAGCCTCTGTTAACCCCATGCCTACTATCGCCCCCCCCCCCGCCTCCTCACAAATCTCTATAAGCCCAAGACGTGGAAATTAGATGTGGCATAGGGAGTTCCTGACGCAGGGGAGAGCGCTCCCCTGTCCCCACATCCCAGTTGAACGGATTGCAGAGTTTGGGAGTGTCTTTGAGGAGAGAAAGGCCTCTCAACCCCTGAACATTTGCTTAGAGTGCAACTACTGGTCTGTGTTCTATACTGAGCAGGAAAAAAGGAACTGGCTAGGGATGGCTCCACCAAGAGAAGAAGCAGCCTGCTCTCGCCTCACCACTGTCATCTGGTGTGATAAGGAGGCATGAGTTGCCTGGGGCCAGGTGGGTGCCATGGAAGGAGGCCAGGCTGTGCTGCTTTTCTGGCTCCCTGTCCAGGGGACAACCAGCAGCAAGAGCCTGTGGGGTGCTGTAGTGTGGGGGGAGCAAGGTCTAATGGAAGCACATCTCCAGGTGGCATAACTGTTGAGGGGAGGCATCCCCCAGAGTCTTAAAGACCTTAACCACATGCTCCACAAGACAGTAAGCATCTGGATGCCCGATACCAGAGGACATGCATCCCCAGACAAGACCACACCAGGTGCTAAGGCTTTTGCCCCTCCTCTCTCTCTCCCACCCCTTGCTACCTGGAAGCAGCAGGGTGAGAGGGAGGAGGAAGCGTCAAAGAGTAGCTCAGGCCCTCTCCGCAGGTGGGTTCCCAAGCCTTGGAGGAGGGAGGGCACTGAGTTAGACAGTCAATACAATACCTTGGTCATGTGAATCAATAATAGCTTTTAGGGCTTCCCTGGTGGCACAGTGGTTGAGAGTCCGCCTGCGGATGCAGGGGATGCGGGTTCGTGCCCCGGTCTGGGAAGATCCCACATGCTGCGGAGCGGCTGGGCCCGTGAGCCATGGCCGCTGAGCCTGTGCGTCCGGAGCCTGTGCTCCGCAACGGGAGAGGCCACAACAGTGAGAGGCCCATGTACCGCAAAAAAAAAAAAAAAAAAAAAGAAAAAGAAATAATAGCTTTTAAAATATGCATGTTCCTTGACCCAGCAGATCCACCTCCAGGAATTTATCTAAGAGAATAGTCAGAGATGTGTAGAAAGATTTACGTAGTAAGAGAATTGCCATATATGAAAAATATTTCCCCACATCCTTTAACATAAGTTTTTATGTTAAAAAGTCATCTATTCTTTTAATAACAGTTAACAGAATTCTGATGGTCTAATTTTTATATACAGTTGCAATATACCACAGTGCTAATAATAAATAGAATCACTCATATTAAAGAAAAAATATTTTAGAAAGCTGACCATTACAGAAGCAAGGACGCCGTGTTCCAGCACCATGGGTGCTGGGACTCTATAAAGAGGAGGAAGGTGCAGTACCTGCTTTTGAGGAGATCTGAACCTAGTGGAGAGGACAGGAACAAAACACATTTCTGCAAGGACTGTGAAACGTGCACCAATTGGAACTCAAAGGAAGAGTGACTAACTTTGAGTTAGGAAGCAGGTGCTTGTGGAATTGTTTTTCCACTGAAGAAGAAGTTATTTACTTGTTAACATTTGCCCGACTGTTCAGAAGACTGCCGTAGGGGTTTTATCGTCCATTCACTCCTCATAAAGTAACTGCTTCTCACACAACTGTAGGAGCAGAGTGCATTTGCAAGTCAAGGGGTGGAAAATCTGATCAGGATGAATAGAAACACTTGACTAATAGAAATGATCTCTATATACAGGTTCTTCATAATATATAATAAAAATGCAGAAAGGCCCTTGACATATGAAGACAGTTGGATTGTGTGTTTCTTACATGTAACACTATGTATACATTACATTATGAACCTCCACACAGGAGCACAAAGGAAGGCCCATATACTCCATAGGTCTAACTCTGTAGAAGCTATAAATCAAGCTCATGAACTGCCCCGAAAAGTATGTTCTATCCTCCCCCTTTTTTTTTTTTTGTATGTGTGTGGTACGCGGGCCTCTCACTGTTGTGGCCTCTGCCATTGTGGAGCACAGGCTCCGGATGCACTGGCTCAGTGGCCATGGCTCACGGGCCCAGCCGCTCTGCGGCACGTGGGATCTTCCCAGACTGGGGCACGAACCCGTGTCCCCTGCATCGGCAGGCGGATTCTCAACCACTGCACCACCAGGGAAGCCCTATCCTCCCATTTTGACAAATATATCTTCATAATGGCTTGGAAGGACCGGGTTCAAGTTTAGGATCTCAGTGCAATGTTTGAATGCAGTGGGACAGCGAGGCCAGCCTATGGCATACCTCATCCTGTTGTCCCACCCTTGGCTTCATGTCCACACAAGTGGCACCCCAGCCTACATGTCCATACCCTTGCAAACAGCTACCATTGGCCACTCCCCAGGCCCCGGGAGACAAGTGCCAGCAAAGCAGTCAGCTGTGGGACAATGGCCTGGGGGAGAAGCCCACTCAGGGCCCAGCAGAGGGCTCAGGAACACTGGGGTAGTATCTTAGTCTGCTTGGGCTGTTCTAACAGACTTCCATGGACTGGACGGCTTGGTCAACAGACATTTATTTCTCATACTTTTGGAGGCTGTGAAGTCCAAGATCCAGGTGCCAGCTAATTCAGTGCCTGGTGAGGGCCCTCTTCCTGGTTTATGGAAGGCCCCATTCTTGCTGTGTCCTCACACAGTGAAGACAGAGATCATCTCCCTTGTGTCTCTTGTAAGAGCCTTAATCCCATCATGAGGGCTCTCTCTCTCATGACCAATTAATTGCCTCCCAAAGGCCTTACTTCCTAATACTATCACATTGGGGGTTAGAGTTTTATCATATGAATTTGGGGGGATACAAACATTCAGTCCATAGCAGAGGGAGGGTATACTGAGTTCTGGATACTTGGTGCCTGGCCCAGAAGGAGAGGGTCTGCAACGCTGAGCAGTTACCTCCCCTTGACCCACTGGATTCCTGGTCCATGGGGAGGGGCATGGTGGGGGTCTGGCCAGAGCCGGGCCCCCTAAAGCTCAGAGCCTAGGATAGGACATGCTTTCCTGGTCTGGGCTGGGGGGTGGGTACAATTTAGCCCACCATGTCTCCAGCCTCTCACTGGCTGATCTTCAGAGCAAATCGAGAGGCCGGAGGTGAGGCTGTTTGACAATGGTATGGAGCAATTTCTTGGAAAGCCACCTTGTAAGTAAGAAAGACTGAGGTCAGGGCCGCTAATTTCTACTTTTTGTACTTAAGTATCCTTTATCACTGCTAATGTCTTAAAACATAACTGGTGTTTTTGTTGTCGTGGTGGTCGTTGTTATTTCTAATTTCACATGAAGACAAGGTTGTTTCCAAAGCAATGGTTTAATTCTAACTATTTTTCTTTAAGCATCTGGCTGAGAGCTTGTTAATAGCTGTATAGATCAAGCCTTGTTTTTTTCTTTTCCCCACTGAATTTCCTGGGCTCAAACCATCATCATTCACTGAGTCAGAGACTTTCCAGGGGAGCAGCTTATCCAAACTTCTGTACTACTCACAAGCTTTGTGAGAAGTTTTGACGCTACAGGCAACAGGAGTATGCCTCATTCAGTCCTGGCTATAACCTAGCTCCCCAGTTCCTGCCCTTAAGGATCCCCTGGGAAACTCAGAAATGCTGGTACCCAGGCCCAGTCCCTGACCAATTAATTTAGAGTCCTGGGGTGGAGCCAGGGCTGCGGTATTTTATCATGGTTCTCAGGTGGTTTTCACATGCCCAATCAGCTAGCAGTGTCAGGAGAGCAGATACTCTATTGTTTTGCCAAGGTGGACAGTGGCCTGGCCAGGTGGATGTCACACAGGACCAGCTCAGGTGCAAAAGTGCCCGGTTAGCAGTGGGATGGGGGGTGCCGCCATCTCTGTCCTCAGCAAGGGGATATGCATGAATCTGGCATGGTGCAACCAGGCTGGTATCAGGGATTCTTTACCAGCTCCTCCTCCTCCCAGCACTGACTGCTCTTGGGTAAATAAAATATTTTAAAAACCAAAAATCACAAAACTATTCTTAATGGCAGCAAACAAACTGCTAAACAGGGAGGGGAGGAAAAACACCTCTGTAACAAAAATAAATCTAGCTCCCACAGAGAGAGCACAGCTGAGATCAGTAGCTAAGAGAGGTGTTTTTTTTTTAGGTTACAGAGACATGCATTAAAGCAACAGGACAGCAGAAATCAAACTACTGAACTGACAGGCTATTTTTGGAAAAGAAGGTCTTGAAGGGAATGCTGAAATTGAAGAATAAACTCTAAACCATAAATGAATAGCAAATCCAACTAATCTCAGAGATTGAAGCCATCTTCTTTGGTGAAAAGTTTCCTAAAAAGTGAAGGGTGAGTTGCTAAATCAGACTCTTCTGGGAGGTAAGATCTTTTCAGTGGCTAGAAGACCAGCCAGAGAAAACCTGTGGATCAGCCACTGCTCCTGCACCCTGCCAGCCACACACACATGCTGGGAACTGGTGGGCGTTTGGGCCCTTAGCCCACATCCACCTGCCTCTCCATCTGCACATCTAGAACAACCACCGGTCCTTCACTTGTTCAGACACGTTCCTTGAGGGCCTATTATGTAGCAGTCATGCGTTAGGTACTGAGGTAGATGCAAAGAAATAAAGCCAAGTCCCCCTAAAACCAAGTTCCTCTGCTGAGTTTATGATTCTTATACCTGTTTCCCACAAGACTGAGGAGTATCTAAGAGAAGGGGGATTGAAATTGTGGGGCTCTCCCGGGTACAAAAGCCTTTCCATGTCTCCCGTTTCTTGTTTGTAGGTAAAAGGCTTCAGCCTCCTAGACCTTCCCTGAGTTCCAAAGGGCAGGTTCAAACAGTTACTAATTACAGAAGGGAGGGGATGCAGAGACAAGGGAAGAGCAGTCAAACAACAGTGCAGACTTGGGGCAGGGTCCTGGTTCCTCCTCAAGGAATATACATAACAGTGTATCTTTGAGTTCTTCTACAGGAACTAAGGCCCCCACCCAGGTGAAAAATTCAGGCTGAGCACAAGCCCTGGACCCCAGACTGGTTGGAGCCAGAAGGCTGATGACTGAGATTCCTGGAACCTGTTACCTCACCACCAACCAATCAGAGGAAGGTCACACACCCTTGCAGCCCTTCCCCACCCCAATTTTGCCTATAAAAACCCTTCCCCCCAAACCATGGGGGAGTTCAGGCTTTTTGAGCACAAGCCTGCTGTTCTCCTTGCTCAGTCCTTGCAACAAAATTTTCTCAGCTCCAAACCCTGCATTGCAGTCTGTTTGGTCTCACTGTGCATCAGGTACAAGAACTTGGGTTCAACAACACAAAGGTAAGGAATAATCCCACCCTCATATTTATAGTCTGGTGATATATAACAGCAGACAAAAGAGCACAGAGCAATACATAAGGGGTACTGACTTGGCTTTCTAACACCCTGATCATGTGATGTGAGTCACCCAGTATCTCCAGGTCTCAGTTTCCTCATTTATACATTGAGGGCTAAGGGTGGAGGGGAAGCGAGGTGGCAAATTCAGCTTCCCTACACAGCCAACCAGAAAAGCAACTGTGGTGCCTCCACCAGAAAGGCTCCAAGGCCTCCAGGGCTTCCTGGGA
The DNA here is from genome assembly GCF_026419965.1 of Kogia breviceps. Lineage (NCBI taxonomy): Eukaryota > Metazoa > Chordata > Mammalia > Artiodactyla > Physeteridae > Kogia > Kogia breviceps. The sequence goes on along the minus strand of NC_081322.1, from coordinate 41,526,326 downwards.
GAGGAGAGGAGGGGACAACAGGACAAGCAGAGCTGTGCATACAGTAAACCCCCCGGGAATGCTCCTGAAGGTGATGCCAGCTTGGATACGACAGGAATTTGGCTCTACTGTGACTGCTTCCCATCCTCCATGCAGCACTGTTCTCAAAGGTAGAATCAAGCCCTTTTCCTGGAGGACGGGAAGGTTAGAAAGGGCCTGGGTTGGGGGGCATGAGGGTCTTGGGAAGAGATGCCTTCAGTCATTTGGGACTTCAAGTTCCTTATATAGTCAGTTGTGTGTGTTTCGCTCTCTTTATTTCTGTGCTTTATGTGACAATACAGACAGAAAAAGGTTTTCTATTCACCCTGCTTTTGTGTTACTGAACCAAACTTGGGTCCACTCGCCCATGTGCAGTAAAGCCAATCTACGGACACCAGCTTGTGGTGAAGGAAAGCACAGCATTTATTGCAAGGCACCAAGCAAGGAGTCCAGGGCAGCAAGTGCTCAAAATACCAAACTCCGGATGGATTTCAGGGAGGCATTTTTAAAGGCCAGGTGAGGGAGGGGAGTCCCAGGGTGTGTGATCAGCTCGTGCACAATTCTCTGATTGGTTGATGGTGAGGTAACAGGGCAGGGTCACAGGGGTTAACATTATCAAAATCCTCAGGCTCCAGTAGGTCTGGGGGCTACCGTGCTCGTGGTCATCAAGTAGTTAACGTCTTCCATTTGATCGTGGTTTCGGCATCTGTAAAACAACTCAGGAAATGTGCATTAGATACTATTATCTATGCACTTCAGAGAGGAGCTAAAGCAGGGGATATGGGGGAGGGTCTGTCCCAGAAAGGCCCCATAGGGTCCTGCTTGGTTGCATTTGGACAACTGAAATTTTCATACCCCACTTGCATGTATGGCAGAATTTCACTGCACATATACTTCCTATTCCCACCCAGGAACGTGCCCACTATGATGTGTAGAGCTAAGTGCTCTGGGTGACAAGCAGTCACTCCTGGGAATATCAGCTCCAGGCCACTCTCCACAAGACCCTGCCCCTCTCCTTTTTCTCCCCCCCTCTTGTCTTTCTCTTCCACCACACCTGCCAGCTATAATTTTATACCTTGTATTTCCCCACCCCCAATGCTGGGAGGTCAGGGGCTGTATCACCCATCTTGGAAATGCTTCCCTGAATCTAGAAAATGTGGTGTGCTCTGTGGAAGGGAGCTCTGTCCGTCAATAACCGTGTGGGCACAGTAAATGTGTGTTAATATCATCCTTCTCCATATTTATTGGTTCACACACTGCATCGTTCATGGAAAAACATTAAAACTTATCATCTTCCCCAGAATGAGGCTGCAGACTTTAATTACAAGAATCAGGGAAAGCAATGACATTTTAACTATAATAACATTTTAACTATAATCCCTAAAGGAGTCTTACCTTATTTGATCCAGCGCTTTAAAGCAACATTTGAAATTCTTTTTCCCAAGTGAAGCCAGAGTTGGAAAGTTATTGTATAAAGTTTTGAACGCCCAGGGAGCGGTCCAAGGTCAGAATCAAACACCAACTTTTGTGTTACCTTCTACTCTGGTTGTTTCACTGTGTTTTCTCTTGTTAATGACTTGAACCAAATAAAACATTCCCCTCGGCTTTGTCCCAGTCAGAACTAGAGAAGCTCACCAAGTTCATCTCAAAACAGATCCACCCACAATTCCTCTGACTAGAGACAGCCATAATATGATTTAATAGTTATCTTTCTTTAATAGTTATTTATTTGGCTGCATCGGGTCTTAGTTGTGGCACGTGGGGATCTTTCGTTGTGCCGGGTGGGCTCTTTGTTGCAGCGCGCAGGCTTCTCTCTAGTCGTGATGCACAGGCTCCAGAGCACATGGGCTCAGTAGTTACAGCACACGGGCTCTCTAGTTGTGGTGCACAGGCTCTAGAGCACACAGGCTCAGCAGTTGCGGTGCGCAAGCTTAGTTGCCCCGCAGCATGTGAGATCTTAGTTCCCCGACCAGGGATCAAACCCTCGTCCCCTGCATTGAAAGGTGAATTCTTAACCACTGGTCCACCAGGGAAGTCCCCACAATATGATTTTCAAATGAAAAATTTAAAGAATTAAGCTTCGGGCTTCCCTGGTGGCGCAGTGGTTGAGAATCCGCCTGCCGATGCAGGGGACACGGGTTCGTGCCCCGGTCTGGGAAGATCCCACATGCCGTGGAGCGGCTGGGCCCATGAGCCATGGCCGCTGAGCCTGCTCGTCTGGAGCCTGTGCTCCGCAATGGGAGAGGCCACAACAGTGAGAGGCCCGCCTAGCACCAAAAAAAAAAAAAAAAGAATTAAGCTTGAAGACTATAGGGGAGCAAAATTGGCCACCCTCAAATGCCACAGAGTTTACCTTGAGCAGAAAACAATCAAGACCCAAAAGACTTAGGAAGAACCTTTAACCTTCCTTCTAACTGCCTAAAAAAATTAAATAGAAGTCCTGTTCTTGGAATAGAGCTATCACCAGAGACATCTGCAAAGAATATGGGCTAGGTGTGGTGGTGGAACTCTGCAGGGCCCAAGGATCTGACAGGACCTAGAGATCTGGACAGTCTCTAGTCTGTGCACACTCAAAGGGAGGGGACAAAGACCCCACCTCTCTTTGGGAAAACTGTCACAGTCACATCGTAAGGACAGCACGTGGGATGGGGAACATTGTTATGGGGGACATCTTTGGAAACTCTAACCTACCTCAGCCCCTCTCTCCAGGACCCTCCAAAGTCTATTTTTGTTTCCCCATCATTTTTCCCGTGTCTCTGTGTGTGTGTGTGTGTGTGTGTGTGTGTGTGTGTGTGTGTGTGTGTGTGTTGAGGTCAGCGGGGGGAGGGGGAGCAAAAGAGAATTTCCCCCTTTTTAAAAAATCTTCAAACATTTTAGTCCTCCCCTTTCTTCCCTGTCACTGGCTCATGAAAACCAATATAGAAAGGCTCCTCTCATTTCCTTTGTCATGGCTGTCATCCCTAAATGGCCTGGCTTTGAGGGAAGAAGGGGAGCAAAGGAGTGAATGATTACATAAAGCCCTGTCAATCAAACTTGCACTTGAACTTGTCTGCCTGTGCTCTGCAGGGACAACCCCAAGCACAGCAGGGCCCAGCCTCTGAGTTGCTGTCTGTCGCTGGGCAGGGTTGACTTGAGGAGAGTGAATTAAGATAAACCTGGACTTGATGGTGGAGATATCTAAGTAGTCCTTTAAGAGCATCTGGACAAGGAACAGCTATTTCCTAAGGCCCTTTATGGCTCTAAACTGCCTCTCCAGCTCTCAGAGTCCATTCCACTCACAGCTTCCCAGTGTCCCAGAGTCACTCCAGCAGCTCCTCATTTCAGACTACACCATCCGTGTGACCTGGGGGGAAGTTTGCTTTGGGGGCATTTGCGGGGCCTGATGCAGAGTGAGTGGCACTTTTTCAAATTCAGTGTCTGGATCCCCAAAGAGTGGACTCTTCAAAGCACTCCAACCTGTGAGGTCACCGCTAAATACCACCCCAGCGGACCAGAAGTGTAGGAACATAAGAAACCCCCTGGCAAGGAGCTGCCTCTCCATCCTCAGGCAGCGAATCTGTGAGAAGGCTGTGGTCCTGGGTTGTGTTTGCACCGCTTCCCTGGTTGCGCAGGGGTTAGGAATCTGCCTGCCAATGCGGGGGACACAGGTTCGAGCCCTGGTCCGGGAAGATCTCACATGCCACGGAGCAGCTAAGCCTGTGCACCACAACTACTGAACCTGTGCTCTAGAGCCTGCGAGCCACAACTACTGAGCCTGCGTGCTGCAACTACTGAGGCCCGCATGCCTAGAGCCCATGCTCCGCAGCAGGAGAAGCCACCGCAATGAGAAGCCTGCGCACCGCAGGGAAGAGTTACACCGCCTTGAAAGTTTTTGTGGATAATTTGTCGCCTGCAGTGCCAAAGACTCTGTTAATATCTCCTCTGCCCTCTCTTCAGAAAGTGGGAGTAAAGTCAAACTGTCATAATGAAAACAATTTTTCAAAAAATGTGTAGAGAAATCGCTTTGTCATTTACGCAAAAGGCAAAGTTTGATTAAACCCTTTCATGGGTGAGCTTTACCCTCTCGGAGCAAGACAGTGGCGTGCGATGGGCTCAGACTGGGTTGTTTGTTGTTACCGAGGTTGGAAGCAGAAAATGTGACCCCTTTGCTTCTCTGAGGTTTAGACTATAATGCAGCAATTTTCAACTTTTTTTTTTTCTGTGTGTGTGATCATAACATTCTAATACCAAAACCTTTGGTGATATATATGCCAGTGTCAAAAGATGAAAACAATGAAAAAACGATCAACAATCTTTGCAAAACAAACCTTATCACGACATAGCACAGTGATTGTCTGATTCCCATCATGACCTCCAACGTGGCCTGGCTGCTTGAGCAGAGCTGTTGCTGCCTGAGCTACTTGTCAAGTGCTCTGGGGCCAGCTTCTCCTATGGCCCAGCATGCAGGAGTTCTCCTTTTCGAGGGAACTTGACTGAGCTCTGCTTCTCGCCTCTTACCTGCAGCAATGCTACTTGCTCCACGTCACGCTGCCCAACCAGCCCAGATCCCCTTCAGTCTGACAACACAGCCCTGCTGTATGAATACTCAGGGGTTGTTAAATGACTTGTACACACCGATCAGAAATCAATAGCACAAGGCCTTCCCTGGTGGTCTAGTGGTAAAGAATCCACCTTCCAATGCAGGGGACGTGGGTTCGATCCCTGTCAGGGAACTAAGATCCCACATGCCCCGGGGCAACTAAGCCCTCACGCCACAACTACTGAGCTCGCACGCCACAACTAGAGAGAAGCCCACACGTCGCAATGAAGAGCCTGCACGCTGCAACAAAAAGATCCTGCATGCTGCAACTAAGACCTGACACAGCCAAAAAAAAGTAAATTAATTAATTAATTTTAAAAATCAATAGCACCTTGATGGAGGGATTCCTGCGCACCAATGGAGAATCAATGGATAATGTGTCCACGTGAATCCTTATTTTAAATCTTGTCTCTACCTACCCAGCGAAATCCTGCTGGCCTGGGTGCCCTCCTGTGTGCTCTCTCCTGATGCCCTGTACTTACCACCTATCACCACGCTTACATTACAGATCCAAAGTGCCCCTTTCTTGTCTGTCTTCTCTACAGAATGTAAATCCCTTGAGCAAAGGAACTACGTTTTGCTTGCCAGTGTATTTTCAATTTCTAGCAAACAGCCTAGACAGGCAGGTGGGCAGGTCTAATCCTATAATGGTCCTACTTTGCCATATGGCAAGCCACCTTTTCCTTTTGACAACTGGCAGACACACTTGGGGAGACCTGGTCCCTAATTCTATAGTCTCTCTAAGCTTCCATCCAGTCTAGCACATAGCACAGGCACCAAAAAAAAAAAAAAAAAATTTGTTGAATGAATTAGCTGGAGACGTGCTTAAGCCAAGGAATAAGTGAATGCATTCGTTTTAGTTAGGCAGCCATCTTCTCATAGCCTTTGGGGGCCTCAGCTGGAGGAGGGTGGGGACCTCTTAAGACAGGAAAAGCGTTGTAGAAGTTTGGTTGTGTGGTTGGGGGATGGTAAGGGTCAACAGCCAGAAGTCTTTGGCTCAGAGAGCGCCTGGGAGTGCTCATCTCCGGAAGTGTTGAGATTTGTGGCTCACTCCTAAGGCTGAGGATTCATTCAGGGCTCCAGCGTGTCTAACTGGGCTCCCTCCCGTGTACAGGGGCCCTCATCAGCCAGGTGTGGGTGCCAGGGCTCCACCTTCTGCAGGGTTCCTTCCTTCCTGCTCTTTGCCATGAAATCCCCACCCCAATAAAGAGAAGCCCTTTTTTTCTTCATATGTATGCACCATCCCCAGGAGCTGGAATCCTTGTTTGCTGGGCTGAGGGGAGGGTCTCATCCCTCTCAATCACCTCTTCCTAACTTCTCAGCAGTGCAGCTCTTGGTGGAAAGGGCCCAAGGGGCAGACTGCCTCCTAGAGACTGGAAAACATCTTATTGCATCCTGTCGACATGCATTCAGCTGAGGGAAAATCTCAAGGTCACTTTGCTCTGGAATACCCAGTCCAGCTACCAGAGTGTGACTGTCCTCTGTGATTCTGGAAGGTGCTGCCTGTCTGACCAGAGAAGCAGCCTCAGCTGCGCTTCGCAGCGCTGTGGGCCAGGAGGGAGGGGGCACTGCTGCCCCACTGGCACTGTTCGAACAGCATAGAGCCCTCAGGCTCCTGACCTTAGGCGTTCGCCCTCAGTCCTAGGTTATCTGATTCCAGGGTGAACTCCCTACTCCTTGGCTCCACTGACACAATCAGCTCAGCCTTCGGGGGCACATGCGGGTAACCCAGATACAATTGAGCCACTTCTAAGACCAGTCTCAGTCTGGTGTCACATCGAAAAAACCAGTACACTAGATGTATTTATGTAAAATATGTTTATGCAAAAAATATATGCATACGCACACTTAAAACCTAGTCAAGTCCCTCCTCAAACCCAGTTCTTGAAAATCTTTTTAAGCCTCTCCTCTCACTCTCAATCTCACACTCTTCTCTCCTTCTGTACTACCTCCTACAGTGTAGACTTCTCTTGCCACTGTGCTCCCCCGCCTTCTTACCCACCAGGCCTCATTGCTCATGCACTCCAAGCCCTCAACATGTGTTCTTCCCTACCATGTGATGTTTTTCCCAGAGAGAATTTGCCACTCTGGAATTATAACGAATAAAAATGCTCCACTTTGCTATATGCAGATGGATAAGGCTGCCCAACTATGTCCTCCCCACAAAGGCAGGTTGCCCTCCCATCCAGTGCAGCCTGCCCTTCTGAGCCCGTGACATTTCCTCCAAACACCAGTCTTAACCACTCTGTACCCTTCTTTTAGCGTATATTTTATAGTCCAGAAAGGAGCCTCTTGCATGGCTGAAAGGACCTTTCTAGCCCCTGCTTTTCTTGGGTTTATGTCCCAGGAGTGGGGTGCATTGCTACAAGGGCACTGGCAGTCAGCAGAAGTTTAGTGACACCCCAGGGCTGTGTGTCTGAGACAGGACCCCTCCTCTTTGAAAACTGCCTCTCAGCCACCTGGCTTGTTAGTACTGTGGTCAGAACTTTTCTTGAGAATGGTGGCTCTCCTTGGCCTCTCACCACCTCCCACCGTGCTTCTTCTAATCTTTTACTCCAAACCAGAGTGGAACTACGTGCTGAGATTTAGAGGATCACTTAATCTTCGTAGACTTCAACCTTTCAGCAAGTTTTCCCCAGCTGGGGAATCTCAGATGAGTTTTTAGTAAGAATTCTAGCATAAGGAAGTGTTTGCAATGGGCCAGGAATTCTTCTAAACATTACAAAATGTCTCATGTAATCCTATGGTATTACATGAGGTTAAATTAAAGGAGGTTCTAAAAGTTATATCCTACCCGTTTAATGGAAACAGAAAATGAGGCCCATAGAGGTTGAATATTGCTCAAAGTCCCTGTTCACTGAGCGCTGGATCAGGGACTTGAACCCAAGTTCTCTGTCTCTAAATCCTGCACCTTAACCTCTGCGCTACACTGTCTCAATCAGAATGGTGACCATATCATTTGAAAGTCATCGGCAACCTAACAGCTGAGCCTAGACCAACAACATACCCTGAAATTATAGTACACCAGCATTGCTACCACTCCACGTTGCTTTAGAATTATTTCTTATGCTTTTCTTCCTTGCTCAACTAAACTATAAGGTCCTGAGGGCAGGGATGTTACTAGGTGTTACTTATTGCTGTAGTCACTGCAGCAGCACAGTCAAGGGTACTTGATAAATGGTGCAGAACTCTGTCTAGTGGTGACTGGTAGCCATGGAGGTGCACCTTTCAGACCTGCCTTCAAGAAAGAGGGTGCCTGGGCTTCCCTGGTGGCGCAGTGGTTAAGAATCCGCCTGCCAGTGCAGGGGACATGGGTTTGAGCCCTGGTCCGGGAATATCCCACATGCCGTGGAGCAACTAAGCCCATGCACCACAGCTACTGAGCCTGCGCTCTAGAGCCCACGAGCCACAACTGCTGAGCCTGCGCGCCTAGAGCCCGTGATCCGCAGCAAGTGAAGCCACTGCAATGAGAAGCCCGTGCACCAGAACGAAGAGTAGCCCCCGCTCACCACAACTAGAAAAAGCCTGTGCAGCAATGAAGACCCAACACAGCCAAAAAGAAAAAAAGAAAGAGGGTGACATTCATTTGTGAGGAGTGCAGCTGGCTGACACCCAAGCTGCATCGGTGCAGTTGGAGCTGAGGCCATGACGCTGGTGGACAGCCCCCAGCCAATGACAGGGCATGGCAAGGGTGCTAAGGACTAGTCATTTCCACTCAGTGAGGCAATGGGCATTCTTTCTTTGGAGCTCCACATCAGGTTGGGGTCAGCATGGCAATCCGAAGACTTTCACTGCCCAGTCTTGCATTGTCTCCTTTTTTCTTTACAGACTTGTCCTCCAATAAACCTCTCACATTCCTAACTCGGATCTGCTTCCTAAAGAACTTGAATTGACAGAGGAACCAATCTGATGCTGTGACCCCGGAGGAAATGCGCCATTTAGATCTCCCGCTGTGGGGAGCATAATTGATTGATACCTCAGCTGCTGCCCCTCTGGGTCCACCACTGCCTTTGTCCTGAGGCCACTTTCCTGCAGGCTGCTCCCAGACGATACTGAGGAGCAGGGGAAGTGGAGAGTGATGCAGGAGTCTTCTGAGGGGTGACCTTGGCTTGAGGACTCCCCAGCAGCCTGGTCAAACCTTCCTCAAACCGTACAGTCTGAGACTCTTCCTACCCTGTCCTCCTCCCACGTGCCCTCTCCTTCACAGGCGCCAGAGACTTCTCTGGGCTCCTCTCCTTTATCTTTTACTGACATGTCCCCAATACATCTCTGCAGCTTCTTGGAGAACCTGAACCAACACAAGTGGTATCAGGAGGAGTAGGTTGCCAGATTAGCAAATGAAAATACAGGCTACCTAGCTATATTTGAATTTTAGATTAACAATGATTTTTTTTTAGCCTAAGTATGTCCCAAATATTGCATAAAAACTTACGCTGAAAACAAAAAGCAAAACCTCGTTGTTAATCTGAAATTCAAATGTAACTGGATATTCTGCATTTTATCCAGCAACACTCGTCAGGAGCAACCCAAGAAAATAGGTATTAAGATGAATTCATGCACGTCACGGGGGGCAAAGAGAACACTGTCCCCACATTCCTTAGCAGTGCACGATTGCTAAAGATTTCATTGGTGGTGACCTGGGAAAGGTTCCGATGGAGGTGAGTGCCCTGGCAGGTGCAATGATGGAGGAACTTGTAAGGCATGGATGGAACAGTGCCTACGTGGACAGTGAGGTTAGCTGGTTAGTGCTGAGTTGTGTTGGTGCTCTGTAGAGGGATAATGAGAAGTGGAAGGCCATGGACAAGCAGTTAAAGGCTAGTGTGAGCACCAGAGGGCCTCCTGGGCGGGGAGCTAACAAGAGGCCCTTCTGCTGTGAAGAGTAGACACGGGTGAGCAGCCTTCTGAGGACTGGAGAGCTGAGTTGAGTCACAGAGCTCCAGAAATGCCTAAATGCTCAGTCAGGGCAGGTTTGTTATGCTAAGGTCAGAATCCCCATTGAGAAAATCTGGGACTCTGGACTGTGGGACAGGGACATATGGATGGATGCCCCTGAAGATATTGGCTCTGCAAGAACCCCTGAATTCACAGGCCTTGCAGAACTTAACTCTCCGTGGTAAGAGCTAGCACTTCCCCATGCTAGAAGATGCTGCAAGGCAACAAGGAACCCCTCATGGGCTGCCCCTACAGTTTCTGGCCTGGTCACCAGGCCTACAACTAGGGTCAAATCCCAGCATAACCTGGCTGGGGATGTGCTAGGCAGGTAAGGGAGGAATGGGACTATACACCAAAGGAGCTGTAATAATTAGCATGCATGCAGGGCAGGAGCCAGGAGAATGCCCTAGGTTTGGATTTTGATGCCTAAATCATCACATCTACAAGGGTTTCACCTCTATTGAGGGGCTTGGTCAAGAGGCCAGAATGTAGACTTGATACATTGACTTGGGGACACTTTCTTGAGATACAGGATTTAATACCCTGGCAAGAACCCTATAGGATGAGACAAAGTTACTTCTGGGTTGGCTCTTAGAAGCCAGGGGAGTAGTGGTCCGTGCTGAGCAAAGTGGAAATGCTTGAATTGCTCTGGCATTTGTTAGAGGAAGCAGTAAAGAGGCTTGAGGGGAGTGAGAGCGCTGGCACGGATTTACGACGTGAGGCCCAAAGACATACCCTTCAGCAAGGGCATCAGGAACGCACTGCTGAGGAGGGCACCGGCAACATTAGGAAGTTCTGTGGAGGTCTCCTCTGCTGGCCAGGACTTAGCGTACACAGGAGAGGTTGCTGCAGAGCTGAGCTTGTTGATAACCACGGGGAGGGAGGGGACCTAAACTGCAGAGCTCAGGCCGCAGCACTTACCTGTCAGAGCCGGGAGGTTACAAGTGCTGTAATGAGCACTTATTCAGGACAAGCAGCCAAGGCGTTTGACCCACAAGGGGAAGATGATTTGTAGACTGTGGTGCCCCTGGGGGAAAAATGGGCAACCAGTAAGAGTGCTGCTTAACAACCAGAGAAAGAAGGAAGGCGCAGGAGGCCGAGGACACCCCAACAAAAAGTCACACTCCCTCGTTCAGTCCCCAGACATGAGCAATTTTCAGATCTAAGCACCTACCAACTGAAGAAGTGCTGCAATGCACAGCTATGTATCCTGTGGCGATTCCCCCTGGCTTTCCCCAAAGTGACCTGTGGCCATTTACATCAGTGACTGGACACTGGGGAAAGGGAACTACTCAGACATTTCAACGACTCTTCTACACAGATCTGAGCTGACAGTGATCCCTAGAGATGCAAAGCGCTGTCATGTTCTCCCTGCTAGAGTGAGGACTCACAGGGGCCAGGTAATAAATGGAGGCCAGTCTATCATCCAGCTCACTGTGGACCCAGTGGGCCCATGGTGGATGTTTCTCCAGACCTTGAGTGTATAATTGGAACAGATACACTTGGTAGTTGGAGTAACCTCCACGTTAGATCCTTGCACAGTGAGTTAGAAGTTCTCAGAGTGGGGATGGCCAAGTGGAAACCTGTTCCCAAGGGCCACAACTGCGAAAAAATATCACACCCCAGAACATAAGGTGGAGATTAGCGCCACTAGTAAAAAATAGTTTCGCATAGCCCTGGGCTGCTCCTGGCCCCCTAGAGTGCATGAAATCACCGGGGTAAATGCGGGTATGGGACATTTCCACTTGCAGCCAGTTCTGACCCAGATCTCTGTCCCAAAAATTTCATGAGGAAAAGATAAAACAGATTTTTTTTACACAAGCTTAATTGACCTGAAATGATGATTGGAAAGGTCATATACTTCCATTTACTAAATGTTTTCTGTGAACAAGCTGACCTGTGAATTTCTGTCTCTGAAGATACAGACAAAATTAAATGTTTTATTGAACTGAGTGAAAGATGACTTCATAATCAGGGAAGGGAGATTCATAAAGGTTTTAGCACACATGATTTGCCAACATGCAGTGTCTTTTCTCAAATTGATTTTTCAGAGGCTTGGATTTTATTGAGGCAAAACCAAACTTAACAAAATGGTCATCCATATTTCGGAAAAAAACAGACCCCTGCAGCTAGTTCATCTGGAAGTGGAAAGTTACACTATGATTCTCCACAGTTAAGTGAATAGTTAAAAAAAAAAAAGGCACATTAATATAATTTCTAGTCTACCTTTCCCTGCTAAAAAGCCATCAAAAGTCAGTAACAAGGGTTGAAAAAGTACATAGTTAAGAATTTTTAACATTGTCAATAGAATTTTTAGTATGTTACAATGACCAAATCCAGCAAAACCAAGGTTCTGCACTAGCTGATCCTTTTGGATGTGATAAATAAAAGCAAATTCTATATTCACATAAATCTCTTCTCCAGAAGAACAAGGCATATAGTCTGTAATTAGAACACCCCTGGCTGGCAGCAGATAGTCTTGAAACAGGTTGGAATGTGAGGGGTTAAAAGAAGGTACAGTCAAAGCTTCCTTGGACAGATTTTAAAACAGAAATGGGAGCTTCCCTGGTGGCTCAGTGGTTAAGAATCTGCCTGCCAATGCAGGGGACACGGATTCGAGCCCTGGTCCGGGAAGATCCCACATGCCACAGAGCAACTAAGCCCGTGCGCCACAACTACTGAGCCTGCGCTCTAGAGCCCGTGAACCACAACTACTGAGCCCACATGCCATAACTACTGAAGCCCATGTGCCTAGAGCCCGTGCTCCGCAACAAGAGAAGCCACCACAATGAGAAGCCAGTGCACCGCAATGAAGAGTAGCCCCCCATCGCCCCAGGTAGAGAAAGCCTGCGTGCAGCAACGAAGACCCAACGCAGCCAAAACTAAATAAATAAATAAATTTATTAGAAAACAAACAAAAAACAGGAATGGGCTCACATTTTTCTAAATGGGCTAAACCCTCATAGGCAAGAGGATGATCCAAGTCACCTGCAGGTCCTGAGCCTCCACAGTGTCACAGTGCAGCCAGAGTCACCCTCAAAGCATTCATGTGATGGTGGTTATTGAGTCCCAGCTAGGGGCCTCTGAGCTTGAGAGGTGCAGGTGAGTGTGCCGTGGCTCTCTCTCAGGGTGCTATCTTCTTGGGGAGACAGATACATAACACACTCTACAGACGGCGTGGTAAGTGCTGTAAGAAGCCCGAGTGCTGTGAGTGACCAGAGGAGAGCATGTCCAACCAAAGCACTCTCTTCGAGACCCTCAGTGGGTCCGAACTGTCCACTACTTACCACTTGAAGCCTCTAATCTCTCAACGTAGTAATTCTCAAAATGCAGCTTGTGGATCCGTTGGAGTTCCCAGGACCCGTTCAAGGAGTCGGCCAAGTCAAACTCTTCTCATAATGATATGATATTATCTGCCTTTCTCACTGTGTTAACATTGACACTGAAGGTGCAAATGCAGTGGGGGGTAAAACTGCTGGAATCTTAGCACCAATCAAAGCAGGGACACTATCTGTATCTGCAGGATAGTGGGCTTCACCACCGTACACTCTCAGTAAACCACCAGCTTCACGTAAGAATGTCCCCAATAAAGCAGCAAAAATTATTAACTTTATTAAATCTCCACCCTTGAATACAGTCTTCTCAAATATTCCATGTGATGATATGGAAAGTATACCTAAAGTACTGTGGTTGCCTTGAGGAATATGGCAATTGTTTGAGTTGTGATTTGAGTTGTGAGCTGAACTAGCCACTCTTTTCATGGAAGACCATTTTTACTTGAAAGAGGGACTAGCAAACAAACTATGAGGCTTGAGTATGTGGCACCCACCCCCCTTTTTTTGGGAAAATGAACAAAGTGAGCCTGCCTGTCATTACTTGGAAAACTGGTAGTATTTGTTGCCACTGATAAAATTTGAGTTTTCAAGCAAACATTAGAATTTTGGGAAACTTATATCTACCCTGCGAGCTTGGCAATTTCCCAATGCTTAAAAGCTTTTCTAGAGGATTGGTTGGCTGTAAACGGACGTGTCAACATTTGGAAGATCTGCCTAACTCAGTGAGCCAGTACTTTCCAAATAACCAATGCGTGGTGTTACAAAATCAAGCATGGGTAAAAGATCCATCCTAAGTGTAAGATACACCAATGGATTGTATTGTCACGGGCTGAAAATTTCAATTATACAGTTTCAGAGTCCACAGTGCAACTAATCCTTTAAGAAACTACCAGTTATTGAGTTTTGGTGCAGTAAGACAGAATATCCACAATTATCTGCAAAGACTGTTAAAATTCTCCTCCTCCTTTTTCCAACTTCATATCTGTATGAAGATCAGTTTTATTCGTAAGCTTTAACCAAAACAACATATCAAAGCAGATTGAATTCAGAAGAAAACAGGGGAATCCAGCTGTCTTCCATTAAGCCAGACATCAAAAGATTTGAAAATGTAAAACAATGCCGATCTTCATTAAACATTTTTTTGTTTGTTTTGGAAAAATTACTTTTCATAAACAATGCTATTTCTGTTAACATGTGATGGTTTCATTATTGTGGTTTTTTGTTTCAGAAAAGTTTTTTTTCATAAAAATATGCTGTTGATGTTGTCATGAGATGGGTTTATTAGTTATTTTTAATGAATTAATACATATTTAATAGTTATAACTTTTGATCTCTAAATGTGGTTAATACTTATAGATAGGAGTCATGTAAACAAAAACTCTTGGGGTCTTCAGTAATTTTTAAGATTGTAATGGGGTTCTGAGAACAAAAGTTTGAGAACCACTGCATTAGCCTATCAGGCCCTTCCCCATCTCACCTGACCTATCTTTGCAACTTTGTTTCCTGCCTTCTCCCTTCCCATTATATCCCCCTCCTTTCACCATCATCCCCATGTCCCGCAATGCCTCATGACTTTCCAGCCCCCCAGATAGGCTGTACTCCTTATTTCCATGGTTCTTCTGAATGCCCTCTCTGCTACCCTTACTCATTCTCTTAAAACCAAGTTCAGGGAAACGTTCCTCATTACCCTAGAAGTTAGTTACACCCTCCTCTGGGCCCCAGCAGCTTGGTGCAGAGCCATGATTTTGAGAAATCATTTTGTACGATGTTGTTTACACATCTGTCTTTCCTTTTATGCTGCAGGCTCCTCAGGACAAGGAACGGCCTTCCTCACCCTTAACTCATTAAACTCCAGCTCACATTGCTCCAAGCACACTGCTGGTGCTCAATTAAATTCAAGAAAGGAGGAGTGGAATTTCATCTCACTCCCCTGCCCTGACCTGTCGACTCTGGGGCTGAAGGAGGGATAGAGGTGCTTGGTGTGGAAGGTGGGCACTGCTCAGAAGAAGGGACACACTAGACAAAACAGCAGGCGCATACTAGCTGCCCAGCACACGCACAAACCTTCCTTCCTCCATCCACTTCCAGAAACATCTTCCGACATAAGCCAGAGATCTCCCAAACAAATTTAAGCATGTACTCCCTCCCCACAGGAGATCACCCCATCCAGCTACTGTAGCCAGAGGTGATATCACTATGCCATTGTTGCCTGAATGCAGGATCTGTGGGATGTGCCTTTCTTAGATATTCTGCTACCCTGGGACCAGACAGTTAATTTTATCATCATCCCAGACACTTCTAAAATACAATGACTGGGGGATGGGGAGAAGGAAAAGGGAGAGAAGAAAACTTGGTTTTCAAATTATAATTCCCATTTTAAAAGAAAAGATGATTGTGTTAAGGGAGTGCCAGAATGACTTGCTTTTTAGCAGTAAAGAAAATGCAGACTGAGGCACTTTCCTTGTTTCTGCAACGAATCTTGAGGCAACAGTATCTTTGATCCTCTCCCCATTATCCATGTCATGTCTCTCTTGCTTTTGACCAACATCTTGGCTGCTGCCTAGTTTAGCAAATCCTATTTTCCAGTCCTTTTCTCTCTTTATAAACTAATACAAGTGGTTTAGTTTTGTAATTTTCTTTGTGATGCAAGTCTTCTTCAACTACCGAGGATCAGTTCAGACTACAGTTTTATTTACCAATTGGATGGCAATTACATGAGAGTCCACTCAGATGAATATACTGAAGAAATGAATCCATAAAAATATTTTGTGTAGGGGTAGCAAGAGTTAAATGATAGCTTGCTGTTCTTTATTGGTTAATGGCCCTCCAGCTTCTGGAAATGATGAGGGGAATCAAGAGTCTATTGAAGAAAGCTGCTCATATGCAGACAGAGACACCTGACCTACCTGGGAGCACAAGGCAATATGTGCAGCTTCCAAAACAGTCCATCACCTCTTCCAAAGGGAGAGAATTAAGTCTCAATAAGGAGGTAAAACAGATCATTCTTCTTTCAATGAAGGATTTATTTAACCATAACAATCATCAGTTAGCTTTATTGTTTGTCGGGCAGGAGAGATTCTGACAAGCATACTTATCTCAACATAACAAATAAAAAATGCCACGGGGGTAAACCGGTAAAAGGGAATGTATTTTAAACTGATTTTAAAAGAGCAAAACATGATTTCAAGAACATGTTTGGGACACGAGGCCAGCTTCGCCTTCTCTGGCCACTCTAGCAATTTCATTCTGAGCAGCCAACCCCAAAGACACGTGTGAGGATAACTGTGACGCACGTTGTTTTCCAAAAGGAGAAAACACTTCTGACTCAGCATCTGGTAAACTCTAGGAAGGAGGAAACTGAGTTGGGAAGAAAGGCTTTACGGTGAGACATGGTAAGATACAGGATGATTTTTGAACTCTCCACCTGCAGAACTAAAGTCGGAATCTCATCTTCAAGTGGCAATTAATTTATGCACATGTAAGAAAGAGCAAAGTCGGGCTTCCCTGGTGGCGCAGTGGTTGGGGGTCCGCCTGCCGATGCAGGGGACGCGGGTTCGTGCCCCGGTCCGGGAGGATCCCGCGTGCCGCGGAGCGGCTGGGCCCGTGGGCCGTGGCCGCTGGGCGTCCGGAGCCTGTGCTCCGCGATGGGAGGGGCCGCGGCAGTGAGAGGCCCGCGTACCGCAAAAAAAAAAAAAAAAAAGAAGATCCATGTTTGATCTACAACCTGACATCTCCTCTGCAACTTGGGAGTGGAGTATCCTTGGATTTAGGAAGACTGGGGTGAGATCCCACACCATAGCAGCAAGCTATCGCTGTAAATATCTGTATGATCAGGCCACCCAAGATGGCTGTTCTCTTGCTCTCTGTTCTTCACCTGCTTGACTAGCGCCTGCTTCACTTACTCCCTTCTCACATTGCTGCCCTTCCTGCATACTTGCCCCGACCCAGCTGCTGATTGTTCTAATCTAGTAGAATATCTCCACCTGATAGCTTTTCAAAGGGGTGGTGAGGGTCACGCCCCTTTGTTAGTTTCCCTGGTAACCCATGAGACAACCTGACGTCAATTCCCTCTCTAACTGGTAACCTCCCCCTACCCCGGGGAGGAAAAGCTGCCGCCAGGTCGTGCCCTGTTCTGCTCTGTCCGGCCGCTGTTTGCTGCACAGGGTGGAGTGTCACTCCAGGACCTTGCTTCAGACATGTAAGTTCCCCCAATCCGTGGAACCATTGATGTCTCTGTCGCGGACTCCGGCCTCTTTATTCGGTCTCGAAGCTGGGCCAATACTTTAACTGATGGAGCAGCCAGGGGACTGAGGAAACTCCTGTGAGTGCCGAGATGTTGGGAAATAAGGACGGGGACTGGAAACCTGTGGGAGCGTCCACTAAGGGGGGGGGGCGCAAAAGTTCCAGGGGGCATCCTGGGGTGGCCGTCCACTAGTTTGTGGGGCCCCGTGGTGGCTGTCCTTGATGAGTGGGGTGCGCCAAGTGAGTACAGAGAGCTCATAGACACCCCAATGCTCTTGGGGAGATGTTGGCCGCCATTATGCTACCGAATTAAGTCATAGGGACGCTGCTCGGGCCCTAGCCTGGCCAAGGCTCTCTACCTCGGCAAGGCCGGGTTTCTTCTTCCATTCGAGTTCGAGTAGGCAAATAACAAAACCGAAGGTGAGATGGACACAGCACAAGCTTTATTCAGTGGCCAAAGAATGGAGAAGCTGGAACTAAGTTCACTGATCAACTTCTCGCCCACCTGGAGAGAGGGATTTAATTTTAAAGAGTAAAGACAAAGGGAGGAGGATTGAGGCTAATGACAGGGAGGTATATGTGTTAATCTACCAGGGAAGGGACAGGGCTTATTCCGAGGGAGTGGGGTGCCACCCCCTTTTATCCTTTTTTGGTTCTTAACGTCCAATCATGGTCTCTGGTAGATGTGTCATTTAATATGCTGATGTGTCATTTAATACACTAATGTAGTAAAAACAATGTATAATGAAACTCAGGGTCTGTTGGAGGTCAGATTTGCCGCCATCTTGGTCCCAGCTGGTTCCATCTGGGGTTTTTTGTTTGTAGCTTCCTTATCTCTGGACCCTTTAACTTAAGGATTTATGTTAACTCCTGCTAAAGGTGGGGAGGGGGGTTGGCAGGTTTTGAGCAAGGATATTCCTGCTAAAGGTGAGGGTTGATGGGTTTTGAGCAAAGACCTGGAGCAGCTCTGGCAACAAATACCCCCTTTCCTTGTTGTTGCGCCTCATTCTTGAGGGACACTGAGGGCGAAAGTCTGTCTTCTGCAGCTGCTTCCTGTTGAACATGGGTGCAGTTTTCCCCTGGATTAGAGAAGCAGAACTATTATCTCACTAGCCTAAAATATGTCTGATTGTCACCCAGTTGCAGTCCCAGTTGCTAGTACCCTTGTGTTAGTATCATCTGAAGTTTGATGGCTTCAAACTGTTTGCTAATGAAGTTGACAAGGCAGTTAAGGAGGCAAGGCCCAAAAGTAAGCAGGAGGATAATAGCAATTAGTGGGCCTAGAAATGGAAGAAACCAAGTTAAACTGCAGAGGCTGTGTTTGACCATATTATAGACAGAGCTTGAATCTGGCCCTCGTGTGTTATATCTGTGTAATCACTGAGCTTGCTCATATATCTTTTTAATGTTTACCTCAATAACATGTGCAGCATATTAATACACACACCCCCTCGCCTTTGTCAGCCAGGAGATAGTCAAGGGCTAGCCTACTATCAAGACAACGTTTGCTAGTGAGTCCAAAGAAGTTCAGAGTCCTTGTAAGGCATCCCCTCTATTTTTAGACAAGTCCTCAAAGGCCCCGTGTGAGATTTTGTAAAGTGATTTCATGGTAAGTGAAACCTCCCCAGGGGGCCACCAGTGCCAGAGCAACCCTCCTCCTGCCAGAATGAGTCCTATTGCCCTTTTATATCGGGGCTGAGTGATATTATGAATGGTTATACCTAGGTTCTGAGAACTTAGCTGGCCTAGCATGCATTGTCCCCCCAATTGGGCATTATCTAAACAAGGATAGGCTAGACCCCATCCTGGAGGAGGGAAGGAGTTGGGGTTGTGCTCATGGGGCAATTGGTTTATTCTCGGGCCACAAAGGAACAGGCACCCAGGGGGAGCACATGCCTGGCGCACTTCTGAGGAGTTGAACCACCTCCCTTAGCGGCTAGCCCAAGGGGGTGGGTTCCTTGCAGTGTGGGGAGAAAGGCCCACCTGCATAGCAGGGGTCACTGGGGGATTCTTAACTAGTGGCTTTTCTCCTGGACTCGGGAGGGCCACATACTAAACGCCAGAGGACGGGCATTTTCCCTCCCCAGTAAGTACCTCTCCCATCTGGTTCTTGCCTGTATCCGTGGAATTGGTCCAGAGGGCACCAATGGGTGAGTTTTCCATGGGAGTTGATCCCAGGGCACTTAAATTGTGGGGTAATGGAAGATCAGAGACCAGTGCAGCCCCAGGGTGTTACTGCAATTTCCTCCCTTAGGGAGGGGCATTTGATAGGGACAGTGGCAGCAAGACTGGTTAGAGCGATAGCACTTCAGAGTGCTTTGTGCCGGGTCCTTTGGGATTGGGCCTCCCATACATGATCTAGTGTGGGCTTAACCTGAGCTTTCCTTTAGGGGCTGTTTGCATTCTCAAAAGTGCTATGGGGAGAAGGAAGACCCAGGGCTGATGAATCTCTTGACATAGTTGGACTAAATTTCTTTTGAGAGTTTGATTTGTTCTTTCTGCTTTTCCTGAGGATTGTGGTCTCCAAGCGGAGTGTAAACTCCATTTTATTCCTAGGGTTCTAGAGGCTCCCTTAGTAATTTGAGAAACAAAGGCGGGCCCATTATCACTTTGAATGGATTTAGGGAGCCCAAATCCAGGGATTATTTTCTTGGGCCTTAGAGACCTCCAAGGAAGGCAGTCTCAGTTCAGATGGGGAGCGCCTCCAACCAGCCGGAGCTGTCAGTCAAAACCAGCAAATATCCAAAATTTCCTCATGCCTGGGGCATGACTGTAAACAATTTGCCAGTCTTGACCTGGTTATGTGCCTCTATACTAGGTGGGGGTCACTCCCTTGACCTTGGAGGGGGGTGAGTGTTGGAGTTATTCTGGAGGCAGATAGGGAAAGCTTCAACCACCTGTTTAAGGAGACTTCAGAAACTGGGAGTAGTCATGGATTTGACGAGCCATTGATATAGGGCCTCCTGCCTGTAATGTGTGCTCTGGTGAGCTTCCTGGAGGGCTTGGAGTGCAAAAGCTGACGGAAAGAACGGCTGCCCGTGATCCTTAACCATCCATCCCAAGTATCCTGGGCCTTTAAAATAGCCCCATCTCAAGGACTTTTTTCTTTCTTTTGGGGTGTATATGGGACTGTAGGAGTTTAGGGTCTGGGGGAGCCGGTAGGAGTGAAGTCTGTCCCCACCCTCTGCTATTTGTTTTAGCTGCCATGTCTGCTCTGTTATTGCCTTTTATTATTTCTGCTTCTCCCTTTTGATGGCCTCTACAGTAAATAACTGCCACCTACTTTGGCGTGTTGCATAATCTCCAGCCCCCTCGCCCTTCATCTGTTTATTTCCTGAGGTCAGCGTTCCTCTCTCCTTCCAGATGGCCCCGTGGGCATGTAGGATTGAATAGGCCTATTTAGAGTCACTGTAGATATTGACAACTTTCCCTTTCCCCAGTTCTAGCGCTCTGATGAGGACAGTTAATTCGGGCCTCTGCACAGAGCAGCCAGAGAGCAAGGCTTTAGCTTCCACCACTTCAGTGATGGAAACCACCACACATCCTGCCTCTAGTTTTCCCTCTTTCACAAAACTACTTCCATCAGTGAACTATTCCAATTCTGCATTCTCTCTAGGGGAGCTCTTTAAGTCAAGCCTGCTGGAGTAAACCTGTTCTGTAACTTCCTCACAATCATGAGTTAAATTTGGACCTGTCCTCAGAGTCACAGGGCGTTGTCTAGAAGCATGGCTTGGACTTGGAGCCTTTGACCAGGGGATACCCAATCCGCTCCCCTTTCCTTCATGGGGGTTGGAGGTAGTGTGGGCTCCAGATGGTCAGGGGCTGTCCGAAAGTTTATGTGTTGGCCTCTTTGAGAAGCTGAGCACTAGCCACTACAGCCTGTAAGCGTGGGGGCCCTCCTTTAGCAGTTTGGTCCAACTGTTTAAGAAAAATAGGCTACAACCTGAGTCAGAGGTCCCAGTTTTTGTGTAAGCGCCCCAAGGGCAGTTCCTTCCCTCCCACGTACGTGTAAATGGAAGGAGAGGCTCAGAATGGGTAAAGCTAATGCTGGGGCTCCCATGAGATGGTTTTTCAATTCCAGGAATGCCTGGTCACAATCGGGGGTCCACTCAGAAGGGTCAAGGTCCTTCCCTTTGAATCATACAAGGGCTTAGCAATTAATCCAAAATTGGGGATCCATATGCAGCAGAACCCAGCCATCCCCAGGGAATCTCGGAGCTGTTTTCTCATGCAAGGGGGTGACATCTGGCAAATCAATTCTTTCCTTGGATAATGTCCTGTGCCCCTTTTCTATTATGAATCCTCAGTATTCTACCCGCTGGAGGGAGATCTGGGCCTTTTCCTTTGAAACTTTACATCATCTCTCAGCCAGATGACTTAAGGCCTTAACTGTGTTATGGTGGGGCTGGAGATTAGAATGTCATCCACGTATTGAAGTACAGACCTCTGTTCTAACTCAAGGTCATCAAGATCCTCAGATAAAATCTCTCTGAAAAGGGTGGTGGAGATTTTTAATCCCTGGGGCAGAACTGTCCAGCACAGTTGCTTTCTCATGTTTCCACACCCTGCCATTCAAGTGCAAAAATGTGTTGAGATTTCAGGGCTAAATGCACACAAAAGAAGGTGTCTTTTAAGTCTAATACTGAATACCAGATCCTCTCAGGGTTTAAGGTAGATTGTACTGTGCACAGGTTGGGCACCATGGGGTGAATTTCCTCCATAGCTTCATTTACAGCTCAGGGGTCCTAAACTAGCCTGTGTTTTCCATTTGGGTTTTTTTTTGTTTGTTTGTGTTTTTTTGTTTTTTTTTTTTTGTTTTTTTAGGCGGTACAAGGGCCTCTCACTGTTGTGGCCTCTCCCGTCGCGGAGCACAGGCTCCGGACGCGCAGGCTCAGCGGCCATGGCTCACGGGCCCGGCCGTTCCACGGCATGTGGGATCTTCCCAGACCGGGGCATGAGCATGAACCCATGTCCCCTGCATCGGCAGGCGGACTCTCAACCACTGCGCCACCAGGGAAGCCCGACATTTGGTTTTTTATCTGCAGTATAGGAGTGTTGCAAGGGTACTGGTGGGGTCTAAGGAGCCCTTGCTTGAGTAGTTTTCTATTATAGGCTTAATGCCCCTAGGGCTTCTTTGCTCAAGGGGCATTGTCTTTTATTTGGGTGATTGTATCCAGGTCCCAGCTTGACTACAATTACTGGTGCTCTCCTGGCTCTGCCCACACCCACAGTGTGGTGTCATGGGCCCAAATGGAGGTTTTAATCTCCCCAAGGTTAATTGAGCCATTATTCTTGGCAGAGGGCAGTAGCACTAGAGCTACAGAATGGCAGGGAGTTTTAGGTATTTCAATGGTAAGGTTTGTGTCTCTGAGATAAATTGTAGCTCCTAATTTATATAGTAAGTCTCTTCCTATTAGAGGCATTGGGCATTCCGAGACAGAGACACGTAAGAAAGAGTAAGATAACATTTTCCCTTCCAAATCACACTCAAGGGGCTCTATAAAATTGTGCTCCTGTGGCTTCCCTTCCACTCCCATTATCTTACATTCATCTTTGGTCATTTTGCCTTGTCGGGTCTTCAAGACTGAGTAGGTGGCCCCTGTGTCAACTATAAAGTCAAACTTTATACCCCCTAAGGTAGGGTCAGCCAGGGCTCCTTGGGGGTAATTTCCAGGGCACTCTGAGGAGATCCTGGGCCCTTCAGTCCTCCTCGTCTTTTATGTGTGCTACCAGTGAGGATGGACCAGGACATGGTGGTCCGCTTAGTATCCTTCTGAGACATTCGGGGCATTCCCCTTCCACTGGCCCTCCTCCATGCAGTGTGCCCACTGATTGGCTTGAAGCCGTTCTCTCCCTTGTGCATATGGTCTTCAAAACCTGGGGCGACTCATAGACATCACAGGGTCCTTTGGGGGAGGGGGACGTCATCCTTGGGAGGTCCACTGACCCTGAATCCCTAAGGCCAGAGAACTGACAGTTCGTTGCTCTCGTGTATCTCCCTTTGCATCAGCCTCCGGCTCCCGGTTGTTGAACACCCAAGATGCTGATTCTGCCAGCCGGGAAGTGGACATGGTGGGCTCTGTCTCCAGCTTTTGTAATTTTCTCTTAATGTCTGGGGCGCTCTGGGAAATGAAATGGGACTTAAAATGGCCTGCCCTTCCCCTGACTCCAGCTTTACATTGTGTAGCTCAGAGGCACTCTCTTAGGCACTCAAGAAAGGCCGAGGGATTTTCCTTCCATCCCTGGATGACTCCCTGAACCCTACTCCAGTTTATGGGTTTCTTTCCCGCTAATTGAATGCCCTTAAGAATCAAATCCCTGAAATGTGTGAGGTGCTGCTGACCGCTTTGCTCTTGATGGTACCACCCAGGGTCCGTGTCAGGAATGGCCTGGACTCCAGGCGGGTATACAGCATGCCCCACGTTATTTTGATTGGTCTTATCAGCTTCCTCCCTTGCATCAGTTATAATCAGTGCCTTTTCTTCCCCAGAGTGTAAGATGCTTAGGAGGGTTTGGACATCTGCTCAAGTGGGGAAATGAGTGGGATATTCCCTGGACTAAATTAAGGACTCCCTCAGGGTCTTCCTGTAAACCCTTGGATCGATCCTTCCAGTTGTATAGATCTGAAGAAAAGGGTACATAAATGGTGGTGAGTCTGCCCTCTCCATTGGGGACCTCCTGAAGGGGGACAGCTTATTTATTGCAGAGGGCTGCTACTGAACGCTGCTGTGGGTGTGCATTGGACTAGTCCCTGAGGGAGGCCCACTGAGAGATGAAGGTGGGAGAGTTGGGGGGGGGGGGGGCTCACCTGTTGGGAGGAGGAGGGGGCACCAGGTAGGGAAGTGGCGGATTTGCGGGAGTGGAGGACGTTGGGGATTCAGGAGAGGTAGGGGTAGATGTAGATGACTCAGGAGTCTTGGGTGAACTGTTGGAAGGTGAGGCAGCTATCCTTGGCAGAGGGAGGAAGTCAAGAGGATCCTTAGGCTGAGATTCCAATGATGGGAGAGTGATATTTGAGCTAGCCTCACAATTTTTATGGAGGCCCTTGTTTTGGCTAAGTGTCATGAAAAATTGGACACAGGGGATCTCATCCTATTTTATTTAATTAAAAATTTTTTAATTAATTTTTATTGGAGTATAATTGCTTTACAACGTTGTGTTAGTTTCTGCTGTACAGCAAAGTGGATCAGTTATACATATATCCACTCTTTTTTAGATTTCCTTCCCATTTAGGTCACCACAGAGCACTGAGTAGAGTTCCCTGTGCTATACAGTGGGTTCTCATTAGTTATTTTATATAAAGTAGTGTACATATGTCAATCCCAATTTCCCAATTCATCCCACCCTCCCTTGCCCCCTTGGTAATCATAAGTTTGTTTTCTACATCTGTGACTCTATTTCTGCTTTGCAAATGAGTTAATCTGTGCCATTTTTCTAGATTCCACATATAAGCGATATTATACGATATTTGTCTTTCTCTCTCTGACTTACTTCACTCTGTATGACAGTCTCTAGGTCCATCCATATTGCTGCAAATGGCATTATTTCATTCCTTTCTATGGCTGAGTAATATTCAATTGTATATATGTACCACATCTTCTTTATCCATTCCTCTATCTATGGACATTCAGGTTGCTTCCATGTCCTGGCTATTGTAAACAGTGCTGCAATGAACATTAGGGTGCATGCATCCTTTTGAATTATATGGTTTTCTCTGGAGATATGCCCAGAAGTGGGATTGCTGGGTCATACTGAAGCTCTGTTTTTAGGTTTTTAAGGAACCTCCATACTGTTCTTCATAGTGGCTTCACCAATCTACATTCCCACCAACAGTGTAGGAGGGTTCCCTTTTCTCCACACCCTCTCCAGTATTTACTGTTTGTAGATTTTTTGATGATTGCCATTCTGACTGGTGTGAGGTGATACCTCATTGTAGTTTCGATTTGCATTTCTCTAATGATTAGTGTTGAACATCTTTTCATGTGTTTTATTTTTTTTTAGCCACCTGTATGTCTTCTTTGGAGAAATGTCTATTTAGGCCTTCCACCCATTTTTTGATTGGGTTGTTTGTTTTTTTGATATTGAGCTGCATTTGCTGTTTGTATATTTTGGAGATTAATCCCTTGTCAGTTGCTTCATTTGCAAACATTTTCTCCCATTTTGAGGGTTGTCTTTTTGTTTATGGTTTCCTTTGCTGTGCAAAAGCTTTGAAGTTCAATTAGGTCCCATTTGTTTATTTTTGTTTTTATTTTCATTACTCTAGGCAGAGGATTGAAAAAGATCTTGTTGTGATTTATGTCAAAGAGTGTTCTGCCTATGTTTTCCTCTAAGAGTTTGATAGTATCCAGCCTTACATTTAGGTTTTTAAAACATTTTGAGTTTATTTTTGTATATGGTGTTGGGGAGTGTTCTAATTTCATTCTTTTACATGTAGCTGTCCAGTTTTCCCAGTGCCACTTATTGAAGAGACTGTCTTTTCTCCGTTGTATATTCTTGGCTTTGTCATAGATTTGGTGGCCATGGGTGTGTGGGTTTATCTCTGGACTTTCTATCCTGTTCCACTGATCTATATTTCTGTTTTTGTGCCAGCACCATGCTGTTTTGATTACTGTAGCTTTGTAGTATAGTCTGAAGTCAGGGAGTCTGATTCCTCCAGCTCTGTTCTTCTTTCTCAAGATTGCTTTGGCTATCCGGGGTCTTTTGTGTTTCCATACAAATTGTAAAGTTTTTTGTTCTGATTCTGTGAAAAATGCCCTTGGTAATTGTTAGGGATTGCATTGAATCTGGAGATTGCTTTGGATAGTATAGTCATTTTCACAATATTGATTCTTCCAATCCAAGAACATGGTATATCTCTCCATCTGTTTGTGTCATCTTTGATTTCTTTATCAGTATCTTATTTTCTGAGTAAAGGTTTTTTTCCTCCTTATGTAGGTTTATTACTAGGTATTTTATTATTTTTGATATGATGGTAAATGGGATTGTTTCCTTAATCTCTCTCTCTGATCTTTCGTTGTTAGTGTATAGGAATGCAAGAGGTTTCTGTGTATTAACTTTGTATCCTGCAACTTTACCAAATTCATTGATGAGATCTAGTAGTTTTCTGGTAGCATCTTTAGGATTTTCTATGTATAGTATCATGTCATCTGCAAGCAGTGACAGTTTTACTTCTTTTCCAACTTGGATTTCTTTTATTTCTTTTTCTTCTCTGATAGCTGTAGCTAGGACTTCCAACACTATGTTGAATAAAAGTGGTAAGAGTGGACATCCGTGTGTTGTTCCTGATCTAAGATGAAATGCTTTCAGCTTTTCACCATTGAGTATGATGTTAGCTGTAGTTTTGTCATACATGGCCTTTATTATGTTGAGGTAAGTTCCCTCTAAGCCCGCTTTCTGGAGACTTTTTATCATAAATAGGTGTTGATTGTTCCATTTTTCTTTAAACATTGGCAATAGAGGTCCATTTTAGAGTTTAGAGAGCCATTTGGTTGGCCAACTTTCTCTATCCGCCAATTTACATCGGGGCCATATGGTGCTGCAAAAGAAAATAAGCTGTCTCTTTGTTAGTGGGTGGTACTTGAATAATTCCCAGTTACGGAGAATGCACCCTAGTGGCTCTTTTGCCAGGATAGAGGCTTGATTACCCATATTGGGGAGTTGTTATTTTTAGTCTGTTTCCAACTTCTCAGTGGTCTCTTCCTAGGGTTGGTGGCAATTCGGATCCCACAAGATCTGGCCCACACCAAGCTGTCTAGGTGCTCTAACTAAAATCTGAATCAAATCTTTGCAGGGGCTGAAAGTGGGGGAGACGCTGTCTAAGAGGGCCTTAGTTATAAAGTCCCCTCTTAAGTCAGCAACTAGAAGTTCCCAGACCCACCGTGGGGCTGGAGGAGATACCTGATTCAGTGGGTGAGTGCTTTCAGTGAGCAGCCTCCAGAGATAGGGTGAAGGGTGAGTGGGAAAGAAGGGTTCTCTAATCAGATAAATTGCCCAGAGAGCCTCTCTGGCAGTCAAGGAGGCTTGTTCAAAAAGGGCTTGTCCCGCTCAGCTGTGGATAATCAGGTAGGGAGACTGAATGCACATTTGGCATGTGTCCAGTTCTCTACACTCTCAGCTACAAGGATCCATGGACTTTGGACAATGTGGGGGTCTTCATATTCCTTCCCCAGCCAGGCAAAGTGATTTTCTTGAAATCTAGCAAAAACAAGGAGTTTTAAAGGATCTGTTCTCAGAGGAGGGGATCCCTAGGCATCTGTGATGAAGGGTAGTGTGGAGAGACCTATCTGACAGAGACATATACCCTGCCTTGGGATGGCAAGTTAGAGCAAGATGAACCAACACAGAAGACATGCTCTTGCATTTTTTACTATACCCTAGAGGTGAGAACACCTCAGGGGTTGGGGCTGTGTTTTACAGTGTGCCTACTTACACGGACATTTGCTTCTGGCCAGCAGATTGCCTAATGATCATCTACCCTGTTCCATGACCAATTTATACTTTCACGGGAGTCTTTTTGGTGGTGAGTCTCCTGGTGGTCTTTAAGTGCCCACAGATGCAGCAGGTATTGCCAAGAGCATTAGGACAAACAAAACCACATAGAACAGAGATTGAAGATTCACTTGCATCAAAAACAGAAACTAGGGTTTACGTCACACACACAAAACAAAGAGATATTCTTACTGCATGATGCCCTCTGGAGGGCTTCATGTCCAGTGCAATCCCCTTACTGGGAACTGGTACAACTAGGTGACCAATTGTATGTCACCTCACCCCTCACCAGAGAACTGGCTCAATTTAGACAACCAACCACCCAGTAAAATTCTCTACACAGAGGTCTGGCTCCAAGCAGATGGCCAAGATGCTTTCCCTTAGCCAGCTAATCCCTACAACCAATCTTGGCTCTATCAGCCGCAGTGTGGTCAGGGCCCCCTGTGTTGGGTGTCCCTTGGACCCCACCTCAATCGGTAGCAAGCATCCTTGCTATAGATGTGCTAGGGGAGGGGGTGTTTACCTGGGGAGCACTACACTTGATCCTTGGCTGTTTTTTGATCTCAGGCTACATTTAGGAGCCCTCACTGGCCCAGAGGTCGCGAATTGGGGCCAACTGCCCAGTTATTTAGCCAGCTTTGTTGGCCCTGAGTCAGCTCAGTCAGTTACCCGATGGAATGGGCCCCACGTTGGGCACCAACATTTGTTACCAAATTAAGTTGTATGGATCCTGCTTGAGGTCTAGCCCAGCTGAGGCTCTCTGTCTTGGCAAGGGAAGATTCTTTTTCTGTTCGGGTTCGAATAGGCGAATAACAAATCTGAAGCTGAGATCCACACAGCACAAGCTTTATTCAGTGGCCAAAGAATGGAGAACTTAGTTCACAGATCTTCTCACCCACCTGGCGAAAATTATTTAATTTTAAAGAGTAAATACAAAGGGAGGAGGAGTGAGGCTAATAAAGGGGAGGCATATGCATTAGTCTACCAGGGAGGGGGCATGGCTTTTTCTGAAGGAGTGGGGCACCACCTCCTTTTTATCCTTTTTTGGTCCTTAATGTCCAGTCATGGTCTCTGGTAGATGTCATTTAGTACGCTAATGTAGTAAAATCAACATATAATGAGACTCGGTGTCTGTTGGAGGTCAGATTCATTTCTATCTTGGTCTCAGCTGGTTCCATCTGGATTTTTTTGTTTGTAGCTTCCTTATCTCTGGACCTTTTAACTTAAATATTTATGGTAACTCCTGCTGAAGGTGAGGAGGGGGGCTGGCAGGTTTTGAGTAAGGACAGTTTTGCTAAAGCAGGGGTTGGAGGGTTGTGAACAAGGATACTCCTGCTAAAGGTGGGGAGGGGGGTGGTGATGGGTTTTGAGCAAAGACCTGGAGCAGCTCTGGCAACAACTACAGTGAGGAAAAAGGTTAGACAATATGA
Source organism: Kogia breviceps (assembly GCF_026419965.1). Classification (NCBI taxonomy): domain Eukaryota; kingdom Metazoa; phylum Chordata; class Mammalia; order Artiodactyla; family Physeteridae; genus Kogia; species Kogia breviceps. Next base: position 41,497,302 of record NC_081322.1, on the reverse strand, counting down.
TGGTGGCAGTAAGCTGTGGGTTGGCTATTGCTTTTTATATTAAAAGCCACAGAGGCTGAGCTAACAGCTGAGGTGAAGGTTAACTTGAATGCTGATTCATGTTCCTCTGAAAGTAAGGCACGTGAATGTGAGTGAATGATACGTATTATTGTCTATTACTGTCATTTGTTTAAACTGAATTGGCTATTTAGGTGAAAATGTCCAAGATGGGACTCTTTTGACATTCTAAAACTGGTTTTTTCATATGCCCTTAGAGGAAGTTAGCTTTCTAGAAGGAATTGATATTTCTTGTGCCTTTGAGATGTAAATGATCTATCTGGGCTCTCAGGAACTTTAATCATCTGATCCCTGACAGTCAAGAGAAAAAAAAAAAAAGACCATTTTAAATGCTAGCAGGAAAACTGTGAGATCTGTCTATATAGATATACATATGTCCATGTGTACCTTATAAATATGATGTGTGTCTGCCTCCAAATGGCATTGCCAAGACTGGTTTGTGGATGAGCTCTATTTATTTGGCTTAAAAGAAAGAAGCACTTATAAATTCTCAGAGATATAAAGGAAACAAGCCATAATGAATTTCAGGTGCACATGACCTGGTAAATATTCAGTACTGAATGCATACCTGGTATTGAAACTAGTTTAAGCTTGTTGGTTTCATTAATATAGACTTGTCTTTAGAGTTATGAATGTTAAGTATAATATTGTTGTACCTAGGTTTACTAGAGGTCAAGTAAGACCCTATATCTGTTGCGAATTTGTCAGCAAGGAAAATAACTTGATATGATGAAATTTAAAGCAAATGTAAATGAGGTAAGAGCCTTTAGGTAAACTCTATAGGAATAATCATGCGTAACTTAAAACTAAACTAAGTTAAATGAAGAGAATTCATTGACTATATCTGGGTCATTTCAAATAGGATAAAGTATTGGAACATTAATTGCTGGGTGGGTCTAAGTTTACCTACTTTTGCCTTCTTAGGAGAGGAAGACTAAGGCATAAGTTTGCAATCAGGAAATGTCGGTATGACAAAACAGTTCACAATTACTTCTTGATATTTGCCAGAGATTAAGGCTTTTCAGGGTTAAGATTACAATCAGTTATAATTCTAGTTACTGTAATAAAGTTTATCAATTACATTGTAATCGGGTGTTTAACCATGCCTTTTTTAAGTCTTTTGTTGTTTATAGACAGTTACTGTTGTACTCTGATGCTTTTGCAAAAAGTGCTTCATCTTCAAGAAAGTTCATAAGAACTTGACAAGTAGAGGTCTGATAAATTTCAGATCATACCACTGAACTGGCTAAGAAAGGAGAAAATTCTAATGGAAAACCTGATGGCTTCATAAAAAGTTAACGAAAGGATTGGTTACTGAGTGAACTGGTGAAAATCGTTATAATTTTTATGGGTTTTGTCTGGAATATTACTGGATTGATCTCTGTTTTCTAGATATAGGGAAACCCTTCCCCTCAAGTTAGTTACGACTTACAGCAATTTGGTAAACTGCACCTGTGGGTAGAATTGAAATGTATTTTTTCCTCTCTGCCTGGTCTCTCCAGAAACTGGAGACTCGTAGTTCTGAGCAGCCTAATCGGTGAATGGGAAAGACTGTCTCCTGGCATGTGCAGGAATCTTGATATTCTGGGGACCTCTAGAAGAGAGAAATCCAGTGAGGTGGAGTCTGATGGCAGGCCTTTGGCATGGCTTTCCTGGCTTTGAGAGGCCTTTTGGGAATTCAGTCTGAGACTCCTTCTGAGGAGTTCCACCACAGACAGTTTGGAGGAGCCTATGTGGTCAACTGACCAGGCTTATTTTGCAAGCAAATTAGTCTTGATTTGATTGTGTTTGGTGGAAATAAGGGTAGTTTTAGAGAGAAAAATATTATGTTTCAGTGGATGTTAAATTCTAGTTCTGCTAATTGAGGTCTAGATTTATGAAAGTTATTGCATTAGCCACACTTTTGTTCTGATGTTCAGGAGGAAAAGAAAATTATCTAGTTATTACAGAGTATAACTACTCATGATGTGTAACACTGCTTGCTTTAAGTCTGCTTGTGTGACTATTCAATAATTGGTAAAATGTATAGCCTCTAATTCCGCATCAACTACCTCTGAGCTTGTTCATGATATCTCATCAGTTTTTCCCCAACGTGGATAACTAGGCAAAAATATAAAGGAGGTCTAACACAAAGGGACATGACCTGGACCTAGGGCAGGCAGGCAGCATTCACCCTGGTTTTGTGGGATATGTACTTTGGGCTTATCAAAAGTTCTGCAATTAGAAGGGGAAATTATGGAAAAATCTCCACATGTGGGGGTATGGGGAAATCATTCTGGTTTACACATGGTTTAATTTAAACTTTACTGAACACAGTGGCCTGTTTTGTGGCCTGTTGAACATGCGTTGCACATCTACTTTGGCCACTGAGGAGGGGAACGCATTTGAAAGTCAAAATGGAGTAGCTGTGGTTCTTACAACAAGGGTAAAACTAGGTGGTTATTGTGAACATGATTTTAGACTCATTCCTGTATTACTGAAAACCTGAGTTTTCTGAACTGTATTGCAGACCAGGACAGAAACCACAGGCACTCACAATGTAGTTACTGTTTGTATATCGCTTAATTGTCATGATCTCCCCTGCATGTTAGATGGCTTACATTTCGTCCTGAGCAGAGGAATTCTACTCAAGGGCTGAGCATCAACAGTGGCCTCACCGTGAAATGAGTCTAATTGCTGGGTCCACAGTGAGATACTGTTGTCGTCTTCCTCTGGACTTCCATGAAAAATTGACCCAGCTAGTGCAACCGTGTGGGGATGACTGACCGGGGGGAGGGGGGGGGAGGCTGACCATCTTCCTGTCCTGCACGCCAGTATGTTAGAAAGACCCCTGTCGGTAAATGTTACCATACCACGAATCGGACGTTTTACCAGGGTGACTGCCCGTGAGCCTCCCTGGACTGTGCAGTGTGAAGTGGAATAGGCTGGCTTCTGGACACAGAAGTCCGACTAGTGGGATTATTTTTTGTTTGGAAAGACCTAATGGGTCCAGCCCTTGTGGCACTGGACATAACATGGAGTGGTACACTTGCAACTGTGCTGACTCCCGGCTAGGCCACCGGAATGTTTTAGAGCTGGGCCTTCCCCTTCCCATGAGGGTGGGTCTGGGTCTGTGAAAACCAGGGGTGGCCTTACCTTCCTGGTAACTGGATAGGGCGCAGCTACACTGACTCCCTCTCCATTGACCTGGTAAGTGCTTGGCTCCAAAAATTTGTCCACATCCTGGCGAATGACTGTTATTGGCCTACTAGGTACTATCTTGCTTTCGATTCTCTTTGGCGGCTTCTGCCTGTACTGTATCGTGGTATCTGGTTGCAGGGCGCCCCACCCCTGCCACATACCTGACCCCAGGAATGTCGCAGAAGAGGGCTGGACCAAGATCGTTAGGGTTGTGCAGGGTATGCAGAGGGGGAGCGTACGAGCAGGCCACCCAAGGTGGCTGATCTGCTCTCTGTACGTCCCCTGCTCCACCAGCGCCTGTCTCACCTACCCCCTACTCACATGACCGCCCTTCCTACATACTCATCCCCCCGAACCCCGCAGCCAGCGACTGTTCTAGTCTTTAGATTACGACAGCTCCACCTGAAGGCTTATCAAAGGGGTGGTGAGGGGCCTGCCCCTCTGCTCATTTCTCTGGTAACGGATGAGCCACGTGACATCAATTCCCCCTGTAACTGGTAACAACCCCCCTCCCTGGGAGCAAAGACTGCCACCACGTCCTGCCTGCCATCAGGCCCACATGGTGGGGTGTCACGCTGGGACCTTGCTTCAGATGTGTAAGCTCCCCCTATCCATGAAATCATTGACGTCTCTGTCACTGACTCCAGGCTCTTTCTTCAGTCTTGAAGCTGGGCCTATACAGGCCTTGCAGGCCTGCAGGGTGCAGCCCAACAATATCCAAACTGTGCCAACCAAAGCTCCTCTTGCCAATTGTTTCATCATTCTTTAATCCTGATTTTACGATGGCATCAATCAAAACCATCTGTGAATTTTATCTGCAACACAGAACACTGAATAGAATCCCAGAATCTTGGGGTTGGTGATACCCTTAAAGGTCACTTAATTTAGGCTGATCGATTTTCATCCTCCCTTTAGATGGCTTGGTTTTCTTCTCTATTTTATTTGTGAGAAGGGAAAACCGAGACAACTTGTTTTATTTTTTAAAAAAAGCATAGACATAATAAGATCAAATCATTTGTGTAAAACTGTCATAAAATGCAGAAAGTTCACATTATATTTGGCTATGTGGAGAGCAAACCATACGTATACATGGCATGTCAACCCTGACTAGACATCAAATATCAAATTATGTAATGCAACTGCTCACCACAAAAGCTATGCAGAGTAATACATTTTTAATGTTTTATTTTGATATAATTTTCTATTCACAGAAGTTCAAAGAACTTCTGTTTACTATTTTCCAGATTTACCATTTATTAATATTTTGCTGCATTTGCCTTATCATGTGTTCTTTTTTCTTGAACCACTGGAGCATTTTGTTGACATCTTGTCTCTTTATAAATATTTGTGTTTACTTCCTAAGAATGAGGGCTTTCAAAATAACACATTTTAAAAATCAAGACATAAAGTTAACATAACCATCAGAATAAATTTTTAAAAATGTTAACTACAAAGAAAAATACTCTGCCTTTGTTTCACACAGGAGGAAAATTTTGGCCTGTTTTGCTTACTATGATATTCCCAGACTCTACCATAGGGCCTGGCACACAGCCGGTCCTCAATAAATACCTGTTAAAATCTTAATGTGACGGTGTGATACTAGATTAACCACATTTCTAAGCGAAGTATTTCTAAAATAAAGCGAAGGCAACGACAACAAAATATTCAGCCATTTCTTTACTACCAATGATTGGTAATTCCCCAGTTACAAAAAGAGTAAAAGTCTTCTGATGTAAAGGACTGATGGGAAATTACCTTTTAAAGATGAGACAAACAAGTTATAGAGCATAAGTAAATGGGACTTTGTTGGTTCCCCTCTGGGGACCTGCTGTCTCTTCACAGGTAGCGGTTTCTGATGTATTCTCGGTACATGGAGGTGTCTTCTTTCCCCAGGGGCTGCATGATACCTTGACTGGCCTGGATGTGGGCCTGGAAGATCTCTGTAGATTTTCTGTCTACTTGTGGAGGCTGAACTTCATAGATGTTGTCTTGGGAGAAAGCTGAGATGGGTGTTCTATAGAAGAGAAGCGAGGACAGAGCTACATTAAAGAAAATAAAGGACCATAGGGACCTTGACCTCAAACGCACTTGAGAGCCACTGACCTTGAACGAGTGAACTTAGTAGTAACAAGTGCTGGTAGTGACCTCCCTGGTTCCCTCTCGATTGGCTTCCTCCTCTGCCTGAAAGAGCAGGGCCAGCACTTGCCCAGGGAGCCTTCCCTGGCATGCAGGCTGGATGGGCACCCCTCCTCTGTTCCCGCAGCCCTGGGCACACCCATGTCTGTGTGCCCATCTGCCTCCCTCGCATGACTGAAGTAACCTGAGGTAGGGCCTGTACAGACTTTTCGCTCTCTTTCCTTGGTACCTGGTATGCACTCAATCGTTTTCTTAAGTAGGACTTATTAGTAGGAATCAGTGAAGTAGGGGATACTAATAATTCCTACCTCATAGGTTGATGGCAGGAGTAAATGAGTTTATATCTGTAAAGTGTTCCTTTAGCATAGTGCCTGGCACACTATTAGTGCTCAATAAAAGTGTACTATTGTTAGTAATTACCGGTGCATAATTCCTTAGCTGCAACCCTGAAATCCTAAAAGCTGTAATAACCAAACGTTACTTTGCCAGCAAAACCTGACCCAGTTGAAACTCATCTGGTGGTACAACATACAGTACTCGGCCCACCTGATGTGAATATTAATGTGTTTATTTATCAGCCTCAGATCGCACTGGGGATGTTATTATAAGGTATATGCTAACACCCCCAAAATTCTGAATTCTGAAACACATCTGGCTTCAGATTTTTTGGATGAGAGACTGTAAATCTGTAATAGGCAGCTTCCTTCCTTTCTGGGGTGATTTGAAAAGCACCCAAGAGCCTCTCTATTCAAAAATATCCCTCCATTCCCACCCCACCTAGACTGCCACAGTGCTTGACATTTCCATCCACCCTTGGGGAAGGCGCTGTCGCCAAGAAAGGCCTTGTCAAAATGCAGCTGGGTGCCTGCCTCACACAGGCTTAACTCATCTCAGTGTGAGCACCTCCTTGGCTGGGGGCAGGCCCTCTAGGGATGAATCAACCACCAAGTCAGGTGCGCTGCAGAGTGAGCGTGTGTGGAAGGTCAAGAAGAGGCAGGCCATGGGTAGGCGAGGATGGTACGCTACACCTTGTGAGGGACTGGGGCTACAACGGCAGCACACTTAGCCCAGGGCCGGCCCTGCGGAGGAGTGGGGGGTTGGTTCTCCACGTCAGGGTACCAAGACCGCAAAGAGAAAAGATCTGGAGAATCTATTCTGCTGGGCTGGGACCTCAGTCTTGCTCATGTACATTGTATCAGAGGACCAGAAAGGCATCCTGGACGCCTGGCTGCTTGGTTAGCTGGGACCCCTGGAGCCTGCGGGGGGGCGGGTGGGTGGGGATTCCCTGCAGTCAGAAGCAGAACTGAACCTCAGACCCAGCTAGGGCTGTACTTGCAACGTCAACATTTTGTGGGACACTAGGAAGGTGCAGTGAGCGACACACAAAGGGAGACAAGAGTTGTCCAGTAAAACCCTCCATCCTCATAGGATGCGTTACAATTACACTTAGGTCTGTCTTACTCTCCTAAAATACAGTCAAGGTAGCTCCCTGTACTTTGCCTTTAGAAAACTAACACATCCTGCCTTGGCTGGAGACTCTGCTTAAAACCGCTGTGAAATAACATACAACTAAAGGTGGAATATTCTTTCTGGAAGTCAACCTCAATGTTTTGACCTTGGGGTAATATATTTAAACTCAAATTTGGTAAATGGCTTATGAAATACTCATTTTTCCAAAGCACTCTAATAATTTCACATGATCTTATACTACACCCTTATTTAAATAGACAAAAACCAAAGGATAGTGATTTACTCAAAGTTTAAAAAAAAAAGACCCAGGTGAAAGAATCCTGAGCTGAGTCAATTTGAATTCCAGCTTGGCAGCAGTGCTTTTCTTCAAAATACAAAAGTAACGTTATAATGACAAGTGGCTGGGGTGATTAATATATGACTCTTCTCCTCAGTTTTCCCTCACAGAATCATAGCAACTCTTCAGTCGTGTACATAATTCAAAGCAAGATGCTAGAATTCTTTAACAGTTGTTAATATTCAGGGTCAAATCATTTTAACCTCAACACTTAAAAAGGAGGCTTCATTAGCGGTTTTAGAGATGGTCATCAAAGTGCCGGCCACAGCAACTCCTGGACCACACCATCCACACCTGTCTAGTGTCTACACCCTCCATGTCACAGATGAGACATTTAAAGTCAATTTAAAAACGGGACTAATGGTTTCTGTGCTTTGAAGCCAGACCTTTGCCTGCAACCCTGTGCGCATGAACCAAGCGCTTTCCGGCAGGCATCACACCAGAGAGACACCATCTGGGAACTAAACCTTAATGCAACTGAGAAAAGGAGAATCCAGGTCATCAAGTCATTGTTTTGTCCTTCAGCAGCTCAGCTGAATACACGGGTGGGCAGGCTGTAGGGGGGTGGGACAGCCATGAACAGGGCCACAGATGAGCCACTTCCACCCACTGCCTGGGGTTTCTTATCAGCAAATCAATCAGGAGTCCTCACCCTACTTCTCAGTAAACTGCTTCAGTGCCCTGTGGAGTAATGAAAAACCATTACAAACACTCTAAATGTGAAATGTCAACATCAGCCTTAAATGGTAGCGGACTGAGTGGCAGGTGGGTTTAGGGCTTCAAAACTCTTATTTTGTGTTTGTCAAACACTTATCTGCCTTCAACGTGTCAGAGAGCCATGTCAGTGACAGGCCAGCCAGAAAGGCACTGCAGTCTCACAAAAGTTAGGATTTAATGCCTGAGCCACATTAACAAGAGAGAAAAGTTATTTATAGATCAAAGTACACAATGACCTTAATATATCTCAAAGAAATCCATGCACGTGAATGTCTAAGGCTGCTAAACTCTTTATTTTTTTAAAGCTTTACTGAGGTACGATTGACAAAAACTATATTTTGAAGACTTATTTTTCATCAGATCAACTGGATGAAAAAAGTGTATGTATGTACATACACATACACATGTATGTTATGTACACAGATATATTTATATGTAACAGTTATGCTTATATATACTAATATATACATATATTTTCTTTAAACATAACGCTGAGGGAAGGGCTCTGTGTGTGTATATATATTTCAACACTCCCCACAGTGATATACTTCAAATGAGTCCACGTGACCTCATTTTTACAATGTTCATTCCACTGTGCAGACACTGAAACAAAAGTACAGTTGCTTTTAACGTGTGACTTTCTATTTTACACTGTTATACATAAGAGCATTAGAGACTATTTATTACAAGCTGTGAGAGTAAAGTTTTTGGTTAAAATGTCATAACATCACTGCCATACATATACATTGAAAAAAAACCTAACAATGTTTTACCTAATATTTATCATGGAAAACTGGGCTTCAAATCTATCAGTGCTTTTCACCTTTCTATTATAAAATAAGACAGATAACAGAAAACCACACAAAACACACACACACACACACACACAATTATTAGAAGGTAAACACAAGCTGGGTCAAGAAACAGAAATTTTGGCAGCCAACCCAGAATCCCCATCACAACCCCTCCCTCCCCTCATAAGTAGCCATCAACCTGACTTCTACAGCAATTACTTCTTGGCACTTTAAAAAAAAATTATTATTATTATTTTTTTTGTGTGTGTGTGTGTGGTATGCGGGCCTCTCACTGTTGTGGCCCCTCCCGTTGTGGAGCACGGGCTCCGGACGTGCAGGCTCAGCGGCCATGGCTCACGGGCCCAGCCGCTCCGCGGCATGTGGGATCTTCCCGGACCGGGGCACGAACCCGTGTCCCCTGCATCGGCAGGCGGATTCTCAATCACTGCGCCACCAGGGAAGCCCTTATTTTTTCATTCAAATGTACATCCCTAGCCTATAGTTTAAAAGTGTGATAGGCCTTTTAATCTACAGAGTCTCCCTCCTATCTTTTCTTACAATTTGTCGAAGAAACCAGGTTGTAGAGTTTCTCTCATCTGGGTTTTGCTGATGGCATATTCATGACGCAGTTCAAAAATGTTCCTCTGTCCTTTATATTTCCTGCAAGCCAGCAATTGGATCCAGAGGCTTGGTGAGAATTTGCTTCAATTGCTGTGGCGAGACCACGGCTGGTGGAGTACTGTGTCATCAGGAGGGCCACAGTGTCTAGCTGTTTATCTTTTTTGATGCCCACAGTCATTGATATGCAATGCCTAGATACATTAATTCACTGGGGTTTGCCAGATGATAATTATCTTAATTTTTTTCATTTATCAGTTGTCACACTTTAAAAAAATATATATTTATTTTATTTATTTATTTTTGGCTGCGTTGGGTCTTTGTTGCTGTGCGCGGGCTTTCTCTAGTTGTGGCGAGCGGGGGCTACTCTTCGTTGCAGTGTGCGGGCTTCTCATTGCAGTGGCTTCTCTAGGTGCGGAGCACGGGCTCCAGGCTCGTGGGCTTCAGTAGTTGTGTCTCATGGGCTCTAGAATGCAGGCTCAGTAGTTGTGGCACACGGGCTTAGTTGCTCTGCGGCATGTGGTATCTTCCTGGACCAGGACTCGAAGCCGTGTCCCCTGCATTGGCAGGTGGATTCTTAACCACTGCACTGCCAGGGAAGCCCTGGTCACACTTTTTTAAAAAGATTTTTTTCCTCATCTCTTGTTTGGTTACACAACAGTACAATTCATATGATTCAGAGTCATATGCTTGATTCTTTGTTTTCCAGATAATGAAATAGTTCCTTATCATCCTTCTAAGGTGACCAGATTTTTAAAATATCATCATAAACTCATGGATTTAAACATATTTGATGAGTTCCATCCTACCGTAATTAATATCCTTATTGAAGTGCAAATTTTCCCATCTTTGTCCAGTGGGAGCCAGCATCACAAGAGAGTATCATACTGTATATCACTGCCCAGGAAAAGATCAAAATTCAAAATCTGAAGTATGGTTTCCATTGAATGCATATCGCTTTTGCACTGTCGTAAAGCCCACAAATTTTAAGTTGAACCATTGTAAGTTGGGGACCATCTGTGCTCCAGTTTTTTTTTTCTGACAAAGTTTTTTTCTCTGACATAAAGCCTGAGAATAATTTTCTTTCCCTTACAGTCACCTTCTGTTTTTAGATGTCTAAAGGATCTTTTTCCTTTAAAGTCCAGTTAACATACTATACTGTATCATTTTTGGTCACTATTCTCGAGTATGTGTTGTGCTATTCAAATATGTAGTTTTAAGCAGTTTTATATTTCAGAAAAAAATTTGGCATTACTGTTTTTAGTATTTTTTTGGTTCCCTTGCTTTGTTTTTCTTCATCAAGACTCCTCCTATCCATGCTAAATCTTCCTTGCCTATTGCCAATATTTGACACTTTCTCTTAAAGCTTTTTTTCTCCATTTCTTTTTGAATTTTAAAGTTTTGTATTTTAAGCTCATTTTGAAATAGTATGCTTCAGTTTTGACCTCTTCTATTAAGTTGTCTTTCTGGCATGCTTTCATCAGAGGGATGTTATTCTGCTCTGTGTTCTTTCATTCTCCTAATAACTTTATATGGGTTTGGACCTCGATACTTTTCTGTTGCTCATTATGCAAAATTAAATTTTCCGGAACCTTTAGAATGGAGTGTAGTTCAGGAAAATCTGACTAACTTGTTTAAAACCATGGTAGCTTGCTTTCTGAGGTTTCCTTTACCTCGTCTCTTTCCCCTCTTCTATCTGGACTTTCTCTTTCCCTCCTGCCTCCTGCCACTGTCCTGCCCAGTTTTGACTCCACTGTCAGCACTTTCTCCTCAGACGGGTGCCCTGGCCTGGGAGGGAGCTTTGGCTGTCGGGTTCAGGAGTTAATCTGACTGCCTCAGCTCTTTTCAGAACCCACCAAGAGCCCCCTGCACTCACCTGGCACTGAATTGGGTAAAACCCCTCCCAGTTTCAGCTGCTGTGCTCACATTAGCCCACAGTCATTTCCAGTGCACTCCTGTTAGCTACTCTGGGGCTCTCCTGGTCTCAGGTCTGTCAGATGCCCTGCCGTCCCCTCCTGACTCCTTCCTCTCGTACAGCACGAGTATCATGCAGGTCTTGTGGCTGTTGGCGGTTTACCTCCACCACCTGCTTATATTTTGTGAGTCGTGGATAACTTACGTGGTTTGAGGTAAATGCTGCCCATGTGTATTTGGTTGTGCTCCCTAGTTGTTGTTTTATGTGATGATTCAGAGATTTAAAAAACTATGTTGCTGCTGTCTTCTTCCCAGAACCAACTAGGCTTGTCTGTTTTTAAAGTGTATTTTTCACCCATCCCCAAAGCTGGACGGTCCCTAAATGTGACATACTGTTGCCGGCATGGCTGTACTGTCCTTGCTGCTGAGGTAGGCGTTGCCACACCACTTCTCCTTACCCAGGGCTTTGTTCGGAGAAACTCTTTTCCAGCTCAACTCCCATTTCTACTGCATCAGGACTTGGTCTCCTCAGAGACAGCTGAATACCACAGGGTCCGGAGGTGGCTGCTATCCTAGTGATGCAGAGACTTGGGGGAAGTGCGGAGAATGTGGTAGAGCCCTTAATCTCACGGTTCACTTACACCTGGCTAATCAAGCATTATGACAACTATGGCAGCAGAAAGAAATACAAGTAGAGTTAGGAAAATTAACTTTACTTTTATTGCAGATCATGGGAGATGGCGAGGACATCAGTTAGATTTGGGTCATGGGCTGAATGAACGAGGGAGTCCTTCCGATGCTACCCAGGGACCTCACTCCATCATGCGAGCAGGGTGCTTTCACCATTCTCGCCTAGTGGCATTTGATGACTGCTAATACAAATGGCAACTGTATGTTTCTATTCTCTCCCTTTCTGCAGAGTTTTAATCCTCCTTTGCCACCAGTGTATACTGAGAGCAGACAGGCAGTCTTTTAATTTATAGGTCACTAGATCACAAAAAGCCTCATCTGGACTTAGAGAGAGCTGCACAAAACCCAGAGGTCCTGGACTTTGAGTGGGATGTGGTGATGTATGGGGGAGGGAGTTGGGTTCTACTTATAGCAAGAGGAATATGCATAGATAACTGGGTAGCTAGCAGGGCAGACTCCGACAGATAACATAAATTAGACTCCTCAGTAACCATCTGAACTCCCCTTCCTGCATGCAGAGGCTGAAAAACAAAAAATAACATCCCAGACTCCCTTGCAATTTGGGTTCAAAATGTGATTTAGGTTCTACCCACCACTTGTACTCACAGGAGTCTGATTTGGAACTGACTCATATGCGAAGAAGCAACACGTTAGGGTGTCCTTTTGGCAGACTCTGGCAAAGGCAACGTGCTCTCGAGTTGGCCACCCCAGTGGAAGCTTCCTGATTATAGCTGAGGTGGCTGGTTTTGCAGCCAGCAGCTGCTGTGATACCTTCCGGATCTAGGCAGATGCAACAGCCACTCTGATGATTTGCCATGTGCTTTGCGGAGTCATTCCTGGCAGCTTGGTCTACAGTCTGTCTCTTTAGTCCTCTGGTGATTCTGAAAGCCACTGAAAATCCCATAATAAATAACTTTCTGTTTAATCTACCTGGAGTGGATTATGTTTTCTGCAACTGAACTCTGACCACATAGCCAGCCAATGTGCAAAAGCACAGGAAGCTCCAGCTCTTTCTTGCTTTAGGCGGGAGCAAGCACACAGGTGCCTAGGTAACCCTATTCCTGGATGGTTCTAGCAACAAGGGGATACTTCCAGCATTTGGGCACGTGTGTGTTCACTGCCCTAGGAGACAGAAGGGACAGTCTACTACAAGCATATATATGCGTGGCAATGGTGGTACTTTTGATGTTTGGGCCATAGCTGTTAGTATTTTTATAGGTCCACGTATGGCAGAATGATACTCTTCTACATCCTCTCTGACAACTGTAAAATTAAAATGTCGTTTGTGTTTTTAAAAGGACTTTTGGTTTTAGACACACAAAGTAAGATGATTTTTGGACCTGAAACAGGTAAAATGCCTCCAATTTAGGATGCAATTTATAAGTTGTAGGATTTCCCTCCCATTTTGTAGGACATTTTGCCTTAGTATAAAAAGAAATGCAGTTTTTCCTCTGTTTCAGCTGTGTCTAGTATTACAAACACCAGGAGAGCACCCAATGATATTTGGCTGCACTGTTTTGTAGGCCATAACGTGAACATTTCAGCTGCTGTTTAATGAGAGCACACTTGGCTTTGAGCCACAGGCAACAGGAACTGGTTACCCTGCACAACACTGGGTCTGTTCTGCCAGTAAAGGACAGGTTGCACATCAGGCCTGTAACAGCTGTTCTCAAAGGGCAAAGAATACAACTGCCCCGCCCACCCGCCTGTACACAGGCCCAGACTCTCCCTCAGGGCAACTGGTCACCTATCAGACATTTCCACGGTGACCTTTGGGAGCAGTCTGTCCCTGCTGTCCTCAAATTTCCTGGAACAGCAGCAGCAGTGGCCTTTCACTCCTGGAGACGCAGAGCAATGGGCTGCAGTAATGGCCCTGTGTCTTATCTCCCACGTGGAAGTGATGACACCTACTTATATTCTTCATGCCCATTTGAATATTTTCACCTTTTCCTGATGATTTACAGAGTGCTATCACTGAGTCTGCCATGTCACATCATTACATCTCCTGTTACCTGCATCTTTTTTCTAAGACTTTTTATTGTAGAACCTCTTCAGATTTATAGAACTATTATACAGAGAATTCCCACATACCCTATACATACCCCGGTTTCCCCTATTGGTGACGTCTTCCATTAGGGTGGTACATTTCTTGCAATTAATGAACTGATATTGACACATTATTATTAACTAAAATCCATACTTAGTTTTTACCTAACGTCCTTTTTCTTTTCCAAGAACTTATCAAGTTCTTACATTTAGTTGTCATCTCCGCTTAGGGTCCTCTTGGAGGTGACAGTAGACTGACCTTGTCGCTGATGACCTTGATAGTTTTGAAGAGTACTTAACCTGCATCTTTTCAGAGTTATCCTTCACTTTAATAGCAGTAAGGATCAGACCAAACTGACTTCTGGAAGGAGCTATCAGTAGGATCATGAGCCTTCAAACCAAAACCTACCTGTCCTGAGTTTTCAGAAAGCTCACGTGGCTTCATCTCTGTCAGTGTTCATCTGTGATGGGGTGCTGGGCACGCTGCCCAGTGGATACTCAGACACAGCTGCTGAGGGAACTCCTGTGGAGGATTTGATGGAGTGGGGGGGTTCCACAACCTGGCTGATCACTACATTCAAAGGAGAATTTTACAAAGCACAGATGCCCAGGTCTTAGCCCAGGTGTACTGAATCAGAATCTCCAGCAATAGGGTCTGGAATCTGTATTTTGTACTGCTTAAGAAAACAACAGTCTTTCTGTTTTTAACATAGAAAATTATAAAACATGGCACATCATCCATTAGTATTAATAATATAAAGGTATAAATGTAGAAAATGTAAAGAGAAACCAGAAGTCTAAAATGAAAACTGAATGCCTCCCTATAATCTATTTAACCACTTTCTAAGGACGCTTTGATTGCCCCGTTTTTAGTATTGTCTTCTGTTTGCTTGAGATTTGTATTTCAGCGAGCTTCCCAAGATATTCCCGTGTAACCAGAAATTTGGAACCCACTACTACAGAGAAGTTCACAGCTGAGCTGAGGGGGAGCAGAATGTCCCTCTCCATGCTGGCGTCCTTCTGGAATCACATAGCCCTGCTCTTCCCTTTCCTCCCCCGAACAAGTTAGCCCTAAAGCCATTGTATGGGGGCAGAGCAAGGAGAGGCAGCCTGTGACAGCCTGTGGGGTGTTGGAGCCCAAGTGGGCTGAGAAGGGCAGACCCAGTGTGGGGAGTTTAGGCCCGAGTGAGGAGGGCGTCCACGTGTAGGGGGGGCAGCCTGAGGTGGTATGTCAGAGACTGCGCAGGGAGAAGTGGGTGTGAACGTCCATGTGGAGCAGTGGCCTGGGGCCCAAGGGGATAAGGAGGGCGTCCACGAGGGTGGTGTCTCTGAAAAGGTGTCAGTGCCCAAAGAGAGGGCATCCGTGTGGGGGAAGGGGTGGATGCAGTGGTGACGGAAGACTGGTCATATACGAGGGAACAAATCAGATAAATATAATGAGGGTAACGGAGCCATGTTGGAGAGGAAGGTCACTAATATGGAAAGGGAGACGGACGGAATAACCCCAGAGTACCCTCCAATTAGAGGCATCAGTATGAATTTAAAGATATATATCTATATTTTATTTGTATTATACTTACAAATATATAATTTATTATTATATATGTAGTATATATTTGTATATACATATATGTATATATTTGCATATGTCTGAGTATATGTAAATATAGTATGTCCTTTGAGTGGGCCTGGGAGCAATGACACCCCAGTGGCAATAGTGCCCACACCTTGGCTTTAATACCATTTTCCACTAAAAAGAACCTGAGGTCCTTGGAGAAATGACTGATTTCAGGGCTGGGGCAGGCAAAGAACATGATGAGCTTAGAACATCTTGTGCCAGAAATCAAGGATATACTTAAAGAATGATAAGGATGTGTCCAGAGAACATAGGAGCCAGGCTAAAGGGACGCAGGTGAAATTTGGAACAATTTGACTATCAAAATAAATATTGACAGTAACCGACTATATCCCATTGAATAAAACAGAAAACCAAGATCTCTACTGAGAAAAATAAATAAATGAAATATTTGAAAGTTTGATGAAGAAAGGGATGTTTACATCATTTCAAAGTACCTCCCACAAAACATTAATTAAAAGGGAGGGGGCTTCCCTGGTGGCGCAGTAGTTGGGAATCCGCCTGCCGATGCAGGGGACACGGGTTCGTGCCCCGGTCCAGGAAGATCCCACATGCCGCGGAGCGGCTGGGCCCATGAGCCATGGCCGCTGAGCCTGCGCGTCCGGAGCCTGTGCTCCGCAATGGGAGAGGCCACAACTGTGAGACCCGCGTACCGTAAAAAAAAAAAAAAGGGGGGGGGCGGTGGAGAGCAAAAAGTGGAAAAGACCAGAAGAGTCCATTTTAATCAAGGGACTGAAATAAAGATGATTAGTAATGGCATGAATTGAAATTGTGTGCCACCTGATAGGATGCAATAAAAAGAACCCACCATCACTTCTGTGATATTCCTGCCTGTATTCGTTATGTACTTTAAGCCAACGAACGTCTATGATGTCACAGTTTCTGGGGGTTGGGAATCTGAGAGTGGCTTAGTTGGGTGATTCTCGTTTTAGGTCTGTTATAAGGTTGAAGTCCAGCTGCTGGCTGGGGCAACAGTCATCTTGAGGTTTAACTGGGGCTGAAGAATCCACTTCCATGCTCACTCACATGGTTGGCAGGCCTGTTTCTCACTCGCTGTTGGCTACATGGTTCAGTTCCTTGCCATCTGGGCCTATCCATAGGATGTTTGCTTGCCCCAGAACAAGTGATCCAAGAGATCGCTTCTATAACCTAACCACTTCTGCTCTGTGCTCTTGGTCACAAAGATCAACTCTGGTACAGTGTGGGAGGAGACTGCATGAGGGTTTGAATAACAGGAGGTGTGGCCAATTTGAAGGCTGGCTACCAAACTGCCAAAGATAACCATGACAAACTCAAACTGGGTGCTGTTCTACAAAGTCATTAGACTGTATTCTTCAAAGTATCGAGGTTATGAAAAATTAAGGAAGACTGGGGAACTGTTCTAGAATGAAGGAGACTAAAGAGACATGACAACTAGCTGCAATGTGAGATGCGGGACTAGTTCCTTTTGAGATTAAGGACATTATTGGGACAACTAGCAAAAGCCTGAATGGGTTTGAAGGATTAGCTGGCAGCAATGTTTTGCTGTTAATTTCCTGATTTTACTAGATTGTACTGTGATCTTATAGGAGAATCTTATTTATACAAAATACCTACTCAAATGTTAGGGAGAGACAGAATATCAGGTCTGCAACTTGGTGCGGGGGCGGGGAGGGAAACATTCTTTGTTCTGTAATTGCAACTCTGAGATTAGTTTGAGACTGTTTCCAAATTAAGAACGTATAGCAACTATAAAGACCTATGGGAGAAACCGTCTAAGTTAAGGTCGAAAATCCTAATTCTATTAGGTAGAATTATAAGCCACTGCTGTTTTCGTAGGTCAAAAATGTATGAGTATTGGTAACTTCATATGCTTCAACTTAATACAAGAACATTCCGACAAACGAATCAACATCAAAGATAACGAAATTTTGGATTCCGATAAACAGGCAAAACAATTCACAGGGCCCTTTCAAGGATCTCTCTCCTGCAATTAACTACTCTGTCCAGCACCCCCAGTATCTGGCTCTCTGCAGACCCCCACCTGTCAGCACAGAGAACTGCTGTAGCAGCTCCATCCTAGAAATGGTCCCTATACCCTCCTCCCAATGTCCTATTTCTCTGCATCCCTCCACAGCGTCTTTGAAGTGGTTTCTGCTCCCCATGTTCTCTTACCCCCTTCCCATTGTTTCCTAAATTCACTGCAGTGGGCTTGCAACGCTACCACCCATAAACATTTGCTCCTCAAGGCCATCAGTACCTCCCTGTTAATTTCTCTGTATTCAAGACTGCCGCCCACTCCTTCCTTCTCGAAACATGTTCTTCTCTTGGCTTCTGTGAAACCACACTTCTCTAGAGTTTCCTCCTATTCCCGTCTTTGTTTATATCCTTGGCCCCTACAAACAGCACCCATAGTCATCTTTCAGAGACTGCACTAGAGCGCGCCACTCCTCACTGAAGACGACCCCCCGCCAAACCCCATGCTTCTCGCTGGGTAAATAACGGCGAAGCTCCTATGAGATTTGGCCCCTACCTATGCCTCACTCCATCCCAAAGCACGTTCCTCTGTGCCTCTCTCACTTGGCTTTGTTTGCTTTTTTTTTTTAGTGAAATGTTTTTGCTGTATTTTAATCTATATGCTTTCTGAAAATTGAAGTATAGTTGATTTACAATGTTAGTTTCTGGTGTACAGCAAAGAGATTCAGTTTTACACTTACATTCTTTTTCAGATTCTTTTCCATTATAGGTTATTACAAGATATTGAATATAGTTCCCTGTGCTATACAGTAGGACCTTACTGTTTATTTTATATATAATAGTGTGTATCTGTTAATTCCAAACCCCTAATTTTTCTCTCCCCCCACTACTTTCCCCTTTGGTAACCATAAGTTTGTTTTCTATATCTACAAGTCTTTTTCTGTTTTGTAAATAAGTTCATTTGTATCAGTTTTTTTAGATTCCACATGTAAGTGATATATGATATTAGTCTTTCCCTGTCTTACTTAGTATGATAATCTCTAGGTCCATCCACGTTGCTGCAAATGGCATTTCTTCGGTTTTTTTTATGGCTGAGTAATGTTCCATTGTACATATGTACATCTTCTTTATCCATTCCTCTGTGGATGGACAGTTAGGTTGCTTTCATGTCTTGGCTATTGTAAATACTGCTGCAATGAACTTGGGGCACATGCATCTTTTCGAATTATATATGGTTTTCTCCAGATATGTGCCCAGGAGTGGGACTGCTGGATCATATGGCAACTCTTAGTTTTTTTAAGGAACTTCCATACCATTCTCCATAGTGGCTGTACCAACTTACATTCCCACCAACAGTGCAAGAGGGTTCCCTTTTCTCCACACCGTCTCTAGCATTTATTGTTTGTAGACTTTTTGATGGTGGCCATTCTGACTGTTGTGAGGTGATACCTCAATGTGGTTTTTTCACTTCTCTAATAATTAGTGGTTGAGCATCTTTTCATGCGTCTGTTGGCCACCTCTATGTCTTCTGTTTGCTTCATAAATATGCCAAGGTTATTTCTGCCCTGGTCTTCTGTGCATGTTCTCTCTGCTTTGAACACTCTTCCCCAGTCATCTCAGGACAGACGCCTCCTCTGCATTCAGGTCTCAGTTCAAACCTCAACTCCTCAAGGAGAGTTTCCTCAAAACCTAATTTAAAGCAGCTCCTGACTCTTACCTGCCCCAACCACTCTCTCCGATCATCCTGGTTTGTGCTCTTCAAGGCATTTATCCTAATATGAAATTGTCTTGTTTATTAGTTCAGTGCTTGTCTGCCTATCTTAGGACATAAGTGCCTTGAGAGACCTCGTCAGTCTTGTTCTTTACTGTATCTCCAGTGTCTAGAACAGTGGCTGACACATAGTAGGTGCTTAATAAATATGTGGTGAATAAATCACGTACTTTCTGCTAATGATCCCACCCAGCAGATGTCTCATGGTTGTGATAATAATAATTACAGAATCCTAGAGATGACTTTCCCTCCAAATCATCTTATCCAACCTCAGATTACAAGAAGAAACTCTACAACACTGCTGGTAGAAGGTTATCCAGCCTCTACTTGAGGACTCTAGTGATAGAAGAACTCATGACTTTTCATAACGGAATGTTTACATGTCATTGTTTTTTGGAATTTTTATCTTTTATACAGCAGGTTCTTATTAGTTATCTATTTTATACATATTAGTGTATACGTGTCAATCCCAATCTCCCAGTTTATCCCACCACCACCACCCTCATCCCGCTTTCCCCCCTTGTTGTCCATACATTTGTTCTCTACATCTGCGTCTCTGTTTCTGCCTTGCAAACCAGTTCATCTGTATCATTTATCTGGATTCCACATACATATATGTTAATATACGATATCTGTTTTTCTCTTTCTTTCTTCACTCTTTATGACTCTAGTCTCTAGGTCCATCCATACATGTCATTGTTGATAGCTCTAATTGTTGAAAAGGTTTTCTCTTCAGTGACCCTAAATCTTTCTCCCTATATGTTCCACTTATTCCAAAACAACTTGAAAAAGCCCTGCTTCACTGGACAGTAATTCAAGTATTACTTGAGGGAATGATCACATGATTCTAAGCTCTGAGATAAATACTCCCAGCTATCTCAACACTTCATGTGACATGAAAAATTAACCAAGTCTGCACATGAGAAAGGTCTGCAAAATTTTAGCAGCTTGGTTTAAGTAAATAAAACCTTTTTAAGCATCTTATCTGAAAAGTAAAATGTAAGCATGCCCTTGGGTATTCAGAGAACATGATCTCATTTCTCATGGCTGTCTTTCTTTTCTTAACAGACTGCTTCTCTGTATCACACTCTGATACTGAGGGAACTGCAACAATCACAGACAGCCACGCCCACAAGCATCTTCCCTGAGACAGACTTATCCTTTGAAGAACATATTTGTGAGTATATGTTCTCACTTCTGAATCAATTTTATATTTTAATGAGATGAGAGAGAACTTTCATGATGTAACGAACTGTTCACTAATGAGCTTTGTGGCAAGGGCTCTTTGCCAAAGGCATTAAACAATTTATTCTATGAGTGAAAAAACAGTTTGGCTTTTACACCCCTTAGGGCTTTCAGTGTGTGTAGTGCAGAAGGAAGACCATCTGTTGTGATTAAACAGGCAACATTCTAGTGCATATTTGTATCCTTCCCTGTGACTTCTGCAGTACAGTAAGCACTCTATGTAATTTTTAAATTTTATTGGAGTATAGTTGATTTACAATGTTGTGTTAATTTCAGGTGTACAGCAAAGTGATTCAGTTATATATATACGTATATTCTTTTCAGATTCTTCTCTCATACAGGTTATCACAGAATACTGAATAGAGTTCCCTGTGTTCTACAGTAAGTGCTTGCTGGTTATCTATCTTACATATAGCAGTGTGTGTATATGTTCATCCTAAGTTCCTGATTTTTCCCTCCCCCTAACATTTCCCCTTTGGTAACCATAAATTTGTTTTCTATAAGTCTGTTTTGTAAAAAAAAAAAAAAAAAAAAAAAAAAAAAATTGTATCATTTTTTAAAAAAATTAGGGCTTCCCTGGTGGCACAGTGGTTGAGAGTCTGCCTGCCAATGCAGGGGACACAGGTTCGTGCCCCAGTCGGGGAAGATCCCACATGCCGTGGAGCGGTAGGGCCCATGAGCCATGGCCACTGAGCCTGTGCGTCCGGAGCCTGTGCTCCGCAATGGGAGAGGCCACAACAGTAAGAGGCCTGTGTACTGCAAAAAAAAAAAAAAAAAAAAAATTAGATTCCACATGAGTGATATCATATATTTGTCTTTCTCTATCTGACTTCACTTAGTATGATGATCTCTAGGTCCATCCATGTTGCTGCAAATGGCATTATTTCATTCTCTTATGGTTGAGTAATAAAACAAACTTATGGTATATATATACATCTTTATCCATTCCTCTGTCCATGGACAAAGTTTAGGTTGCTTCCATGTCTTGGCTATTGTGAATAGTGCTGCAGTGAACATTGGGGTGCATGTATCTTTTTGAATTATGGTTTTCTCAGGGTATATGCCCAGGAGTGGGATTGCTGGGTCGTATGGTAGTTCTATTTGTAGTTTTTTAAGGAACCTCCATACTGTTCTCCACAGTGGTTGTACCAATTTACATTCCCACCAACGGTGTAGAAAAGGTTCCCTTTTCTTCACACCCTTTTTAGCATTATTTGTTGATTTTAAAAATAATGTCCATTCTGACCGGTGTGAGGTGATACCTCATTGTAGTTTTGATTCGCATTTCTCTGATAGTTATTGATGTTGAGCATCTTTTCATGTGCTTTTTGGCCATCTGTATGTCTTCTTTGGAGAAATGTCTATTTAGATCTTCTGCCCATTTTTTGATCGGGTTGTTTGTTTTTATGATATGGAGCCACAGGTTGTTTGTTTTTTTGATATGGAGCTTTTTGTATATTTTGGAGATTAATCCCTTGTCGGTCACTTTGTTTGCAAATATTTTCCCCCCTTCTGTGGGCTGTCTTTTCATTTTGTTTATGGTTTCCTTTGCTGTGCAGAAGCTTTTATGTTTAATTAGGTCCCATTTGTTTACTTTATTGTTCACTCTAGGAGATGGATCAAAGAAGATATTACTGCAATTTATGTTAATGAGCATTCTATGTTTTCCTCTAGGAGTTTTATAGTATCCAGTCTTACATTTAGGTCTTTGATCCATTTTGAGTTTATTTTTGTGTACAGTGTTTGAAATCAGAACATTCTTCTCCATTGTATATTGCCTCCTTTGTCATAGATTAATTGGCCATAGATGTGTAGGTTTATTTCTGGGCTTTCTATCCTGTTCCATCGACCTATATGTCTGTTTTTGTTTTGGTTAACTGTAGCTTTGCAGTATAGTCTGAAGTCAGGGGCCTGATTCCTCCAGCTCCGTTTTTCTTTCTCAGGATTGCTTTGGCTATTTGGGGTCTTCTGTGTTTCCATACAAATTTAAAAACTTTTTGTTCTAGTTCTGTGAAAAACGCCACTGAATGAAGGAGTGAGCAAGTGAATAAAGGAAGCAATGAATCAGAGGGTCTCAGAACTATTTGCTTCCTTAATTCCTTAAACAAACAAACAAAAACTATAGAAAAGAAACATTTCTTCAACTGGTCAGGAATATCACGCCTCTGGTAAGGACTGAACAAAGCTATAATGTAGTAATGCCTTGGTTGCCTTAGTGCTGCATACTGACATAAATGGTCAAATATTCTACACCTTTTTAGTCTTAGGACCCCTTTTATACTCTTTTTGTGTGTGTGCGTGTGGTACGCGGGCCTCCACTGTTGTGGCCTCTCCCATTGCGGAGCGCAGGCTCAGCGGCCATAGCTCATGGGCCCAGCTGCTCCGAGGCATGTGGGATCTTCCCAGACCGGGGCACGAACCCGTGTCCCCTACATCGGCAGGCGGACTCTCAACCACTGCGCCACCAGGGAAGCCCCCCTTTATACTCTTAAAAGCATTATTTAGGATCCCCAAAAGCTTTGGTTTATTGGGTTATATCTACTGATATTTACTGTATGAGAAAAATTTTAAATCTATTAATTCACTTAAAAGTAACAATAGGGACTTCCCTGGTGGTGCAGGGTTAAGAATCTGCCTGCCAATGCAGGGGACATGGGCTTGAGCCCTGGTCTGGGAAGATCCCACATGCCATGGAGCAACTAAACTCATGTGCCACAGTTACTGAGCCTGTGCTCTAGAGCCCAAGAGCCACAACTTCTGAAGCCTGCACACCTAGAGCATGCTCCACAACAAGAGAAGCCACCACAATATGAAGCCTGTGCACCACAACAAAGAGTAGCCCCTGTTTGCTGCGACTAGAGATAGCTCACATGCAATGAAGACCCAACGCAGCCAAAAATAAATATAAAAATAAATTTTAAAAAGTAACAATTATAAACCTAATAAATATTAAATAGTTTAATGAAAAATATTTTCCAAAACAAAAGAAAATTTAAAAGGAAGTGATGTTTTACATGTTGTTTTACATGTTAGCAAACCTCTTCAATGTCTGGTATAATAGAAAACAACTGAATTCTCAAATCTGCTTCTGGCTGAATCAGTCATAATATATTGTTTTGGGCTGAAGTATAATGAGGAAAATCTGACCTCACAGAGACATGTAATTGGAAAAGGAAGAAGTATTTTAATAGTTTTCCCAGATAACTGAGGATTTTTTTTTTTTTTGATGCTACATCAAAACTTGACAAATTTCTTAAAGGTTAGTTGCAGTGTAGAATCTGAAGTCATGTCAATGAACTTTTCATATGCTTTTATCTTAAAACCCATTGGTTTTACACTTGGAATGGGTCTTCTTATTCATGGATGATTTTTTTTAATAGCATGCATTGGTCATTTGGGCAATATTGACTCACTGAGTTACGAAGATCCTCCAAATGTCAGACATTTCATTACACAGTATCAAAATAAATCAAAATAAATCACATTTGTTAAGATCGTTACCAATCTCAGCAGAAAAACCTTTAAGTATTGCTAATGATGGTGGATACAAGTTTTCCAAAATTCTGATTTTGGCTTGAAATATCTAACTTTATCACTTGTAACAAATACTTTCAATTGTTTTTCTTGAAGTGACAGGCTTATTTACTCTGTTCATTTTTGAAAAAGTGTCTGCTAAATACTCGTCTGAAGAACCATAGTTTGTCAGTCATTATTTTAATTGGTGTTCTGTGAAGAAAGTGATGAGTTCAGCTCTCACATGTGCTTTTCCTTGACAACCATCATATTTTGATATACAACAGAAGTCTTTTATGTGTATCTCCCATTTTGCCCCAAAGAATACTAGAAAGACATACATTCAAGGGTTGATACTTAATGAAGCAATAAAAATTATTAAGGCCCTTGCCCCTTCTCTCATGGCCCTTCCAATGCTGAAGGCCTGCCTGGGATGGAGGTGCATTCATTATAGGAGCCAGGCCAGAGTGACTCAGTGGGGGCTGGAGGACTCCCCAGGAGTTTGCAAACCACATTTTGAGCCTCACTGCTTTATGCTTTTTCTGTTTTCTTTTTCTTCCTTTGGTAATGAGGTGCTAGTTGCCACTATTTGTTACTGTCCATGCTACCTGTGGGAGGCTCCTCCACTTTTAGCTGCACCCAATAGGAGTATGGGTTGGAAGAATTCCAGCTGCCTGGCTCAAGCTATCATGTTACTGGACTTTGGGTTTAAGTCCCAAAGAAATGAAGTTGAGTCCCGGCTTTATCACTTAAGAGTTCTGTAACTCTGAATGAGCCACAGACCCTCTCCAGGCCTTGTTTTCTTAGAAAATCAGAGGACTGAGTCCAGTGACCCCTAAACATCTTCCAGTTCCCAAATTTCACAGTCCTAATATGCTAAACACACGTGTGTACACGAATGGGACATTCTGAGAATGCTGTCTTGCACTTTTCCACACAAATGTATCTCTAGAAGCCATTACAGATGGCTTTTGGGAGGAAAGAAGTATGTGAAGAATTCAGATGACACCAATTGATTTTCTCATATGAGACTGTTGGAAAATATCTAAGATTACATATGTAAAAACAAATTAAATGCTAAAATGAAAAATAAACTAGTAAACAATAATTCAATTTAATTATGCCATCTACGTGATATATAAATAAACCAATAACTGATTTTGTTACAGTATGAGAAAATCCAAGAAGAGTAATACCTACTGTGTTAAAACTGTTTGAAACAAGTAAAAGCAAAATCTTTGCACAAGTAAGAGTAATAATGAGTAGAAGAGAGTATAAAGAACAAAGTTATTGGTTTGAGAAGCTTCAAATATAATTTTATTTAGCGTTCCCAAAACGATACCTAAAATTATATATATTTTTTCTCTTTATCTAAAACATTTACTGACGTTTCTGAGATTATCAGAATTTTTTTCCCTAGCTCTACTCTATTACTGAAAGTAAATGTATCCAAACATATTTAGTCAATTTACTTTCCTATTTTCTAACCACATGATAAAGGAACTACCAATTTAGCTATTCATCTTTTGAAATAAGCCTGAAAGAGTTTTATCTTTAAAGAGATATTACTTTGATGTACAATGCTTAAAAAGCACTGACTTAATTTTGACGTTAAGTAATGAACTTCTAACAATTATAAATAGTAATGGTTAAGAAAGTCAAGATAGTCTCAAGTCCTCTTTTTTCCTGCATAAGGACAGGATACATTTTATTCAGATATTCTGGGGCTTAATTAGTGTTTTGGTGACATCACACATACAGAATAGAAACTGTGACCCTTTACTAATGGATGTAAACCATCTTATAAAGAGTGTAACTGCCATAAGTTTTTTAAATTGTAAGATCCTAAGAGTAAAATACAAAAAGAAAGCAAAACTTTTAGGGTTTCATGTATTTAAAAACAATAGGCAAATGGAAATCAAGAAATCTTGATTCAATTCTAGGCATGTTGATCAAGGGATTCTTTTGAAGAGCTTCAGCAATTTGAACTGAAAATAAGAAAATCATGGATCAAGATGGCAATGTAGGTTGTCCCCAACATCATCCCCTTCACAAGAAAACCAACTAGCAACTATCCTTAGACAAGTCACCATTGTGAAAATCTCAGAATCCAGGGGGTGAAATGGAAGCACCCCCCTGGACCCACAGAGAGCAAGAAAGAAAGCATTAGAAGAATAAGAGGAATGGCTACACTCTGACTGCACTGCTCATCCCCTGGATAGTCACAAGGCCACACAAGAGGGCCTCCAGGTCTATAGTTTCTACAGTGGGGGGAAAAAGAGCCCAAAGTAAATATCCAGCTCCCCCAGCCCTGCAGGGTACTTCCTAGGGGGCCCACTTGGGTCTCACCTCACAGCGATCACTGGGGGAAATCTCTGGAGCTTGATCATGGAGAATCAGAGAGAAATGGAGATAAAAGGATGCTAATTAACACTGTGAAAACATATGAATGTGTAAATCTCATTGGTAATATATAGTCAAAGTCAGATTCTCTAACGTTGTAATGGTGGTACATAATTCGCATGCAACTCTACTTTAAAAGTTTAAAAAAAGTATTAAAAATAACCATAACTAGAATAATTTGTTATTGGGTATATAATATTAAAAAGGTGTAAATCATACCATCAGTAACCTACTGCCACATAACGGGTGGTGGGGGAGATGTAAAAGTATAAGGTTTCTGCAGGCTGTTGAAGTTATTATCACCTTAAAATAGGATGCTAAAAATATATCTTCTTTAAATATCGTGGTAACCACAGGGAAAAATCTGTAGTAGACACAAAAAAGACTGATAAAGGAGTCAAAGTATATTGCTACAAAAAGTCATCACATCACAGAGGAAGACAGCAAGAGAGGAAGCAAGGAACAAAAGATCTACAAAACAATGAACAAAAATTTCTTTAAATGTAAATGGATTAAATTCTCCCATCAAAAGACACAGAGTGGCTGAATAAATTTAAAAAGAAGATCCAATGATATGCTGCCTACAAGAAGAGCAATTTAGCTATAAGGATGCACAAAGACTGAGAGTGAAGGGATGGAAAAAGATATTTCAAGCAACTGGTGACCAAAAGAAAGCAGAAGTCACTATACCTATATCAAACAAAATAGAATTTAAGTTAAAAATGGTCAAAAGAGATGATGAAAGTCATTATACAATGATAAAGGGAGTTAATCCACCAAGAAGACACAAAAATTGTAAACAGTCATGCATCCAACATTGGAGCACTTAAATATATAAAGCAAATACTAACTAAAAGGAGAAATAAACTGCAATACAATAATAGTAGGGGACATTAATACCCTACTCTCAATAATGGATAGATAGTCCAGACAGAAAATAAATTTAAAAACAGGATTTGAACAACACTATTAAACAAATATATCTAAGAAACATACACAGAACATTCCATCCAACAGCAGCAGAATATACATTCTTCTCAAGAGCACATGGAACATTTTCATGGCTAGATGATAAGTCATAAAACAACTCTCAACAAATTCAAAAGATAAAAATTACATCAAGTATCTTTTTTGACCACAATGGACTGAAACTAAAAATAACAGGAGAAAAGCTGGAAAAACTCAAAGACATGTAAATTAAACAACACACTCCTGAACAGCCAATGGATCAAAGAAGAAATCAAAAGGGAAGTAAAAAATATCTTGAGACAAACAACAATATAAACTAACATACCAAAAAACTCATGGGATGCAGCAAAAGAAGTTCTAAGAGGCAAGTTTACAGAGAGAAACACATTTATCAAGAAAAAAAAGATCTCAATCTAACTTTACACCTCAAGGAACTAGAAAAAGAACACACTAGGGCTTCCCTGGTGGTGCAGTGGTTGAGAGTCCGCCTGCCGATGATGCAGGTTTGTGCCCCGGTCCGGGAAGATCCCACATGCCATGGAGCAGATAGGCCCATGAGCCATGGCTGCTGAGCCTGCGCATCCAGAGCCTGTGCTCTGCAATGGGAGAGGTCACAACAGTGACCTCACGTACCACAAAAAAAACAACAACAACAAAAAACAAAAACACAGAAGTTAGCAGAAGATAGGATAATAAAGATTAAAGCAGAAATAATGAAATAGAGAATAGGAAAATAATGGAAAAGATTAACAAAACCAAAGGCTGGTTCTCTGAAAATATAAACAAAGCACATAAACTTTCAGCTATAATAACCAAGGAGAAAAGAGGACCAAAATCAATAAAATTATACATGAAAGAGGAGACATACAACTGATATCATGGAAATACAAAGGCTCATACAAGACAACTATAAACAATTGGAGACATACAGCTGATATCATGGAAATACAAAGGCTCATACAAGACAACTATAAACAATTGATATACACCAACAAACTGGACAATCTAGAAGAACTGGATAAATTCCTAGAAACATACAACCTACCAAGGCTGAATCATGAAGAAATGGAAAATTTGAGTAAGAAGATTGAATCAGTAATAAAAACCTCCCAACGAAAGCAAAGCCCAGGACCAGATGGTTTCACTGGTGATTTCTACCAAAAATTTACAGAAGAATTAACACCAATCTCTCAAACACTTCTAAAAAATTGAAGAGGGAACACTCCCAAACTCATTTTATGAGGCCAGCGTTACCCTGATACCAAGGCCAGATGAGGACATTACAAGAAAAGAAAACTACAGGCCGATACCCTCAATGAATATAGGTACAAAAATTCTCAACCAAACGCTAGCAAATCAAATTCAACAGTACATTAAAGTTATTATACACCACGATCAAGTGGGATTCATCCTTGGAATGCAAGGATGGTTCAACATATGGAAATCAATAAATGTGATACATCACATTAATAGAATGAAAAACAAAAATCACATGACATCTCAATAGATGCATGTGACAAAATTCAACATCCATTCATGATAAAAAACTCTCAAGTTGTACACAAAAGGAACTTACCTCCACATAATAAAGACCATATATGACAAGCCCACAGTTAACAGACTCAATGATAAAAAGTTGAAAGATTTTCCTCTAAGATCAGGAACAAGACAAGGGTGCCCACTCTCACCACTCCTATTCCACACAGTACTGGAAATCCTAGCCAGAACAATAAGGCAAGAAAAAGGAGTAAAAGGGATCCAAATCAGAAAGGATGAAGTAAAATTACTTCTATTTGCAGTTGATATATAGATAGAAAATCCTAAAAACTCCAGGAAAAAACTGATAAATGGATTCAGTAAATTTGCAGGATAATAAATCAAGATACAAAAAAACAGTTAAGTTAAATCAAGATACAAAAAAACAGTTAAGTTTCTATACACTAACAATGAATTATCTGAAAAAGAAATAAAACAATCCCCTTTACAATAGCATCAAAAACAATAAAGTACTTAGGAATAAATTTAACCAAGGAGGTTAAAGAGCTGTACAATGAAAACTATATGACACTGATGAAAGAAACTGAAGAAAACATAATTCAATGGAAATTATCCAGTGTTCATGGTCTGGAAGAATAAGTTAAAAAGTAATTATAGATTCATTACAATCTCTGTTAAGATTCCAATGGCATTTTTTATAGAAATAAAACAAATGATTCAAAATTTTTTATGGAACCACAGAAGATCTCAAAAAGCCAAAGCAATCCTGAAAAAGAATTAAAAAAAAAAAAAACAAAAAACTGGAGGCATCGGGACTTACCTGTGGTCCAGTGGTTAAGACTCCAGGATCCCAATGCAGGGGGCCCGGGTTCGATCCCTGGTCAGGGAACTGGATTCCACATGCCACAACTAAGAGCTCACATGCCACAGCTAAAAGATCCCCCACACAGCAATGACGATCCTACATGCTGCAACTAAGAACCAGCGCAGCCAAATAAATATTTTTTAAAAACTCAAAAAACTGGAGGCATCACACTTCCTGATTTCAAACCATATTACTAAACTATGATAATCAAAACAGTATGGTACTGGCATAAAAACAGACACATAGGCTGATGGAACAGAATTGAGAGCTCAGAAATAAACCTATCCATACATTGTCTAGTAATATTTGGCCAGGGAGCCAAGAATAGTCAATGGAGAAAAATAATCTCTTCAATAAATAATGCTGGGAAAACTGGATATTCACATCCAAAAAAAACTGAAAATGGACCCCTTTCTTACATCACACACAAAAGCAGAATTGGATTAAAGATTTAAATGTTAGGCCTGAAACCATGAAACTCTTAATAAAACATAGGAGAAAAGCTCCTTGATATCTGTCTTGTCAATGGTTTTGTGGATATGACACCAAAAGCACAAGCAACAAAAGCAAAAATAAGCAAATGGGGCTACATCCAACTAAAAAAAGCTTCTGTACAGTAAAAGAAGTGATCAACAAAATGAAAAGGCAACCTATGGAATGAGAAAATATTTGCAAACCACGTTATCTCATAAGGGGTTAATAAGCAAAATATATAGGGAACTCATACCACTGAATAGCACAAGAACAAATAATCCAACTAAAAAATGGGCAAAGGACTTGAACAGATATTTTTCCAAAGAAGACATACAAACGGCCAACAGGAACATGAAAAGGTGCTCAACATCACTAATCATCAGGGAAATGAAAATCAAAACCATGATGAGATATCACCTCACACCTATTAGAATATTATCAAAAAGGAGAGATAGGGCTTCCCTGGTGGTGCAGTAGTTAAGAATCCACCTGCACGGGTTCGAGCCCTGATCCTGGAAGATCCCACATGCTGCAGAGCAACTAAGCCCGTGTGCCACAACTACTGAGCTTGAGCTCTAGAGCCCGTGAGCTACAACTACTGAAGCCCATGTGCCTAGAGCCCGTGCTCTGCCACAAGAGAAGTCACTGCAATGAGAAGCCCGTGCACCACAACGAAGAGTAGCCCCAGCTCACTGCAACTAGAGAAAGCCCACATGCACCAACGAAGACCCAATGCAGGCAAAAATAAATAAATTTTTTTTTTAAAAAAGGAGCAATAACAAGTGCTGGCAAGAATGTGGAGAAAAGAGAACCCTTGTACATATTAATGGGAATATAAATTGGTGCAGCTACTATGGAAAACAGTATGGAGGTTCCCCTAAAAATTCAAAATAGAACTACCGTATGATTCAGCAATCACAATTCTGGCTATTTGAAGAAAACAAAAACACTAACTCAAAAAGATATATGTACCCCCCCTGTTCATTGCAGCATTAATTACAATAGATAAGACATGAAAGCAACCTAAGTGTCCATCAATGGATGAATGGATAAAGATGTGTTATATTACACAAAGAATATTATTCAGCTATTCAAAAAAAAAGGAAATCTTGCCTTTTGTTAAATGGATGGACCTTGAGGGCATTATGCCTCAGTGAAGTAAGTCAGACAGACAAAAGACAAATACCATATGATCTCACTAATATGTGGAATCTTAACCACCCCCTCCAAAACAAAAACAAAAACTCAACTCATAGAAACAGAACAGATTGGTAGGTAGTTGCCAGAGACGGGGTGAGGGATAGGGGAAATGAGTGAAGGTGGTCAAAGGGTACAAACTCATAAGAATAAATAAGCTCTGGAGATGTAATGTACAGCATGGTGACTATAGTTAATAATACTGTATTGTGTATTGAAAGTTGCTAAGAGAATAGATTTTAAAAGTTCTCACCACACACACACACACACACACACACACACACACACACACAGAGTTTTAATTAGGTGAGGTGATGGATGTGTTAACTAACCTTATAATGGTGACCATTTTGCAGTATATATGGATATCAAATCATTACATTGTACACCTTAAACTTACACAAGCTATATGTCAATTATTTCTTAATAAAGCTAGACAAAATTAAATTTAAAAAGAAAATCATGATCCTATTTTAGCCTGTCCTACTAACATAATGTATAAATTAACTAATAAGGACATCAATGGTTTGTCAATTGAGAAAATCATGAGAGACCTGCCAAGAACTCTGTGTTGTTACATCTAAAACTGAAAATATACTATAGTGAAATAAAAACTTACAAATATGTATCATTTGTCTTGCCGTTTGCTTCAATTTGTTAACACTGACATTTCTCCCTCACACTTAACTACTGCATGATATTCCTTAAAGAGGTAAAACTACTGAATATCAAATATTATTCATTCATAATTTATTTAATGCTTACTGCACACAAGGTATTATGCTAGGGACTGGGGACTCAAAGGCAGTTAAGCCTTGCCTCAAGTATCTACCAGTTTTTTCCAGATTAATTTCAGATTAAAAATACCACATAGTGGGTTTTTTTTTCTTTTCTTTTTAACCAAGGACTTTCTGTCCCATAAATTGGGAGGGATGGAAGATGGGTGATTACAAAATATGAGTGCACCTTTACTTTTGAAAACATAATGTAATTGATTTGCATGGTTGTATTCTTCAAATTTCTTCATAAAACCATAAGGAAAATGAATAATAATACTAAAATGTCAACCACAGAAAATTATGATACAACATTAAAAGACTATTCATGCCTGTTGGTGAATTTTGAACACAATTAGGACTTGATGGGATATGTACTTTATTTTTTAAATCATGTGTAAAAGCCCCAAGGGGTTCTGAGTCACACATAGGATGACAGACCTACATTTAGATATAAAATTAAAATGGTTTTTGTTGTATTTCAATCCAAATTTTATCTTAACTGGAAAGACTTCTTGCATAAGCTCAGAGAAGACAGGGCAATGAACACATCACACCTGGACACATCATCATCGTGCAAAAGGAAAGGCTGTCAGGAAGGCGCGGTGGCCACTCCAGCTGCCTGAAACCATCCCACTCACCTTCCATACACAGAACTGATGATAATTTGGTAAACTAACAAAATAACAAAAGGTTAAACAGTTACAAAATGTGATTCTTGTATGCAGAGCTAAGAAAACCAATGAGTAATAACCCTCACATGGCCGTATCAGATATGCAAATCTGTTCCCCCCGGGATTAACCTGCTTGCTCTTGTAAAAAAAAAATAAGTCAGTGTTTTATGGGCTAAAAATACATTTAAAACCCTAATAAATTCTTCATCTCTATCAGTAATTGAAGAATTTTTTTCCTTTTAATCAGACCGTGGATCTCAAGAAAATTTAAAATCCATGTATAATAACCTATTTAACTTAGACCCCCATCAGGGAAAGATACAAAATTTAACTTACTTGCTTTTTAAATCAAGAGCAGAAAAAAATCCACAAAATTACTGAATCTCTCTAATCTAAAACCTCTTGAGCCCCAGACAAATCATCTTGACCTTATTATTGTCACAAACGAACGACCTTAGCTCCCAAACTTACCTTTGTCATGTACTTCCAATCCTGGTAACCAGACCTACTCAACTAAACTAGAAAACTCCTGCCTCTAACACGTTCCTCACATCTAATCCATTACCAAAATTTACCAAGTCCTACAGAGTCTACCTTTACAAAATAAATCCCTTTCTTTATTTCATCTGCCAATAGCAAGCAGACTCCAATCACTTTCTTGTCCTGATGTTTCCAACAGCTGTGCTGTTTCTCTCTCTCCAATCCATTCTCCATGCTATTTCCAGAGTGACCTTTATCACTCCCCTGATTAAAAGAGGCTTCTAGGACAAGGGTCAATCTCACTTAGCATATCTTTCTGATCTTGTTCCTGCCAGTCTGTCTCTCTGGCCTCCTTGTTGACAGTCCCCTTGTACTAGACACAGAATTCCATATGGGTCTCCAAAAGCTGTGTGTGGTCTTGACCCTCTGCCCTCTCTGCCGCCTTCAATGGGGCAACTCCATTTTTCCCTTAGAATTTAGCCTGAGGGTCAGCTTGCCCAGGAATCTGTCTGATTTGGATTCTTCTCTGCACCCCCAGAGCCTCCTCTGCTAACACCTTTACAGCACCTCCTACACCTGGAATCACTGATCCTCACCCCCACACCATCCCCAGGTCAATGTAAACCCTCAGAGGCAGGGACTATATCTCACTCAACTGTATTACTGTACGTACACCTAACCTGGAACATAGTGAACAGTCAATAAATACCTGTCATTTAATGCCTATAATACCTTACCTAGAAGGTAAGTATACTGTACCTTATAGAAGTGCTAGCTAGGTTCTTGGAAAAAAAGGAAAACCCATATTAAGGGGAAGTACTCAAGTCCTTGTGTGAACCTACAGAATCCCCATAAATGGTATGCTTTGTAGTCACCAAAAACAAATAGTCAATCTACTAAATTTTAAAAATATCAAAGTCATTTTAGATACATTAATTACACAAGTACCTACGATTAAATTTCTATTTATTATTCCTTATATGCTAGAAACCTTGCAGGATAGCCTACTCCGAAAGGTGCAAAAAATTCACCCTGTTCCATTAAATTTTCTTGTTCTACATAGTATACATAGTGCTATTGTAGATAATACTCAAACAAAGAGGCACTCAACTTTTTTCTGTTTTTCCTTTATCCATCTATCTCACAGCTCTTCATTGTGACTTTCAGCTGTAGCTTCCTGCCACCTCCTTCCCTTGTTTAGTCATCCCAGCTCTCAATTCACTGTGAGTAACAAGAGTGTATTTTCCAAGGCCTGCATTTATTTTACCCACTTCGGATACACCACAGAAACCTCTCATCTGTTCCTGACCCCTTTTCTTCGTGACCTCTCTCTTCTCTTTGCCTAATTATGCTCAACAGGAATCATTCACACATATTTTCATTCAATCAACATTCATTAAGTGGCTAGATATAAGGAACAGAGTTAAGATTTTTAATTTATGTGGTTTCAGAAAAGGTGCATTCATATAAATCCAACCTGTGACTGCTATCCACAGTGAGAAATGCACTTTGCATGGCAAACTGGTACACAATGCTCTATTTATGTATAGAAATAAAATTTCATGAAACAAGACTTAACCATACTATGTGCCGTGCACTGGAGCCTTCTACTGGATTCAGTTCAGTTTTGTTTCATTTTGTTACGTGGAGGCCTACTAAATTAATTTCATGGCCCACTAATGAGTCCAGGATGACAATCTGAAAAGCACTGTCTGAAAATACAGGAAGGAAATTTGTGTTGTGGAGAGATTACTGTATTTAAAAATGAAAAGAGCTAAAAATACCCTGGCGGGGCTGGAGAGAGAATGGCAAAAGAAAAAGAGGGGAAAAGAGAGGAAGTAAAAGTAAAAGAAATAGGGAGTAAGGGAAAGCATAAAGAGATAATTAGAAAAGTATTTATAAGAAAAGCTGGAGAGGGTTAAAGAGAGAAAAGTAAAGGCCAGAATCAAAGAGAAAGAAAGACTTCTATGGTAATTTCTGGGGTGAGGGAAGAGGTCACAGCCTAGTTTCCTTGGGCTGAGGAATTGTTGTCACCTACCATCACCCACCTGTGGAGGGAATTAGCTGATTAATCATTGATCACTGCCTCCCAACTGCTGTAATCCTTAAACCTTTAAAGACTGTACTCCTGGGTGTTTGGGAAAGATAACAAGGCCATTAAGGCAGAAATACTTCTTTAGCCTGCAGCAGAGAAGAGAACGCTATCTGCAGAGGACTAGATGAAATCAATGAGGCAGGGGCAGGGTTGGGGAACCCCAGAGAGTGACTTGTATGTAGGGACTCATCACTGAAAACGATTCCGTGAAAAGTCAGCAAAGTTGAGCGAATCATGGCCTAGTGTCATGCTCACCTCATCGGTGTGAAAAGGTGCCCTAGTGCTGACTGTGTAACAGCACGCGCTGATTCGTGAGATGCTTCCCCTAGCAGAAGCCCATTCCCAGGGGCATTCCCTCTAAGGTCAGTAAATGCTACTTATTGTGAGATGTACTTAGGGAATAAACTCAACCTTACAGTCCTAAAACAGTAAACACACTTATTTAGCTCATCCTGTATTGGAAGAATCCTAAATTAGACACGTTTTACCCCAACTCTATGTATTACATTTTGAACCACTTCTTAGAGGTAAGTTTTTTTTTTTTTTTTTGCGGTATGCGGGCCTCTCACTGTTGTGGCCTCTCCCGTTGCGGAGCACAGGCTCCGGACGCGCAGGCTCAGCGGCCATGGCTCACGGGCTCAGTTGCTCCGCGGCACGTGGGATCTTCCCGGACCAGGGCACGAACCCGTGTCTCCTGCATCGGCAGGCGGATTCTCAACCACTGCGCCACCAGGGAAGCCCTTAGAGGTAAGTTTTAAACAAGTGAGACATGTTCCTAGAATAGGTGAACCATGGAATAGCAGGCACTAATAATAGGCGTGTTCATGTTCTTTTTTAACCTACACTGATTGGCACTTGCTGCTTAGTTAAAAACTCCTCCGAACTGGTGGGAGCGTACAATGAGGGCAGGGTGGTCTGGCATGAATACAGCAAATCACCGCCGGGCTGCACAGCACCCCGCCCGCCCTGGCACAGCGAGTCCTTCCACGCAGGCCCTTCTCATTCTGCATTTGGTCACAGGTGCCAAGTGGAAGCAGGACAGAGAGAAAAAATGCTAAAACCTTGGTGTGCTTACTTTTTTCCTCTATCAGAAGGCAGGAGAGGGCAGAGGGCCTATGAGCAGGAAACAGAATAGGGAAAGAACTAAAAAGTGTTCAAGGATGGGTGAGGTGGGCTTCTAGGGATGCTCATGGGGCCCCGTGCAGGCTCTGATGGTAATGGGAGGGGTGGGGGGTGAGAGTCAGTACATTTCAACAAACATTTACTGAGCACTCAATTTATCTACTATTCAGGAGGCAACAGGGAACTCAGAGATGGGCTGCCCTCTAAGAACCGACAACTTACCAGGACGACAGTAACTCTAAATAGCAGTAGCACTGTCCTCATGGTGGCTTAAACGACCTCCACATCATGTTATGAGTCAAGCAAAGTATGCTTGCCCAGGAAGTATGTCTACATTTGGGACAATATGCTGCGTACCAGGAAAAGAGTATAGGTATATTCTCTTTAAATATTAAAAACAATTTTCAGGCTCAATGGGGATGAAACATTATGTCTGCATACGGAACAGCCTACAAACCAGATCATGTTAGAAGATCAAAATGAGGGTTGTTCACACTAATAACCCAGTATTTTTACCACTGTGGGTATAAGAGCAGCTGGTAACACTAGGCATTTATAGCTTAGTGATGGAAAGCCAGTTCGTCTGGGTTTGAATCCTGGTTCCTCCACTTGCTAGCTATTTGACCTCGGGGAAGTTACATAACTTCTCTGTGCTTCAGTTTCCCCATCTGTAAAATGAAGATGATAGTTAAGACCTACCCCCTAGAGTTATTGTGAGAACTGAGTTAATACAGATTAAGGTACATAGCATAGTGCCCATCACACACTGCTCAGGAAATGGTGGCTGATGTCATTTCTCCCTAATCACCACCCATACACTTAGGGGTTGGCACGGGTCTAAGGGAGGGTCGCACTCACACAGAATACAGCCGTCAGGGTTTGGGCCGCGGGTGCAGACATTGACTAGTTTGGGGTTTAACATCCGCTTCTAAGAAATGTCCTGCAAGAGCTTGGGTGACTGTGCCCAGCTCCCCATCCAGGTTTCTGCACCTCTGCTTCAGGAGCCCCTAATCCACTGGCTCCTTGCCTATTGTTTACTGTCAATATATCTTACATTGGTTGTCGTATACTTCATATTTAGAAAAGGAGTATTGGTTTGCCTCATAATTTCAAGAAAAGCTGGTAAGACTATGAATTGCCCAGAGATGAGTCAATGCATATTTATGTATATAAACTTAAAATAAACTTACTATCAATATATTTAAAAAAATACCAGAACCCAAAACATAATAAGATGAGAATTTCAAGGATCTCATATAAATCTAATTTCTCTTGGTTTTGGCATAGATTGAGAAATTTAAAATTGAATAGCTGACATTTTAAGAACCTAGTTACAGTTTCAATTTAAAGCACGTGTGCACACACACCAAAAAACAACTCATGGGCAGTTGCCATGACAACATAATGCAGAGCCTACCAAGCTCTTTGCTATCCTGCTGAAGATGCTGCACCAAGACACACTCATGTTCGATTCTTTACTAAGTGGAAAAGGTTAAAAAAATCCTAGATTCACATGGTCTTCATCTGTGCTAAGACTCAGAAAAGCAAACACTAAATGTTTTAAGAAAAGGAATTTAAAAGTAACTTAACAGCAAGACCAATTACAGATCAAAGTAGACACAGTGTTGAAGGAAATGCGGGAACATGTTCTCCTTTTATTTTGTAATGCTATATTCACTTCATCACCTGCTCCTCCTAAGTTGTGCCATACTATTTTAATGGAAGAATCATTTGAATAATACAATTTGGTTAACAGAGTCCCTTACTTTACTAACACACTGAAATACTTTCCTTCTTTGGCCCCATCTTTATCAGTTCATTTGGGAGCTCATACTTCCATATGCTAATTAGACCTACGAAAGAAAAACTGTCTCTAAGTTAATAGGAGTTAATACGTTTTTTAAAAAAGAGAAAAAAAATAGTGAAGGGGAGAGAAAGAGGGGATAAATAGCCCTTTTGGAGGCTGTGATAAAACAGTCTTGGTTTTCCTTCCCCTTCTCTGATTAGCCATCTCTGTCTCTCCTCCACGTTAAACTCAGATCCCCTCAAGACTCAGCTGTAGACCTTTTCTCACTCTGTTATTCTCTTTTCCTAAGTGGTGTCATCTTTAACCAGAGGCTTTAATTATCACCAACATGCATTCACATTCCTAGAGGCTCTTTTCTGAGTTCCAGATCAGTTGATTCAACGGCCTCCTAAACATGGCCACTTTGATCCCCCTTGAAAGGCAAACGGGTTCCTCCTACAGTGCTTGCTCCTTACCTTGATAAATGGCAGCTGTCCATGGTCCTAACACAGGTCTGAATGGGTATTCAATACCTATTTGCTAAATAAATGAATGTATCAAACCTATTGTTTCCAAAAAACCTAACGGCCATCCTTGGTAAGGCCTTTTCCCCATATCCAACTACTTCACTATCCAGTCTATTTCACTTTTTAATATTTCCTAGATTCACCTCATTTCCAAAATCCCCCCCTCCCCCGCCACTATTCTCTAAGGCACCAGCCTTTGCCTGGATCACTATAGTAGCCTCTTAACAATTAGGAACATGCAGATGTAGTACATGGAGAAGTCAGGCAGTCAGTATCTATTAAATAATTTATTAAACAAACTGATAAAGTTGTACCAAGAAAAGGGAAGAGAACATTTACTAAATGTCAACTCTGTACCAGACACTGATCTAGATGCCTTGCATATCCTACCTCATTTAATCACCACAGTGACCCCTTTTTATAGAAGAAACTCAGCTGAGCATATGGCATCAGGAGCCACTCCTGGTCACAACCTTTGCTTTGTGTGGTCCCAACAAGCAGAGAACAATGATAAATATGAAGAAGAAGGGGACAATGGTGATGATCACAACGTATTGAGGACGTATTCCAGACACTGATCTAAGCACTTTGTGTGCATGATTTCATTTCAGCCTCACCATCCTCCTATGAAGCAGATGCTACCACTAACCCATTTTGCAGATAAAGAAACTGAGCCACATAGGACTTAAGTTACTTGCTCAAGGTAAAAAAAAAAAAAAAAAAACAAGAAGTGGCAGAGTGTTAAGTCAGGATATGAGCCTAGTTCTATTTATTTAAGAATTTACTAAACTCCAAGTTATTCACTAAACAGCAAGTTAATAGAACTGGTGAAGATATAGAGCTAGAAAAGACAAACCACTCCTGCCCTCAAGGGTCTTGTACTGAACTTGAGGAGCCTGTCTCCAGGGTCAGAGCTGTTTTTTCATCCCACTGCTATCCACTGGAGAGCAGAGTTTCTGGAGGAAAACCCCCACCAACTCCAGTCCCACCTCCAAAGGGTGCATTTCAAGCACAGGCAAGGCTCCCAACCTCTTCCCCATCCCCACAGCTGCCCAGTTTTCCTCGGATACGGTATTACACCAGGAGGAGACGCTTTAGTGCTTATACTAATTTGGGGACAAGACAATGTCTTTCTCATGAAGTCTTTAAAAAAAGCACCTGAATGGCATGAATACAAAGATTTTTTTTTTTTTTTTTACAAGGTCTAACCTAGTACTTACAATTTTATAACTCCATCTGGGCACCTGGAACAGAACTGCTGGCTGCTCTTGTCTTGTTTATGTTGACTCTGCCCCAGCTGCACAAATCTACAATTATAACAGATACAAAGCTAAAGAACTACCTGCCACAAATTCAGTAGATCACACAAAATGATATGGGCCTTCAACGACAGTTATATGCTTACATCAGAAAAGTACACAAGAGTACCCTATGTGACATAAGACTCGATTTATAAATGACTGCCTGATGTTAGAGTGGGTTTATGAGAAGTAAAGGAGGAAGAATGGGTTAAAATGTAAGTCGTAACCATGGACACAGGAATGAAACAAAACCTGTACTTCGTTGCACTCTGTTTACTCAAACGTGATACAGAACTTGAGCCAAAATGTTCCTGAAGCCAGGGAGATGATCTTGTAAGGCCTCGCATATCTAAGGGTGACAGTAGCAGGAAGCATGGGGAAATGTGAGGCAGTGGCGGGGACGGGGAGGTCTGCAGTGAGACAAACAACAAGGCAACGCCCGATCGGGCTAGGGATCCATCTCCTGGAGCAAGGATGCTGCTAAGCACCCAGGCCATGCAGTTGGTTTCCTCAGGACCACAGGAATCCCCAGGTATACATACGCCAGCCGCTCGGAAGAGTACTTTCATCCGAGCTGGAGGGGACTGAGGAGACCACCTGCTGAGCGCCACTGGCCCCCCCCGCAATCCCCCTCAGAGAAGCCTCCAACGACACTAATCCAGACTCGCAGCTAAGGCCAAAGGGACTCGCCCCATGCCAGCTTGGCAAGGTAAGAGGATGCCTGGCAACGGGCCACTGATATTTCTCAAGTGTACCCATCTGTAGTGTGGCCTGTGCTCCATGCACCCACCTTCCCCTCAGGGATGCAGTTTGTAGTTTTTATGAGTTTTTTTTAAAAGTCAGGATAAGTGCTGAAGAAACTACCAATTATTAAATCAGTACAGCACTATGAAAAACTTTTAAATTAGATTACTCTTATCCAAACTTTTATCTTCAGCAAGTGAACAGCCTTGACATGTACACTCATGCTCTCTGCAATAAAGTCATATTACTCAGTCACTAACCCCAGATAAATCATTCTTCCAGACCATGTTGCTTATGAAGGCCCACTTCAGCTACTGAAGAGTTGAGCTACAGAGTGGGACGGCTGTATGAATGTCACTGCGTGTCTGTGTATCCAGGAGTGAGGAGGGTGTGGCTGAGTTCTGAATGACTCAATTGGCTTCCAGTAAGACAGTGATGCACAGTCCTACCGGTGCTTCTGTAGTCAAGAAATGCTGTACATTTTTATATTTCACATATTGTACAGCAGATCTTCCTAGTTTGAAGCAGAGAGCTGAAAATATCCAGTTCAATGGATTCTGCAAAACAAATACCCTCCTTACAAAAGACCTGGAGGTTAGTGCTCATTTATATTACAGTTTACATAAGCCAAACTTAGACGAAGTGGGTCCATGTTCACTTGCAATAATTAAGTCTTCTTAATGCATACATTAGGTTGAGGGGGTGTTTACAGTGGTCTCATCAGGGTTTTAAGGATTTCTAAGTGAGGAATTCTTTTGAGAATCTGATAACTATGAATCTTTGCAAGCGCACACAGACACACAAAATTATATACGTGATTTCAGGGAATACCTTTTGGTAGATGGCCTCCTTTTAGCTAGGTCTTCCTAATAAAGGTCGATAACATTCTGAATTGGTGCCCCTACATCACTGCTTCCTTCTCCCTCCTCAGCCTCCACTCCCACCAGCAGCTCTCCACCCCAACCCCGAGCTGAAGGGAATACAAGGTCCTCAGCTGTCTGTATCCCAAGTTCATTTTGTAAGAAGGTACTTGATCTTGAGGATTTGTTAATACAGGAATGCAGAGATGTATTAGAACTTCAGTTTGCAGCTTATGGGCAGTGAAAATACATGTAAGCATCATAAATTTTTATCACTGAGGGGCCCTGAGAGTCTCAGGCAATAAGTAGGCCTTTTAACTCCAAATATAAATTGTTTCAGAATTTGACCTAAATGCTACTATTTTATTCCAAGTGGAATTCACTTCCTTCTGTATTGTTGACTATTTTCAATTTTTTAAACGTTACACTAGATATAAGGTATTGTATTACATTTGCATTTGTCCTTAACCTCTCATGAAAATACTTTACCTTAAATAAATGGAGAGATTTTCTTCTGAGAGGCCATCTGAGAGGTTGATTCCATACACCTCTTTCATGGGCTGGACCACATTCTGGGGTCAAAAGAAAAGGGAACCAGGAAGAAGTTTTAGACATCTAGAATATTAATAATTTCCAAAGATGAAGAAAATGAACCTGTGAATTTTCCCACAAAGGCAATCACAATGTTTCTTCAACCTGGTTCATTAAATTTCTCAGTTAATGGTTTTTAAAAATCTGACATCACTTTCACTAAAATAGTTTATCTTAGGGTAAAAAACTATTAGGTAATTACTAATTGCTTTTGTATAGTGCAGAAGTTGGCAAACATTTCCTGCAAAGGGCCAGACAGTAAATATTTTAGGTTCTTTGGGTCATACTGTCTCTGCTGTAACTACTCAACTCTGTTGCTGTTATAGGGCAAGAGCAGCCATAGACAATATATAAACAAACAGGTATGGCTGTAAATAGGCATGGCTGGTTGTAAATAAAACTTTATTTACAAAAACAGGCAGCAGGATGTTTTGGCCAATAGGTTGTAGTTTGCCAACCCCAACGTGTCTAGCTTTAATGACTTTTGGCCATTTCTAGAAAGCAAATTTCCCAAAAGCTAAATTTGGTTCTTCTGTGGTTTACTTGCCTTTTGTTTCCCCTCAATATATTGGTAATGTCGAATTGAACAGGATGAACTTCCCACTGGGGTTATGCAAACATTGTGAGGCCTAGATCCAAACCCTGCATTCCAACAATGTGCTGAGCAAGGGAATAAACGGATGGGCTACTGTACCAAAGTAATAAGTGGATGGGCTGCTCAAAGAGGGACAGGATTCTCTTAAGAATTCTGAAGTGGGCTTCCCTGGTGGCGCAGTGGTTGAGAGATCACCTCCCGATGCAGGGGACGCGGGTTCGTGCCCCGGTCCGGGAAGATCCCACATGCCGCAGAGCGGCTGGGCCCGTAAGCCATGGCCGCTGAGCCTGTGTGTCCGGAGCCTGTGCTCCGCAACGGGAGAGGCCACAACAGTGAGAGGCCCGCGTACCGCAAAAAAAAAAAAAAAAAAAAAAAAAAGTAAAGAAAAAGAATTCTGAAGTGACAAGAAATTTACTGTTACACATGGAAGCAAAAACACCAGTTTCAGAAACCATTTTCAGTAATGTCTTTGTCAAATGTATTCATCTCTGCAGTGCCTGCAACACTGTGCATTAGAAAGGTGTAAGTGAGGTAATGTGACTTTTTCTTGCTCTCAGCCTTTTAACTGAAAGCGGGATTTTGGAGATGAGCCTCATGCTAGACTGGCACACTCTCCTTGGCCCCTGACCTCCGTCACTTTGGCACTGTCGCCCGTGTCAGTCATCTTCACTGGTGTGGAGCGCTGGGACACGGAGCCCTCCTCCTCCCGGTCGGTCCCGGAGTCATCCTCAGAGCTGCTGGACACGGCCTCCTCGCTGGGCGGCGGTGGGGCACTGGCGGCCGTTTTCCGCTGTAACACAGCTTCTTCTCTGTTGCTCTTGTTTCTTTAAAAAGATGAATACGGATGTGAACCATCTGTAAACCGAACCCTCAACGCTTACTGTGTATCACTCTGTCCCAATGCCTTAGTCCTGGTGAAGCGTAAGAAAATGACTGTGAGAAGCCAGCTTCTGGATTCAAGTTGTGCTAAAGGGAAAAGTTTAATATTTTATCATGTACGTGCTGACCTTATATGAATTTAAGCTTTGTTATAAATTCAGAAAATAAACAAGTAAGTGCTTGTAGTGTGCATTAAAGTCTTTTCACTGCTTGGCTACTGTGTCTTCCTTTGGTAAGTGATACCAGTATTTTCAAAATTTATAATACCATAATAGAAGACTATTATGTTTGAGATATTAGTAAAATTACCTATAATTTGTAGAAGCTTCAAGAAAGGGTCGATAGCCAAATCCATGTATATTTCTATCCCTTCTATGAATTTTTAGCAATCACAGTGGCAGCTGATTACTTGTACCAAAGTAATGAGCAACTGATGAATGTAAACTAAGATTTTAAATTGTTTTATTACTAAATTTTATTACTAAATAACTATATTTTCTGAACATTCCTTCTAATAATAGGGAGTAGATGGGGGAAAAAACATAGAAAAAGCCCACACTTATTTACTTTTATTTTAGTGCCAAATTTGAGAGTAGTAAGAATATTGTTTAATTCGGAAAACATTTTATGGTAATATCTTTTGGCTTTTATGAAAAATATTTAATATTTCACTCTTACTTTAAAAAATTTTCTGCAAGGGACTTAAAATACCATAATATTCTGCATTTTCTAGGAAAGAAACGTGCAATACTATCTAACTATGGGTTAGATAATACAGAAAATAAATTCATTTCTGACTTTCTGCAACGAAATATTTAAGTTGATACATTTCAGTACTATACACTAATATAGCTGATCATTTACATATTTGTCCCAGGAACTCCTTAAATTCTAAATGTCCTGAGGATGTTAACCTTCTTTTAAATTCCTCTTAGCATCTGGTCCAGGGCTTAACATGCAGCTATTTAAGGCCACATATTTAAGCCAC
This sequence comes from Kogia breviceps, assembly GCF_026419965.1. Lineage (NCBI taxonomy): Eukaryota > Metazoa > Chordata > Mammalia > Artiodactyla > Physeteridae > Kogia > Kogia breviceps. The sequence continues at coordinate 41,452,399 of NC_081322.1, read as the reverse complement.
ATAAATGGTGTATCTGGAAAACAGTAATATACATCTCATTGTATAAATCACACGTAGCTAGAATCCAATTAGGCCTCCATACACACTCCCAAATACAATTAGGACTCAGAATCTACAGGCTGGCCAGGGTTTCTGGCCAGGGCCTAGGAGAAATCTTACCAATGGGATTATTCAGGTCAGTGGCAGTAACAGAGATTCTTACCCTAGAACACATTTCATTCCAGTCTCAAAGCATAAAGACTGTAAACGTGGTTTGTTCTCTTCCTCATATTATTGCATATAATAACAGTCACCCCCAAAACAATGTTACAGTAATACACAGAAAATCTATTAAGTCCTCTGAGCATTTGCTTTAATGTTGCCTCAGGATGCCAACGGAAATAAATACAACTAATATAAATTTTTACCTAAGTATTTTGTGTTGTGGGAAACAGAGGATGCTGAGTTATTAAAGGACATACATAGTATCTGCTCCCTGCCTTTATGCCATCTGTGAAGCTCCTGATTTAAAATAGTAAAATGCATCATGTTGCTGGAATTCCCATGAATTATACTTTCAGTGTCTAACACTTTTTAATTATCCCAGTGCTATAAAAAAGCTACCTGTATAGATGCAGTGAATGGACTGCTCCAAACTACGTGACTTGAAATTATTAGTTTTTGGTGGAAATTATATTGTAAGCGCTATATTATTTTACGTGAGTCTTTAAAATTTCATTCTATATGCAAATCTTACCCCAATACTGATTTTCCGGTTTCATCTGGCTTACGCACTGTAAATGGACTTGGATCAATGCCAAAAGTCTTAGGCATGAAGTCACTGAGGAAAGGGGAAAAAAATTCCATGTGAATCACTGTCTATCCAGATGACTGTCCACTTCCATCTCAATTCACATTCTTACACGATTCCTTCTTAGCCCTAGGAGGTATATATATTCTAAGCCAAATAATCAGGGGAATTTAGGTAATCTGGGCCATAAAACCCCATGAACTAACGGTACTCAGTAACTTCAATGTTAGCAGTCCTCACTGTGAATTTTCTCTGATTAAGAGACCCAATAGTTTTGAATTTAAGATTTTGTTTACTGGAGGAGAGTTGGTATCTGAATTACTGCTAAGATGCATACCCTCTGGTTGTATATCACGAATTCGTTTTCGGGTAAAATTAAACTCATAAAACCAGTGGCAAGACACTTAGCTGCTCAGTTTTATGGACAATGTTTTTATTACACAATACCACCTAAGGAGGCGGACATAATGATCAAAAATGCAGTGGTATGAATTGAAGTATCAACACCTACCTCATTAGGCTGGGGTTAATTCATTAAAACACTGTTGGAACACTTTAAATAGAAACTGTTAATTTACCACTTACTGAGATAAGCTGAAGCTACCTCCTCACGATACAGGGCCTACCTTACTATTACTGCTGAAGCCAGACCAAACCCTTTAATACATGCCAAAAAGGCAACAGTTGCATGATTTATGCAGATAAGACTCATAACTTCTGGCAAGGATACTGCTCCGAGTGTGTGATTCAATATTACATTTTTTGAAGGAAAAGAAAGTAGTACTGAATCTGACTCAAAATGCCTACTTAACAGTTTGAAAATGTTTTCAAAATGCAAGTGGTTTAATTTTTCTTTTTCTTTTTGAACATACACAGTCCATCTTCATTATTTGTAGATGCCATATGTGAGAATCTGCTTACTCACTAAAATTTATTTGTAACCCCAAAGGCAACACTCAGAGCTTTTGTGATCACTCGCAGACAAGTGCATGTGCAGAGCAGTGAAAAATTAGAGTAACCCAACGCTCACATTCCTAACCTAGGGAGAACAAGGTGACACTCTGCCTCTTGCTTTAGCTCTCGTACTGAAAACAAGTGTCCTTTTCACCGTCTATTTAGTGCCATGTTTTTCACATTTTGGTGCTTTTGGGAGGTTTCACTGTCTAAAATGGCCCCCAAGCATAGTGCAGAAGTTGGCTGGTGTTTCGAAGCAGAAGAAAGTTGTATGTTATAGAGATAATACATGAGTTAGAGAAGGTTCATTCAGGCATGAGTTATAGTGCTGTTGGCTGTGAGATCAATGTTAATGAATTGACAATATATATTATACAAGGTATCTTTAACAGAAGCATACAAAATAAGATTACGTATTGATTGGTTGACGAAAATGTTATGACCAGATGTTTTCAGGAAACTAACCCTGTATTTCTCCTAAGAGCAATGGTTCAGTGTTCTCTAAATCAGTGTTTGTAGGAACTTTACAGAGCATAACTGCTGCCAATAAATAAAATCAATTGTATACCTGTATATACACATATACGTAATATCATTCACCCTTTGCTGAGTTGAAAAATTCTGGAAAATGACAATAACCTTACAGTTACAACTGCTAAACTTTAACAAGTGTAACTGAAAAATCAAGCAAGTGAAAATTCCAAACTTTCTATCTGAAACTGAAGCAAAATGTAGAGTGATTTCTAGGAAACAAACCATGGAATATGTTTCTACATGTACCACGTTAAGTTTAGGCATACATATATCACATCTGAAGTAAATGAAAAATACAAAATGTAAACTTTAGTATAAAACATAATGATCAAAAACTGATTTTCTTTGCCTAATTTTCTTAATCTAGTACCATCATCTTCCTAAAAGGCTCAGCCAAACTCAAAAAGAGACAGAAAAATGAAGTATTTTCAAAGGTGGAGAGATGTCTACAAACAATGTCATATGAGTTATGAAAGAGGATAGTTACCCTGAAAAAAATTAATATTGCTTTCTCAAATATCTAGAGGGCTGTCACACAGAAGAGGAACTAGACTTGTCCTGTGCCTAATAAAAATAGTAATATAATAAGGGTCACCATTTATTAGTAACCCACCTGTGTCAGGTACTACGTTAGGCACTTGGTGTATGTGTGTCTGTGTGATACACACCCCTCTCTATATGAAATGAAGAAAGAGACTCACATAAGTTGCATAATTTTCTCAAGGCCACACAGGTAGGCAATGGCTGGTCTAAGATTCACATTCCGGCCTTGCTAATACCAAAGACTATGCTTTTTGTCCACTAATTTATGCTGGCTCTCAATTTCTAAGTTCAACTTAAAAAGCCGAGTTTATTCCAAATGACAAATTAGGACCGAAGGGAGGCATAAGAGAAGAATTTAACTCCAGTTGTCTAACTGTAGAAGGACAGCCTCCTGAGTAGCGGGCTCCTTAATCACAGGAGGCATTCAGAGGCTGGACAACCACCTGCTAGCAGGCTTGCAGAACAGATTCCGAGTAAAGTAAGATATAGCTGTACAAACTAGGAAAACTATAGTTCCCCAATTCTTCCAGTTTCAGAGAACTCAACATACCGCGCTGAACTCGTCATAGCCAAGCAAAAGGTGTCATCAAAACTACTCAGCTCGTATGGTCGAAAAAATTCGTTGTGGATGTCAATCTCCTCTTCGTATTTGTGAAATTTCTTCACTATCAACTTCTTTAAGTTCGCAGCACAGATAACTAAGAGAGATACTGCCTGTTACTCTTAAAGCCTTTAGATTACATCTCTCAAATATTTCTGTAATATCAACTGTGTTCACAGAGAGTGCACTGAACAAGTTCAGCTCCTGCCTCTGGCACTTTCACGCTTGGAAGAGGAACAAGATATGTGCACAGAACGTATACTGCAAAGCTCAGCGTGACAAGCTCTAAGGAGGTGGGGACCTTTGGAAGCTGGGGTAGAAGTGGGGAGTTATTTTAGAAATCAAATTATTCAGTTCTTTAAATTCATTTTTGCTCTTAAATAAATACCCTCTTCCTTCTAGATAAAAATTATGCAATTTCACTAAATTTTCCTTTATATTTCAAATCCTATTTATGGGCAATATTAGGCTGTTGAAGTCCTATCCTTTTTCCCAGAACAACCAAATCTTAGCAATACGAGTTATGATTTTGTCCAGAATTTCAAGGTAACAAATACTTTTTTAAAGTTAATTAATAATTTATTAAGAACCCAAAGTCATTTGCAACCTTTTTTACTTTATGGCCTGCACCACCCAAAGTTGGGATGGTCAACCATGACTAGATGGAGTCCTCAACTGGAATGTTCCAGATTGGCAACAGATCTTAATATCCTTTCACAACTGGGAAAACTGGCTTGCCCGTGGTCAGGGAAATCAGTAACAGAATCAAGAATAAATTCTATTGCAAACTTGTCAATTATTTAATTTATTTAGAAACAAATTGTATTCTTTTAATATAAAAATTTTCCTGCCTTTCTGACAAATTAATATATAATTTAAACTTCAGTGACTAAAATGTACTTTTATACACACATCTGTACTTTTTTCACTGCTTAGATATAGGAAAAGTTTTTATTTCTCCTTGTAAATGGGTCTTCACTTTCTCCCCATTCCCCCCAAATATCTAGACATACATCAAGTACTAATTTTAAATGATGAACTAATATATTATATCCACTAAACATTTGAGGGACATACCTAATAACTGTAAGATATAATATAACGTATCAGGCTACTTAGATAAAAGTATAACACAATCTCTGCCCTTATAAACTGATTCACTTTGTTATAAAGCAGAAACTAACACACCATTGTAAAGCAATTATACTCCAATAAAGATGTAAAAAAAAAAAAAATAGCACTAGAACTTCCCAACTATAAATGCTTGCGATTTGGGGAGGCAATTCAAAATTTTAATTAATTCATTAATTAATTCTATTTACTGTTTTCCTCCTGAAAGATCAGAGGAAATTCTGTGGCCCGGAGTTCTAATCTTGAGTGCGTTCCCTCTGAGTAGTTCACTCCTCTCCTCTGGGTCTCCTCTGTGAGGCTGGAGGAAGGGTTTAGGAGGAAGATTAGGAGCTCATCAGAGCGTGACAGTAATTAATGGTACACAGAGCGCATGTAAGGAACTCCAAATGCAGTTGTTGGCTCCTCTGTCGAGTATACAACCTCCAAAATGATCTTTATATTAAATTTCTACCTTTTGAATAAATTTACCTTTTGGTATAAATGTTTCTCTACTAGCTTTGAATCCTGATTAAAAGTAAAATGCTATGCCTCTGATGAAAAAAAAAAAAAAAAAGCTAAGATGTTGTACCCCAATGTTCACTGCAGCACTATTTACAATAGCCAGGACATGGAAGCGACCTAAATGTCCATCAACAGAGGAATGGATAAAGAAGATGTGGCACATATATACAATGGAATATTATTCAGCCATAAAAAAGAACAAATGCCATTTGCAGCAACATGGATGGACCTAGAGACTGTCATACTGAATGAAATAAGTCAGACACAGAAAGACAAATATGATATCACTTATATGTGGAATTAAAACAAAAAAAGGTACACATGAACTTATTTACAAAACAGAAGTAGAGTCACGACACATGAACTTATTTACAAAACAGAAGTAGAGTCACAGATGTAGAAAACAAACTTATGGTTACCAGGGGAGTAGGGGGGAGGGATAAATTGGGAGATTAGGACTGACATATACACACTACTATATATAAAATAGATAACTGCTGTATAGCACAAGAAACTCTACTCAATTCTCTGTAATGGCCTATATGGGGAAAGAATCTTAAAAAAAAAAAAAAGAGCGGATGTATATTTAACTGATTCACTTGCTGTACACCTGAAACTAACACATTATAAATCAACTATACTCCAATAAAATTTTTTTTAAAAAAGCTAAGATGTTACAATCGCCTATCTATTATAATAGCAACATTAACACTGAGTAGTCATTTCTTTCTAATAAAATATTATATGCAAAGAATTGAATGCGTCAAGCTCATTTAAGAATAATTCCAAAATATATTAGTATAAAAACTAAAAGAGAAACAGTATACCTACCTTCATCATAAGGCAGTGGTAAATGTTTTATTACCTCTGGTGTCCACCAGTAAGTATAACTATTAAAAAAAAAAAAAAAAAAAGGGATAAGATGGCCCAAATGTAAATGTAGATTTTCAACAGTTCACTGGATAAAAGGGTGTATGGTCTAGAGTAAGATGCTTTTAAAAACATGGCTGTGAAGCTTTGGGCACAGTAGGTCTTCAACATGTTCATTCCTTTCCCAACCCCTTCTTGTTTCAACTACATCACAGATCTACAAAAATGCCATGTACACGTCTGAGAGTCAAGGTGCTGTGATGTTACGTACTTTTAGCTAAAAATGATTCTGGTATACTAAGCCAAACTCTATGAGCTGCCGTTTACTGTGCCTACTTTATTACCCTGCCACCCGGTGAGCAGCGGGCCTGTGACCCAAGTCCTACAAGTAGGATTCTCCTGCGTGTAGTCATCTGAGAGTTAGATTACTTTTTCTACTCTGCTCTATGTGTCCGGGTCTGTGTATATGGTTAAACAGTTCAGCAAAATCATTAAGTAAATGGATAAGCCTAAAGAACAAATTTCCTTAAAATATAGTATAGCCCCTGTTAATCTTTAACTGTAAACATTCACGACTTGATTATAGAGGCCAGTCAGAGTAAGGCTGGGAATTTCAATCATCTGGATTTCTGCTAGAAAACTCAGAGAATCTGAAAGAATCCTGAACTGCTTTTTCTCTGAACACTGAATTTAATTCTAAATCAAACTCTGAGGAAATGGATATTTACGAGGAAAATGCTATATCAAAGTTAATGAGAGCTAGGAAGGGGAATGATGTAAAATGGGATATCAAATTTTAAAAAGAACAGATTTTCAAAAGGTTCAGAAAAAAGAGCCTATAGCCCAAAATGCTAAAAGATCATTTAAAATAAATGAAATGCTTTCTAAAAATAAAATGTTGACATTACGACCTTGAATAACCCCGATTATGATGAATGGGGAGTATTTAAAGTAAACAGGCAATGTAGAGAACTCTCCTAGAGATGGCAAGCAGATACATGACCAACAAAAGAACCAGGGAGCCTAGTGAACTGTGGGGTTAGGGTGGGTAGTACTACGATAACAGGAAAGACTCCTAAAGTTTTGCTTGTGACTGAAGTTATGCTTTAGAGCAGTGCTTCTCAAAATCAGTGTACACACAAAAATCACTTGGAGATCCTGTGAAAAGGCAGATTCTGATTCAGTAGGTGGGGCCTGAGATTCTGCATTTATGACAAGCTCCCAGTGATGCCAAAGGGGCTGGTCCTTAGACTACTTTTTGAATAGCAAGGCTTTAAAAGCATGAAAAGAACAGAAAAGGGATAAGTCTGCTGCTTACAGAGAATTCATTCAGTCTTTCAACATTTATTAAGCGCCTACTGTGTATCAAGTACTGCTCTATGTGTTAGAAATGCCATGTTAAAAAAAAAGACAGAGCGTGTAGAGCTACTTAATTCCAGTATTGTTTCCATCTTCACCAGGCATAGTAAGTTTCATGCTGGAAAGAGAAATACACAAGAGGGAACTGTGCACAGCCCAAGAGGTAGAAGGAAGCAGTAGAACATCTCTAAGAGCACTCAAGTGTCCTGGTACAGTTGAGATCAATAATCTTTTTTTTTTTTTTTTTTGTGGTACGCGGGCCTCTCTCTGTTGTGGCCTCACCCATTGCGGAGCACAGGCTCCGGACGCACAGGCTCTGCGGCCATGGCTCTGCGGCATGTGGGATCTTCCCAGACCGGGGCACGAACCCATGTCCCCTGCATCGGCAGGCGGATTCTCAACCACTGCGCCACCAGGGAAGCCCGAGATCAATAAACTTTTAAGGAACAGTGAAGAATAGAACTGACAATGGGAACGGGCAAATGCAGTTTTGATGTTCAAAAGTAAGAGAGTGAAAGATTCCAAAAACTGTACAGCGATAAGTGTGATGTCAGTGCAGGCGAGATAACAAAATGAATATTTACTAGAGACGTACTGTGAGTAACCTAAAAAGATGACCAGTGGCTTCTATGAATCCACATATATTCACAAAAACAAGCCACACGAGGTACTTAGGAAAAAGAAGTAAACATTATAAAGAAGGTGTTTTAACTCAGAATGTACCATGTGGAGAAAAAGAATTAAGAGGATCATCTTAATTAGTGCTTTTTTTTAGTATTAGTGCTTTCAGACCAGGCTGTAAATTTTTTTTTAATATTCCTAAACTGTATCTCCCTAAGCAAGATAAAGCAACTTAACAATACTTTTGTAAAAAGTCCAACTCTGGGACTTCTGTGGTGGCCCAGTGGTTAAGACTCCACACTTCCAGTGCAGGGGGCACAGGTTCAATCCCTGGTCAGGGAACTAAGATCCTGCATGCTGCGTGGTGAGGCCATAAGCAAACAAACACATAAATAATAAAGGTCCAACTCTTCTGAGTGGGTCTCAAGCCCAAAGAAACACCTGCCCTGGGGAAGCTGGGCAGTTGGATGGATGGACGAGGAGAGCATCTAAGAGGACTGAGCCCAGGACTGGGGAACCTTCATCACCCGACCCACCAGGCACATTCACTCAGGGGAAGAGCACCTGCACGGGGACAGAAATCTGCTTTGGGACCAGGTATCAGAGGACAGGAGAGTGCAGGTTGGTGCCACTTCCTCCTTTGCATAAATACCTAGTAAGTCAGCTTCTTTTCTCTTTTTCAGTCCCCAGTATTAGGAGTGTTCAATTTCACTGGCTCACATAGAAAGGTTAGGAAGACTTCAAAAGACTAATTCCCCTAGTAAACCTGGGAGCCCTCTGAAATAATATATATGGACTTGAGCAAAGCAATTGATACATGTGAACAATACAGAGAAATGTGAGCAGGATGACAGGATGGTCAAGTGTTGGCAGCACAGTCAGTTACAGCTGTTTAAACGATTCCAGCCAAACATCACAGAACAACGTTAAGGTGGAAGGAGCTGCGGGACGGTATCCCACAGGGCTCTGCCATCTACCCTATTCTATTCAAGGACTTACCCTATGTCATCAAGGACTTGGAGGGTCAAGATGGCCAGCTGATTAATTCTGAAAAAGCTACAAAACTCGAGGAAAGAGTTAATAAAAAGGATATATTATTTACATATGTTTTTTGGAAGCAGGCAAAGCATATACAAGCATGACAAGATGGAATAGATAAGGCGTGGCAGTAGGACATGTTAATAAGACTTGGGAGTCCCACTGGATAGGAAGCCCAAGGAATTAACATTACAATGGCATTACTGAAAATAGTTAATGTAATCTTACACTTAATGATTAAAAAATAGATTATCCAGGACAAGGGGAATAACGGTACCAATGGTCCCATAACAGTTGGCACAAATCAGACCAAACTCTGACTACTATTGGACCCAGGTCTGGATACCAGGGTTTAAAAAGAGCACTGACATAGGCTGGAATACAGGAGAGCCTTCCGAATGCTAAACAGACTTAGAACTACAGTATAGGAGAAACAGCTAAGAAAGTGGAGCCATATTTAACCTGGAGAAGAAGAGATTTTTGAGAACGTGTGAACTTGTTTTCATCTATTTCAAAGATTATCAAGTGGATGAGGAAATTGTGTGCTCAAGGTCTCAGGGGCTGAACTAAGATTAGTAGGTAAAATGATAGAGAAGCAGATATCGGCATGATATGAGGAAGAGTCGTGTAAGTGAACTGTCCGAAAACAACTACCTCTCAACCGGACATGCCCCTGTTGACAAAACCAGGGCCAGAGAAGCATGGTCTAGGAATACACAGATACTCACATATCAGACAGAGAATAGAGCCAGGAAACCTCCCAACTCTGAGTCAATGAGATAATTAATGCTTAATGTCTAAAAATATCTTGGTGACACTATCAATACTCATTCAATAAATGGCATCTGAGATGATATATGACATATTAACCTATTTCAGAACAAAGCTTCAATCAGTGGTTTTGAACACATCAGTAAACATGGGGTTTTGAGTCACAAAAGTAGTTACCTCAAGAGGATTGGTTTGGACAAACTTCAGGCAGAGCTAGGTTTATTCCCCCTTCCCTTATATAAATTCAATAAAAATGTTATTTCAGAATAAATCACTGGTAAACACAGTATAAAATACATGATGGTCACCAAGTTTGGAAACACAAGTGAATACATAATAAAGTGTTCATTGATATTATGTTATAATACGTGATAAAATAATATTATCTAAGTTTCTAGATTTTTTTTTTTTTTTTTTTTTTTGCGGTATGCGGGCCTCTCACTGTTGTGGACTCTCCCGTTGCGGAGCACAGGCTCCGGACGCGCAGGCCCAGCGGCCATGGCTCACGGGCTTAGTTGCTCCGCGGCATGTGGGATCTTCCCGGACCAGGGCACGAACCCGTGTCTCCTGCATCGGCAGGCGGATTCTCAACCACTGCGCCACCAGGGAAGCCCTAAGTTTCTAGATTTTATGGCCATCCTATATGATTTTTAATAAATGTTCCAACTAGGGAATGTAATCCCTTTAAAAAATAATAACAATACAAACATCTGTTGGACTTACTATGTGTTGAGGATTTATATGATCTCATTTGATTCTCAGAAAAACCTACACATCAGACACTATCATTATCTCTATTTTACTGATGTGGAAACTGAGAACTGGATCAGTTATGTGACTGCTTAACTCTGTGTGACCAGAATTTATACCTCTGGTCACACAGGTGTTAACTGCAGGCAGTCTCTCCAGAGCCTGGCTACTTCAGGACTGTGTCGATTGTGTGTCAGACCCAGTATTAGGTACTTCCCACCCATTTTCTCATTTAATCTTCAAAATGACCTGTGAGGTGTGTATGGTCATCTCCATTTTACAGTTGGGAAAACAAGTTTTCTAGATGTTTAGAAAACAAGTTTTCCAGATGTAACACGCTTGCAGAAATTCCAACTCAGCTCTACCCTGACGTCCATGCTCCTGTCTGGTTACTGCCTCTGGCTAAACTGTTCATTCCTTCTGAGAATTATAATACTGATTTAACTGTCATCAAAATAAATGGTATAGGTGGTGACACTAGAAAGTCCAAAATAAAGCACTGTAGTTTATCTGACAGTCTTTATAAGTACTGTGGATGAGGAGTATCAATTGTTGATGCCAAAAACCAAGTTTTGGAATTCTGACATTCTAGAAAAAAAAAAAAACAAAAAACCAGGAGACCAAGTCAACTGCGAGAGACATAGTATCTACTTTGATAAAAGTTTATTTTCAGTGGGAGACTTCTAGCTGATTCTTGCTGTACCATCTAACCAGCTGAATAATCTCAGTCAAGACACATCCTCTCTGCACTTCTGTTTCCTTTTTTTTTTTTAAATGGGAATGTAACATCAGCTTCCTTTTATTCCCACAAATATGCGCCAACACTGCCTGCCTCAGTTATGTAACTCAAGGTAAGTGGTTTTAACTTACACTTGTAATTTACTAGCTAATTACAGAAAATCGAGTTTTGTTTGTTCCCAAATTGTATCTTAATAGCTTCAATACTTTAAGTTAATATAAAGGTTTAGAAAGTCAACCACATTTACCCATAGTCAGCTGCATCAACAAAGCTAAATATAGGTATTTACACTTATCTCTCATCAAATAAACATAATTAGCTCCAGATTTTTTGTCAGCAAAAATTCACAGCAATCATTTATTAATCTTAAATGTAGTGGAAAAACCAGCACTGCTTCATTTACAGGGAAAGTAAGCTCAAGTATTAAGCTGGCTATTCCAATAATATATGTACTTAAAAGTACAAAGCTGAGAAACATACAAACTCTGACGTTCCCTTAATATTTTAAATATTCCAGAAGTAACACAGAATTTGGTAACAGCTGTAACATCAGCACTTGCTAATTCACCAGTTGTTTGTGGTCTGTCCACACAATTAGCCCAGACTGGCAATGACCCCTGTAGTGCTCGAGACGCATCGCTGCACAAAATCAGCACTACATCACACCGATTCTGCGAGAGGAGAGCGTTAGGGGCAAACTTGACATCACAGGCCTTTGAGCAGAGGGCACCAGGCTCCAACCTCATATGTGAAAAACGCTGCCCATTATTACTACATGGCTCTTCAATTAAAAATGTGAGAGGCCTCTAATTAAACCCTCACAATGACTTTGTGATGTGTGTCCTGTCATTTACGTTTTGTACATGAGGAAAATGAGGCTTAGAGAGGTTAAGTGACGAGTTCAAGGTCACACCACTGCAGAGACTCCAATTCTACCTGACCCTGAGGCCTGGGCTACAGGGCGTCCTGTCAAAACACCTCAGGGAAACAGTTCATTTCTTTGGGGACTATTACTACCAATTTAACTGTCATCAAAATAACCGATACTGGTGAACGACTCTAGAAAGCTCAGACTGAGCAGCAGGGGTGGTGAGAGTGATATCTGCCACTAGCGCCCACAGCTCCAGTTTCCCGTCCTCCCTAGCGCCACCAAGAGTTCCTTGTGCTACTTGGAGGAAAGAGCATTGGAATTCCAAGGTGAGGCTGCTTAGACACCACACTTAAAAACCAAAGACTGACTCCTGAAATGCTGAGTTCCTTATCATTCCACATTTGTGGGAAGCAGTCAAAAGTGATGTTAATGGTTTGCTCGAGTGTAGCTTCAACTTACATTCAGTGGCTACGTTCTGAAACTTTATATCTTATGGAAAATGCCAAACAACTGCATTTGTTAATGATGATTTCCCAAACCTACTATCAGGACATCAACGATACTAAATTCCTCACGGCAAACATGTAGCAAGACTGACTACTTTAGCCTATATGACCATTTCTCAAAAAGAAAACTATCTCACGTTCATAACATCAAATCTGAGTTTACATGGTAGACTAGGAAATAAAAATACCTTCTTCTTGTTGGTAAAAGTCTCATGGTATTTTTATGATGCAAATAAAAATCTGTCGGGAGTTCCCAGAGATGAGGTTTCCCTTCAGTGGGATGGAAAACTCCCAGGAAGAGATTAATGGAATCTTGTCTATCAGCATCTGAAAAGCAAAAATATGTATTTCAGGAAATCCATTACTGACATCAACAACTCAGGGGAATGTTCTCTTAGGAGGATAATGGTACAACTGTGATTTCATAGAACATACCTCTGAAAATAATAGCATTTATACTTCAAAAGTCACACACATACACAGAATCTAAAACAGCCAAGATTTTGAGAATTAAAATCTTGCTTCAAAATGTTTCTTTTTTACTCTGTACCTCTCGTAACACAGAGGAAAGTGAACATAAACTGCTTCTTGAATTTTGAGAGACTCTTTAAGAACTGCCATAGTACCTTAGTGATTGTATTTTTAGAAAACATTCTCACTGTATGTTTACCTGAAACAAAGGACATCTTCACTTTATTGCAAAGACAAGTAGAGATGTCAGAGACAAATAAAGTGACCCAATTTCTACCCATATTCTGTTGCACAACCTTGAACAAGTCAGCTTCCAAGTTTCTGCTTTTAATCCATGAGAAGACAGTCTCCATTTCTTTAGCAGAGACAATGTTTACATTTTCTGTCTCCTACAGCTGTGTTTGATAATGAAGGCAGAGTGAGCACATGGAAAACAGCCTCATTCTAACCATTCAACCACTCCAAAATTACCTTTTCAAAATATACTATGAACTAATAAAATTGACTACATATATATATATGCTGTATCTCTTCTTTTTCCCAATTATGTTTTGGTAAAAATGATGATAAGCACTGAAGCAGCCTCATAAGCCATCCTTCCCATTCTGCACTGTCCCCTCCCTAGCATCCTTCACTCTTTCCCCTCATTTCCTTCTTTCCATTCTCATCTCTGATCCCTTGTATATTCAAGTCTGGGGCAGGCTTCCACAATATAATAACCTCTTTCTGAAAATGAGCACAGAACCAAAAAGACAGCACAATAGAAATGACTGCTTTTGAAACAGGATAACATTATCATAAAATCAATTTCCTTCCAACAGCTATAGTGAAACACAGAAAAATCTGAAATTAGCAACATTGGTCTCATTGGGCTATTTGGTCATTTTGGCAGAAGCATAAATGAAATACGGTACATCAAACATGTATTCCAGTTATATATTTTGACAGGAAGCATTCCATTAAAACAGCACTTACCTTTTAGGCTAAAAGTAATATATAAAAGGGATGTGTTTATATGATCAATATATTTGGAGCCTTTTTTCCATTTGTTGAGAGAAAACATCAAAGTACTAAATGATACAGGCATTACTGCCCCAATTTTCACCCTCTTAACACAATATGAAAGTAAACATACTGCTTTTATAGTAATTATATTCTTTATGCTTCTTGAATGGCCTTAATGGCACAATAATTCATACTATGCAGTACCCCAAAATATCTTAATACTATCTAAAGAAGCTTTCCATTTTTCAGCCATGTTTTCAAGGAGTTTCTTTTAGCCCCTATTAAGCTTACTAGTAGCTTCCTTTAATTTTTAGCAAGTATGATAAAATGTAAGATTGAAAAACATAACCAAATAAAGGATATTCCTTCAAAGGATCATAATGGAGACTTCTTGACTGTCCTGCTGTTATTATAACTTAAAATATATCCATAGTATTTATGGTCACTTACTAAGCTTGGAATCTAAGGCCAGCCCTAATGAGCCTGAGAATCTTCCTGGCTACTTTTTTTTTTTTTTTTTTTTTTTTTGCGGTACGCGGGCCTCTCACTGTTGTGGCCTCTCCCTTTGCGGAGCACAGGCTCCGGACGCGCAGGCTCAGCGGCCATGGCTCACGGGCCCAGCCGCTCCGCGGCATGTGGGATCTTCCTGGACCGGGGCACGAACCCGTGTCCCCTGCATCGGCAGGCGGACTCTCAATCACTGCGCCACCAGGGAAGCCCTTCCTGGCTACTTTTGACTGCAACAGCAGTACTTTGGACACAGATAAAAGCTTAAAACAGGTAGGTTCTCTGCAGTTGCAGATAACAAGAGGGCAAAATGACTATCTACTTTTGTAATCAATCATGTTCTAAAGGAAAAAAGAATATTCACCTTTCAAACTCCATCCAAACAGGTTAAACACTAACCAGTTTTATTATGCACTGTATTTAAATAGGTCAGGCTTGAATCTAACAATTCTTTTTAATTAGCCAAAAATTTTAACTTGGAAACTAGAATGTTTGTTGACCTAATATTAAGTTCGTGATAAAGTGGCCTCTGAAATCAGTAATGGAAAGGGATGCTATTTAATAAACAGTACTGTTTAACCATTGTGCGGGAGTGGACAGTGATGTTAGATCCCTACCTCACACTGTACATTGAAATAAATACCAATTAAATGTAAGAAGAACAAAGATCAACACCCTCACAGAAAAAGAAAAACATGAAATTTTTTTTTTTTTTTTTTTTTTCTTTTTTGTGGTACGCGGGCCTCTCACTGTTGTGGCCTCTCCCGCCGCGGAGCACAGGCTCTGGACGCGCAGGCTCGGTGGCCACGGCTCACGGGCCCAGCCGCTGCGCGGCATGTGGGATCTTCCCGGACCGGGGCACGAACCCATGTCCCCTGCATCGGCAGGCGGACTCTCAACCACTGCGCCACCAGGGAAGCCCAAAACATGAAATTTTTAAAAGAAACAAAGACAATGAACATACATAAACTCAACTGTACTAGTTATTGAACAAATGCAAATTGAAAACAATATACCATCTTCTACCTTTTAAGCTGGCAAATACTTTTCAAAATGGGCTCTCCTATACTCTGCTGAGGGGGACTTGACTGCTATATCCTTTTGGTAAGGCTATTTGGCAATATATATATTTTTAAAAGGTCCTGAAAATATCTATACTCTGACCTAATAAATATGCTTCTGAAATTTTCATAAGATAAAAAATATGCAAAAATGGTACATGTTCAAAGATGTTTGTTTAAAAGGAACCTAAAGGCACACTAAAAACAAATAACCTCCCTATGGTGCTTCTAAAGGATAGACTGCTACAAGGCTACTAAAAATCATGTTGTAAAAGAATATTTAGGGTCATAAAGATTACTCACATTATCTAAAAGGGCAAAAACAGATACACAGTACCTGTATAGTAAAACTAGAAGGATCACATTCTGCTAAATATGAACAAGTGGCTATCTCTGAAAGGTGAGGATTACATGACTTGTGAGTTATTCTATACTTCTTATAATTAACATATATTACTTTCATAATTAAAAAAACACACCATTCGTTCATTTATCCAAGAGCCTACTATGTCTCACACTAGGGATACAGTCAATACAAGACTGATTTCTGGCTCTCGTAGGGCTTACGTTCCACAGTGGGAAACAAAAATAATATACAAGTAAATAATGTACAAGGTACTTCCACAGGATGTTAAGTTCTATGAAAAAAATAAAAGAGTGACGAGAGTGATGAGAAAGGAGAGGGACACTTAGGTCGGGTGGTCAGGGAAGCGGGTAGAGGCTGGGCAGCTCCAGGAACAGCACGAAGGCCAGGGGGCTGGAGGGCAGGGAGCAAAGGAAAGAGCAGGGCCAGGGACAGCCGAGGCAGAGCACACAAAGCCTAGGAGGTTGCAGGAAAGAGTGTGATTTTTAAATGCCGTCAGAAGCCCTGTAAGAGGCTTACAGAGGGGGGTGATAAGATCTAAGTCTTCGAAAGACCACTCTGGCTGCTGTGAAGGACAAGGGCAGAAGAGGGAGGCAGGGGGAGGAACCAGGAGCCACTGCAGGTGTTCAGATGAGAGCCAACAGCTGTCCGCACCAGCCCGGCAGGAGTAAGGATGAGCCACAGCAGAAGGGTCTGGGATATATTTTGGAGCTAGAGCCAAAAAGATCTGCTGAGAGACGAGATGGGGGAGGATAAGGAGAATAAAGAAATCGAGGATGATTCCTAGGATTCTGAACTGAACAGTGGGAGCTGAGGTGGAAAACAAAACAAGTAGAGAAACAGGTCTGGGGCAGAGTCAAGAGCTCCTGTTTCAGAAATGATCAGTTTGAGATGCTTCTTAGATATCTGTGGTAGGAAGAAACTTGGCCCCATGACCTTTCCTCTCTAGTTTCCCATGAATATTTGACATTACATGGCAAAAGGGACTTTGCAGATGTAAATGAAATTACTAATCACTGACTTCAAGATAGGGAAATTATCTTGTCTTATCCAGGTGGGCTCACTGTAATCACAGGAGTCCTCTAAAGGCAGAGGAGGAGGAAGGCAGAGAGATTCGAAGCACCAGGGTTTATGCACCGTCACTGGCTTTGAAGATGGAGTGGGCCACAAGCCAAGGAGCCTTTCGAAACCAAGAATGAGCCCCAGCCACAGGGACATCTGCCCTAGAACCACCTGGGATTCTGCCAGCAACCTGAAGGAGTCTGGAGGCCTCCAGATCAGCATCCACATTCTGACTCGATTTTGATTTCGTCTGACTTCATTGCTTTCATTTTGACTTCAGCCAGATGAGACCCTAAGCAGAGAACACAGCTGAGTAATGCTGTGCCCAGACTTCTGACCCACAAGCACTGTGAGATAACAAACAGGTGTTGTTTTAAGCCACTAAGTCTGTGATAATTTGTTGCAGCACCTATAGAAAACTGCCACAATATTCTGGAGGAAATGCCTGCTAGGTAGGCATGTAGATAAATAAGTCTGGAGTTCAGTGGAGGAGTCAAGGAAAGAGATATGAATTTGAGTGGCAAATGCATGGTACTTAAAAGCTGGGTAAGATGCCCCCAAGGTCAAAGTATAGAAAGAGAAGAGGAAGGTTTAGAAATAGGGCAGGAGAAGTCACCAGGGAGACTGAGTGAGACACAGCACAGAGGTGAGTTTCAAGAAAAGAGGGAGTGCTCAACTGTGATACAAGCTGCTGAAAGCCCTAGTAAGATGAAGACAGGAGAGGAATCACTGGATTTGGCAATGGGGGATTGTTGGTGATTTCGACAAGCACTGGTTCGGTGGCATGACAGGGCAGAGGCCCAGTGAGGCAGGTGGAGAGAACAGGATATGCGAGAGGAAACAGGTGTGCAGATAACTCTTTCAAGAGGTTTTGCTTTCGGAGAGCAGAGAAATAGGACTTTAGCTTGTGGTGGGTGTGGAATTAAGGACAGGAGGAAAGATTAGACAAAGAACATAAGGTGTGCTTTTATGCTAATGGAAATGAGGCAGCAGAGGGGAGCAACTGACATATATGGCAGTGAGCTGTACGACATAAGGCAGAAACAGTGGGTGCAGATAAGGACAGGCTCTGCATTTGGTGCTAAGAAGGAGTTCCCCCCCACCCCAATGACTTATTTTCTCAATGAAGAACGAAGCAAAGATACCAGCTGAGAGTGGTTTAGGGAGAGAGGACAAGGTATGAATGGTCAGTTTGGAGAATGAAAGAATGAACATATTAGGGAAATTTAGCAGGACTGTCAGGCTGTTTTGAGTATCCTTCAGAGAACTGCAGTCAGTTTAAACTGAGGGTCATAATTCCAACTTTTTCTCTTGCCACATATAACTGCTTTGTTTGCAGAACAGATGGACAGTTGGGTTTCAGCCAGAGTTTTATTAATGTGATTTCAAATGTTATTAAAACGTAACATTTTCCAAATGTCTTCTTTCTGCTATAGCCAAATATAGCTTACTCACTCTAAACCTGCTGTTAGAAGGCTGACCTTAGAAGGCTAGCTCAGTATTCTTGATAAACAAAAATGTGCTCAGATGCTCCTCTGCATGTCCCTCTTTCAGGGGTGGGCAGAAAGGAAAAGACACTGCTCCTCTACCTCACGGCACTACCATAACGCTGGCAATGCCATCTCGACACTGTTTTCTGTAATCACTGCATTCCATGAATGGTGAGCTTTGAAGTCTTTACCCCACGAGCTTTTTTTATATTTTAAATCTCTATTTGAGGAGAATATGGCTCCCCTCCTTGCATGAATACACACACATTCACACATTTAAATTACACCTGTGTGCATGTATGTATGTATATATATGTGTGTGTATATATATACAGCTGGTCTATTATTAACCGTTGCAGGTAACTTATCTTTTTATTTTTTTCTTATAATAGGATTTCAGTTCAACGAACTTCAGGGAAAAAAAAAGTCAGGCTTACCCAAATATAAATGTAAAAAAAAAAAAATTAGAAAGAGCTTGACAGTGTCCTTCAGTGAATTATAATTACAAAGTTCTTCCTAATATCCAAAGGGAGTACCTAGGTACCTATTCTTTCCTTGTTGGCATCCTATAACTGCTTATGTAGCCAGTTATATTAGAAACCAACGGACATTTCTTAGAAACAAACCCCAGAAGATGATAATATGTGAAGCTTCAAGAACAGGTTTTATTAAAATGAGCGTGAAAGGGAGTCAGGTGGGTGACCCACAGAGCATCAATCTGTCTATATGAACCAAGGATAAAATTCCTAACAACCTAATTTCAAGTACCTTCCTGCCTACCCCAGAAGCAAAACATGAGCAGATTAACCTTTACAAAGTTATCTTGAGTGCTTTAAAGAAAATGGTTCTATTATTATATTACCATTATATAATATCCATTGTAACTTAAAAGTAAGTTGTACACCCCAATGACACCATGCTTCTCAAAATAAAGAAGTCTGTTTTAGCCACATTATTCATAAAATAATTCCTTTCATAATAGTTCCTCTTTCAGTTGTGCATAATTTTGCTTTACCTTTTCATCAGGTGCATGTTACTTATTCATGACCATCTTCTGTCTTTTAATGGTTCTCCTTTCTTTTTTAATCATGCACAGCTACACATTCATTCTCTGTGCTCTAATCTTATTGAAAAACACATTACTAGGGCATCGCTGGTGGCAGAGTGGTTAGGAATCCGCCTGCCAATGCAGGGGACACGGGTTTGAGCCCTGGTCCAGGAAGATCCCACGTACCGCGGAGCAACTAAGCCTGTGCGCCACAACTACTGAGCCTGCACTCTAGAGCCCGCGAGCCACAACTACTGAAGCCTGCGTGCCTAGAGCCCATCCTCCGCAACAAGAGAAGCCACCGCAATGAGAAGACCACGCACCACAATGAAGAGTGGCCCCTGCTTGCGGCAACTAGAGAAAGCCCGCACGCAGCAACGAAGCCCCAATGCAGCCAAAAATAAATAAATAAAACAAATAAATTTATTTTTTAAAAAAACCACATTACTTGATCCTTAAGTGTCAATAATTACTCCCAATTCAGGGACAACCATGACAGGAGAGGGTAGAAGAGTGGACGACCCTTTCCATCAGGCCTTTTTCATGATAACACACGCCAAGAGGTATATGTATTTGTTGGCACATAACTTACACAACTGTTATAAGTTGAATTGTGTCCCCCTCAAAAGATATGTTGAGGTCTTAAGTCACAGGACCTGTGAATATGACCCTATTTGGAAATCAAGTCTTTGCAGATATAATCCTGTTAAGATACAGTCACACTGGAGTGGGGTGGGCCCGTAATCCAGTATGACTGGTATCCTTGTAAGAAGAGACACACACACACAGGGAGGAGAACGCCACGAAGACACAACAGAGGGGAGAATGTCATGTGACACCAGAGATAGAAATTAAAGTGCTGCAAGCCAAGGATCAGCAGCAAACCACCAGAAGCTAAGAAGCAAGTAAGGATCTTCCCCTGAAGACTTCAGAGGGAGCACAGCCCTGCTGACATCTGGATTTCTTTTTTTTTTTTTTTTTTTTTTTTTGTGGTATGCGGGCCTCTCACTGTTGTGGCCTCTCCCGTTGCGGAGCACAGGCTCCGGACACGCAGGCGCAGCAGCCATGGCTCATGGGCCCAGCCGCTCCGCGGCATGTGGGATCCTCCCGGACCGGGGCACGAACCCATGTCCCCTGCACCGGCAGGCGGACTCTCAACCACTGCGCCACCAGGGAAGCCCTGACATCTGGATTTCTGACTTCAAGTCTCCAGAACTGTGAAACAGTAAATTTCTGTTGTTTTAAGCCACCCAGCTTGTGGCTGTACTTTGTTACAGAAGCCCTAGGAAACTAGTAAAACAATGAAGCATAGCCAGTGAGATGCCTTTAGAGAGATCATCTTAAAACCATTCTAATTTATAAAAACAAGTGAAACCATGTGTTATTTTTATAATAATTATTTGCAATACATGTTATAGCCAATTGGAATACATCAATGAATATTAATATCTTCATTGAGAACCACAGCAGTAGGTATAACAAAGGATGATGGGAATACTTTAATATTTTTGCTTTAGAAATCTAGAATTTAAAGTTATGCCACTGGCTGGAATTTCTAAATCTGACTTTCCTAACTCTTAGTTTTTGTTTGGAATAATATACTTCAATTGTAAAGTTCCTAAATCCAGCTCAAGAGTCATGCATACAGAGGAATATCTAAATACTCTTAAGGTCTATAGTGGCTTTGTGGTTTATGTTATACATTGAGCTGACCCGGAGTTGTTCAATGGGCGTAATTCTCAGTGAATTCGAAAGACATGATCTGAGCAGCCTAAGAGCATTACTGATAGGCTACCTGTTATTAGGTTGACATACTTAGTCCTGTCAATTTTTTAATTCAGGGAAAAGGGGAAGTTGGGGAGGACACAGGAAATGGATTAACTCATGCATTTATTAATTCATTCCATAAATAGTTCTTGTGCCATGAGCAAGGCATTAGGGACACCATAGTGAACGAGATGCTCACGGAGCTCTTGGGTGTCATGGTAGCAGCTAGAAGGAGACACAAGATCACTAATAAATAGCACAGTTAACAATTTAAGTGCAACTGTGCCAAGTGCTACAAAGGTAGAGAACGTTACAAGAACAGAAACTGAGTACCTTCCTTGAGGAAGTGAAAGGAGAGTGAACTCTAAAGCTCAGAAGACTGTAGTCATGTGTTCCAGTGGCTGGAGCAAGAGCCTGTGGCAGAAGAAGCCTAACTTACTCAGGAGACAGTAAGAAGGTCCGTGTGTCTGGAAAGCAGTGATGGGGGATGAGAATGGCATGAAAGGCAGGATGGCAAGGCAGGCGGGGCCAGACCACCCAGGACCTCTAGGTCTGTCCTGCACGTCCCTCCCACACCCACCAAGCTGCCAACCAGTTTCCGACCCCTCCATAGTGTGTAAATAGGGATGGTCTTACTTGATGTGGTGGACTCCAAAGTGACCCCCATGCTCCCCACTTCCTGATGTTCATGACTTAGTGTCATAATCTGTGCTGTGTAGTGAATTGTGTCTCCCTAAAAAAATATATCGAAGCCCTAAACCCCAATACCCATTAATGTAATCTTATTTGAAAATAGGGTCTTTCCAGACATAATCAAGTCAAGATGATGTTATACTGAATTAGGGTAGACCCTAACCCAATATGACTGGTGTCCCTACAGGAAGAGGGAAATGTGACACAGACCTAGACACACAAAGGAAGAAGGCCATGTGACAACGGAAGCAGAGATTGAAGTGCTGCAGTTGCAAGCCAAGGAACACCAAGGACTGCTGGCAAAATATCAGAATCTAGGAAGAAGCATTCTCCTATGGGTTTCAGAGTGAACTTGGCTCTGCTGACAACCTGACATTCAATTTCTACTCCTGAACTGTGAGGTAAGTTTCTATTGTTTTAAGTCATTTAGTTTGTATTATTTTGTTACAACAGCCTTAGGAAACTGATACAGATTTTGCTTGTGTGTGGGTGGGACCAATGATTTGCTTCTGAGCAACGAGATATGGCAAAGTGATGGCATGTCACCCCAATGATTACATTATGTTATATAGACTCTGTCTTGCTAGCAGACTCATTCTAGAGACCGTCTTCCCCATGCCAGCTATGAAGACGCAAGTCACTATGAGTCCTACAAGGAACAAGTCCACGTGGAACTGCAAGGAATTGAATTCCACCAACAAACACATGAGCGGGGAAGTGGATTCTTCCTGAATCGGGCCTCCAGATGAGACCACAGCCTGACTGACATCTTGACTATAGCTTTGTGAGACCCTGTGCAGAGAACCCAGCTAAACTGTGCTTGGAATTCTGACCCAGAGAAATCATGAGATAATGAATACATGTTGTTTTAAGCTGCTAACTTTTTAGTAATTTGTTAGATAGCATAGAAAACTAATACGCTTGAACAGTAGTATACCAAACTGTTAGTAGTAGTTTAGCCTTTGCACTCTCTCTGGGCATAGGAAATGTTGAAAGCTGACTCTTTTACAGATATTTTCATGCACTCTTCTGAGGTTCCCAACACTGGGGACTCTCCTGCAGTTCCCTTGGTGTGAGCACATGTATCTTCTCACATCAGGCATTTTCTTGCTACTCCTTCCTTGGAAATCCAGTGATCATTCCTGGTTCCTGCTGCTACGGTCCCTCTGGCCAGGACCTAGGCCAACACCATGCCAGCACTCTCCCCCATGAGGCCTACCTCTGGGCACCTACAAACACTCAAGGATCCTTTGGCCTAACCAACTCTGGGAGGGTAGGCCATTCCCAACATGGCAGCCCTCTCCTCAGCCCGTCCCTCTGCTTCAGCTTTGCTACACAGCAGTCCAAAGCCAACAGCTCCATGGGGTCCCTCCAACAACAGAACACTACATTAAGCTTGTCCAGAGTCCTAGTTCTCTCTAGGCTGGAGGTGAAGGAGTAGGGGTGGATGACAGTCACTGCATGGCAACAGTGCACTCCAAAGACTCTCTTTACCGATCTCTTCTCTACATTCTGTAAACATTTTTATCTTTGAATCTGGTTCAAGAGTCCAAGACTCACAGAATCGGCCTGAGCACTTCCTTTAGAAATTCTGTGCATGGGATCTGTCTCACAATCACTTTGGTCTGTGATATCTATTGTTTTGGAAATCCCATCAGAATGGAGGCAGGAAAAGTGCCATTTTAACCACCTATTTCTTTTAGTATTCCCAAGTCATAAAATAAGAAAAGAGTAAAATTTAGTGTTAATGTTACAACTCATTTCTAGCTGACATTTAAAAGAATCAGTGATATTTACATTCTTAGACAATTGTTAAAATGATGAACTCTATTTAAAATAATTACTCAACACTCTTGAACAAATTTATCTATGTCTTGCAAGCAGAAATTCAGAACAAGGCAGAAGCCAAGGAACCAAATATTCTCAAGTACATAAAAGCTCTAATTAAGGGTGGCCAAAATGCCCTATTTAAAATACAAAGTTTATTCATTCATTTACTGAACAAATATTTACTGAGTACCTCTTAAGTGACAGACTGTGTTATTTAAACTTTTAAAATATTTAATTTTGACTTTACTTATCCAGTTAGCTTAAAAAAAAAGTATAAGAGAAAAATGCACATCAGGATAAGTCTTAGAAATGCGTATTACTCCAGAATTACCTGAAAAAGCATTGCTGTAATACCTAGACAGGGTCTGCATGATGTCTTTTGAGTGCTGGGTCCACGGTGCTATCTTTCTGTAGGTTTTTACACGATGAACAAGTTGGGAACCACCATACTGAAGGGACAGGGTATCCCCATGATCTTCATAGAGTTCCTCAAATAACCTAAGCAAAACACACAAACACTAAAGAATTTCACCCAAAGTATTACACACATATTCACTTAGCCGTGGACTCAAAACAAGTATTTTACTTTATGAATTCCTCTAAGCCTTTCTTTTCAAGTAGACTCTTCAACATCTTGAAAATATATGCACATGCAAAATATATTATATTTTATAGTAATGGTCTAATAAGCAACAAAGTCAAAGAAAATGCTATTAAAAAAAAAAAAGCAGGGGCACCAAAAGCATAACCCATCAAAGCCAGACCAAGGTGGTTTTAACTCTATTAAAAGAACCCTAACTTTCTGCAGCCTGCCAAATCAATTTACCTCCCACGACAGAATTTTCTGTTCTCTCTGAATTGCCTTTGGGAAAAAGGACATGCTCTTGTCACAAACAAACCATATTCTTTCCTAGAAATACACGTTTGAAACTTATGTTTCTTCAAGTGCCTGTTAAAGACTTTTTAGTGCAGTGATATCGGAGGACCTGGCCATTTGTAAGCTCATCTGGTTTTTTTTTGTTTTTTTTGCGGTATGCGGGCCTCTCACTGTTGTGGCCTCTCCCGTTGCAGAGCACAGGCTCCGGACGTGCAGGCTCAGCAGCCATGGCTCACGGGACCAGCCGCTCCGCGGCATGTGGGATCTTCCCCGACCGGGGCACGAACCCGTGTCCCCTGCATCGGCATGCAGACTCTCAACCACTGCACCACCAGGGAAGTCCTCATCACTTTTTTTTGACAGAGCCCTTATGACTATCTCAGAGGACCTATAACAGTGATCACTGCATTTTCAAGGAATGGTACTTCACACAATGTCATGGACCCAACCGACAGTGAATAAACAGTATTCCTTACTGAAGAATCAATCTTTTATCTGTCTTTTATGTTTAATTCAAAATATATGAAGGCTTATTACTTTTTTTCCTAATGCAGTCTGGATTTGTTTCTTTAAAAACCTACTAGGTTTGGATTTATCTAAAGTACATAATATTTATTGATAATTAACACAAATAGGAAAATAAAAACCATGGTAACAATACACAAGGCTTTAATAGAAATATATATTACCAAATTAATTTGAATAATGTCTTTTAACAACACAGTTTTTGAGAAGCTGAAAGGAGAAACACGTTCATAAAAGTCCTTATTAATCAGGTTTGCTTTCTGTCATTACCAGCATTCAAAAGGCAGAAAACAAGGCTTACCTAACTGCATCTGTATCAAACTGTAGATTCGGTTTGTCAATTAAGCCCAAGGAATACAGCTGATAAGCCAGAGCACATTTCCCCACCATAAACTGTGCTGTGTTGGTGCGATCCAAACAGTCCACACAGTTGGTTCGAAGAACACCAGTCTAAAGAGAAACACCTTGAACTGTCATTCATTATTCAGTCACCAAAACTACATCCTACTTTAGATTTCTTTAAGCAGTAGAAGATAGCTGTAGGCAGGGTATTATTCCTGAACAAATAATGAAGAACATTTTTTTCATTATAAAAGGTTATATTTGCTGTTCACTTACTACTGCTGCAACAGCATCCCTGCATCCTCTAGTCTATATTTGAATTATTTTCTTTAGTTTAACAAGATAAAAATAGCTAGCATTTCCCACATGTATCAATTAGTAAAATATGTGCTTTTTCCCCTGTATCTCCTTTAATGTAGAAACTAAAATATTCAGTGGGTGAGGCCATTTCATTCTTAAAGCATAATTAATATATATACTGTTGTATTTGGCTCATTTTCTAAGGTCTTTCTAATTTATTCTTTTCACATTTGTTTATGTTTCTGTTTCCAATAACAAAATTTATACTATACAGAAAAAATCTGTGGGCGATTATTATTTCAGCTACACATCCTTTGCAAGAGTTAAACACTAGCAGTAAGGCTTTTAAAACTCATTCTCAGGACTCCCCTGGTGGTGCAGTGGTTAAGGATCTGCCTGCCAGTGCAGGGGACACAGCTTCGAGCCCTGGTCCAGGAAGATCCCACATGCCGCGGAGCAACTAAGCCCGTGTGCCACAATTACTGAGCCTGCGCTCTTAGAGCCTGCAAGCCACAACTACTGAAGCCCACACACCTAGAGCCTGTGCTCCGCAACAAGGGAAGCCACTGCAATGAGAAGCCCGTGCACCACAACGAAGCATAGCCCCTGCTCACCACAACTAGAAAAAATCAGCGTGCAGCAACAAAGACCCAATGCAGCCAAGAATAAATAAACATATTTTTTAAAAAAACCCTCATTCTCAAATGATTAATAATTTTGCATTCAATAAGAAGTATCTCTCTCCATGGCTGCTTTCAGAAAACATCATACACTGTGGATACAGATTCTATTCATTATTAATACAATGTCATCTATACCTGCAGGCGACCAGTGGAAATCACACATCCTCCTAGTTCATTCCACCTGTGTTTAAAAATACATGCTTTAATTAAAAAATTTTAATAACATAATCTATATTCATAGTTGGCACTAGCTCTTTATTAAGAATCAAAGTAATAGGGCTGAATGCCCCTGAATAATCAGCTGATTCAGTTTACTTTCATTCTCTCAGGAAAGTGAATATGCAAGTCACAGAGATGGAGTGCTATCCGTGCTCTAAAGGGAGACCAGGAAGGAAGCATCTTAACCTGCTCCAGCCCTACACTCTTAGTATTTTGTCACCCACGTTCAACCAAAATCTCTTGTGCTTTAATTTAAGCCCATTTCCTGTTTGGTCTCTACAGACATGACTAATAATTGCAGGGCAACTTTATAATAAAATCTTCCAAGACTGATCCTTCTCCCCTCAACATTAGGAGGCCCCACCTCCTCCAGCTTTTCTTCATGGAGCTTTGTTACAGTCCTTCGGTTGTTTTTACAGTCTTCCTTCCTTATTATTTTCTTTCCCACATGCTTTCTCCACGTGCTGATGAATGCCTGGGGAAATGTTCTTATTACATAAGTACTATATAATGATATTACTATTTTAATTATTTAAAATATTTTAATTATTTAAAACAAGGTGCAGTGAAGAGAAGAATTAACACAGCAGGCCTGACTGCTATCCTCAGAAAGGCCTGCTTACAAGGCTGGCCCTTGGCTGGAGTCTGGAACTTCAGTTCCCACCATTCCCAGAACAGACAAGAGTGGCTCAATGTGCCTAAGCCGTCTCTAGAAACAACATGGTTTGCTGAACATCCTTTCCTTCTGCGAGTCTGAAATTTTGGAAGCTGCCAGGCAGAGGCTGCCTATAGGACCACCTCCAATAAAAACCCTGGCACCAAATCTTTCATCATCTCCCCCGGTTGGCAACATTTCACACACACACACCGTCACAAGTCGCTGGGGGAATTAGAGCTCTCTGTGTGCCTCTACCAGGAGAGGACTCTGGAAGCAGGCCCCTGATTTCCTCTGGACTTCACCTCATGTGCCTTTCCCCTTGGCTAATTTTGCTTTGTTTTGTTTGGTAGTAATAAATCATAGCCAAGAGAACAACAATATGCCGGGTCCTTTGAATTCTCCTAGTGAATCACTGAGCCTGCAAGTGGTCTTGGGGACTCTGGTCACAGGTGCCCCAAAATTCAAACTATAACTAAAGGATTACTTGCAAAGACATACACATTAGTAGTTGGTTGTTTTCTGTTTTTGCTTTGTGTGTGTGTGTGTGTGTGTGTGTGTGTGTGTGTGTGTGTGTCTGTGTGTGTGTCTGTGTTTACCATTATAGTTAACTTTACTAACTGAAAATAAAATACTGGAAATATATAATACTGGTCCCTTAAAAGATAAATAAAGCACATTTGCTCGATATGAAGGAGCTCACAAAGTAGTAATGAGGAAAGACTTGCGGGCAACTAACTATAATACAATGATACATTTTCATTAAAATGTTAGTTTAAATACTAATGTATACACTGGTTTATTAGAAAAATTTTCCTGCTCCTATTTAATACTGAAGAATAGAATTCATTACAGAAAATTTTACTTTACATAAATATTTTATGTAATGTTTATCCTAAGAAGCAAGAGATTCCATGGCTTCCATCTCAGGGTATATACCCACAGAGGAAACTGCATGCCATCATGAACGTTCATTCCACAGTCACATGGGCTGCGTGTCTTGTCTCCCCAAAGGAATAAAGTCATCCATCATCCAAGGAGTCAAACTGCTCATATTTTTTATCTGTAAGAGCAAAATTCTTGATTTCTTTTAGGTTTTAAAACACTATACATACTTTTCATCTGGCCGCAAAATGCTACAGTATGAATCAGGGCGGTTTACAAAGAAGCCTGTTTTCTTCACCACACTTTCTGCAATCACGTTCAGGCGATCCAAAACATTACACAGCTTGCTGAGGGCAAGGAGGAAGAATGAGAGAAGTGAGAAGAGCCCACGTCTTAATACATATTTATTCTCACATCTAAAGCAAAGTCTACAGTAATGATACTCGGGGATTTAATTTTTAAAATCTCTGGTTTGTACTCAATAGGAACATTGTAAGAATTAATTTCTAGAATGCAATATGTACTCCATAACTAGCAAGATTTGGTGCAAGGAGACGTGAAGGGCCTGTAACTCGATAGCAACTATTGGCAAGCCTTAAACTTGGCATATGACATCCCCCTGCAAGAGCTTTTCCCAAAGCCTTTCACTCCCCAAGGGTGCAGTCAATTAAATATGGATTCATGAAATGTGAAGAGAGTACAATGCACAGTGCAGTGGCAGGGGAAGAAAACACTGGAAAATAAATTACTACTAATGGCACCAACCTGCAACCAGGCTTATACTATGAGAATGTGTGTGTGTGTGTGTGTGTGTGTGTGTGTGTGTGTGTGTGTGTGTGTGTGTGTTTCTGTGTGCGCACACGTGCATGTATCTAACTACATAAAATGATTCAGAAAAAAGTACAATGAGTCAAGTGCAAAACAATACAGTGGCATTTAAAAATAACGGAGACCTCAATATGAGCCTCATGTCTGTATGACCCCTAGTAAATGAATGCAAGTTCCTTGGATGAGATGAGTTTTGAATCAGATCTTGACAGAGAGGTGGGAAAGCAGCCAGTGGAGGGGCAGGGGGAAACAACAGGAACAAAGGTTCCAGAATTGGACCTTGGCTGCTGCACTGGGGACAGAACATGAAGGTTAGCTTTTCAGGAACAGAACAGCCCTGGGAATAAAGAAGTTATACATTCTGGAACCAACCAGGTGATGGGGCTTTAACATTACACTAAGGGGTTTGGATTTACTATAAACAGTCAAGAGTTAGTGCTGGTTCATCCATGCGTGAGATAATCTGAAAGTGGTGTCTGAGAAAGTGATTAAACAGGGAGAAAGAATGAAATAGAAAAAAGTGAAACTAATGCCTTTAAGGAAAAGAAGCAGAATAAAGAAGTTCTGAGGTCACTAGATACTTCAAAGAGAATTTCTAAATGGTAAAAATGGTGGGCAAAAAGAATTTGGTCAACTAATTTAAGCCCTCAAATTATACACCAGCAGTTAAACAGCCCCTCAAGCCGGTTCACAAAGGAAAAGAAAAAAGTAACATTCACTTTACCAGAGGGATCAGCTTCCTGCTATTTTACATCACAAGAAGAGGAAAATATAACCAGATGTATGAGCATCTGCTCACCTTTTGGTGTACTTGGCCATATCCCAAGGAATATAAATAATCGTGTGCTCGGGAGGCAAAAACTGGTTGAGGTAGGTCACAGCAGCTACGAGTTCTTCACTCAAAATTCTCTCATGCTTTCTTTTCTCTCGTTCCTTTAACAAAAATTAAACATTTTCAGTGTTCTAACTACCTTAAATCAGAGGAACAGACTTTTAACATAACTTTGCCACTAAGACAAAAAGCTGAAGTACTAAATATACAAAAATGAAACCTACCTACTCAAATTAAAATAATATAAATGCAAAGAAATAAATGCATCACTGAATTACAATCAACAGATAATGAGCATTAAAGACTCAAGGAGATCAGATTTCTTCCTCATAACCTCCTACAGTCCCAAGAAGCCCAGCTCACCCTACACAGTCCTGTCCTACACACTCCACACTCCACTTTGGCAGAGGAGAACTTCCCAAGGACCAGAAGAAAGGAACCTCCAACCCCAGCAAGCTAAGGACCAGAAAGAAATCAACTGGGCCTAGATGGCTAATCCCCAAACTGGCAGAGTGGAGAATGCTTTCACAGGCTTCATAGGCATTTTTTTTTTTTTTTTTTTTTTTTGGCTGTGTTGCATCTTCATTGCTGTGCACGGGCTTTCTCTAGTTGCAGCGAGCAGGGGCTACTCTTCGTTGTGATGCGCGGGCTTCTCATTGCTGTGGTTCCCCTTGTTGTGGAGCACGGGCTCTAGGCATGTGGGCTTCAGTAGTTGCAGCACACAGGCTCAGTAGTTGTGGCTCACGGGCTCTAGAGCACAGGCTCAGTAATTGTGATGCGGGCTTAGTTGCTCCATGGCAATGTGGGATCTTCCTGGATCAGGGCTTGAACCTGTGTCTCCTGCACTGGCAAGTGGATTCTTAACCACTGGACCACCAGGGAAGTCCCGTTAATAGGCTTTTAAACTTGACTCTCATAAAATCCCTGTGAGGTAGCCAAGGCAGCCATGTCTTCCCCTTTTACACTGTGGCTGGATGAACTGAAGCTGAGAGGCGTTCATGGGACTAAACCTGACTGTCCACCTCCTTGCCTGCTGTAGCTCCTTAGATATCATACTGCCTCCCATTCAAGAGGAGCTGGTGCATATTGTCCAGCTTTGTGGTTGGAGTGCTGGCTCTTCCTCTTACCAGCCACATGGCCTTGGGCAAGGTTCTCAACTTTCCTGGGCCTCCATTTCTTCATGTGTAAAATGGGTAACAGTAGTATCTCCCTTAAAGGATTAATGTGAGGTTTAAATGAGATGAAACATGATAGTTTCTTATCAGAGCATATGACACATGGTAAGGATTAATAAAAATTAACTTTATTGTTATCCTGATCAGGACTTCACATAGAAACAAACAAAAAACAATTAATTCAGCAATATGGATACAGCACTGAGGTACTATTGCTGGCATCAAAATAGCTCTACACTGTTTCAACCATGGTGATTACTTTTCAACTGTCATGAATTTAATTAGATAACCACTGAGGAAACAGAAAAAGGGTATCTATTTTGCACAGCTGTATATATGGAGGAATTAGATAAGAATTGATTAAGAACAGCATTAAATCAGTTTGGGGCGAACAAATATTTAGCTTATTTTTACATCTGAGAAAATTAAACTGTATACCTGTAATTTTCTCAAAAGCACTTTAAGCCAACTAGAGAAACAAAATGTTTTTGAGTTTCTTATATCAAATCTGACATTTAATGAGACGGAGAGATAAGGTTATTTCATCAACTTTCAATCATCTCTATGTAAAGAATGTGCTTGATGCATTGTCTGCCCACAGTGGATTGTTTCACTGGCCTTCTTTGGTCACAGACCCCTTTAACAACCAGATGAAAAGTTCACAGATGCAAGTGATTGTTTCAAAGGGTTCAGAGACACCCGCACAATGGCCGTCCATGGACCCCAGATTAAAGTCCTCTGATGTACAATGACATCAGATCCCTGGCTGGCTTCCTACTGATCCCCAGTAGCAGCACTGACAGTACAAGGATTGCTCCAAAATGTCTGACAAGCAGTGTCTAAAACCTCCACATGGTGGAGTGGAGGGAGGGCAGGAGACAGTGCACGACACAGGGCAAAAGAGAAAAGAAATCAAGGAAAGTATTCCACTTTAGACACTTCATACGGAGGCAGAATAAACAGTGAATATCTCTTGCTATCATGCTACACACACACACACACGCACACATACACACATTCTTTGACAAGTTAATAAGGAGTTCTAAGTGAACTGAATAAAACATCTTCTTTTATCCTATGAATAAAATAACTAATGACAAAAACAAGAGAACATTTTTTTCTACTCTACAAAACAGCAACTTAATCTCTAAACAATTTTCTAGTTATTGCCAGGATTTTTATGGCAATGAAACAATAAACAAGGACAATTTTAAAATCCACTGACTGCCCTTTAAATATTAAGAAATAAATGTTCATTTGAGAAAGCTGGGCAGGAACACTTTACAACCACACGTATCTGATACTGCATTTTGAACCTGCATATTTAAGAGAAATAGAGTATTTCAAACATCATAAACTGAATTTCCACTTAACCATAGCTTTTAACCACACTACAAGGACTCTGTAAAATATGAAGAAAATTTAATAATTAAGGTCGATGTTTATGTTCTAGCGATAACCTTGTAATTTAGTGCTCCAGCAATAATTTATTTCTATACTAACAATCTCTTATTGCTTATAGTTTACTAGAAAAATGTTCATGAGTGTTCTTATTACTACAGTTTTCCTTTTTGAATTTTCTGATTATGTCTCTTATAGCTACTGTTCGATACCAGGCTGAGGTTGTGGATCATCCACCCATTGCCATGTTATTCTGAGTTGATAGGGGGAGAGACGTGAAAATGAAACTTCTGAACTGATGTGAACAAAAGTCTAAAAAATGATGTACTTAATACCTGAATGATTTATTTTACAAAGTTAATCCCTGATAGGATGCAATAATTTCATAAAGCAAAGAGCAACAAAGGAAGAAATAAAGCTTCCGGCCTCACTGTCCCCTCCTCCCCTGAGCCACACGCTCGCAGGCACACACACACCCCCCCTCTGCTCCTCTGAACCCTCACACTTAGCTCTACGGTCCTCTGCCTGCAACTGGATCTTGGGCGCCTCCCAGTGCCTGCTCCTCCTCCTCCACTCTAGCTAAGCCATCCTTCCCACCCTCACATCTCAGATCAAGTCATCACCACAGGTAACTCCTCTGCCTTCAACATTTCTTATCCAGAACCTCTTTTATTTTCAGATGGCTTGTTTTAAACACCCCACCTCACCAGGACCCCAGCCCACCGAGAGCACTGCTTTCTCCATCACCCTCTCCATCACTCCCCCTCCTCCAGCTCAGATTTCATGGTCTGCTTCAATTAGACTTCCGCCAACATCCAAAACTCCTATTATCTGTCTTTCTACATCACGCCTGCCTGGCAAAACTGAACGAACCCAATTATCTACTTCCTCTGTGCTCACAGCCATACACAAGCCCTGCCAGGAAAAGTCAGGCAATAGCAGAATTTAAGAAATCTTGGGGGACTTCCCTAGTGGCGCAGTGTTTAAGAATCTGCCTGCCAATGCAAGGGACACGGGTTCGAGCCCTGATCCTGGAAGACCCCACATGCTGCAGAGCAATTAAACCCAGCCACAACTGCTGAGCCTGTGCTCTAGAGCCCGCGAGCCACAACTACTGAGCCCGTGTGCTGCAACTACTGAAGCCCACACGCCTGGAGCCCGTGCTCCGCAACAAGAGAAGCCACCGCAATGAGAAGCCCGCGCACCACAATGAAGAGTAGCCCCCACTCACTGCAACTAGAGAAAGCCCACGTGCAGCAACGAAGACCCAACGCAGCCAAAAATAAATAAATTAATTAAAAAAACAAAAGACAGAAATCCTGATCACCAACCTGAAATTAGCCCTTAGCATTGCCTGGAGGTCTCTGGTCAATCTACCCTCGCACATACATGAAGGCTGTGAAACTTCCACCACCCTCAAACCTCTGCTCTGCACAGGTGACCTTCCCTCTTACCTTAAGGAGAAGTTAAAGTCATCAGGAAGGAGCATGTACGCGTACACAACACACACACACACACACACACACACACACACACACACACACACACACACGTACCCTTACTATTCTCTGTCCTCCATTAAAATAATTCCTCCCTCCATGTTTCAGATTTCCTCCTTTCTGAAGCACATGATGCCCCGATCGTCCTTTCTCTCTCCTGTGTTTTATACCTCTCAAGGATCCCAAATGGATCTTTCCCACAGGCTTTTAAACACATCATTATGCTCTCTTAAAAAAAAAAAAAATACTGATAAAAACACCAACTCTTCCTCATTTCTCATTAGGTACTTCATTTCCTCAGGACTAGGGAAGTCCTCCTACAGCTCCTACAGTCCACTTCAGTGCTCTCAGTGTTGGTAACACCAAGGAGCATATTTTCTGTTTTCATCTTACTTGACCTGTCAGCAGCCTTTGCCACTGTTGACTGCTTACTTCCTTCATCATGAAACATGCCTTCTCTTAGTTGTTGTAACACAGCGCTCACCTGGTTTTCCTCCTACTTTTCTGTCTGTTCTTTCCCAGGCTCCTTTACAACTCTGCCTGCTCTAACTGGACATTAAGAGCTGCGGGGTCCTCAAGACAAGACTGAAGGCTCTTCCCTCTTCTCACTCTGTACCCTCTATATGGGAATCACCTCCATGCCCATGTCTTCAAATATCACTGGGACACACATGAGCCACAAAATCACATCTCTGCCCAGGCCTCTCTCCTGAGCTTCTATCTCATACGCTGGCCTCCCACTTGCCAGCTCCTCTGACAGGACTCAATCCATCTCAAACCTCAGCACATCCAAACCATACTCACCATCTTCCCTCACAGACTGAGTTGTTTGTTTTTAAAATATAAAACTCAGTATTATTTTATTATTGGTCTGTGACTTTTTCTAACATCTTTATTGGAGTAAAATTGCTTTACAATGGTATGTTAGTTTCTGCTTTATAACAAAGTGATCAGCTATACGTATACTTATATCCCCATATCTCCTCCCTCTTGCATTGTCTCCCTCCCACCCTCCCTATCCCACCCCTCTAAGTGGACACAAAGCATGGAGCTGATCTCCCTGTGCTATGCGGCTGCTTCCCACTAGCTATTTTACATTTGGTAGTGTATGTTTGTCCATGCCACTCTCTCGCTTCGTCCCAGCTTACCCTTCCCCCTCCCTGTGTCCTCAAGTCCATTCTCTACGTCTGTGTCTTTATTCCTGTCCTGCCCCTAGGTTTTACAGAACCTTTTTTTTTTTTTTTGGTTCAATACATATGTGTTAGCATACAGTATTTGTTTTTCCCTTTCTGACTTACTTCACTCTGTATGACAGTCTCTAGGTCCATCCACCTCACTACAAATACCTCAATTTCATTTCTTTTTATGGCTGAGTAATATTCCATTGTATATATGTGCCACATCTTCTTTATCCATTCATCTGTTGATGGACACTTAGGTTGCTTCCACGCCCTGGCTATTGTAAACAAAGCTGCAATGAACATTGTGATACATGACTCTTTTTGAATTATGGTTTTCTCAGGGTATATGCCCAGTAGTAGGATTGCTGGGTCGTATGGTAGTTCTATTTTTAGTTTTTTAAGGAACCTCCATACTGTTCTCCATAGTGGCTGTATCAATTTACATTCCCACCAACAGCACAAGAGGGTTCCCTTTCCTCCACACCCTCTCCAGCATTTATTGTTTGTAGATTTTTTTAATGATGGTCATTCTGACTAGTGTGAGGCGGTATCTCATTGTAGTTTTGATCTGCATTTCTCTAATGATTAGTGATGTTGAGCATTCTTCCATGTGTTTGTTGGCAATCTGTATGTCTTCTCTGGAGAAATATCTCTTTAGGTCTTCTGCCCATTTTTGGATTGGGTTGTTTGTTTTTTTGATATTGAGCTATATGAGTTTCTTGTAAATTTGAGATTAATTCTTTGTCAGTTGCTTCGTTTGCAAATATTTTCTCCCATTCTGAGGGTTGTCTTTTCATCTTGTTTATGGTGTCCTTTGCTGTTTAAAAGCTTTTAAGTTTCATTAGGTCCCATTTGTTTATTTTTGTTTTTATTTCCATTTCTCTAGGAGGTGGGTCAAAAAGGATCTTGCTGTGATTTACGTCATAGAGTGTACATGCCTATGTTTTCCTCTAAGAGTTTGATAGTGTCTGGCCTTACATTTCGGTCTTTAATCCATTTTCAGTTTATTTTTGTGTATGGTGTTAGGAAGTGTTCTAATTTCACTCTTTTACATGTAGCTGTCCAGTTTTCCCAGAACCACTTATTGACGAGGCTGTCTTTACTGCATTGTATACTCTTGCTTCCTTTATCAAAGATAAGGTGACCACATGTGCATGGGTTTATCTCTGGGCTTTCTATCCTGTTCCACCGATTTATATTTGTTTTTGTGCCAGTACCATACTGTCTTGATGACTGTAGCTTTGTAGTATAGTCTGAACTCTGGGCACCTGATTCCTCCAGCTCCGTTTTTCCTTCTCAAGATTGCTTTGGCTGTTTGGGGTCTTTTGTGTTTCCATACAAATTGTGAAAATTTTTGTTCTAGCTCTGTGAAAAATGTCATTGGTAGTTTGATAGGGATTGCACTGAATCTGTAGATTGCTTTGGGTAGTATAGTCATTTTCATTGATTCTTCCAATCCAAGAACATGGTATCTCTCCATCTGTTTGTATCATATTTAATTTCTTTCATCAGTGTCTTATAGTTTTCTGCATACAGGTTTCTTGTCTCCTTAGGTAGGTTTATTCTTGGGTATTTTATTCTTTTTGTTGCAATGGTAAATGGGAGTGTTTCCTTAATTTCTCTTTCAGATTTTTCATCATTAGTGTATAAGAATGCAAGAGATTTCTGTGCATTAATTTTGTAACCTGCTACATTACCAAGTTCATTGATTAGCTCTAGTAGTTTTCTGGTATCATCTTTAGGATTCTCTGTATAGTATCATGTCATCTGCAAACAGTGACAGATTTACTTCTTCTTTTCCGATTTGGATTCCTTTTATTTCTTATCTAGTCGCCCTGCCCTCTACCCCAGGCCTTTGACCTGAATGCCTACTAATATACACAAGATACATTGACCAGACAGTGTACTCTGACAAGGAAGCACAGAATTATGAGGCCAGGCCACCACTCTGTCCACCTGATCCTTGAGCTACAACCACACCCAATTTCTGAATCTTCTCTTTAGATTCCATTACCACATATTATCTTGCCCAGCAGATCTTGTGGATGGTCAACGGAAGTGGTTGTATCAAGCCTAGGCTGTGGCTGTTTGATCTCCATGCTTCCTTCTCCAAGCTGTCCTAGAAGCTGAAGCAGAATTTCACCTGCACCTAGTTCACCCCAGAAAATCAGGAGACTGACACACTCATTGCTCTCTTCCCTAGGGAACACACCACAGATTCTCCCACATACCCAGGGAAGAGGCCACATGGAATTAGAGGCCAAAGGACAGAGGCTCAGACAGTTCAGACACTGTGAGCCATCACAGCATGATAAATCCAAAAGTCTCTCCTCTGGGGAGAGGTAAAGCAGGCTTGTTAAACCCCTCTGTGTTGTCCAGTGGAACTGAATTTCATAACCAAACAGATAGCACGTCATACCTTCACTAAATTTAAGATGATGATGGGGGAGCCAAACCTCTGAAGCATCTGGTCAAAGTGAAGGGCAGCCACATGGGCAAATGGATCTGCCTGATCCACTGGGGGGACAAAAAAAATGAGTAAGTACCAGAATGAAAACTGTAAAGAAAGAATAAAAGAAGTACAGTGTTTTGTCTTGCATTATAATGTTTAAAGAAATGCAATTCAACTAGTCTTCTGGTAGTTTCATGTCTCAAATTCCTCTCGAGCTTATCAATCATTCTTCATGTATTTATTGAATTTGAATGATTCTTACATTTCTGAATATAAGTAATTACATTTATAGTTTATAATATAAATAATTTACTAGTGGCCAAAATTAAAAATACTTATATAAAAGTTATTGCATAAAAATATTAGTAGTCCTTCTTAATAATCTACTTTTCAGTACTAAAACTTCATTAAAACCCAAGCATTTATGAGATTTCTGTGACAGTAGTTCACTATCTCTAAATGTGGGTAAGGAAGAGTTACTATTGAAAAAGACTGCTCCACGCACATGTAATAGGTGGCTTAGGCATCATAGTTGAAATGTCCTGAGACCAGTATAAGGGAACTGATCCTCTAACTTGCACATAAGAAGAATAACTTCCTGCAGTAAAAGACATGACAGAAGCGTCGCAGAGTATTTGTTCAGTTTCCACTTCATTTGCAACATCACCCTGGAAAGAAAGGTGCATTTAAAAATATTTTATATCCTTAGAATTTTTTTAATGGAAAAAATTTCAAGTACATAATGAAAATATAATTCCTAGTCTTAGAATGTTTTAAAAGAGGTAAATGTTGATCAACATTCAATGTGCATATTAAAAAAAGGAAAATCATTAAAATGCAATAAAGGAAGCAATTAAAAATAGCAGAGAATAGACACGGGAAAAATCAAATTAAATAGCTAATAATACAAGTAACAGAGAACAGCTTGAGTGATATAAATGGCAGAGAAGGGGACCAAAAAAATCCAATCACGTGAAATTATCCAGGAGGTTAGGAAGACCAGTGAAATACAAAAATTCAATTCTGAAGACCAAGGAGGAATAAAAGGACAAAAGAAAGAGTGAGATTCAAATAAAAGATGCCTGATGGAGAGAAAAAGAAATCTTGAGATAGCTTTACCTATAAAAATATATGATGATATGACAAAGAATAATTTTAGAGGCATTAATAATGTACCTGTTTAACCACCCTTGAAATATTCAAAAGTAAATAACAGAGTTGCAAAATTCTGTTTTTTTCTTAAAGCACCAGTTATAACTACGTTCATTGTTGATATAATTTTAAGAACAAATGTTGCTATTTTAAGGCAGGATCAAAACCCAATGTATTGCTCAATCTGTCTACTCAATCACACATCTGCCTAAGATTCAAGTTGTCTATTGCAA
This sequence comes from Kogia breviceps, assembly GCF_026419965.1. Lineage (NCBI taxonomy): Eukaryota > Metazoa > Chordata > Mammalia > Artiodactyla > Physeteridae > Kogia > Kogia breviceps. The sequence continues at coordinate 41,413,283 of NC_081322.1, read as the reverse complement.
AGAGAGACGGAACACTCAAAGGACATTACATGAGTGAAGGCAGGACAGATAAATTTGTTGTTATTTTCTAGGGGTGAGTAGAGAAGGAGTCTGTCTTGAGCCAAGCTAAAGCAGAGGGAAGGGGGTGAAGGGTTTCCCATGCCTTGCTCTACTCAGTCTTCTTATCAAGGATGCATCTCCAATGACTGATCCCCTCCATTTATTCCTTGGGTGGAGGTGCTTTGCTATTTTAGTCTCTCCACGAAATATGTACTACATTTTTTCATGTATTACAGAAATGACTCATCCTCCAAAACATTAGACATTTCATAACTCCCTAAGGTATTGCATAACTCTAAGATAGTTGATTTTTCAGAATATCTGTACATTAGTCATATTTCTCACAAGTTTCCGATACTCTAGAGAATTCATTATTCTCTTGATAATGTCCCAAACTAAGAAATTCCACTTTCTAAAATTCCACTTTGCTTCACCTGCCAGCAAAGCTGATGTAAAAAGTTAAACTGCCAGCAGTGTTGTTGTTTTCCCATCTTACCTCACAGCTTGCACCTCTCTTGAGAAAACGGGTCCCAGCAAACTTACTGGATCTTCGAGCTATTAAAGTGACATACACAGGTCGTCCATAGATCAACAGCTCTTGGAAATCAAGTTAAGGCTGTTTAGCATTCATGACTGTCACACCAAACCAAGAGAATCATTATACCCAATATACTTTGTCCAGGAGGTTAAAGAACACCAAAAAGCTCCACCCCAGAATGGAACAACAGTGGGTCTAACTGTCCTTTCCAATTATGCAGGTGTTAAGGCAAAAACGAACCTCACTAAGGAGTGGTTTCCATGAACTTCAGAGGAAATGGTAACCAGATGTAGGGTTATCGGCCAAGGGAAGACCTGTGGTCCCTCCTTATAGCCAAATATGGATGTAAACAGGTACAACTAATCCTTCCTTAGTCTTCAGAGACCATATACCTGCCAAAGTGAGCAAATGTCACTTGACAGGGTGTTTGAATTATGAAGCAATAGATAACTCTGAGGGAATGTAGTATAATACAGTGAGAACACCCAAATTTGTCACCTAACTGCGAAACTGAACACTGGGAACTGTTTAATCAAAATAAAGTTTATTAATTATGTCACCTTATTTAACTTTCTGAGCCTCCATTTCATCTTCTGTAAAATGGTATAAGTACTAAAAAAAAAAGTAACCAATTTTATTAGGTGGTTGGGAAGACTAGGTTAGGTGATGTGTGTAATGGTTCCTACTGCCTGGCCTATAGCAAACGTTCAGTAAATAGCAATGACCTTTATCTCATATAGACTTCCAGAATTCATTAAATGTTTGATAACTGGGAGACTGGAGTCAACATTTCAACTAAGGAGCTTTAAAATTATAATCTATGGTGCTATTCACTACTTTAAAAAAAAAACATTTATTGTACTTAATATATGCCAGGTCCTGAGTTAACTCTTGAGAAATACAAAACAGCTTAGAATTACCTTTCAGAAACTGTCTTTAGAAACTGTAGCACATTCTCTTTAGTGTCCTTGGTGGTGAAAACTGTGTGCTTTTACAGGTTGATTTTACTTTTGGAAGCAGAAAGAGTAATTCAGAGCCAAATCTCATCATGCAGTGAATGGTGAAGCAGATAACACCACTCACTGGTTGAAAATGATTATAAAGTAATGAGCCATTTCAAGTGTAGCACACAAATCTCACTCATCTTCATTCCAAAAGTCCTCTGCGTCTCCATCTAGCCTTTCCTTGCCCTCATTTGCCACAAAGAAGGCAGCACAGGTCCTCTTCAAGGCTAATCTCTCCAGCTCTACCCCCGACTCCACTCCTCCCCAAAGTTCTGATGCAAGACAGCATAATAGTGGTTCATCACATTCACCCACTTAATGGTCTCAAAACAACCACTCCTTTAAAGTTTTCACTCTAGGTTTTTTAAAAAACCTAGAACACAAGGAAGAATGTCAACTAGAAAGCAGGCTAGGTGCACAAATGCCCTACATGATCTCAAAAGGAGACAGGAAAAACCTAAACACCACTTCTGGAAAGAAGACACTGCCTTCCTAAACCTCATAACATAATAGCACATTCTTGAGCGGTTTTTCAACATAGCGAAATTAAAGGACAAAAGGTATTTATAAAATTGAACTCATCAGCTTAGCCCAAGGCTCACCCTATGTCTATTTAATCTATTATGCCCTAATCCAGACCTTCATTACATTTATGCCTGAACCACTGCAATCTTTTCCTAACAAGTGTCCCTTGTTCTAGTCTCATTTTACTTAATCTACCTTGAAAATAGCTATCCAGTCAAGCTTCCTAAGTACTAATTTGTATGTTACCCTCTTGAAAAAAATCTTTCAAAAGCTCCAGCACCAATCCCAAAGTCCTTGGTCCAACCACCAAAGCAATCTGGTGACTGGCAGTCTGACTCCCCCTAAATGATCTCCTTCCGACGACACTGTACCTCCCAGGGGTTTTATCAATATATACGAACCACAAGTACCCTCCCATGAACTCTTCCATCTCTACATTCATGGTGCTTCCCCAATCCACAATCTCATTGCCAAGGCCTGCCTTTTGACGGAGGCCAGGCCAAGTTCAACTTTTCCTGTGAGACTGCCCCATCCTCCCCACCTGTCAGGGATTCTGCTCCTTCTCTCCGGTAAGAATGATACTACCTGTATCACTCCTATGCACATAGCGTTTTCTTCCTTGTTATTTGTCTGTATACATAGTAGATCTGCATTCCTGTTTGTATTTCAACTACGTGGAATGCATAGGTAATTATAATCTATCTGTTGGATGCATAGATAATTGTAATCTTATAATTCATACATAGCTTTCTACAAACTGGTACAGCATAAGTTTAATAATATGTATCTTAATTTTTTAAAAAAAGGATACTTGACTGCCCACAGAACCCATGAATAATATACAGCAGCCAGTCACGATGGACAGTATTTTTAATTATATCCAGAAGTTCACCGTTCCACACGTACTTCATATAAGGCTCACTACAGATCCCAAATACACCTGAAAAATAAGAGTTGGTATGAGAAAGATAAGGAAATTGATTGACATTCATTTTTAAGTTCTTAAACTTTTGGTTTTAATTTCAAAATGCCTGATTAATATCATTGCTGTTTTCAGTAGACATAACTCATCTCATTGCCCAGAACACTGTGCTGATTCTGTACAAAGTTAAAGAAAACACACATTTTCTGATTTGTGAGTTTTTAACCTAAGAGAGAAGAAAACAGCTGGGAAATTATGGAGATGTGTACAAATACATGAATGAGGCCGAGAGGCAGCAAGGACAGCAGCTGGGAGCGTGGCTCTGGTGTCAGAGCGCCTGGGTCCAAATCCGAGCTCTTCCTCATCAGCAGGGTGACAGGTGTGACCAAGAGGGTCACTTACTCCCAGTGCCCCTGTTTCCTCAGTTGTGCCTGTATCATGGGATTGTTATAAAGATGAGATAAGTTGATAATGCACATAAAGTGCTCAGAACAAGTCTGGTGTCTTACTGATACTTCCATAAGTGGTAGTTGTTATTATATCAAACATTTTCTATACAACAAAACTAATTTCATCAAGCATGATTTCAGGATATCCAAATAAATTTATTAAACATCAATGAGTTTTACAAAACTTACATAAAGTACAAAATAAGAAACAAGTACATTTAAAAGATAATGGCTTAAAAGATTGTTAACAGTTCTGGATAGAGGCAGTCAATACTCTTCAAAACATGTATGTTAAGAGTGTTTATATACTATGACAAACACTTTGGTTTTATTCATAAAAACTAAGCCTTCTCTACCTCTTCAATGACATTACACTGAGCATGAATAATGGATTGGAGTCCTGTCTTTGTCACTTACCAGCTCTGTGACCTTTGGCAAGTTACTTAACATCTCAGAACCTCAATTTTCTAAACTGTGAAATGATGGTACTACTCACCGCAGAGATATTATTCAGATTAAAAAAATAATATATGCAAAGTGACTAACATGCTGCCTGACACATTAGAGATTCTTAAAAAATGTATTATTTTCCTTTTCTACCTACCCCGATACCTATTACCCTCACCCTCTCTTTCCTATCAGTTTTCCCCTGTGTAGTAGAATAACGCATCCCTCTCCTACAGAAAAGATGTCTATGTCCTAATCACCAAAACCTGTGAATATGTTATGTTACAATGGCAAGAAGGAATTAAAGTTGCAGATGGAATTAAGGTTGCTAATCAGATGACCTTAAGATGGGGAGATTATTCTGAATTGTCCAAGTGGACCCAATGTAATCACAGGTCATCGTAAGTGAAAGGGGGAAACAGGAGTGTGAGCGTCAGAGTGATGTAATGTGGGAAAACCCTTGGCCTGCCATTGCTGGCTTTGAAGATGAAAAGGGCAAGAATATGGATTTTTCCCTAGGGTCTCAAGAAAGGAATGCAGCCTTGCTGACACTCTTAACTTTAGTCCACTGAGACCTCTTTTGGACTTCTGATTTCCATAAGATAGTAAATTTGTATAGTTTTAAGTCACTGAGTTTGTGGTAATTTCTTATAGCAGCTATAAAAACCTAATACAGTTATTCATATCTATCAAGTAGAACTGCTTGATAGAAAAAAATTAAGTAGCTTTCAGAGGCTTAATTCAGATCCCAGAACAGATATTCAAATTCAGATGTGAGATGAGACATAGTGCAAATTTAGTAATACTTTTAGCTCTTCTATTACTAAGTATGATATTTAGAAGAAATGACGTGACAAATATTCAGGCACACATTATTTTACCCTCCACCTGTCTCTACTGGCACAGGTTACAATCCAGATGTCTGAACCATGGCAAGTTTCCGTGATCTAGATGTTTTGGGGTAGGGAGGGTGCACTGGGTTTGGCCTTAGCTCAAGAGATATTCAATCTAATAAACTAACAAGAGTCAAGGCAATAACAGAGATGGCATTCAGTCTAAGTAACAGTCTAAGTCTTCTTAGAGTGGACCAGAACCTTTGGCAAAATGCTAACAGTACAGCCTCTTTGTGTGTCCTGTAAGGACAAACCTTCTGGAACTTACATTCTACCTCTGCACTCACGTCTCCGTCACTATATAGAAGTCGCACTGAGGAAGGCACCCAAAGACACTACTGACTTTTTATGTTTCCATAGTAAGCCCAATTCAGCTAAACTGTCTTAAGTCTGAAGCAATTCCTTCACAACATTAACTCTAGCAATGTCTCTGGCTTTAGATTTCTAGACCAACCCCCAAATCTAGGGATAAAGGTACCAATTCTATTCTGTGACTCGTTAGTCCCAGTAGTCCAGGGTCACCCTAGACTAGTCACACACAGGTCCTGCAGTAATCCCACAATGGTCCTGACAGAAGCAGGGCTTATGAGGGACCAGAGGGGCAAGCTGAGACCAATCAAAGTCAGAACAGCCTCTGACCTATTGCAATGGCTCCTCTAGACATTGGCCTTGTGATCTTAATCTCTAGGCCTGAGTTTCCTACTTAGCCTTTATTTCTTTCAAAGTAGCATTATACCTACTGAGCAGAGTTTTTATGAGGATTAGAGATACAACATATAAATGTCTAGGATGCAATAGGCAAGCCATGGTAACTGTTTTCTAAAACTCAACCCGTATACAATTGGTCTCTATGAAGAAAAATAAGGTGGTGGTGTGTATTCTCCAATACTTAAAAAGAAAATTCTCCATTCAGAGACTAAACTGAATGTATTCCATAAAAGGTGCATGAAATTTTGCTAGAAAACATCAGTATACAATTTTCTGGCTTGCCCACAAATGAAATTCATTTGGTGATGCACGATCTCTATAAAAATGAATTGGTCAAGTTCATATACCTGAAACAACCTGATATAAGGACAAAGAGCAAAGAGGAAAGGAGAAATATGAGGGAAATGTGAGTGAATTTAATGAGATGCTGTTTCACAGATGCCACATTAACATATATTGGATGTGCTGAAAACCACCTACCGCTTCCACCCTGTGTAATTAACCCTTCATCTTCAAAGATGTCGAAACTCTCCTGGCGAGTCTGGGTCGTTTCTGACTTTAACATCTCCAGGGGCATACGCAAGACAGTGAGATTATACTGAAGTGAATGGGACAAATCATAGCTGTAACTGAGAAAAGAACTAAAAATTAATAAGAATTAGAAAAGCAAAACATATTTCATAGTCTTGGCTCCCAGAAGGAATTAAAACCTATGAACTAAACTACTTAGCACCTGTTAGTTTCCTTGAAAGCAATGCTATACAAATAAGCACATTAAAACACAGTAAACCATGAATATAATTGGAAATTTAAAAATCACTGCATGACTTAGGCATTTGCATAACTAGAAATATACAATACAATGTGAGTAACCTACATTAATTGATTTACAATGTGCATTTTTTGCTTCACGCTGAAATTAATCTAACTTCAGGGCCTTGTACAAAGGGGTCACACCCTCATATATATCTGAATGGAGTATTAAAAATGTTACAATATCCACTGCAATGGTGCATGGTCTGTACTCTAGTTTACCTATGAATGAAGAGAATTCTATTAATTATTACTGGTGGTACCATAACTGACTTAGTAATAAAACAAGAATAAGCAAATAACACAAGCCATCATGGTAAAATATGTTTGAAAAGCATAACAGTCATCCAAAAAATTGTAACAGTCTGTGCAAACAATATTTGCACAAAATTAACAATTTTTATAAGTATCTCTAGCTATATATTTTTAGCACAGAATTTCAGACAGTATCTAGAATTCTTTAGGTTTATACAAATTTGTAAGTATTTTAGTCATATTTTAAGATGGTTACAATTTTGTCTGGGGACTCACACACATATTTTTTCTTCCTTAATTTATTATCAAATTTTGATTTACTATTTATTTCTTTGAAATTGAAATATTTCATCTGTGAAATTAAATTTTACCACATTTGCTTGATAGAGCCATTAGTTTTACTAGCATCTAATCTCACAGGGGTAAAATCTGTATTAAAAAGTTGGTTTTTCAATCGCATTTACAAGAGCATGAAGAATACTTAGGAATAAATTTAACAAAGGAGGTAAGAGATCTGTACACTAAAAATTATAACACATGGATGAAAAAAATAAGACACAAATAAATGGAAAGATATCCAGTGTTCATGGAACAGAAGAATATTGTTTAAATGTCCATACTACCCAAAGCCATCTATAGATTCAATATAATCCCTATCAAAATTCCAATGACATTTTACACAGGAATAGAAAAAAAACAATTCTAAAATTTGTATGGAACTACAAAAGACTCCTAATAGCCAAAGCAATCTTAAGAAAGAAGGACAAAGCTGGAGGCATCAAACTTCCTGATTTCAAACCTTACTGACAAGCTATTGCATTCAAAACAGTGTGTTACTGGGGCTTCCCTGGTGGTGCAGTGGTTGAGAGTCCACCTGCCGATGCAGGGGACACGGGTTCACGCCCCGATCCAGGAAGTTCCCACATACTGCGGAGCGGCTAGGCCCGTGAGCCATGGCGGCTGAGACTGCGCGTCCGAAGCCTGTGCGCCGCAACGGGAGAGGCCACGGCAGTGAGAGGCCCGTGTACCGCAAAAAAACAAAACAAAACAAAACAAAAAACAGTGTGTTACTGACATAAAGACACCTAGACCAATGGAATAGAATTGAGAGCCCAGAAATAAACCCACTCTTATATAGTCAACTAATATTTGACAAGGGAGCCAAAAAGACTAATGAAGAAACAATAGTCTCTTCAATAAATGGTGCTGGGAAAACTGGACAACCACCAGAAGAATGAAATTGGACCCCTGTATTACACCACTCACAAAAAGTTAACTCAAAATGGATTAAAGCCTTAAATGTTAAGAACCAAAACTATAAAACTATTAAAAGAAAACATAGGAGAAAATTTCCTTGACACTGTTCTTGACAAAGATGTTTTTTGGATATGACACCGAAAGAGCAAGCAACAAAAGCAAAAATAAACAAACTAAAAAGCTTCAAACTAAAAAGTTTCTGCACAGGGCTTCCCTGGTGGCGCAGTGGTTGAGAATCCGCCTGCCAATGCAGGGGACACTGGTTCGAGCCCTGGTCCGAGAAGATCCTACATGCCGTGGAGTGGCTAAGCCCGTGCGCCACGACTACTGAGCCCGCGTGCCATACTACTGAAGCCCACGCACCACAACTCCTGAAGCCCGCGCACCACAACTCCTGAAGCCCGTGCGCCTAGAGCCCGTGCTCTGCAACGAGAAGCCACTGCAATGAGAAGCCCGTGCACCGCAACGAAGAGCAGCGCCCACTCGCCGCAACTAGAGGAAGCCCGCGTGCAGCAACAAGGACCCAACGCAGCCAAAAATAGATAAATAAATTTATAAAAAAAATAAAAATAAAAAAATAAAAAGTTTCTGCACAGAAAAAGAGAGTCAGCAAAATAAAAAGGCAACTTATGAAAGAAAATATCTGCAAACCATCTCACTATTAATGGGTTAATAGCCAAAATACATAAGTAACTCATGCAACTCAACAGCAAACATACAAATAATCCAATTTTTAAATGGGCAAAAGACTTGAACAGACATTTTTCCAAAGAAGACATACAAATGGGCAACAAGTGCATGAAAAGTTGCTCAACATCACAGTAGAGAAATGCAAATCAAAACCGCAATGAGATATTACCTCATACCTATTAGAATGACTATTATAAAACAAAAAAACAGTAAGGGTTGGCAAGGATGCAGAGAAAAGAGAACCTTTTGCACTGCTGGTGGGAATGTAAATTGGTGCAGCCACTATGGAAAACAGAATGGAGGTTCCTCAATAAATTAAAAATAGGGCTTCCCTGGTGGCTCAGTGGTTGGGAATCTGCCTGCCAATGCTGGGGACACGGGTTCAAGCCCTGGTCCAGGAAGATCCCATATGCCGTGGAGCAACTAAGCCCATGTGCCACAACTACTGAGCGTGCGCTCTAGAGCCCGCGAGCCACAACTGCTAAGCCCCGTGCCACAACTACAGAAGCCTGTGCGCCTAGAGCCCACGCTCTGTAAAAAGAGAAGCCACCGCAATGAGAAGCCTGCGGACTGCAACGAAGAGTAGGCCCCGCTCGCGGCAACCAGAGAAAAGGCCGCGCACAGCAATGAAGACCCAACGCAGCCAAAAACAATAAATAAATAAAATTAAATAAATAAATTTTTTAAAATTTTAAATAGATTACCATATGATCCAGCAATCCCATTTCTGGGTACATATCCAAAGGAAATGAGATCACTATCTCAAAGAGATATCTGCTCCCCCACGTCCACTGCAGAATTAATGACAAGAGCCAAGACATGGAAACAACCTGACTCCATTAACAGATGAATGGATAAAGAAAATGTGGCATATATAAATACTGGGGTATCATCTGGCCATAAAAAAGGAAATCTTGCCTTTTGCAACAACATGGATGAACCTGGAGGGCATTATGCTGAGTAAAATAAGTTAGACAAAGACTATGTTCTCACTTACATGTGGAATCTTAAAAAGCTGAACTTATAGAACGAGAGAGTAGAATAGTAGTTGCCAGTGGCAGAGGGAGGAATGGAGAAATGTTGGTCAAAGGGTACAAACTCTTAGCCATAAGATAAATAAGATCTGGATATCCAATGTACAGAGCATGATAACTATAATTAACAATACTGAATTATATACTTGAAATTTGTTAAGGGAGTAAATCTTAAATGTTATCACTACACGCACACACACACACATACACACAATCACAACTGTGTGATGGGATGAAGGTGTTAACTAACCTTATTGTGGTAATCATTTTGCAATATATGTATGTATCTATACATGTATCAATCATCACATTGTACAACTTAAACTTTATTTCAATAATATCTCAATAAAGCTGGGGGGTGGAGAGAAGCTGGGCTTTTACTTTTAACAATCAATTCTTCCTGCTTTATTCTAGCTGAATCATAACACTGTAGTATAAGCTTTTCAGAATTCTATAACCTCATATTTTTACTTATGGAATGACTTGTTCAGAACTCAGTATGGGGATGCAGACAAAGTTGAAAACTGTGAAGCAGGAGACCATTTCTAACAGTACCACTGAGCTTCAGTAATAACTCACAGAGACTATAATTAAGCAATAAAGGCTGAAAAGCAAATGATGGAAACAAATACAACGGAAATATACTTTCAATAAACATTGGTGGAAGCAAAAATTATTTCTTTAGGAGCCCTTCACTATACTATTGCTAAATTAATTGTCTTCGGTTTCACATCAATGAAGACATAATACACTCTACACAGTAGACAAGTTTTTCTTTATTTCATAAAGAAATGGTTAACTATACTAACAGTTTAAAAATAAATTTAAAATAATGCAAAGTACCCCAGAAGTATGTAACACCAATAGCTACAACACTCTGGGTCCTCTTCTAATCCCATGACTCAAGTCCTTATTGCTATATGCTATTTTATGTTCTACTTTTGAGTTTGGACATTATGGCTGATAGAAAGTTATTAGGCTACATGGAAAATTCTATTTACCTGGCCTACATATTGGTCACAACATCAGTGGTATAATATTTTATCATGATGCTCTGCTATAATTTGCTTGCTTATTTTTCAATTATCGATATTTGGGTTGTCCCTGTGTTGGTTGGTTTGCTTGTTTGGGCCATGATAAATAGAGAAACTATTAATGTCCCTTTACAAATAAGGATTAATATTTTCTCTCCTGATTTATTACCTTCAGGCATATTTTCATATATACTTAATGCTACGTTCCTCTCCAGGAAAGTTAGTAATTTACAATGCCAATAGCGGTATGTTGGTATTTCAACAGTTCTTCCTATTTTGAATTTATTTTTACCTAATTTTGCTAGATTGTTAAATTGAAAACTGTGAAACTGTTACAACTCTGTATATAGATTGAATGCAGATTTCATTTTTGTTGTTCAAAACTAAAAAATAAGAATATTTCCTTAAAATCCTAATGAAGATGATTTTTATAGTGAGAATAATTACAATTTATCCATTCAAAATTTCAAATATCAGATTTTTAAAAGGAGGAAATACTTGTATTTGTACTATTTTAGATGAAAAAAAATTGGCTATTTAAAAAAAAAGAATAACTGAAGTACTACTGATTCTGTTTTTACCCTATGGAAAATTATATGAACATTTAAGAGACTGATAAGAGCAAAGCAAAATTCAGCTCAAACATACCTAAAGTAAAAATTGCTGGACAGGTCCACATTTTGAAATATTCGTAGATACCTAAAAAAAAAAAATGATGACTACAGTTAACAACCTGATGACTATAGTTACCAGTGCTATATGATATACATGAAAGTTAAGAGAGTAGATCCTGAGTCCTCATAACAAGGAAAGAAATTTTCTTCTTTTTTTTTCTTTTTATTGTATCTATATGAGACGACAGATGCTAACTAAACCTACTGCAGTAATCGTTTCACAATATATTATATCTAAGTCAAACCATTATGCTGAACACCTTAAACCAACACAGTGATGTATATCAATTTTACCTCAATAAAACTGGGGGAATAAATGACAAAAAAAAACCCCAAAGCATATTGCATTCACTCAACACCATTATTTGTTCATAGCTTAACATATACACATATATACATTTATATTTGTAACTACATTCATTGAAACTGAGAAATTCAATCCATAACCGGAGAAGAGATTTCATCTGGAGCAATTTCTAAGTATCCTGATCATCACTTGAGACCCTTAACTTTACTTTGACCATTTCCTCATCACTGATTATGCCAGAGAGGGAAAGTCATGCCCTTACATACATAGGGTGCTTAGACTTTGGGCAAGACAGAAGTAAATACTGTTCTTGTTTTCACAATATGCTTTGAGGTTGGAGAGAGTGGAGGAACAAAAACAAGCACAAATGTTTGTGGGTCACCATAATTTTAAGCTGCAAAGTTTTAAACTGAAAAAAAAAAAGTGCAGGATAAAATGTCCATGTATCTACCACTCAGGATTAATAAATGTTAACACTTTTTCATATTCATTTCAACATTTTAAAGACATTGATCACAAATAGGTATTGAATTTGTCATATATATATATATATGAAAAAATATATATAAATATAAATACACACAAACACACACATTTTTTGGCCACGCCGTGCGGCTTGCGGGATCTTAGTTCCCCAACCAGGGATCAAACCTGTGCCCTCGGCAGTGAAAGCACGGAGTCCTAACCACCGGACAGCCAGGGAATTCCCTCAAATATATTTTCTACATATATTAAGATAATCATAATTTTTCCCAACAATATTTTAACATGGTGAATTGCTCTAGAAACTTTTATAATGTTGCTACAACCACACATTAGAGGGGTAACCTCTACTTATCATTTTGTATGAAATGTTTTACAGTACTTTATTTCCTAATATCATACCAAACATTTTTACTTAAATGCATTATTGCATTACATAGTTTTGTTAAGTATGTAAAAGTTTACCTATCCAGTAATAGTATAAGTCCACCTATAACAAGCTATTAATATAATTGTATCTTATTCTGGATTATTCCATTTACTATACAATATTAATCACAAGATAAGTTCACTCTTTAAAGATAGTCATATCACTATACAGAAGAACGTAATTTGTTTTACTATTCTCAGCTAAAGAATCGTAAAGATGAGGCTTATAAACCTCTTCAATTTTTCCCCATCCCTTGGATTTATATGCACTGGCCTGATTCACTTTTTAAAATTAATTTATTTTTTATTGAAGTACTGTTGATCTACAATGTTTCAAGTGTACAGCAAAGTGATTCAGTTATATATATATATATATATATATATATATATACACATACACACACATATATGTATATATATACTCTTTCAGATTCTTTTCCATTATAGGTTACTACAAGATATTGAATATAGTTCCCTGTGTTATACAGTAGGTCCTTGTTTTTTATCTATTTTATATATAGTAGTGTATATCTGTTAATCCCAAATTCCTAATTTATCACCCCCCCCCTCCCCTCTGGTAACCAAAAATTTGTTTGTGTCTGTGAGTCTACTTCGGTCTTGTAAATAAGTTCATTTGTATCATTTTTTTAGATTCCTCTCTGATTCACTTTTATTCAATATACTATGCCTGCCTATAAGCTACAAGAGACATAATTTTTTTCAGTTAGTATAAGACAAAAGTCCACTCTATCGGGTAAACTCTATTTACCCTTGTGTAAACAAATTATTTTTTAAATACTCCACTTCCAAATACCAAAGACAATGTCACAAAGGTCCAGAAAACCACTATCTAAGAGGGTCTTAAACAAGAGAGCCACACCACCTTTAAATTCCGGTTCATGTATCTAGAACAACACTATGAAAGTACTGAGTGTAATTAAAATCTAAACTGTTACCTTCCCTAAAAACTTATAAGCATGTCTAACTTTGTTCCATTTTAACCTTTATAATATTAAAATAAACCAATTCTAGTCTTTTCTCTGTCATTTTATTAATTTATTAATAGCCTTTCCCCACATGCCCAAGGTTCCAGTAATTTCCCCCCAAAACTTTTTAAAGGTTTCAAATCCATAGAAAAATTGGGGGAAAAAATAGTGTAACAGCAGTATATCCTTCACCTGAATTCACTGTTGAACATTTCTCGTTATACATTTATACACACATACATTCTCTCTTTAAATACACATGTACATTTTGTTTTTCTAAACCATTTACAGTAAGTAGCAGACATGATGAAACCTCAGTCCTAAATATTTTATTATATATTTATTATGAACAAGGACAATCTCCTGAGTAACCACAATATCATTATACACCCAAAATTTAATACTGATCCAATATCCCCTAGTATATAGTCCATATACAAACCACTCCAGTAGAGTCCTTTATAGCTCTGTGTGTATGTGTGTGTGTGTGTGCGCATGCGCACGTGTACATGAGCATACACGCACGTTTTAATCCAGGATCTAACAGAAATTCAAGTGTTGCACTTTGTAATGTCTATTCTAAACTCTAGAACAACTCTGGCTCTTCCTGTGTTACACGACATTGACATTTTTGAAGGGTCCAGGCCAGTGTCTTACAGAAAGTCCCACAATATAGACTTATCTGATTATTTCCTCATGCTTAGATTCAAGTTAAATATTTTTAGTAAGAAAACTACACAGGTAGTGGGTGTCCTTCCCATTGCTTCATGTTAAGAGGCAAATAATGTCAGTTTTGTCTCATTATTAGTGATGCTAAGTTTGATCATTTGGTAAGTATGTTTGTCATTTTTTTCTCTTTGTAAATAATAAAGATAGTTATGGAGTATGTTATGTTGAGACTAAGTGAATATCTGTTCCTCAACAATAACCTCTCACCTAATGGTTTTAGGAGCCATTGTTGATTCTTGCCCAAATCAATTGTTTTAATGAAGGGTTTTTAATAGCCCTTGAACAAAAGCTATAGCATTCTGAGCCAGTATTTTACACCTTAACATAACATTTATAATCTTTTGACTATGTTTTATTTTCTAATTGGTCTACCAGGTAAAAAAGTAGCAGTTACCACCAGTACATACCTAGCTTCATCAGGATGAGTAATCCGTACAGAATCATTGGGTATATAGATCATATTTGTATCTTCAATCTTATATATTGCATGACCTCCAATATCTGCCATCTTCCTCCTTTTGGTTATTAACACAATATAATAGCCTTCTAAAAACCTGACAAAACCTACACAACAAAAAAAGAAAGATAAATACATTTCTTAAACTTAGTAATGCTTTTAGATACATGTTTAAAAGGCAAAAAATTTTTGACACATTTCCTACTTTATTATTTCTATGATTTACAGCCATACAAGTTTTCGGTTGTCTTAGAATTATTCTCTAGAAATATTTATCTCACTTAAAAATATTGCTCTAAACAACCTGATTAAAGAAAGACCACATGTATTAATGTTCAGTAGCACTAAGTTCTCAGCAACACACTAGTTACCACACAATCTTGGTTAAAAATGTTCTGGCTCCCAGAACTTTTGCTTTGGGTGTTAAAACTAACTCTCTTGTCAGTTGTGGGGAGAGGGAGGGGAACACTTCTGAACCGGTTACGTGAGGAGCTCAGCAGAGCCTCTCCCCAATGAAACAACCACAACTGGTAAAAATTATAAAAACAAAACAAAACATTGAAAGTTTCTGGAAATTCTCCAGAATGGAGATACAATGGCATACAGCAAATGGAGAAACATTTATTCAAGAAAATCTACTAGACCTTGGAAAGAAAAGCAAGTCTGTGACATACGAACCATAATTTGTTTCCCTTCTACACCCTTCTCCCAATTCAGTGGGACAGAATATCCAGTCCCAGCAGGTGTCGCCAAAAAAACCAGTACCCCTTCCTCCCTCCCCAGCTCTCAGTCTAGAGCCTTGGTTTTTGCTCAGGAGGTGCAGGGCACCAGCATTTCCCATTCCTTCCAGCTCTGTGCTGCAGACGCTCTATTCCAGGCAAACACATCTGAAACTGGGGGCTCCTTTCTTCTACCCAGTCCTACTTGTAGAGTGGAGGCTTTACTCCAGCACAAATACTGGATCCCATCACCCCCACTCACTGACAGAGTGAGTCAGATACGGTCACTTACAGCTGACTGCCCATCAGAAACAGAAGAGGCCAGAAGGCTGTGGGATAACATATTCAAAGCACTGAAAGAAAAACTCAACCAAGGATCTTATATATAGCGTAACCATTTTTCAAAACTAACTTTCTTATGTGCATGTGTGGGTGTACTCACTCGCTCTCTCTCTCTCTCTCTCTCTCTCTCTCTCTCTCTCTCTCTCTCTCTCTCTCTCTCTGAGTGTTATACTCTATAAAGCTTGAGCTAGGATCTTGGTGCTATAAATGGTTGCTCTAGAATTGGCAAATACCCATTGTCTGTGTCTTGTTATTCTTAACTGACAAAAAAGAAAATTAGTAATTGAACATATTAACATAAATGAACCAAAATATATAAAAGACACCTCAGGGATTTTATGAACCTGGCTATTTCTATTAAAACCATGAAAAATACTTATATTTCAGAGATCCACAAAGCACATTTTAAAAAAATGTTCGTTTATGCTCCTCCCCACCTCCCCTTGGAGACTAGCTAAAAATTCCCTGACTGAAGCTAAAGGATTTAAGATAGGAGAAAAAGCTAATGTCAATCTCATTAAAAGCAAGTTAGGAAGCAGTTATCCTTTGAGAAGGCTAAAACCTACAAAATTAAGGGTCTTGGGAGCAGCATAAAAACACCCCAAAAAGAGAATCTAATTGGCTTTAAGTAATAAATATTCCCAAGATGAATGAATTTCCCCTTTGTTCTTGCTATATATTTACTTTTTATAGAAAAGAAACCCTCTCTATAATAATTTCTCCCAACCTTCATTTCAACTGAATTTTAATTTTATGTTTTCAGCTCTATTTATTTCATTGTACATGTCCCTTCATAATTTTGATTAAGTAAATATACTGCACAAAAGAATATTTTCTACCAGCATAAAATGCTTTCAGCATATTATGAGATTATTTTCTTTTTCCTTTTTACTACCAGTTGGAAACGTCACTCCTTTTTAAAAGGTTCCTATCAAATATAACCAACAATTAAAAGGCTTCAGCTTGGCATAGACCTCTGTCAAGAGTCAGCCTAATCATCGTTTTAACATACTGAAAACCAGAACAAGTTTTTTCATCTTCATTCTATGTACTTCTGATCCCAGACCAATTTCCCTGAGTATTTCCCAGATGCCTAGATGACTGTCATCATGCAAAAGTGATTTCTCTCTCTCCGAGTAGAGAAGGCTGTGTCATTTTAGTTGGACACCAAGCAAAGTAAATAAAAAAGGACAGTGTGAGAGGATGGAGTGGTGTGGAGTTCTGGTGGCTGGAAAGGACCCACAAGCCCACCAACAGGGAAGAGGGCAGTATCCTGCTGGGAGGTCACGTGTCAGCTAGTCACTATCTTAAAAGCCTTCAGGGAGAACAGCACTCTGGCAGAGAAGTATCAAAAACCACAAGGGGGGCTTCCCTGGTGGCGCAGTGGTTGAGAGTCCGCCTGCCGATGCAGGGGACACGGGTTCGTGCCCCGGTCCGGGAGGATCCCACGTGCCGCGGAGTGGCTGGGCCCGTGAACCATGGCCGCTGAGCTTGCGTGTCCGGAGCCTGTGCTCCGCAACGGGAGAGGCCACAACAGTGAGAGGCCCGTGTACCGCAAAACAACAACAAAACCAAAAATAAACCCACAAGGGACCAAAGTGACTCTCTAACACCAAATTTACTGTTCCCTTACTAGTCTGAGGCTCACACTTTATTGTTGTTTTCCCTGTATCTTGGATCTGCAATCTATTTCTAAGGGTGTTGCTTTAAAGAACAACTGAGTCCATCACTTAGTCTGCTATAACGACACATTGTACTAAAAGCTTACAAGAGTTTCTTCTGACAGGAGACACAAGCAGAAAAAGGACATATATCCAAAGGGGCTGGATGGTCACAGAGCTGAGAGTAGTAAGGACTACAGGCCACCAGCCACCGACTCCGTCCGAGTGCCCCAGGACCAGATAAAACAACTACGTGAGGGATGCTCATGATCCCATCCAGTGGCCTCCCAAGCCTCCTGCTGGCTGCCAAATAACAATGGAGCAGGTCAGAAAAGGGCAAGGTAGCTACAGGACAGGATCGATCCATGTCTGGGGACCAGTAATGGTCCCTGAGCTTTTGGTACCAGCCCACGAAAAGACAAGTAAACGAATTGAAAGTAAGGGTTTAGAAACATCTGAGTTCATGATCAATGAACTTGCCTTGAACAGGCAAGACTAGTTTGGGTATTACTGAACTTATGTGATGAGTCACATGTGGCCCAAGTTGAAGGCAAGCTCTGCACAGTGGGATCTTGTGTTGGTCTGTGACACATTTCTGGAAAAAAAAAATTGGTCCTTTACTACACATAGTTGAGAAGCACTGCTCTAGATTCTTATAGATTATGAATTAAATGAACCACAATAGCAGTCCAAAACATCCTAGCCAAAGTACTATTCACAAATTAGGCATGCTGAAAAAGTTGAGAGAAAATATTTCAGTCACAGAAGACAACCACTCTAGTCCTTTCACACATGTATTATTTTGACAACCAGACTATACATTTTCCAAACATAAGCATTTTGTGTTTTGCTATTTCAGTAGCCCTCATTATTTCTAAGGCAGTTGCTATTTCAGTAGCCCTCATTATTTCTAAGGCAGTACTAGACAAATCATAGCCTTTTATTTACTTCCTATTTACTCTTAAAGATTCTCAGTTTTATTTACATGGTTGAACTAGAATACATAAAGTGCATTGCCCTGAAAATAACAAATGCTTACTCAGTACATTACTGTGTCACTTTACTGGTAGGTTAGTCTTTTCAGTGACTTCACCATCCAAGGACAGTCTCAAAGAGGCCTCAAATTGCGAGAGAAATTGCTACCACAATACCTAAGAATGCCACCTAAGAGAAACATGGAGACACCTTCAGCCCTTACCCAAAGTTTATTAACTAATACTTCTGTATAAAATGAGTATCTGGTTATAAACTTGGTCATCAATTGATTAAAATAAAGCTTTGGTTTTACAAGCTTAGTTATCAACAGATTTAAAGTGAGGCAAGGATGAATTGGGAGATTGGGATTGACATATGTACACTAATATGTATAAAACAGATAACTAATAAGAACCTGCTGTATAAAAATAAACAAAATAAAATGAGGCAAGGAATACTGCTAAAAGCAAATATGTCCAGAACAATGAAGAATGATGAAAGTACCATTACAACAACACAGTACAGCATCTAGAGGCCACTTGTAAAGGCAAACTGCCCACTACAACTCCAGAACACCCAAGGGCAGCTATTTTTAAACACAGTTCAATAACTGATCTTCAATTCGTTATACTTAATCATCAAGGAAGGTTCAATTTTGAATAATTAACCCTGGCTAATGAGGCATTCAATATTACATACACTTTAGGAAATTTCCATTTTAAAAAGTTATAATAAAGTATCTGCATTTAAAGGAATGAATTTAACCTATTAAGTAACTAATTAAGCCTACTGTATTTGAGACACATTTTACTTACAAGTTTTTTTTCTTTAACATATAAGTAACACTTAACGTGGAATTTAACACATATGGAATGTATGGAATTTAAACACATGAACTCACATGACATACGACGACATGCACACGCCCACAAACAGGTACCCATTAAACACGAAACCTCAAGGGATTTGTCAAGACTGAGCAGAAGGTACAGAGAAGGGGCCAGTCCTATGGAGAGGAAACCAATCACACCTACCACTCTCAACTTTCCCTGGCAGCCGCCTAAGGCACAAAATGCGCCTAAATGGATTACACATGAAGGGCTATGAGAGCACACCGAGAAAAATGAACTTCAAATACGGCGCTACATGCATAATCAAAGTCTCAACAAATATAGGGTCACCAAATAGAAAGCACTAATCAGAAAAATGAACATAAGAGAATATGAAACTATATAGCATAGTTCAGACCATATTAATTTTGTTAACATCTATAGACACTAATCACTCAGTCAATATTGCATACAGTCCAGTAGGTTTAAGAAGCAGAGAGATAATTTTGTAAGTGTTAAAAAAAAAAAAAAAAAAAAGACTCAAGATAAGGCTCTGCCAACAGGGAAGCTGAGATACAACTGCCCTCTGCTTGGCTTCCAAGGTCCCAGTGACCTGGCCTCACCCAACTACTTGCCAGCATCCCAGGACCCATGGGCATCTTCATGCCCGCACCTCTGCTGTTGCCCCTACTGGAGCTCTCTCCTCCCTTCCCCACATCCATCCAAACCTTGCTTCTCCTTCAGGGTCCAGCCTGAGTCTCATCATCTTCAGGAAATCTTTCCTTGTCATTCCAGGTCCAAGAAGTCTACCTCTTATGTAATCTCCAATACCATTTACCTTTGACTACACAGCTGGGCTCTTAATTCCAATCCTGGAGTTGTTTTCATATGCACTGGGTTTTGTCCCCCATCCTAGTCCAATCATCTTAAGACTCCCCGGGACAAACCCATGGTAGAGCAAAGACAGGTTTACTGCCCCACTAAGGACAACACACCAGAAGAACTGTGGGGCATCTCACAAATGCCCCACAAGCCAGACCACAGACTACTTAAAGGCCAAGGCCATTTCTACATTTGTTCATGAATAAATAAAGGTGTTATTATAGGATCTGGGGACACGATTAGGTAAAATTTAAACAAAGAGACTCAAACCAAAGCAAGACTGCATGTAAAGAGATAAACATCAAGTCTAGACTGTGAAGCAGACTCGTGGTCTCATTTCTTTGAAAGCAATAAAGTTAGCAGAGCTGTAGACTGCTGTGTCCAGAAACCCCTTATCTGAAACTCTGCATGAGTTGTCAATCAAGGCTGCTTCTCTGTGTCAAAATGACCTAGCTCATCCAGGCAAGAGGGGCATGTTTTCTCTTACTGACACAATTTTAAAGAGCAAAGTTTCTGATAGTCTGTGATTTTAGAGAACAAAGTTTCTCAGTGAGTAAGAAAGCAGTTGTCATTCAGAGAAAGGGGTTACGACACTTTACACTGTAGCATGTCCTTGGGAGAAATTCCTCTTAATTTAAAAGCTGGTTTTACCTGTATCTGTTTTTCCAGCTGATGTTTACAGTCCAAGTCAATTTTTACTTTTTCATTCCTTGACAAGACAGACTCCTTAAAGTTCCAAACTATCGCTACATTTGTTCCTATCCTACACAAAACTGAACACAGTCCTAAGTACATAGCAGATGCTATATAAAGGCTGTTTGATACTTGGCTGATAGATAATTCAGTTTTAAACAACCAAAGCCACAGAGGATGGGTCATATTTATAAACCTATATAAAAATAAGCCTTGCAAACTATCTTCAAGGAGTCTATGTAGGAAAAAAAAAAAAAAGAGGTAGTAAGAGGGATGCATGTTTCTTACCTACAACACCAAAAGCTGAAACAGCTCGAAATAACCCGGATGATCCTTTCTGTCCCATCTTTGTCCTATTTCCTAGATCCAAGCGGCCAAGAAGTTCTCGCACTTCTTGCTGAGTATATACATGCTAGAAATAAGCAAATTTAGTCTGTAAGGTTGTGCTCGCTTTTTAGGTTCATTATTTATTTATCCCTGAAAATTGAAGTTGCCTACAACTTTACATCATTAGCTATTTCAGAGAAGTATATATAATAGTGCAGGACTAAAGCTACAATTTAGAAAGCCAACAAATTCTTTTTTTTTTTTAAACATCCTTATTGGAGTATAATTGCTTTACAGTGGTGTGTTAGTTTCTGCTTTATACCAAAGTAAATCAGCTATACATATACATATATCCCCATATCTCCTCCCTCTTGTGTCTCCCTCCCACCCTCCCTAACACACCCCTCTAGATGGTCACAAAGCACCGAGTTGATCTCCCTGTGCTGTGCGGCTGTTTCCCACTAGCTATCAGTTTTACATTTGGTAGTATATATATGTCCATGCCACTCTCTCACTTCGTCCCAGCTTGCCCTTCCCCCTCCCCGTGTCCTCAAGTCCATTCTCTACTTCTGCGTCTTTATTCCTGTCCTGCCTCTAGGTTCTTCAGAACAGTTTTTTTTTAGATTCCATATATATATGTGTTAGCATACGGTATTTGTTTTTCTCTTTCTGACTGACTTCACTCTGTACGACAGTCTCTAGGTCTATCCACCTCACTACAAATAACTCAATTTCGTTTCTTTTTATTAAAGCCAACAAATTCTTTAACGTTAGCAGTTAAGGGTGGTTTCTGGATCCCAGGCTGCTGTACTAAAAAGCTGTATCAAAACCTTATCTTCTGGACAGAGATTCAGAGATTTAAAGTATCCACAGACAAGTTTCAAGAAATCTATAAACCTCTTAAAATTGTATGCAAAGTTTTGGTTAAACGTGCATATGTGTATTTTTATGAGAAGGCCCATAGCTTTCCTTAGATTCTCAAAGAGATCCCTGATCAACCACTCCTACCCACAAAGAAAGCCAAGAATCATTACATTATATTAATAAAAACTCCCAGATGGTGCGTGTGTTGGGGATGGGATAGGAAGCACGACACCCAGGAGTACAGGAAGTCACAAAATACAATTTATCTAAAATTATTATAACATAGAAGATAGCTTTGCAAAGAGCTTATGTAAAATGGCTTCCAAACTGTAGCTATAACGTATTTGAAAAACCAGGAATCTACATGGATTCAGAAATATCCATAGACAGGAACCTCAATACAAAGGGTTAGTTAGGTGCTCTCATTTGAGAGTTAAAAATAACTGTTCAGTTCCACCTTACGGTATTTCTCTTTTGACTAAAGCCCTCATATTTTTGTGCCACCTGAATTTCCAACTCTGGATAATATAATATCTGGATAAGAAAAGCTTAACATTTCTCCAGCAAGTGATCAGAAGAGACCCTACCAGTCCTTTGCAACTTCAGGTAGCTTCATGTTAAAGCAGAGTAATAAATAATCTCTTTGGTGGATGAAATATTAAGAGTTATATTGAATCCTTAAAATGGCACCCCTTTAAGAAAATATATTATCTTATCCAAAGAGTTTGCTTTGTCAAACAAATCAAAATGAGGGACAAAGTGTAATTCTGGCATACTTTCCGACATCAGTTATTTCTAGAAACCAGATAAGAGATTCAAATTCTAGCCAACCATGAAAAACTGTAATTTTTAGATGGATGATTAAAAAAAGTATATACCACTAGAAGCTGTAAGGATATTTCATATCCTGTAAACAACAAGTACAAAAGTTTGTTTGTATTCAGGTTTTCAAGATACTTACCCTATCATCAATTATTACCAAATCTTTTGGTTCTGTTCTATCAATTTTCAAAACACGGTATTTTGTTTCTGCATGATTGCTCCCAACTAGAAAGTATCTCTATAAATAAAAAGAAATGTCATTAGTTTTTTAAGGCAGTTTGCCTTATACACATTTTAAAGTCACTTCAGTTTTTTAAATTAAATACAGTAAAGTCAGGTTACTCTTTAAAAGAAATATTTCTGTTAAGTATAACTAGAAGATTAAAGAAAGGCTGATTCTAAAAGGTCAACTTTAAAATTGAAATATTCGTAGTGGTGTCATGATAAGCATCAGTCTGATATTTAAAATGTACCCAGTAACCAGGTCAGATGAATTTAATTATATCATACAGAGATTAACCTAACTGATTGGAGACTGATGTTTAAACTTTACCAGGAAGCAGCAGCTCTGGTAAGAATTAGAAAACTCAACATATGATTAGGAATGCTTAGACAATTATAGCTAATTGATATAAATCAATATCAAATATTGATATTTTAATCAAATAAATCTTTACAAATTTTCTGTAGAAGACTAAAAATGACTTTAATATAACAACTATAAAAATCCACCCCTAAGTCCTATAAAAGATTTAACTGAGTGTACTTTCCCAAATGGCTTTTTATAGATAAGCTATAGGAAATAATTAATATTCTTTCTTTTCTGACACACTTCCTTGGTGTGTGTATAAAAATACAGAAAAATAATCATCCTACATTCAAAGAAAATGCTTTTAAGAAAACCTAAACCAGATGAATAAGTTTTGAATTGTGTTTAAGAAAATAAGTAAAACTCCATTAGGAAAAATAAATTATTTAAAGATATTTTGCTTTAAAAAAGTCCTTTGAAGTGACACTTTTTCAACACTGCAAAAACTGAGAACACATTGCCACCATCAACTGGCATCTAACCATCTCATAGGTCACATAAGATACAGATACACAAAGCAATTAAATAACAAATAAGATTCTCTAGATTAATGGCCAAACTGAAGTATGTAGACCGCAGGATCTCAGAGCAGGAAAGATTAATGTTGGGTACTACAGATGCAGAAAACGTCAGAGGAGTTAAGACTTGAATTGAGCCTCAAAGGATGGGGAAGATTTTTTAAAGTAAGAATTTATAACAGAAGATACGTATAACAGAATATAAGCACTTGGTTATATTGTTTTAATGCTAAATCTGTAGAAATAGATGGATTTTTAAATTATTAAGTATATATGTGTTTATAAAGATCTGACCTAGACTTCCAGATTATAAAGAACAAAACTCTATGTTAAAAGATGATGGCTTAGCCCAGACTTAAGGGGAAAGCAAACCAAAATACTGAATCCCTCATCTCCTAGGGAGAGGTAGAGTCTGGATGATGGTACCAATTATCATGAGGTAGAAATAAAGCAATTATAATAAAAATTAGTAAACTAATTCGAGACATCCAGTAACCAGGATGCACTGGGGAAGCAGCTAGAAGGGCAAGGACACAGCGCGAGGGAGTAAGTCCAACGTTCTCGGGCTGACCTCAGGGAATTCCTCCCTGAGGCCCTACCCACCCCTGAGAGGAGAGCAGGGTCACCAGCCTAATAAAATCAACCTCAGAAGAATGGTTTGTAAACTATACATGTTTGTTAGCAGAAAAGGGAGCCACCTTCTTGAGGACTTGAGGAAAAACAGTTCCCAGGAAAGGAAATAGCAAGTGCAAAGACCTGAAAGGGGAAGAAGCTTGGTGAGTTTGTTAGAGGAACAAGATTAAAGGAGAAGATGCTCATAAAACACCTAACACAGTGAATAGTGTCCAACACAAAGAAGGCACTCAATGAGTGTTACTTCCTTTTCTTTGCTTTACTTTTTAAGATGTCAGCGAGTCTATGCCATTGTATTTGAGAAAAAGATCCCCCAAAAAGAGGAAAAAAGAGATACCCCAGAGGGAAAAAAGCATATGCAAGACTAGAATGGAACCAGAGTGGGAAAATGCACAAATCTATTAGTAATCAGTCTTTGTCCTCAGGAGACATGAGTATGCAAATTAACAACCATGAATAGCGTGCTGTGATAGACGTCTGAACTGGACGTGATGACAACACAGGAAGGGCACTTCACTCATTTGGGGAGCGTCAGAGCAAGCTAGCTGGAGAGGCTGGTATTGTCCTGATGCTGAGTTTGGCCCTGAAGGACCTCTAGACAGGACCTGATGTACTGAGCCAAGATAGGGCACGTGACACCCACCCCCTCCCGCCTGCCCCCGCCAAAGAACTTTTGCTTATATCTGAATTTAGCACTTCCTCTGAGCACCTGGTCCAAATTTGTTTGGGGTAGGTCTGCCCCCTTCACCTAAATATAAACAGCTCAGGAGTCTGGGGCTAACCCCCTAACCCCTGTGGTTTTTAATTCTAGTCTAGTAGCACAATCTGGTTCCACAGGCACTGGGTAAATGTTAAGTGAAAGAACAACCACTCACCACGGATTAATCATTTAATCTGCTGGGTAACTTTCTACAACATTTATACTAACCCATCTTGTTTGGTTACCTACACAGAAACGTAGCCCTTTTAAGTCAACCACTCAGTAAAAGGAGGCACATCACAGCTTTAAGAGAGGTAAAACCCCTGAGTGAAAGTCCTAGAATTTCAATAGATCCTAGGGAATCTAAAGATAAACTGTAGTAGGACTGTGATCTGGCAGTTTGTAATAAAAAGACAGATATAATTCCTGGGATGCGAGTGGGCAAATGCACTACTGGCCTTTGGAGCACACACAGGAGGGCAGATCTACACCCCTCTTATCCACACCCTGCATGAAGTCTACTCCACGAAGCAGAGGGGCCAAGGCAAAAATCCAAAGAATTCAGAAGCAGATCAGAGTGGGGAGAAAGAAACGGAAAGCAGTGCAATTATCCACATTCTCTATTTTTTTTTTAAGGAGAAAAAAACAGTTCATTAACACATGCATCGTGCCTACATGTGAGAGAACTCAGCAATGAGTAAGTCAAAGGGGTGGTCAGAAGTTGAGCTTATATATAGCATCTTGACAAGGGACCTCTGGGACAACATTAAACGCACCACATTCTCTATTAAAGTGGTCTAAGAATCTTGAAAATGTCTTGTGCCGAGAGGAGCGACCTCTTGTGGATCCAGTTGAGTGAGAAAGAAAACCAGAGCTCTCAGCTGTGCACAGAATCACTCTCCTGCACTGCCCTCTGGTGGGCGGTTCGCCATCGACCTTCACACCAAATTTTTAAGAAGTAACTTTTCCAGAAAGGCCTTATTTCTACTTGGTTTTATTTCCATCTTGTTAAATAAATCAGCTCTATAATTATGTATATACTTAGGCTTTATTATATTTAATATTATGCTTCAAAATGAATTTCAGCATTTGGGGGCTTAAAAATTGCCCTGAAATATATTTTCCTTAAATTCTTCTTCACTGCTGATTTTTTAATTTTTAATTTTGAAGATTTTCAAACCTACAGTAAAATGAACAGAATAGTACAATGAAAACCCATATACCACTCACCTAGATTCACCAATTGTTAATGTTTTGCTACATTTGTTTTCTCCCTCCTTCCTTCTTGAGATTAAGCTTTTTTCCCTTCTGAACCACGTGAAAAACCTGTTGCAGGTATCGTAATACACCATCCCTAAAAACATCAACTTGTATTTCCTAAAAACAAGGACACACTCCCACATAATCATAATACCATTGATACAATATTACCTATATACGATCCAAATTTCCCCAAATAGCTGGCTTAAAAAACAAAACGGAATTCAATCAAGGATCCTGCATTGCATCTGGTTACCAGGTCTTATTTATTTATTTATTTATTTTAGTTTTGGCTGCGTTGGGTCTTTGTTGCTGCACGCGGGCTTTCTCTAGTTGCGGTAAGCGGGGTCTACTCTTCATTGCGGTGCCTTCTCTTGTTGTGGAGCACAGGCTCTAGGCACACGGGCTTCAGTAGTTGTGGCTCGCAGGTACAGTAGTTGTGGCTCACAGGCTCAGTAGTTGTAGCTCACAGGCTCTAGAGTGCAGGCTCAGTAGCTGTGGCGCACAGGCTTAGTTGCTCCGCGGCATGTGGGATCTTCCCAGACTACGGCTGGAACCTGTGTCCCCTGTATCGGCAGGCGGATTCTCAACCACTGTGCCACCAGGGAAGTCCCAGGTCTTTTTTAAAAAAATGTCTTTTAGGGGCTTCCCTGGTGGCGCAGTGGTTGAGAGTCCGCCTGCCGATGCAGGGGACACAGGTTCGTGCCCAGGTCCGGGAGGATCCCACGTGCCGCGGAGCGGCTGGGCTCATGAGCCATGGCCACTGAGCCTGCGCGTCCGGAGCCTGTGCCCCGCAACGGGAGAGGCCACAACAGTGAGAGGCCCGGGTAACGGGAAAAAAAAAAAAAAAAAAACTTTTAAACTAGAACAGTCCTTCTGCCTTTACTTTCAAAGACTATCTTTCAGAACATTTTTAAAAGTTCACATTTTTAACACCAATTTTCCTGGTTCCCTATTGACATCATTCACTTGGCCATTTACCAGTGAATGTCTCATATGCGCCAGGCACTGGGCTAGACACCTAAGGGCAAAGATAAATTGAAGATAGATTTTGGGCATAGAACTTGCTAATGGATTAAATTGGAAAAGAAGGAGTAATCAATTACTTTTGCTTGATGAGCAACTAGCTACATGGTGGTGCCATTTACGGATGTAGGCTTGACTGGAGAAGCAGGTTTGAAGGAAAAACAAGATTTCTGTTTACAACATTCCCAAAGGGATCAAGTGGGAACTGAGTCCGGAGCTCAGAGGACAGATCTCAGAGGGTGTCATCAGCACATAAACAGCATTTAAAGTGAAGTCATGGGACTAGATTAACCTCCTTGGGAGAGTAAAGACAGAGACAGAGCCAAAAAACCCACAAAAAACAAACAAACAAACTCTTAGCCTGAGGCAATCTAAATAAAATTATTTAGAGGCTACATATGGAGAAGGAAACTGCTGGGAAGACTGGGAGGAAGGGCGGCTGGAGTCATCAAAGCAAAGGGAGGAGTTGATTTGGAAAAGAAGGGAGCGGTCACTGCCACATCAAATGCTGCTGAGAGTTCAAGAACGATGAGGACAGAGAAGTGTCCAGGGGGTCTGACAATAGGAGCTTGTGAGTGGCTGTTCCAGAGGCAAAGGGCAGTCTCCGTGAAATGGGGGCAAAATCCACAGCAGAGCTTGGTGGAGAGCACATGGGTAGCCTTCTGGATAAAGACAGAGGAGTGAACACCTCTGTTCCTCCCAGAAGCCTTACAAATATCATAATAAAGTTTTTTTGTTTTTTTTTGTTTTTTTGTGGTACGCGGGCCTCTCACTGTTGTGGCTTCTCCCGTTGCGGAGCACAGGCTCCGGACGCACAGGCTCAGCGGCCGTGGCTCACAGGCCCAGGTGCTCCACGGCATGTGGGATCTTCCCGGACCAGGGCACGAACCCGTGTCCCCTGCATCGGCAGGCGGACTCTCAACCACCGCGCCACCAGGGAAGCCCCCATAATACAGTTTTTTCAGTCATTTTCTTTTAGACATAAGCCCCAAGGGCAAGAGAAAGAATGAACTAGCAGCAAAAAAAAAATCATTTGAAACTGAAAAGCATGCCCAAGAAAGCAGTGGGAAGTCAAGAAGAAATCTAATTTATACTACAGAATCTCCAAAAGCACAGAAATTTGTGGCATCTTTTATCTCTGGAGGTAGGAGTGTAAAATTTCGGAAAACTGAAGCTAAAAAGGAGCTAGCACAGCTTCTAAAGAGGAAAAAAAGGCTTCAAACTAAAGATCAAGAATAGTGCAACACTGGGACTTCCCTGGTGGTGCAGTGGTTAAGAATCTGCCTGCCAATGCAGGAGACATGGGTTCGAGCCCTGGTCCAGGAAGATTCCACATGCCGTGGAGCAAATAAGCCTGTGCACCACAACTACTGAGCCTGCGAGGCACAACTGCTGAGCCCACGTGCCACACTACTGAAGCCCGCACGCCTAGAGTCCACGCTCTGCAGCAAGAGAAGCCATCGCAATAAGCCTGTGCACTGCAACAAAGAGTAGCCCCCGCTCGCCGCAAATAGAGGAAGCCCACACACAGCAACAAAGGCCCAACGCAGCCATAAATAAATAAATGAATGAATGAATGAACACTAGAAAGTCTCCACAGCAACAGTGAAGGTGGAAGACAGGGACATAATGCCTTCAAATTTTTAAGGGAAAATTAATTTCAATCTTTAATTCAACATTAAACCTATCAATCAAACCTCAGGGTAGGATAAGGACATTTTCAGAAATGTATGGGCTCAAAAAACTTCCTGTCCATGAACCCTTTTGAAACAGGAGGGAAGGGGGTAGGGCACAACCTTTAAAAGAATGACATAGCTCGAGGACATGACATAAACTGATTAGAACCAAATAGGTCCAGGATGGCAGATGAGTCAACTTCCACTAGACTTGAGCCTCAGTGTAGGTGCATTATAACACATCAGCAAGCTAAATGACACCCACAAGCACCATGACAGTTCCAAGACCGACCATAAAGGTCAAAAAGTGGGTGGTGTGGGCTTCCCTGGTGGCACAGTGGTTGAGAGTCTGCCTGCCGATGCAGGGGACACGGGTTCATGCCCCGGTCCGGGAAGATCCCACATGCCGCAGAGCGGCTGGGCCTGTGAGCCATGGCCGCTGAGCCTGCGTAACGGGAGAGGCCACAACAGTGAGAGGACCGAATATCGCAGGAAAAAAAAAAAAAGTGGGTGGTGGCCCAATTCTTGGAAATCCCCACCCCTTCCCCAAAATAGCTGGAACACTCCTCCTACTCATTAGCCTATGAATTCACCCACCCCTAAACTGACAACCTGGACCCTGGTGCCTCTCTTGCCTTCTGAGATGGCCCACACTCTATCTGTGGAGTGTGTTTCTCTCTAAATAAATCCACTTCTTACTTATCAATTTGTCTCCCCCTGAATTCTTTCTGCGATGAGACATCAAGAACCTGAGCTTCACTAGGTCCTGAGACCAGGGTGTGATCTCAGTTAAAAGACTGTGGGTTCAAGTCCCAACCTGGGTTTTGCCTGAATTCGAGTCCCGGCCTGTGGGTTCAAGTCCCAATCTGAGTCACACAGTTTCACTTTCTCATGAAGCAACTGAAGGAGGTGCTCCACCAAAATGAAGGCATAAATCAAGAAAGAAAAAAAACAGACTCTGGGAAAGTCAGGAGATCATCACGAGAGGTTGTTGAATGATGGTCAAGGGAGATCCAGGATGGCGGCTGTGCTGGAGGCCTTGGGAGCAACAAGTCCAGATTTGAGCCACTGCTTCAAGAAGATGAAGCCAGTAAGAATACCTAACATGTGTGAATGTGCTGAGAAGAGACTTACATATCTGGAAAGTTGGGGTTAAATTCATTGTAAGTTCTTAGTAATAACTAGAGATTGTAGGAAGAAGGAAAGGTCATCTCAAGTACTGGCAGTCTGAAATTCAAATGGTGAAGGTGAAAAAGGAGGTAAATAAAATGTCCAAAATCAACTGGGAAGGAAAAGGGAGCAGTAATTGGAGTGTACAAGACTTTCATAAATCAGGCACACATCAGTTAGACCGCCTGAATGCATGCACAGACGCAAATGAGATGAAACGACTCCGCGGGGGAGAACATCTGTGTATGTTAGTAGATTTGTTGGGGGGTGGCAGTTTGGCAAGAACTGGGGTGGAAAATTAGGATACCAAAAAAAGCTACCTTAAAATGCCTATTAAGATAGAAGATGATCTGAGCTGGCTCTCTTCTGATAGTTAAGTATTAAGAAAAAGCTTAAAATTTCAATATGTAGCTTTAACAGTGGTGACTTGGTTTAAAGATAAATGTCTTTCTAAAATATATACCTGAACTCCAAATGGAATACAATACGTAATCCACTTAAAAGGAAATTCGGTTATCTACTAACATTATCATCTCCTTTGATAATGACAGGCTAATTAATCACTCACTTTTCAGTTGAGGGAAGAAAAATAAGCCTCCTTGAAAGAGGAGACATTTTAGGTTGCCTGACAGCTTCAATTAATGCTAAACTTCACTTGAACTTTCAGAATAAAGGTATTATTTTTAAAGATCATCATGAAGTTACTTCTCACAATCTTTAACAATCTTGCAGCCCTGCCACCTCTCTGATTCCTGCAATCCCACAACGGGTAACACAGCCCAGAAAGGGAAAGGAGCCTCTGATAGTCAAAGAGGGATGTCCCGGAGTTCACTCTTCACAGCTTCAGGGCTTCACTAGTGGGCAAGTGTCAAATCATCTCTAGAAACAAGTGGAAACTTTGTCACCTCCAACCACATCTTCTAAATCTGCTATCATCACCATGATTCCCTCTCCAGTTTATATCATTTGGTTCCCAGTTCCACAGTCCCTTAGTGAACCACATCCTATGCTGTCCTCTCCTATCCCCTAATTCCCAAATCAAGACTAATATCAAGGGCTAATTAAATAAGCTACATTCCTCATGAAGTGCTTCTTACTTATTCTATTTCGTGTGATGAGGTGGGGAGGAGGGAGAAGCTTCCTTAAATCTTTTTAGAATGAGGCAGGAATTAAATAAACACAAAGATACATACATACACACTAACAATTCTGAGCTAGCAAAATTAATAATTACCTTAAAAACTTCACTCCCACAAAACACATGTAGACACAAAAATCATGCAGACACAAAAATCTGCCACAGTTCTGTTCAGCTACCAATTTTAAAGTTAACCGCTATGTGTTCATTTCTTTGTTATGAAATCGTCACTTATTGCAATGGTAAGACTTCTAGGGCAGCATGTATTAAGGGCTAGAAACTGGAAACCATCTAAGGTAAACTGCAGTTTTTTTCCAGGATAACTTCAGATTGCTAAATCACCTGTGGGCAACTCCTAGTTGCAGTGGGGTGTATGAGCATCAGGGCTGGATCTGGCCTTAGTTTATCTGTAGGCCTGGATCACATGAGCCAAAGGACAACATGAAGGTGCTGAGTTGACAGAGAGAACAGGTAAAGCTTTGGAGGAAGCAGAACCTTCCCAAGGCCAGAACTGTATCTCCTGCATGCTATCTAGCAACCCATTTCCCTTTCCTCTCCAAACAGTCCTCAAAATCCACCTCTAAACACAAGGTGACAATGCCAACATGAACCTCACCTCGGGGCAATTCTACCGAATTACCCTTCTAAATGAAGGCTCAGTAGGAGAGGCACCCTATCTTGCTCACTGTCTCTTTTGTTCCTCAATGTGTCCCCTAACTCCTTCACAACCAATTAATACCCTCCCCACCAACCAAAACAAGAATGCCCATTTCTTTCATACACGTGTCGACAATGACTTTGGTCAATCTATCCAATCTTTGCCATTCAGACAAGTGAAAAATGGGAATCTATTTTCACATTATTGCTTTAACTATTAGCAAGTTGAACATCATTTCATATTCATACTTTTTTGGCAAATCACCTATTCAGGTCCTTGTCCTTTTTTGTCAGGTGTTTTTTCAGTTTTATAAAAAAAAATTTGTATATAAGAATATACTGCTTTATCTATTGTTCAGGCTACTAATACTTTTTCCATAGTCTTTTGACTATTTTTCTACTTATAGTTTTAAATGCTTTATATTAGAAAAGAAAAAAATTAAGTCAATGATCTAAATTTGTACCTTATGAAGCTAAGAAAAATGAACTGATCAACCTAAAATCTATAAGAGGAAGAGGCTTATCTATAAGCCTAAGAGCAAAAATTGACTAAACAGAAAACAAACAATAGAGAAAATTAACCAAAAGTTGGTTCTTTCAAAAGAGTAATAAAATTGATAAATGCCTAGCAAGGTGGATCCAAAAAAATGATAAAGAACACAAAACACCAATGTCAGGAATGAAAGAAGGAGCTTTACTACAAATCCTACAGAGATCAAAAGGTTAATAAAGGAATATTATGAACAGCTTGATGCCAGTAAATTCAACTAAGATGAAATGGAAAATTTTACTGAAAAACACAACTTATCAGAAGTGATTCAAGACCCACTGAAACTCTGCATAGCCCTATACCTACTATAAAAAATGATTCATTATCAAAATTTGCCCAACAAAGCAACTCCAAGTCCAAATGCTTTCAGTAGTAAATTCTAGCAAACTTATAAAAAATCGAACAGGAAGGAGATCAAGATGGCAGAATAGGAGGATGCAGAGCTCACCTCTCCCCGTGAACACACCAAAAATATATCTACATGTGGAACAATTCTCACTGAAAACAAACTGGAGACTGGCAGAAAGACTCTTATACAGCCAGGACTCTAAGAAAGAGCACATGGTGTCGAGTAGGAAGGGAAAAGAAGCAATCAGTTTGGGACCTGGGCCCCTGGGAGGGGACACAGAAGAGGAGGGGGGTTACATGGGCTTGGAGATATCCTCCCCCCAGGGGGTGAGCAGTTCGAACCACATATTGGGCATCCCAGCCCTGGGGTCAGACACCAGGAAGACAAGTCCTCTTAACTGGTTTGAAAACCAGTGGGACTGACAGCAGGGCTGTAAAAACCTAGACTCCACTTGTGAAGAGCACACACATGCTTGCTTACTCCTGAAACAAGGCAGAGGAAGCAGACTGAAACTGACCAGGATTCTGGCCAGCTTCCCATGACCGTGCCCTGGCCTGAGCTAAGCACTGGCTCCAGACTCTCTTGCTCTATGGAACACTAGGGTAAAGGTTGCTGCAACTGAGGAGAGTGTGCAACTCTGAGGGACAGAGCCAGCTTGGACCAGCAGGACATCTGAATGGGGCAAGGGCAGCCATTCCTGGTGCTCATGGAGGCAAAAGATTGGAAGCAATATGGAACTCTGACTGGTGTGCTGAGACTGCCCTAGTGTGCCCTGCCCTACAGCAGGCACCACTCTGGCCCCTCTTTCTCCAGCACTGCTCCCCCTCTGGGGTGAAGGTGCCAAAGCTGGGAGGGGGGAGAGCACACACTTAGAGGAAACAGAACCAGCTCAGATCTGACCCTCCAGCAACTTGGGATCTGACCCCACCACCGATAAGTGAGCAGAGAGAAGCCCTGGTTCACACTTGCCTGTGGCTCCAACCCCTCCATCCCCAGGCCCACCTCTTACCAAGGTGATAGCTACCAGCAAACCATGGGGGAAGACATGACGCATGCTCACAACAGATCCAGCTCTCCCACCAAAGCCACTGGGAACATGCAGACTGTATAGGGACACTCCCACAAAAGGACACCATTCAATACCAGGCTAGGTAACTATTTCACCTAATTTCACAGGGCAGAGAAAGTTAAGTGAAATGAGAAGATAGAGGAATTTCTTCCAAATAAAAAAATGAGGAAAAAGACAAAAAACAACTAAAGAAACACAGATAAGTAATTTACCAGACAAAGAGTTCAAACCATTAGTAATAAGAATGCTAATTGAACTAGAGAAAAGAATAGATGAACAAACTGAGAGTTTTAACAAGGAACTAAAAATATAAAAAGAGAACCAGTCAGAACAAAAGAATAACTGAAAAACACTAAAAGGAATTAACAGCAGACTAGATGATGCAGAAGGACGCATAAGTGATCTGGAATAGAGTATAACGCAAATCACTCAATCTAGGAAGTAAAAAAAAAAGCAAATTTAAAAATGAAAACAGTTTAAGGAACCTCTGAAACAACATCAAGTGTACAAATATTCACATTATAGAGGTGCCAGAGGAAAAGAGAGAAAGCAGTCAAAAATGTATTTGAGAGATTTCCCTGGGGGCCCAGTGGTAAAGAATCCACCTTACAATTCAGGGGACATGGGTTCGATCCCTGATCAGGGAACTAAGATCCCACATGCGGCGGGGCACTAAGCCCACACACCACATCTACTGAGCTGGCACGCCCCAACTAAAGAGGCTGCGTGCCACAAACTACAGAGCCCATGTGCTCTGGAACCTGCACACCACAACTACAGAGCTGACACACCCTGGAGCCTGAGCGCCACAACCAGAGAAGAGAAAACCCGCATGCCACAACTAGAGAGAAGCCCACGTGCTGCAAAGAGCCCACGCGCCACAATGAAAGATCCTACGTGCCACAATGAAGATCCCACATGCTGCAACTAAGACCCAATGCAGCCAAAAATAAATTTTAAAAAAATAAATAAATCTTTTTAAAAAATGTATTTGATGAAATTGACTGAAAATTTCTTGAACTTGAAGAAGAAACAGATATACAGGCACGTGAATCACAGAGTCCCCAAAAAGATGAAGCCAAAGAGACCCACACCAAGACATATCACAATTAAAAATGCAAAAGTTAAAGAAAATAGAGAATTCTAAAGGTAGCAAGAGAAAAACAAGGAGTCACACACAAAGGAAATCCAATATGATTATCAGCTGATTTTCCTGCATAAACTTTGCAAGTCACAGGGAGTTGCATTATATATTTAAAATGCTGAAAAGGAAAAACCTGTAACTGAGGATACTCTACCCAGCAAGATTATCATTCAGAATTGAAGGAGAGATAAAGAACTTCTTAGGCAAGCAAAAACTAACACAGTTCATCAATACTAAACCTACCCTAAAAAAAATGTTAAAGGCTCTTCTCTAAGTGGAAAAGAAAAGGCTACAACAAGTAAGAATCTATAAGAAAGGAAAAAAATCACAATAGGAAAGAAATATATAGTAAAAGACTGTGGATCAATCATCTAAATAAGCTAGTATAAAGATTAAAAGACAAAAAAAATTGTGAAATCAACTATAACTACAACAAACAGTTAAGGGATAAATATGAAGATATAAAACATGACGTCAAAACACAAAACATGGGGAGCAGAGTAAAAAAAACATAGACCTTTAGAATGTGTTTGAACTTAAATGACTACCAGTTTACACAAGTAGATATAGTCAATATGTCAACATATATGAACCACATGGTAACCACAAATCAAAAACCTGCAATATATACACAAAAACGATCAAGAAAGAAACACAAGCATACCACTAAAGAAACTATCAAACCACAAGGGAAGTAACTAAAATAAAAAAAGAAGAGAGAAGAACTACAAAAACAACCAGAAACGAGTAACAAAATGTCAGTAAGTACAAACCTATCAATAATCACTTTAAATGTCAATGGACTAGACTTCCCTGGTGGCACAGTGGTTAAGAATCCTCCTGCCAAGGCAGGGGACCCAGGTTCGAGCCCTGGTCTGGGAAGATCCCACATGCTGCGGAGCAACTAAGCCCAAGCACCACAGCTACTGAGCCTGCGCTCTAGAGCCTACAAGCCACAAGTACTTAGCCTATGTGCCACAACTACTAGAGCCTGTGCTCCACAACAAGAGAAGCCACCTCAATGAGAAGCCCAAACACTGCAATGAAGAGTAGCCCCTATTCACCACAACTAGAGAAAGCCTGTGTGCAGCAACAAAGACCCAACACAGCCAAAAATTTTTTTAAAGTCAGTGGATTAAATGCTCCAATCAAAAGACACAGGGTGCCTGATCAGATTAAAAAATAAGACCCATCCATCCATATGAGGCCCACAAGAGACTCACTTCAGAGCTAAAGAAACACACAGATTGAAAATGAACAGCTGGAAAAATATTTCATGCAAATGAAAATAAGAAAGCTGGGGTAGTAATACTCATATCAGACAAAATAGACTTTGAAACAGAGTCTATAACAAAAGACAAAGAAGGGCATTCTATAACGATAAAGGGATCAACACAAGGGAGGATATAACATTCATTAACATATATTCACCTAATATAGGAGCACTTAAGTATATAAAGCTAATAACAGACATAAAAGGAGAAATTGACAATAATACACTAGTTGTAGGGGACTTTAACACCCCACTTACATCAATGGACAGATCATCCAGACAAAAAAAATCAATAAGGAAACAGTAGTCTTAAATGACACATTAGACCATTTGAAACTAATAGATATCCACAGGAATTTTCATCCAAAACTAGAAAATACACAGTCTTTTCAAGTACACATGGAACATTCTCCAGGACAAACCACATTCTAGGCCACAAAACAAGTCTCAACAAATTTAAGTGGACAAAAATTATATCAAGCATTTTTTCCAGACACAAGAATAGGAAACTAGAAATGAAGTACAGGAAGAAAAATGAGAAAAACGTAAACACTTGGAGACTAAACAACCTGCTACTAAAAAACCAATGAGTCAATGAGTCTATGAAGAAATCAAAGAGGAAATCAGAAAGTACCCTGAGACAAATGAAAATAAAAATACAACTTTCCAAGATCTACAGCATGCAGCAAAAGCAGTCCTAAGAGGGAAGTTTACAGCAATACAGGTCTACCTAAGAAACAAGAAAAATCTCAAATAAACAACCTAACCTACCATCTAAAGGAATAAGGGAAAAAAAGAACAAAGCTCAAAGTCAGCAGAAGGAAGGAAATAGTAAATATCAGAGATGAAATAGAGACAAAGAAAAAAAAAGAAGGAAAGATCAATGAAAACAAGAGTTGTTTAAGCCTTTAGCCAGGCTCATCAAGAAAAAACAAACACAGGACCCAAACAAACAAAATTAGAAATGAAAGATGAGAAATAAAAACTGATATCACAGAGATACAAAACATCTTCGGAGAATACTACTACAAACATTTATATGTCAACAACTTGGACAGCCTAGAAGAAATGGTTAAATTTCTAAAAACGTACACTCTTCCAAGACTGAATCAGGAATAAATAGGCAACCTGAAAAGACGGATCACAGTAGTGAAAATGAATTTGTAATAAAAGAAAAAACCTCTAAGGAGACAAAATCCAGGGCTGGATGGCTTTACAAGGGAATTCTACCAAACATATAAAGAGCTAATACCTAGCATTCTCAAATGATTCAAAAAATTGAAGAGAATGGAATACTCCCAAATTCATTCTACGATACTAAAATCAGACAATAACACTACAAGAAAAAAAAAAGAAGATTACAGGCTAACATGTCTGATGAATATAGATGCAAAACTCCTCAACAAAATACCGAATTCAACAATACATAAAGAGGATCAGACACATGATCAAGTGAAATTTATTCCAGGGATGCAAGGTGGTTCAATATCCACAAATCAATCACTGTGATATATCACATTAACAAAACAAAGGATAAAAATCACCTGATCATCTCAATAGATGCAAAAAAAGCATCTGACAAAATTCAACACCTTTTCATGGTAATAACTCTAATCAAAGTTCATACAGATGGAACATATCTCAACATAGAAAAGCAATTTATGACAAACCCACAGCTAACATCATACTCACAGTGAAAAGCTGAAATTTTTCCTCTAAGATCAGGAACACGACAAAGATGCCCACTCTTGCCACATAGTATTGGAAGTACTTCACCCTTGTTTCTCTTGGATCACTCTTTCCGGACAAATCCAGCTACCACATCATAAGGACACTCAAGGAGTCCTATGGAAATGTCCATTAGGTGAGGAACTGAAGCCTCCTGTCAACAACCAGCTCAACTGCCAAGCATGTGAGTGAGCCATATTGGAAGTAAGTCCTCCAGCCCAGTCAAGAGGACTGTAGCCCACCTGACATCTGCAACTTCATGAGATCCTGAGTAAGAAGCTCTCAGCTAAGTCACACCCAGATTCCCAATCTACTGAAACTGTGAAATACGAAATGTTTAAAGCAATTAAGTTTGGAGGTAATTTGTTACACCACAATAGATAAGTAATGCAATCTCTGCATCACACCATATACAAAATTAATTTAATATGAAACACACCCCTAAAAGTAAAGTTAAAAGTATAAATCTTTTAGAGGAAACATAGGAAAATATCTTTGTGCTCAGGGAGTAGGCAAAGGTTTCTTAGATAGGACACAGAAAGCAATAACTATGAAAGAAAAAAACTGATAAATTATACCTCATTGAAATTAAAAACTTCTGTTCATCAAAAGATTGCTAACACAATGCATATATATATAAAATTTTATACATATACATACAATCATCACATTGCACACCTTAAATATCTTACAATTTTGTTTGTCAATTATACCTCAATAAAGCTGAAAAAAGATCATTAATGAAAGGTATAGGCAAGCTGCTGACTGAAAGAAAATATTCACAATACATATATCATGAAGGACTTGATTCCATAATATATAAAGAACTCCTATAAATCAATAATAAAAAGGCAAACAGTCTAATTTTTTTTAAGTGGGCAAAAGACTTGAACAGACACTTCAAAAAGGAAGATATAAAAATGGCCAATAAGTACATGAACTGATCCTCAACATCACTAGTCATTAGGGGAATGCAAATTAAAACCATAATAAGATGCCATTATACACCGCTAGAATAACAAACTAAAAAGACTGACAACATTAAATGCCAGCAATGATATGGAGCAATGGAGACTTTTATACCTTGCTGATGGGAGTGTGAAATGGTGCAACCACCTAACATCAACCCTATGACCAGCAATTTCATTAAGAGGTATTTACCCAGGAGAAGTGAAAACATATGTCTACAAATATAACTGTTCAAGAATGTTCACAGCTGGCTTATTAACAACAGTCTAAATGTGGAAACAGTCTAAGTCAATAGGGAAAACGTATAAACAAATTGTGGAATATGTATACAATGGACAACTATTCAATAAGAAGAAACAAACTACTGATACACACGACAACATGGATGAACCTCAAAGACATTATGTTGAACAAAAGACACTAGACTTGCGTGTGTGCTGTACAATTCCATCCATATAAAATTCTTGAACAGGCATATCTAATCTAACATTTAAAAAACAGAATATTAGTTGCCAGAAAGGGAAAGGGGACAGTTGACTGGATAGGGACACAAGGGAACTTTCCACAACAACGTAAGCGTGTGGTTAACACATGTATATTTCTGTCTGAGTTCTATAGCTTAGATTTGTGCAATTCGATTTACATAAATTTTAAAGAAAAAGAACCATATAAAATAATAAGTTGTGGGTGGGAAGTGGAACAAGTTACAGATAATAGAGGATGACAGAATGTTGCTAATTTTGGAGCTGGGTGATGGCTAGATGGGAGTTTATTACACTATTCTGTTTACTTTGTATTTGCTTGAAATTTCCATAACAAAGCTAAAAACAGAAAGCCAAAGACATAAACCATAAACCCAATGTTTAGCTGATTCATCTGAAATACAATTACTTGTGGCTGAGCATTGCCCTCTGAGGAAGGTGCCATTAAGACCCTCATAAGCCTCAGGGCCCGATTGTACTCTCCTTGGTATGCATACTGGACTTTATGGTATGAACATAAAAAAGGAGATGGCCTTTGGCCAGATAGCTCCAGGGACCTGTTCAGTTAATGGGAGTCCCTGGTTGTTCCCTAAAGCTAGGAAAAGAAATCCTGGAGGGGAAATTGGTGCCTTTGTGGAACAAGCGATAGATCCGCTGATGCAGATAATGCAGATAAGGTGGCGACTAAACCGAGAGACGATAAACCCGCTAATGCAGTTATGGTGGAGACTAAGCCTAAGATGAAAGACTAGTTCCACAGAACAAAGGTTATGCAAAGTTTCTACTTTACAATGACTATGCAAAGTCCCTGCTTTAGGGGTATATATATGGCTATGCTTTGTTATTAAACTTGCCTTGCAACATCAGTTGCTTGTGCCCTTCTGATCCCATACCTTGGTGCTTTCAGTTCCCTACCCCCTCTCGTGGATCGCTGCTGCACTTTGAGGACCCGCCGCGGCTGGCGGCAAGTGGCGCCCGAACAGGGACCTGACGAGAGGGACATCTGAATCTCGGTAAGTGAATCCCCGGAGTGAAGAGTGAAAGTGTGGCCACATAGTAAAGTTGATAGTAACTCGGGGCAATAGTCAGAAGTAAAAAAATATGGGACAAAAAGGATCTAAGGAGCGACAATTGTTCGCTCAACCTTTACTTTCGATGTTAAAAGCTCGCGGCTCTACTGTGACCGCTTCTCAAGTTTCTGATTTTCTACAACAAGTTTATAAAGTCTCTCCTTGGTTTCCAGAAGGGGGCTCTATGGATGCCGCTATATGGAAAAGGGTTAGAGAGGGTCTAAAAAGGCATTACGATAAAAACGGACCGGGTGGGGTACCCGTTATTACGTTTACTCTATGAAATTTAATTAAAGACTGTTTCGAGCCCATATATGATCCAGTACCTAACTTGTGTGATATTTCCCCTCCGGTCCCGACTGCTCCCCCCTTAATGGCCAAAATGGCTCCTGAGACCTCCTCTGATAAGAACGTCTCTTTCGATTTGGCTGATGCGGAAGCTAAATATAAAGCTAAAAAATACCCCGATGAACATATTCTAGCTCAGGTAAAACAGTCTGTTAAAAATTTAACTTGATCTTCCTCTGCTCCCTTAAAACTGAGCCCCTTACAGCAGGCTGTTAGAGGGGCATTATCTAGGGGCGAGGATCCTTTATTTTGTCGCCCTGTGGTCGAACGGCCAGATCCCCAAAATCCCCAACAAAATCTTCAAGAGTATCAGCCCTTATCTTTTAAGATACTTAGGACTTAAAATCTGCCTGTGCCCGGTACGGGCCTATTGCACCATTTACTATAACTATGCTTGACACCATTGCTGCTGAAACATTGCCCCCTGCTGATTGAAAGTCGATAGCTCATGCTTGTTTGAATGGAGGGGATTATTTGCTGTAAAAGTCAGATTATTATGAGAAGGCTGCCAAGCAGGCTGATCGCAACGGGGCTCATAATTTGCCAGTTACTTATAAAATGTTAGTAGGTAAAAGACAATATCTTGCATCACAGGATCAGTTAGCTTTTCCTTTTGTAACCTATGCCCAAATTAATCACATTGCTCTTATAGCCTGAAAAAGGCTTCCCGCTTCTAGTCAAACGAAAGATCTTTCTAAGATGCGTCAGGGGGCTGATGAACCTTATGCTGATTTTGTTGATAGACTACTACAAGCTGTTAGTCGTATTATTGCTGATGGCCCATCTGATACAATTATAGTAAAACAATTAGCTTATGAAAATACAAACAGTACTTGTCAAACAGCTATTCGGCCTTAAAAAAAAAAAAGAACTTTAAAAGACTACATTAGAGTTTGTGCTGATATTGGCCCATCATATTTACAGGGAGCTGCCATTGCTGCTGCTCTCACTAAAGCTGGATTTGGTCCCCAAACATGCTTTAAATGCGGCAAGCCAGGTCATTTTGCCCGAGTATGCCGCCAGGCTATATCAAAACCTGGAGCGGTGAAACCAAAAAATAATAATAACCCAACTAAACCTATAAAAAATGCTCCCTCAAGGTATGACCAATAGTCCAACCTTATGCCAACAGTTAAGCCTATAAAGTTTCCTTCTTTATATTTAATTCATTATATAGATGACATTCTTATCGCTCATAAACATTCAGATGTCCTACAACAAACATATAAAGAATTACAGTTACAACTTCAACAACATGGGCTTATAATTGCCCCTAAAAAAATTCAAATACATCCACCCTATTCATATTTGGAGAGATACATTTATGATCCAAAGATTGTTCCTCAAAAAATTGAGATAAAAACTGATTGTTTGCAAATATTAAATGATTTTCAAAAATTGTTAAAAAATATTAATTGGCTTCGCCCTAGTTTAAAACCACATTTCAATTACAACCACTTTTTGATATTTTAAAAGGGGATTCCAATCCTAATTCCCCTCGAGTTTTAACTGAGCCAGCGCAAAAGGCCCTTGCTATTGTTAATCAAACAATTCAAGCTGCGCAATTAACTCGGATAGATTATCATTTACCAGTTTCTTTTATTGTTTGTCCTACACCTCATGTGCCTACTACATTATTTTTGACAAAAATATGGAGTGCTAAAATGGGTTCATATAAAAATACTTCTAAAGTAATAACTCCATATTATAAATTAGTTACATAATTAATACAAATAGGACAAAAAAGGGCTATTCAGTTAATGGGATCAGAGCCAGACAACATTATAATACCTTACACTGCTCAACAACATTCCTGGTTATTGTTTACCTCCAATCACTGGGGACTCGCCTTTTACGATTATCCTGGGAAAGTTGATAATCATTACCCATCTGATAAACTGGTACATTTTGCCCTACAACATTCTTTTATTTATCCGAAAATCATTACCTCCAAGCCAATCACTGGAGCTCGGAATGTATTCACTGATGGCTCTGCTAATGGTGTAGCGACACTCGTGTCTAATGATGTGGTTATAAAAAAAAAACGTGGGGCTTCCCTGGTGGCGCAGTGGTTGAGAGTCCACCTGCCGATGCAGGGGACGCGGGTTTGTGCCCCGGTCCGGGAGGATCCCACATGCCGCGGAGCGGCTGGGCCCGTGGGCCAGGGCCGCTGGGCCTGTGCATCCGGAGCCTGTGCTCTGCAAAGGGAGAGGCCACAACAGTGAGAGGCCCGCGTACCGCAAAAAAAAAAAAAAAAAAAAAAAAACAACGTCATTTACCTCTGCACAGAGAGTAAAATTATATGCTATTGTTTTAGCCTTTAGAACATTTACCTCAAAATCTTTTAATCTTTATATTGATAGTCATTATTTGATGACAGTTTTAAGAAATATAGAAACAGCTACAATCAGTCATACTAATGATTTACAATTGTTTAATATTTTTATACTATTACAGTCATATATTCAACAACATTCTTATCCCGTTGCGGTTTTACACATTCGTTCACACTCTGGCTTGCCTGGCCCTTTAAGTCAAGGTAATCAATTGGCGGATACTACTACTAGACAAGTGTTTGCTGTGAATTACCTTACCAATGTACAACAAACTGAACAATCACATCACTTACATCATCAATCATCTAGTATACTACAAAAACAATTTACAGTTTCAAAAAAAAGCACAGACAAATTGTTAAAAATTGTAAAACTTATGTTACTCATTTACCTGTTCCCCATTTTGGAGTTAATCCTTGCGGTTTACTTCCTGGACAACTTTGACAGATGGATGTAATCCATGTCCCCTTTTTTAAAAAATTACAATACGTTCATGTCACTATTGATACTTATTCTGGATTTATTCTTGCTACCCCCCTAGCTGGAGAGTCTACTAAATATGTTATTACACATTTATTATACTGTTTTACCTGTATGGGTATTCCAAAACAATTAAAAACAAATAATGCCCCAGGATATACTAGTGCTAGTTTTGCTCGCTTTTGTTCTATTTTTTCTATCCATCATATAACTAAAATTCCATATAACCCACAAGGACAAGGTATAATTGAGCACATAAATCTACAATTAAAACATATTACAAAAAATAAAAAAGGGGGAGTATAATAGGACTCCACACAGAATATGTTATGGCATGCAGTATTTATTTTAAATTTTTTTTAACAGTGAACAGATTTGGTCATACTCCTTATGAACGCCTTTTTTCCTCTACTTTGCGGAATTATGCTGAGGTTAAATGGCGTGATCCCTTAACCAATGAATGGAAAGGTCCTGATCCTGTATTGATGTGGGGTCGAGGTTATGTTTGTGTTTTTCCAAAGGATTCTAAAGCTCCCCGTTGGCTCCCTGAATGATTGGTACGACATTATCATGCCTCCCACAATGGCCAATCTGACCCGAAGGATGCGGCGTCACCGCCTCAGTCAACCAGTGAGTGTCCCTCCAGCCCCACAAATACCACGCAGGATGAGATGGAATCAAAGACAGAGGAGGCGCCTAATACAGGAGGCAAAAAATAAATAATTTGGTTTCACTTACAATGTTTAGTTTTTCAGGCACGGCGGTTGATGGAAGAAGGGCCAGCACCCCATACCCCACTTACATTATTTTTGGCTATGATTGCAGTGCTTGGAGCTCCAACTGCTGAAGGCCTTTCTTATTGGGCCTACATACCCAATCCACCTTTATTACAACCAGTTACTTGGACAGAGGCTGATTTTCCTGTGTTTTATAATGATTCTACTTTTGGG
Source organism: Kogia breviceps (assembly GCF_026419965.1). Taxonomy (NCBI): domain Eukaryota; kingdom Metazoa; phylum Chordata; class Mammalia; order Artiodactyla; family Physeteridae; genus Kogia; species Kogia breviceps. Next base: position 41,368,380 of record NC_081322.1, on the reverse strand, counting down.
AGAGTAATGGTGAATCTTCCCCTCATGAATAAGTCCATAAATTACACTAATTGGTTTAATTCTTTTCCTGTTTGTTTAAGCCCTTTGAATATTGAGTCAGGATGTGTTAAAGCTATAGCTTTGGAACATACAATGGCTTATGAAACAACTATACAATAGCAATTTTATTCCAAGATTAATTCTAAATATAAAAAAGTAGGATCATCTGTACTTCTTCCTTGTAAACAAACTGTTTCTAAACGTGGGGATTTGACTACCGATGTGTTTTGGTATAAAGATCATAAGCCTGTTCATTTTCAAGGTCGTATTTCCAGACTTAAGGTTAGTGATCCCTTAGATCATTCTATTTTTATTGATCAGCTTCAGATGTCTGATACAGGATACTATTTGTGTGTTAAAGTATATGTAGGGGGACAAGGGACTTTACTGGCCGGCCATAGTTTAAAGATAGTTAAAGCTGTTACAAGTTTAAAGTTTCCCTCCTTTTTTCCTTCTGATTTTCCCCAATGTCATTTTGCAGTATGTAATGATACATGGAGTAATTCTCAAATCTGGTGCACCTTAAATTATAATAATGGTACCATTTTAATTTCTTCAGTTCCTGTTACTAATAGTTTGGTTTTTTATAAGCATTGAGATTTTTGGAAGTTTACATTGTCTTATTCTTATCAACCGGTTATTACTTGTGTTGCACCCCCATATGCCTTGCTAATAAGAGATTTACAGATTGAGTTTGCTTCTGGTTCCTTAGGATATAATATAACTTGTCAAAATTGTATTTTTAGTACTTGCATTCTGCCTATGAAAGGAACTTTTTCTGTTATGATGTTAAAACAACCTTCCTATGTAATGCTGCCTGTAAATATTTCTGAACCATGGTATCATAGTACTAGCATGCAAGCTTGACTAAAATTATCTAAAGCTTTAAAAAGACCTAAACGATTCATTGGAATATTAATATGTAGCATATTAACCTTAGCCGCTTTAACAGCCACAGCTGCTGCCGCCAGTTGAGCATTAAGTAAAACTGTACAACAAGCACATTATATTAATCAGTTGTCTAAAAATACCAGTATTGCATTAGCATTACAAAGTCATATTGATACTCAACTAAAAACTGAAGTTGATGAGTTAAAAAAATGCTCTCATAGGTTTAGGAGACCAAATTATGGCTTTAAAATTGAAAATGCGTTTGATTTGCCATGCTAAATATACTTGGATTTGTGTGACTCAACACGCTTATAATGAAACTGACTGGGATTGGAACAAAGTAAAAATGCATATTTTAAGTGTATGGACTGATGGACACATTAGTTTGGACATACAAAAACTTAATGCGGAAATACAAACAATTCAAGAAGCTCATCTACAAGAAGATGGGCCCCAACAATTAATTCAAGGACTCTTGTATCAGCTTCAATGGTTAAACAAACCCAATACATTGGTGCCGCCAGCCGCGGCGGGTCCTCAAAGTGCAGCAACAATCGACGAGAGGGGGTAGGGAACTGAACGCACCAAGGTATGGGATCAGAAGGGCACAAGCAACTGACGGTTGCAAGGCAAGTTTAATAACAAAGCATAGCCATATATATACCCCTAAAGCAGGGAATTTGCTTAGTCACGCCTTATCGGCATCAGCTGGTTGATTGGCTTCTCGCTTAGTCACACCTTATCAGCATCAGCTGGTTGGTTGGCTTCTCGGCTTAGTCACACCTTATCAGCATCAGCTGGTTGGTTGGCTTCTCGGCTTCTCCCTCAAAGGCACCAATTTCCCCTCCAGGGTTGCTTTTCCTAGCTTTAGGGAACAACCAGGGACTCCCAGTAACTGAGCAGGTCCCTGGAGCTATCTGGCTAAAGGCCATCTCCTTTTTTACGTTCATACCATAAAGCCCAGGATGCATACCAAGGAGAGTACAATCGGGCCCTGAGGCTTATGAGGGTCTTAATGGCGCCTTCCTCAGAGGGCAATGCTCGCCACACATTGGTTTCAAAATGGACTCACAGGATTGATTACCGTGGGGTCATGTGTATTGTTGATGTTAATTGCATTACCTTGTTTATTACGCTTTATTGTTGGCCGTCTCGCAGCTCTTCGTCAGGAGGTGTATGGGTTAAAATTGCATTATCAAGCTTTAAAAAATAAGAGGGGGAAATGGGGCGAGAATTGCCCTCTGAGGAAGGCGCCATTAAGACCCTCATAAGCCTCAGGGCCCGACTGTACTCTCCTTGGTATGCATCCTGGACTTTATGGTATGAACATAAAAAAGGAGATGGCCTTTGGCCAGATCGCTCCAGGGACCTGTTCAGTTAATGGGAGTCCCTGGTTGTTCCCTAAAGCTAGGAAAAGAAATCCTGGAGGGGAAATTGGTGCCTTTGTGGAACAAGCGATAGATCCGCTGATGCAGATAATGCAGATAAGGTGGCGACTAAACCGAGAGACGATAAACCCGCTAATGCAGTTATGGTGGCGACTAAGCCTAAGATGAAAGACTAGTTCCACAGAACAAAGGTTATGCAAAGTTTCTACTTTACAATGACTATGCAAAGTCCCTGCTTTAGGGGTATATATATATGGCTATGCTTTGTTATTAAACTTGCCTTGCAACCATCAGTTGCTTGTGCCCTTCTGATCCCATACCTTGGTGCTTTCAGTTCCCTACCCCCTCTCGTCGTTGCTGCACTTTGAGGACCCGCCGCGGCTGGCGGCAATTACTCTGTCAAATCGCTGTAAAAGTTTCTAATCACTCTCAATTTCTATATGCAATTTGTTGCCATCCAGTTACAAACTATCTATGCCTGGCACCAGCTGCCAGCCCACACTATTCAACAGCACTGTCCTAACTTGTTTTGCCTCATTTTTCTTCTTCACCAAATAATAACAGGAACAGCAACTACATTTCCCCTTAGAAGTTTTATGAGGATTAAATAATAAAGTATGTAGAGTGCTTTGACCAGTGCCTGGCCTAGAACTCTTCCAAAAGCATTAGCTATTAGTCTCATTAATACAACCTGCTACCATTTTTTTTTTAAATTCCTAGGATCTAATTAGTTGCCAGTAACTAAACAGGCAACTAAGAGATACAGAGTTTATTTACTCTCCTCAGAACGGGAGCCACTGAAGGGTTCTGAGCAGAAAAGCCCTATAATATTAATTGTACTTTAGAAAGAACACTCGCTTCTCAGCCAGTCCTCATGAATGTTCAGCTTATTAATGGGCTGAAATTTCTGTGTTTTAAACATAGTATGTATGTTTCTACCTAGGGACATTTATCAGCACTTGTACAGAAAGCAGAAGGTTTTGTTTCAAAATGATACTTCTGTAGAGCTCTCCTCAGAGGACAACTGAAGATATTTGCAAATACAGTATATTAGGTAATTAATTTCATCTTATGGTCTGCATCTAATCAAATGAAATTGTCACCAAAACTAATTTAGGGTCAACAGTGTTTCTACACTAATGATGACCTGAGGCAGACAAGCTATTAAGACCCTGTTATAACCGAGAAACTGTTAGGATAAGTACCTTCTTATACTCTTCTATCTAGTAGAGACAACCCAAGTTCCACTGACTGCGCCTTATAAGACACTCTATAGCACAAGGAAGAGTATTGTGCAGGTTTCCAGCACATGCAATCTTGTTACCATAAAGTGTAATTTAAACACAGACCCTAATATCACTGTTACCCCAATTTTAGAAAGTATACTTTATTTTCCAACCACACAAATGACAAAGTACGTATTTCTATAAACACCATTCCCTAAATTTTAGGGAACTAGTAACCTAAACATAAAAACGAATCTGCTTATTCTACTAGCAACTATTTTCATGGCAATTTGAAGTAATAAAACAAAATAAAATGTGTTGGAAAAAAGTCAAGTGAAAAGCAAAATAATGTTACCCCAACAAGTCAACTGTCCTTAAACAGAATAAGTTTTTATTTCCTTTCAAATAAACATAACCAAAAATGTCAGCAATAAAAGCGCACGTAATTAACATAAATCATAGTGATCCTATGCCATGGAATAGGAAAACAGACAAGTTACCGATTCACAGGTCAAAAACATTCTCCAATACCCCTGCCTGTATTGTAACCAGTGAACCGTAGAACTCTAAGACTTTTTGAAAGTTGCAAAGAATTCAGTAACTCGTATAAAACCTCATTAACAGTTACTGAGATACCACACACACCTGTTGCCAGTGTGTTCCGACCGTGGCTTTTAAGTGGAAATGTTTACGTGCAAAAGCCCTGGGTGCGATAACTTGGCGAAGCCCCCTCGGGCATATTCCCCGCCACTGGGATTAGGGAACTGGGAAAATGGGGGGGGGGGGGGCGTGGTTGGGGGAATGCTGCCTCTGCCCCACACCTACTCGGCCGCTATCCTCCCGCCCGCGCTCCACTACGCAGGGTACTCACAGCTCTAGTCTCGTACAGGACCAGTTTCTGAACCGAGCTGATAATGGGGGCGGCGGCCGCAGGCATGGCGCGAGCTAATGGGGGCCCCACGGCAGGGCCCCAGGCCGCGGCCCAGGTTGTGGCAGCCTCTGGACTGCCCCAGGAGACTCGAAGAGAAGACGTCTCAGACCCTGCACCGCGGCTTCAGCCGGGAAAAACACCGCCTGGGCGATAAATATATAGCTGACCAGCTAATACTGCTTAAGTGTTTCCGGATCCTACGCCCCACCTCCAGGCAAGCCCAGCCCCAGGCACGGAGAGGGCGGGGCTGGAGGGTGCACCATAGAGAGGTCGTGTAGAGGTTCCCAGAACCTGCGTGCTGCCGAGGGGGGAAGCAAAGAGCGCCATCTTTGGTACTGGCAAGAGAAAAAGTGGGCGGGGACAGAGCTGCTGGTTTAGTTGAATCTTTCGTTTATCTGGTCCTCTTCAGAAACGTGGATCTTTGGGGACTGCATTGCTTCTTTTGAAGAGGTTCTCCGAGTTGCAGATAGATCCGTTCCCAAGTTGGTCTGTTTTTCCCTGCCTACTTCTGCCCTTGTGTTCTTGGAAACCTACAATGTTCTTTCACTGAGTGTGTTTCCCCCGCCGCCCTCGCTCTCTTTGTTGTCTATTTTCCCCTTAGGAGAGTCAACAAAACCCACATTGTCCAGAGGGTGTGTGGTTCAAGCAATTTTTTTTGAATCATCTAAAGTTGGAAATTTCCAACTTTGCTACATACTTGTGCACGAGATTAACCACCTGTAATTTCTAAAAATGAGCTGCCGAGTGTATGTAATGCAGTGCAGTGTAGCACTGGCTTTGTAGTTCTGCGTTAAAGTAAGGTTTCTTCCTTTGGATGTGCGTGAACATAAATAGACAATGCATGTACCCTCTTTGATCATCACCTTCCATTTTTGTGAAAAGGAGTGTATTATAATTATGAATACAAAATTAGGTACAAAAGTGAATGTTGAAAATGAGAAAATAAATCACAGCCCCACATCCCGAGGCCCCGCCCCCCGAGAGGTTTTGCGCTCTTCTCAGCTCTGGGCTCCCTTGGCAACCGCTCAGCAGATCCCTTGGCAACCGATCCACAGAGAGTCCCGGGAGGCGGCTACGGCCTGCTCGTGGGGGTCCGTTGGGGTCCGCTGCGGCCAGGTAAGTAGGGGTCGGAGTCCACCGCTCGGATGCATTTTGGTGTCGCACGAATGGAATCCCACCTCCTGCGTGGACCCCAGACCAGTTCCTTTTCTTGCAAAACTAAACTTCGGGATCTCCGTAAATTCCGCTTTTTAAACCCACTTCCCTTTTCAAGTATCAATGTCTTCATTCCACAGATACTTAGTGAGCACCTACTGTGAGATGTAAGATGTACTCCAGGGACAGCTAACCCAGGTAGAAGTGCTAGGTTTCCCAGGAGATTGGCCCCCTGTTAACCGCAGAACCCACTGCTAGAGGATTTTTCAACTGCTATAAGTGTAAGGAAACTTTAACATTTAAAATCCATAATGTGACATTAGGGATTATATTGTAAATTCAAAATTGAGAAATTACACAAAATTAACATTTAATTATTTATTATTTTACATTTTCTTTCATAGTTTGGGTCCCTTTTTATTAAGAACTAGAAAGATGGCCATGTCAGTTCTGGCATTTTGCATTGACTTAGATCTTTTAACTGGGAAAAATATTTAGTTCTGTTCCACTTCATAATGGAAACCAACTCGTCTGAACATGAGTTAAGTATTTGCACAATGTTTTTATTTAGGATAACAACTCAAAATAACTGTAGAACTCTGGTTTTCCAATATTTAGTGTTCAATTATTATGTTATACTATAATTAAGCACTTTCATTCAAACCTGGTCTTAGTTTTGTTCACCCAGGAGTAGATCCTAAGACAAAATTTGAGGACAGATCGTTTACATGGGCAATAATCTAGCGAACAACAGCAGGAAAGGGAAGGAAGCTAATAAAGGGAATATTATCAAGCAAATTTCTCTGTGGGCTGAATTCACTGGGGAATGCTTGTATGTCTGTCTCAGCTATTCCTTGTAAGGGAAAAGGGAGCTGGGGTATTTATTCACCAACTTCCATCAGTTATTGGTTGAGGGCTGCTATGGCAGAACATTAATTCCCTGTAACTTCTAGTCTGCCCTATGCTCAGGCAGAATAAGTTCTGGCAGCTAGAAAGAGTCCTTAGACAAAGAGTCCTTAGACAAAGAATCATACGTGCCAGCCCTTGGAAGTTGGGCCGGTCATCCCTGGAAAAGGCACATATCAAGTGGATAGGGGCAGGGCACTAATAACATCCGCTACGTTCTACTCTTTGTGCCACTCGTAGTCAATCCCCTCCCCACACATTAAATTTCCAGCACCTTGTCACTGGTTCTTCAAGGCGGTGTCTGGTCCCAGTTTCTAAAAGAAAAGGAAGCACAAAAATAGATATCTCCCTGCCCCCAATTATGCAGCAGCAACTACCTCCACCTGCCAGTGCAGTAACTCCTTATACGAGGGTGTGACTCATTGGGGATCACCATATATCACGTTTGTTACACCACTCTCATAGCCCCATTCACATGCTTCTTCCCCAGAGCTTTTTTTTCTCTTATCATCCAGTCTTGCTCCTTCCAGGCCCTGCACCAAGCCATTCAGCACTGTTCTCCAAATTGAGGACCTAGGAATACTGCTTAAAGCCCTGCCGACCAGGACGATTTCCCCTAATCACCATCTCTCAGGGCTACACCTGAATGGGACTAAAGTCTGAAAGCATTCTGTTTACAGCTGGCACCAATATATCGTGATTCATCCATGATTTTTTTTTCTTTTTTTTATCAGCTGTTCCTAGGGAATTCCATATGAGGTATGAGCCAAGAGACATTGGTGAGCCAGAGATAGATGACATGGGGGTGTCTAGGCTGCTTGCTTATGAAATGTATTTGGCCTGATCCCAGTGTTCCATTTTTCTCATTCAGTGGATTACTGCTGTGCCTGCCCAGCTTGAGGACTTGATTGTCTGACATACCCAGCGCACGATGGGCACTTCCGTGTGACGTCCCATGGCCAGGCATTCTAAGATTCCAAAAGGTATCCTACCTAGCACAGCTACCTCTAGCATCGTGGGATCTGGCCAGGTATATGGCCCATGAAGCAAGGCCTCGGCACCATAGCCTGAAACTGCTGCAGAGCTCTCTCTTGCTCTCGGCCCTACTCAAAACTGACAGCTTTCCAAGTCACCCTTTAAATGGATCAGAGCAGTATTCCCAAATGTGCTACATGCTGTCTTGAAAAACTAAAGAGACTTACAAAATATTGCACCTCTTTTTAAGAGGTAGAAGGTGTAAGGTACAGTAACTTGTCCTTTACCTTGGAGAGAATGTCTCAGAATGTCCCAGACCACTGGCCTTTTAAAACTTCACCAATATAACAGGTCCTCGAATCTTTGTAGGTTTATTTTCCACTTTCTGCTGCCCATATGTCTTATGAGGGCATCCAGAACACTTGCTACTTCCCACTCACCAGGTCTGATATTGTCAATATGGTGGATAAACAAGACTCCTTTGTACTACATTTGTTACAAAGAGTCCCGGGGTAAGACTAAATGTCCATTGCTGACTGTTCTAAGTAAATACAGACTGCTTCTGATCCTCCTCCTTGACATGTATTGAAAAAAAAAAAATGCATTTTCCAGCTGAGTAGCTACATATCAAGTATAAGAAGCTGTGTCCATCTAGTAAAGTTCTCTGCACAGCAGTTGCAATTGGGGCTGCCCCTAGTTACCTTTACAGTGGTCCAATATCATCTGTCATGATCTGTTTTTTGCAGAAGCTCAGACTAGAGAATTAAACAGGACAATGCATCTTTTAAATAGTTTTGGGGTAGCACTCTTCCATTTCATTCAGGATTGATTTACTATTGTTCATCTAGAGCAGAGGCTAAGGAGCAGGTGTGCAGTTTCATGAGCTTCCACTTGGCCTTTTCAACCACAGTGGCCCTTATTCCACAGTTAGGGAATCCCTATGAAGGTTTTTCCAGCTGCAATCCCTGTTGTGCACTCCAGGACCAGGAAAATAACCACCAAGTGATCCTTCAGACACTTTGGATGCACCGTAAGACCGACTTGAGCCAAGGTTCCATTTATCACTGGTTCTCCATTTGCCCTCGCTCTAATACGAGGCTATGATGGCATTTTGGAACTGCTGGTATTGATGTCAGCTGAGACCCTGTGTCCTATAACCATTAAAAGAGGAGAATATTCCTATTTCCACAGTGTCTATTTCTCTGGTTAATTGTTGTAGGTTCTCTTGGGGAAGGATTGGGGAATCCCTATTATAAATACTTGCTATGGAGTTGTAGGCTAGATCCTCGAGGACTCCTTGCCGTCCCTTCAGTCAGTGGGCTCTGGAATCATGAACAAGGAATCATGACTTCCACTGTGGCTGCTGACATCAGCCTTTGGTTCACTTACCCTTTTTTGTTTTTAGAAATGTAAGTTAATCAACACTTTCATCGACTGCTCATCTGTCTCACCCCTAGGGAGCCCATGGTTTATCACTATCACCGCAGATCTCTGTGGGTCTTGCTTGTGGCCATTCTGGGCTTGCTGCCCATTATAGTAATTATACCTACTTTGTTTCTGACAGTTAAGGGCTGCCACCTGGCCTCTGCTCTTCCAGACCCTGTCATCCCCACTGACACATGAGAACCCAGTATCATAGCGGCCTCTCCCTTACTTTAAATCCTGGCCCAAAAAAGGACAGCCACCACTGAGCTTCTTAATTATGCCAGTGCTCCCTTACTAGTTCATTCCTTAACATCTTAATGAAAAGAGTGCCCTCTGTCCATCCCAAAGAGCAGAGTAAGCTGATGGTTCTCTGGCCTAACATAATAAATCCATTTAACATGCCACTTCTGTGAGTATTTAACACCTGCCTCTGTGCCCTGTCAAGGCAGTTCTGGCATTTACACCTCACTGTTTTTTCCAAGCTTCAAGTAACCTTACCAGCAGTGAATTAGGACTTGCTCCAGGTGTCCTAGCTAGGATGTTAAACTATGAGTCATGGGAGACAGCCCACTATCAATAAACCCCCATCCAGTCTGCATTCCCCTCACCTGACACCCTCAAGATCTTTCCCAGGCGTGTTCTCCTGGTTCCTGTTGGTACACTCATAGCCAGGCCCTGGAGCTCTTTAGGTGCATAACACCTTTCTTCCTGTCCAGTGCCTCCCCAGTTGGGCTGGGCTGACACTTGACCCCAGTTACTGCTCTAGAAACTATGAGGGGAAATAAGCTTGTAAAAGTCGAGCATTGTCTTCTGAGGCATCTGCCTCAGGTGAGGCACAGAGAGGCTGCTCTCTTCCATAAAGGAGAAGGTTACTTCTGTTAATACAGAGCATTTGGGGGTAATCTTGGGGTTCAAAACTCAAGGTACTTAGACATCCAACTAGATATACCCATCCCAGGCCTTATCGCCCTGGTTTTAGTGTGCTTTACGGAGACTCCTTAATAAATGCATGATCTCTCTAAGAGGTTTAGATGCATTTTCTCCTTTACAACTACATTTTATACTACCATTACTTATTTTGATGGTATTTTTTAAAAACTTGAAATTTCAGCCCTTTACTTCCTGAAGTTTTCATCTCAAATCTTTTTAATGTACTAGTAATACTTACTACATCATATTGTCATCTTAAAATAATATTGGTATATTGAGCCCATTTGAATATTCTTAACTTCCACAGAGAAATGTAATCATATCGCATTTACCTGGAAGTATACAGCCCCCTCCAATCCATTTTTCATTGTTCTGTGAACAATGTCCCAGACCACTGGGACAAAGTTTTCTTCCATTTTTCAAGTCTATTCATTAAAGTATTTTCATAAGGTTTTGTAACTTTTCCATAAAGGGCTTGTATATCTTTTGTACTATTTAATCCTGTTTATTTTATATTTTTGCTGCTAAGTCATATTTATATTTGGTTACATGTTCTAGCTATTTTTGATATATAGAAATGCAACTGAATTTTGTATAATGGTTTTGAATTCAGCAAATTGGATTATCTTATTAATTCTTAAAATTTATCTGTGACATATTTGGGTTTTCTATGTAGACAGTCATATCAACTGGGAATAATTACACTTTTCTTTCTTTTGTCTTAAAACGAACATTTTAAATATTTAATCATTAAATATAAGGGTATCTTTCATTCATACCCTTTATCAATAAAAGAAGTTCCCTTCTATTCTTAGTTGTTAAGAGGTTTATCTTTTATTGAACATTAAAGGGTATTGAATTGTCTCATACTATTTCTACATCTATTAAGATAATCATATAGTTTTTCTCCTTAAATTTATTTTAATATGATAAATTAATTTTCTCATACTAACCATCCTTGAATTCCTAGGGAAACCCAACCTGGCCATGATGTTATTATCTTCTTCATATATTGCTAGATTCAAGTTGCTAATACTTTGATTAGGATTTTAAAAAATCTTGTTCATGAATGAAGTTGGCATATAATTTTGCTCTTTTGCACTCTTCTCTGGTTTAGGTATGGAGGTTATATGAGAGCCATAAATTAAGTAAGAAGTCTCCACTTTATCCTTTTTCTGAAAGAGTGTCTATAAGGTTGCAAGACTTGGAGCACATCAATAAAACCATCTGGTTTCCTTATGGGAAGATTTTTAGTTACTGATTCAGCTTCCTTAATGGTTATAGAACCACTCAAGTTTTCTCTGTTTCTCAAGAAGCTGATTTTTCTAGTAATTTGTCAATTTTGCCTAAGTTTTCAAATTTATTTGGGATAACTTTATGATAGCCTTTTATTATCTATATATCTGCAGTATTATTTTCTCTGTGGTCCTTCCTCCTATGTCTAATATTGTTTGATCAAGTAGACAGCAAATCAGTAAGCATTATGGAAGATTTAACCAATAAAATTCACAAACTTGATGTAAACATTTAAAGAACGTTACATCAAACAAATATAAATTGTGTATCCTTTTCAAGGATGTAGACAATTTTTTTGAAAATTACCATGTGGTAGGCCATAAGGCAAGACTCAACAAATTTCAAAGAATTAATATAATATGGAGAACAGTCTCTGATTAATGAAAGAAATCAACAACAATGAAAATGTAGGAAAATCTTAGTTTTGAGATGTGAGAAAACACACCTCTAAAAAACTAATGTTTGATATTATTTAATTGTGCCTTTTATCTTCTGTTCTTGATCAATCTTGACAGAGTTTTCAATTTGTAAATCTCTTCAAAATACCGCTATTTAGCTTTGTTGCCCTTCTTTATATAATGTTTTTCTATTTTATTAATTTTTAATATATATTTTCCTTTTTCTAACTTCTTAAACTGTGAGCTGATATATTTTGATATATATTATGTTCATTATTTTTCAGTTCTATGTATTTTCTCATTTCCATTAGGATTTCTAATTAGAGCCATTAGTAGGCCCTACACACATACCCACTGACAAATTTATATGTCTATACACATATAATATATTTAGTTTGATTTTTTAAAGCATTTTGCTATTGGGTTTTTGTGTGGCTGGTTGTGTGTACACTAATTTGATCTTTAATAGAATACACACATCAAAACATACATATGAATATATACATGTATGTATTTTTTCCTTAATTTCGTCTTTCAAAGATACTTTATTTTAGCTGTCTTATATAGCATATAGCTGGCTTTTGCTTTCTGTCTCAGACTATGAACCTATTATTGTTTTAATAGATCAGTTTAACTTATTTGCCATTATTGGCAAAATCCATCTCTTAGTGGCATGGAACGGCTTCTGGGCTAAGTTAATCCACAGAATATTCTAGTTCTCCCTAACCTGCTTGCCCGTTCCTCCTAAATTAGGCACTTTAACAATCTTACTCTTTCTTACTGTAGTATTTTGTATTATGACTTCTCAAGAGAAGACAGAAGAGCATCCTTTTGTGGATATATTTAATGAAGATGAAGCTGACAAAAACTTTATGTTGTCTAAACCTGTTTGCTTTGTTGTATTTGGGAAACCAGTAAGTTATCTCTTCTAACTTATTATTTAATATATTTTTAAATCTTTAAAGTCATAATCTCATGTTACCATACAAGATTGAAAACCACATCGTGTGCTAATTTTTTTTGAGTGTTTGTTAGACTTTCACTGTATGACAAACTCTGATATAGTATTGGTTGTAAATTATAACTTTCTCTCCTCTTGTACGCTATTATTGAAAAGGAACCTAGATTGTATTTATCTTTGCTTTTATATTATGAATAAATTAACTCATCAAGGCACTGCACCATGACAATTGTTAGTAGTATGTGATCCAAGGTTATTTCACACTCAATTTTCATATAAAACTTTCTGTGAAATTTATTGTGAGGCTCTCTGGATATGTGAAGACAGGACACTAAAGAGACAAATGGAGGATACTCTCATCAGTATCTAAAGCTCCTGAGAGGGGATGTGCTTCATCTTTACCCACAGAGTGTTAGTGGACCTATGTATTATCTTTCTGCAAAACAGGAAGAAACCAAGAATGGCTGTCGTAAGATAGCTCTCCTTCCTAGGCAGTTCTAGTAAGGACCTCTAGATGAGAGCTTTTTTCAGCCCCTGAGCTTAGTTGGTAGTTACCATTAGAGTACCTAAGGTGGTTAATATAAAAGCCTCTCCGGAATAGCAGAGTCTAAGGGCTGACGATTTTCTAGAGACCCTGGGGCAGGGTCAAGAAATGGTTCCAATAACTTCTATTATGTTTCTAAAAACAGAAGAGAATTTTAAAAGTCAACAGTGGAAGCAATCAGATGCAAGTGTTACTTCATTAAAGTGAACTTTTATCTTTAAACTATGATACTTTTCAAAGATGTCCATTAAGAAGGAATTTTTGCTCTTGAAAGTTACTAAATGGAAGTCTGTCAAGACATTCACAATTATAAACTTTAGGTAGGAAATAAAATGATGAATCTCAATATAATCAAAATGATTTGTACTCAAAATTACAAAATTTAACAATCAAAAGAGTGCAATATCTAGAATACCATTATGGTACAGCTTCCTGCTTTCAGGGCTATTTTCTTAATTTAAAAAAATCACTTCATAAAATGTGGCAAACGGGGCAGTTAATAGAGAAAAATGAAGCTATAAATATCTAGGGTCTATTCTTTATTTATTGTATGGAAAAAATTTTACTTGATAATATTATGTAATTATAGTAACCATCAATAGAATCTTTAAAAATATCTGTTTTATTGGCAAATAGCTATTCTACTGGGTTTTAAATAATATCTTTCTTTTTAAGGGGGTTGGGAAGACAACATTAGCCCAACAGATAACACAGGCATGGAAATGTATTCGTGTAGAAGGTAAATTTTATCTTTTTTCCCAAATATTTTATTATGAAAACTTTCAAATATGCGTTAAAATGTAAAGCAGTGTACAGTGAACACCCATATGCCCATCTACTTACTATCTATTAGAGTCTATGATTAACATTTGCTGTATTTGCTTTATCACACATCACTATCAACCCACTGAACATTATCTTTAAAATAGCGTCAAACACGTTTTGCCCTTCTGTTAGTCTTAGTTTTGGTCATAGAATTTAGGACGTTTATGAAACATCTTTGACTCCATTCTACTGCTTCCCATTCTCTAATTCCGTAATTTAGAACTATTGGGGATATGTGTGTTTTGGGTGTCTCCCTGTGAAATATAAAAAGAGATGGAACTCTCACAGCTGCTCTTGGGGAGATTTTCCAGGACTTAATTATCTTTAATGATAAATTTTATTTTCTATTATTTATAATTTGCTTTGCATTCTTTGCAATATATAAGACAGGGGTTGATGTCTTTGTATATAAATATTCTTTTAATCAATAAAACCATTTATGCCTTAATAGAAAAATAAGCAAAAGAATGAATCTGTAATTCATAAAAGTGGAAATAAAAATGGACAAATGTAAGAAAAGAGTTTAACTTTGCTGTTACTCAAAGAAATGCTAATTAAAATAATGCTGACCCATATTTGCCTAATAAATTGGCAGTGAATCTTTAAAGTTTCTACCATCATTTTTGGCAAGAATGTTATCAAATGAGCATTTCACATGCCACTAGTGAAATTGTGAACTGGTACAACTTGGGGGAGAGAACAGTTCTGCAACATGTAACACACACACACACACACACACACAACTTAAAAAGTTTCCCCTTTTTTTATCAAAATAAAATTCACTTGTAGGAAATCTTAAAAAGTACCAAACTTTCCATAGATTATTAGCAGCTAGGGACATAATCAGCCCCTGGGTCCTCCCCTAGGTTATACCCCTGTCATTTCTGTCCCAGAATATCTTCCATCATGGAATGAAATATCTCCTTTTAAAAAGGAATCAAGTTATTAGAATGTCAGCCTCAGGACCCCTTTTTGCTAGATAAATTTCAGTGTTCATCTATTTTTAACATTTCTTGATGCATATTTTCCATTTATACAATCAATGTGCAAAATTAATGGGCTGTAGATGTAACTACGTATGATTATAAAAGTATCTGGACTGGTAATACTACTGTATACTTTGTAATTTCCAAATCACTGTCATATACAACCTCATTTCATCATATTCCCTTGCATACTACACAGGGCACAAGCATGCAAAGTGCAAAGGTGTTTGGGAAGTTAGCTTCCCCAAGATCCTTTAGCTAGTGAGTGTCAGAGACAAATTTTCTGTGGAATACATTCTGCTACCTTATACTTTAGTTAGGCTTAAATGACATAATGTGTATAAATATGCTTTGTAAACTCTAAAGTGACACAAATATTAATCTTTGTTACTAGTTAAAAAACATACAAATATGTTTCTTAACTTGGAAATTCTAATAACAATTTGTGCTAATATTTTGAATTCATATTTTAGCTTTACCAATTTTAGAAGAACAGATTGCCAGTGACACTGAATCAGGAGCTATGGTAAACAGATCTAACTTTCAGAATTGTTACGATTTCCTTAAAAGCTGTGTGTCACAGGTACATTATACAATCATGTACAATATCTGTGTTTGTTCTTAGTTGCAGTCGATGCTGATCAGTGGCCAAAGCATTCCAGATGAACTTGTCACAAAGCTAATGTTGGAGAAGCTCAACTCCCCAGAAGTCTCTCACTTTGGTATGCTAATTTTTATACAGAAGTAACTATCAATGCAGCCTTAAAACTCGTGGTTTATCTGAGGCACAAATAATTCCTGAAGTTGCATTTTTTTTTTTTTTTGCCCTGGCATAGGAAAGCAATCCCAGAGTCCAAATTCAGTTGAGCAACTCCAATAGTTTTATTTGCTTGTTCACTTGCTTTTATTCTTCAAAATCTATCTTTGTTTTCAAATTTTAAGTTTATATGATTCAGTCTTGTTTTAGTAATGTGTTATCCAGCAAAAGCATCAAAAATCTGCTGTGGTCCTTGATGCAGTGCTGACAGACTCTGCTGATTGCTTTCCTAGTCACCCTGAGTTTTATTACTAATTCCTGACAATGATTAGGTTTCTCTGCATTAATCCACACTAATAAAGCTGGAAATGGGAACTAGAATGACACCAGCTTACCCTCTGGCTCCAGATATTGGCAGGCTGTAGCCTGTTCATCCAGTCTACCCTCTGACTCTGGACCCAAGAAATCTCCCTGCCCTCAAACGGATGCTGAGCAGGGGCTTTGGACCTAATTTCTCAAGAAAGACTACTGAAGTTCGGAATGAATAAAAAGAAAAAAGCAAACTCTATGGCATTTGCTAAAGAAGGAAGAAGAATCAAAATGTGTTTGGGAGAAAATCATCCACCTGAAATGGATTTATTGAATGAGAGAAGAAAAATTTAGAGATCTGCTTTATAGTCTCAGTAAATTGAGAGGACATTGTCACTATTAAGAATACAGGAATACAAATAAAGTGCAGTACAAGTGGAAATAGCAACAGCAGGCTTGTCACTGAAGACCATATATATATATGTATATCATCTATGTCTATAGGTAGAAAGATCTATATATAGATTATGTACAGAATGAACTATGTCTATTCATACATATATAGATATATATCCAGATATCATCTCCTTTATTTCATATAAATACTCTATCTGTCTATCCATTTATCTATCTACTGATCAGTAATAAAGAGGATGAACTTGGGAAAAACACCCAGAATGTGGGAAGTAAAATGTATAAAAAGTTAAAAAGGACAATCATGGATTCCAACATAGGTCAATAAATGACCTCAAAAAGTATAATGATTGAAACTGAAAATGCATATGTAAAGGTAGATAGGCAAATATCTTTTTGTTTGTTCTTTACCTCACATTACCTCTTGAGAAAATTTGGAGTGACTTATATGGCAACAAAAAAATGGCATAAATTATAAGTATTGGCAAAAAGAGAAAGCAAAAAAAATGAGAAAAATCAATCTACTCAGCTATGCCATTCACAGTGTTCATAACCCTTTAAAATTCTTATTACAGAAAATTTCAAGCAAAAGTAGAGAATGATATAAAATCCCCCCATGTGTCAAAAACCCAGCTTCAACAATGACAACTGTTGTTTCATCTCATTTCATCTATGCCTCTGCATACACTCCCCCCAAAACTACTTTATTTTGAAGCTAATCCATATCATATCAGTTCATCTGTAAATGTTTTAGTCTGTATCTCAGAAAGATAAGGACTCTTTTAAAACTTATCACATTACCATTATCATACCTAAAAAATTAATAATTAATCATCTACTAATCAGTCTATTGTCAAATTTCACTATGTGCCTCATATTTTTTTTCTAGTTGGTGTTTGTTTGTTTGTTTGTTTGATTTTGGAAGCAGGATCCAACCAACCAGGTTTCACATATTGCTACTGATCAGTATGTCACAAGTCCCTTTTAATCTGTAAGTTGCCCCTACCTGTTTCCATCATCTTGTGTTTTCTATGCTGAAGAAACTGGTTGTTTGTCTTTTAGAGTTTCCTACCTTCTGGATTTTGCTGATTGCACCTCCTGGTATCATTTAATGTATTCCTCTTTCCCCTAGACTTCCTGTACACTGGTACTTATCCTGAGAGCTTGCAGAGGAAGAGTGCTATAAATGATTTCTTTAATATAAATTTATTTGTTTATTTTTGGCTGCGTTAGGTCTTTGTTGCTGCGCACGGGCTTTCTCTAGTTGCAGCAAGCGGGGGCTACTCTTCATTGTAGTGCGTGGGCTTCTCATTGCAGCGGCTTCTCTTGTTGCGGAGCACGGGCTCTAAGCACGCGGGCTTCAGTAGTTGTGGCTCGCGGGCTCTAGAGCTCAGGCTCAGTAGTTGTGGTTCACGGGCTTAGTTGCTCCGTGGCACATGGGATCTTCCTGGATCAGGACTCGAACCCATGTCCCCTGAGTTGGCAGGCGGATTGTTAACCACTGTGCCACCAGGGAAGTCCCTATAAATGATTTCTTGAGTCTGAGGGCCACACTATCAGCATGCAAGTGCATGGCCACGGTCTAGTCATTCACAACTGGGCTCGTTTAAAGTCTACAGTGAGGGCAGGACCTTGAGCCCCTTCTGCCCAGCCTCCCCTCACCTGTCCTACAGCAGCCCCAAAGGAATTTCTTTGGAACCTAGCACTTTGCTAAACACAGTTTGAAACTCTCTGCCAAGCCAGGATTCTTTCTGATGTTTGGTCTTACCCAGCAGCCTGGTAGATGGTAGAAGCAATATTGGAACTGAAGGGCTTTCAAAATAGAGATATTAACTTGGGTCAGGGGCTGGGTAAGGCTGGGTAATTGATGACTCCAAGATCCCTAAAGACAGATAATGTGCT
The DNA here is from genome assembly GCF_026419965.1 of Kogia breviceps. Lineage (NCBI taxonomy): Eukaryota > Metazoa > Chordata > Mammalia > Artiodactyla > Physeteridae > Kogia > Kogia breviceps. The sequence continues at coordinate 41,350,122 of NC_081322.1, read as the reverse complement.
GTCAGTAAAGTATTGCCAGATCCAATCTTAATTTTTTTCTGTACCAGAGCCCTTTTATACTTGGAGGTTCTGTCACTATTTAGAAAACATTTACACGATGTACAGTTATAATCCCTTCATTCACAACCTGTCCTGCTGTGTTGGCCTTGAGCCAGAATCAGCTTCCATGAGCTGCATCCTCACTCAAGAGAAAATGGCAGAGTCAATTCCTGGGCACCCTGAGAAGCCCTTCTCTGCATCCTCCTTCTAGATTCCAGAAAAAAATCATTTTCCTCAGTGACTGATGGACAGCCCTGGTCTGGGCAGTCCCTGCCCCAGGTATAGCACATTGTGGATGGTACTGTAAGTCACTGGTCACCAATATGGTCACTCATGCCAGGCCGGGCTGAGGTGAGATGACTATCCGGGCAGGTTGGACGCTAAGCTACCCAATGTCCGTGAATCTCTCAACATTTCGATCTAAAAGCAGTAGCATACCATCTTCCGTTTTGTGGCTATGGGGAATACCTTCCTTTTCTCACTGTGCCAGGAAGTGGGGGCAAAGTGATGGTATGGGCCTGTTGGTTTCCCCTGGGCTGTGGTGTGAACAGCCTTTGAGTTTTCCCTTGGTGGGGGTGATACAGGCTGGGCATTAGCCTGCCGAGTGCCTATTCTGCCTACGATGGTATACGCAGAGCCTTCCAGCAAGGAGTGGCGTGGGGTCAACCGTTCCTCTGTTTTTAGCATGGAGTGCAAGGGCTTGGTAATGGTGTCAAGGAGAAATGGGACGGAAGGTGGAATCCTCACCTTTGCTTCCATCTTCACGACATGTCTCTGGGATTAGAGAGGTTGACAGTGGGCTCAGCAGCTCTAAGAAGTATCCCCCTGAGATCTTCCCAGAATTGGATCCAGAGAACTAAGTTATTCCTCTGTAAATCTTCAAAGGTGAGACAAACAAGTGACATAACTGTCTCTGCCGCAACTCTTCCATAGACAGATTTCCAGGGTCTGGATATGATGATACTGGCCACCTCTCAATGCGTAGAGCCCCCAAATCCATTGCTCAGAACATTAAGGCAACCCAAATAATGGCCTATCAGGAGACAGTCAGACCCCATGGAAAAAACCCACTCTTCTGCTGCCTCCACCAGGGAAGAGATCAAGTGTGAAACTCATTCAAATATACATGTGCACCCAAGGTTTGGCATGCCTGCAGTCGCACTTGGAATGCCTGATAAGCTCTCAGGGCAGTGGCAGTGGTTGTAGTAACGGGCAGGGTGCTGGAGAGCACAGCAAACAGAGTGCCAAGCGTCTTCGTGTCACCCACTTACAATAGACAAGTGTGGCAGTGCTGGGAGCAGAGGGAATGGGAGGGAGGTCTTGTGTAACCCCTAGTTTCTTAGAAGGGGAGGGCATGAACTCTGGGGACTGACTGGTCTCTGGAGTTATCCAAGGTTGAATTCAATCTAGGGCTAAGTCATGCAGTCCCTTCACCACAGCACCCACAATTGCAATGTGTCAGACCAAGGGGTTAACGCCAGCCATCACGTCCCAGAGGAGACACTGGGCAGTCTTGAAAGCCTCACTCCATTCAGTTTTTATAAAACGTCTGCCCAAAATCAAAGCTTAATAACCATAATCTGTCTGTCAGTTGTTCCTCCAAGAAAAAAATATTCTATAAAACAGCAGAAAAATTGTTCGAAGGCCTTTAATTCCCAGCGACAGAGTTAATTTATTAACAAGAGAAAGGTTTCTCAAGCAAGAGAGTGACATAATTAAAGAAATATATTAAGGAAACTAATATGATGATGGTATCCAGGGTGAATTTCAATGAGAAGATATAGGTTTCTGGGTAGGGATGCAAGCCAATAAATGTACTAAGCCAAAATCATATTGATAAGGTTGTTTCTTAAAATGTATGAGGGTTACATGGGTATTTTATTACTCTCTGTAACTTATATAAACATATACATATATACTCCATTGTATTATGAAATATTAATTCAAGAAATAAAAATAATATGCCATGTAACCCACTATAATATACCTTTACCATTCATCATATGAGCTTTCCTAACATGAGTTAAAGAATTATTGGCATGGAATTTCCTTCTCTAGGCACCTCATGTGCCTAAAATAAATTGATTTGGAATTTTTAAAGATGTCTCCTCCTAGCCCAATGGTTTTATTTATTGTCAGAAAAAACATTATTCAGAGTTATACTTCATGTGGCAATAACCTTAACTATTAATTTTTAAATTTTGACAGATGATTTTAAGACCAGCATTAGTATTCATCAATAACTAAATGATATGTTTATAAAGTAATAATAATAAATCCATGCTCTCAGACATTGATAATATTATAAAACTTTTAAAATTATGTTTTACTCTACAGGCTATATTATCACTGAAATACCATCACTTTCACAGGATGCCATGACTATTTTTCAGCAAATAGAATTAATTAGAAATTTAAATTTGAAACCTGATATTATAATCAATATTAAGGTAAGAATATTAGTTGCGTTTCTAGTATGGTATATATAACCATTCTTTTTGATAGTTAAATTCAAGGAATGTTCTTAATTGTTTTAAGGAGTTAGGAAAATAATAATTTATGTGTCAGTTATAGGGTCTGAATTATACTTTGTCATACCTCTGTGCTTTTGCACCTGTAGCTCCATCCACGGGAAACACCTCCTTGCCTCTTCACCAGGCTTCATCACAGTTATCCTTTGAACGCCAGTTCAGGCATCATCTCTGCAGAACTTTCCCCAACAATCAACCCCTCCATACCAACACAAACATCAGCTAACTCTCATTCTCCCTCCCTCTCTCTCTCCCCCACAGCTGCTTCATCACAGGAAAGTTAAATACTTCTCTGATGACTATTCATGTTGCTCTTTTCTATCATATTACCTCACTGTATTGTAATTGTCCATTTTCTTCTAGACTCTGCCTTACTTGGAGGCAGGAACCATGTCTCACTCCTGTAAACCTCAACTAGCACAATAAGTGGTACCTAATACGTTTGCCAGTTAAATAAAATGAAAGAATGAACAAATGATTTGGAAGTACGAATGTTAAAGAACACTGATGGGTTGGTCCTGTTCCCATTTCTCTCCTTTACCAACTGTAGAACATGGTAAATCACATTTAGGAGCCTCAATTTCCTCTTCACAAAGATGATACAAAGATAGCTGCTTCATAGGGTTGTGGTAAGAATGCAGTGAGATGAGGACCACTTGTTTATATGAACATGAATGATAACCGTTTATAACAATACCCTGCCTGATTCCCCAAAGGGTTTGACAACTCAAAATAAATTAGGTAGTCCTCAGCTCAGGTGCAGGGACTCAGTGGTGTGTTTCGGCTAGCTGTGAGAGACAGGTGGCATTCAGTGATGAGTGTGGTGTCATCTGCAGCCCCAGCCAAATGTCACGGTCAGAGGCCAATCAAAATCCCCGTGTGACCTTCAGAATGTCACCCATGTGAACATATGTATAATGGAGAGAAAAAAAAAATCTCAAACAATTAACTGAGGGCTTCCCGGTGCCGCAGTGGTTGAGAGTCCGCCTGCCAATGCAGGGGACACAGGTTCGTGCCCCAGTCCGGGAAGATCCCACATGCCGCAGAGCGGCTGGGCTCGTGAGCCGTGGCCGCTGAGCCTGCGTGTCCGGAGCCTGTGCTCCGCAATGGGAGAGGCCACAACAGTGAGAGGCCCACGTACCGCAAAAAAAAAAAAAAAAAAAAAAAACAATTAACTGAAACCAAATATAAAGTCTAGGCCATGGAACACAGAGATTATATAGGAAATTAAGACTGGGTAGAATAAGAACACAGAGATATACAGGCCATAAGGCTCCAAATGCTCACTAAATTTGGATCATAAATTTGGTTCTGAGTTTGATGAACCAAAGCAGAAGGGGAAATGTGACCAGTTACATAAAATCCACATTGACCATGAAAAGACAAGCCATTCCTCAGGAATAACAAAATGAGAGATATATCTTACATGGGTCTCAACATAAGGATTGTTAATGTAGAGAATGAAGTCCTTAACCCCATTGATATTGTGTGATGGTGGGTGTCCATGGCAGTTTCCACAGGTAGCTGGGGCATAATCAGAGGGCCTCATGTGAGATAGAACTTCAGTACAGCACACACTTCTCTGATGGTCTGGCCTTATTTGGGGATAGAGTCTGGGATTTCTAGACCAGAAGTTTTTAGCCTGGGATCCATGAATCCTTAAGCATCCATGAACGTTCTGAAACTATATGCAAATTTTATGTGTATGGACATTTTTCTGAAGCAAAAGTCTATGGCTTTCATCATATTCTGAAGAGGTCTGTATACCAAAAAAAAAAAAAAAAAAAAGCATTAAGGGCCAGTGATCTACTACAGCAGTGATTCTCAGAATTTGGTCCGAGAGCCAACTGCATTAGCAGCACTCAAGAAGCTTATTGGAAATGCAGATTCTCAGGGAGCACCTCAGAACTACAGAAACTGTTGGGGTAGCATCCAGCTGTCTGTGTTGAGAAGCCCTCCAGTTTACACGGATGCTGCTCAAGTTTGAGGATCACTGCTCCCAGGCATACCTTCAGATTCACCCTAAGATTAATAAATCACTTCCTATAAGTTAAAACAGGAGACAATAGTCTTTGTCAAGGACCCACAATGTGGGTATTCTGAGTTGCCGAATGAGGGCAAATATACATGTGTTTTTTTAAATTACCAGAATGGGTTGAGATCTTTTTTTGTGAAAAAATTAGAAATCCTAAATAAAAGTCTTGCCTCAGTAAATACTCATCCCATCTCCATATAGAAGTAGTCCGAAGAAATCAGAAAATGAGCACGAAAAGTTCTGAAGTTTCTTGCTTCCTTTGTTTCTCAAAAGTGTGATGCATGAATTGTTGGCATCAGAATCACTGACAATGTTTGTTAAAATGTCTAAGCCTCACTCCAGACTTAATAAATCACAGGGGAAGCAGAAATCTTTTTTTTACGGTCCTCTGTATACAGTTACACTCTAATGTTTGAGAACCACTACTATAGAATGTCATCCAGAGTTTATCGTGAAAAATATTCAGAGCAGAATTTACAGCTCAAAACCTTAGTTTATCATTAAAATGTGTCACAGAGCGTGGGCTACAGATCAGAAGGCCTGGTCCCAAGTTGTAGTTTCCCCTCATGACACTGTGACTTTACCCTGCCAGAGCAGTCCTTCTCTGATCTGCAAAATGGCTTTAATCATAATATTGTATGACTTCTCTTACAGGGGTAGTTTAAGAATTGAGTAAAATATTACACACGTGGAAGCACTTGAAATGAGAAAATTGCTCATAGACTTTGGTTTTGTCCTTTTTTACTATCCAGATTCAGTTTTCTCATTTACAAAATGAAAAGGTTAGACTAAACTAGATGACCTTTCAGGTCCCATTCATTGATGTTATTTTTTGAAATACTTCATCCATAAAGCTGTAAATGATAGTAAATACTATAAATACAAGATACATTTTTTTGTCAGAAGATTGTGGCTATTCCCCCATTTTCATCCATTCTCAACTTTTTCAAACTAATCTGACAGAATCCTCCTGTGTACCTTTGCTGACTAAATTGGTTTTCTATTCTATTTCTCTGGCTCTTTCTACTGTTATTCTAATCCTCTTTTTTTTTTTAATCTTAAAGCTTCTGATACTTTCTCACATGTATTACTTTTGGGTAAAGAAAAGTGTTCTCATAGCAGAAATGTTGTATCTTGTGACTCTCTTGGTATATGATAAAATATGATTCAAAATGCCATTTACAGTAGTGAATTTGCTCAGGGTTTTGAGGAATTTGGGAGTTTATATACTGCATAATATATGAATAGGAAGTAAAGGCATATTCAAAATGTTTTATGTAATTACTAATGTTGTTCCTTAGTGTCCTGACTATGATTTATGCCAAAGAATTTCGGGGCAAAGGCAGCACAGTAGTACAGGCTACATATTCACAAGAGATCAGTGGGATCCTGAAGTCATTGAGAGTCGTAGGATGAAGAAGAAAGAAGCCCAAAAGGAAGGAAAAGGAGAAGAGGAAAGGGAAGAGGAAGAAGAGCAAGAAGAAGAGGTAATATCCCCATACCAGATACTACACTTTTAAACTGCTATAATTAAATTAAATGATAGTATAAATAATACAAAATAGCAGCTACTAGAGAAAATTACACTTTCTTTAAGTTTGCATTTAGTCTGCAGGAAATAGCAAAAATATTTCATGTTTTCAAGAACCATTAGACCATAATGTAGAGGTCATCAAGTTTAAGGTCATCCTTCTCGTCAGTATGGAAGTCCCTCCATATCCTGACAGCTAATCTGCTTCATCTCATAGCAACAGAGAGTTACTGGTCACCTACTATGTGTCAAGCACTATGTAAGCTAGAGTGAGGAGTTAGAGCAATATAAGACAAGTGTAATATGGAGAAGAGGGTAGCCCAGTCAGAATCCAATTTATGAAGTTAGCATAACCCCGATTTCAAACTCAGACAAAGAGAGCACATGAAAAGAAAGCTATAGCCCAATTTCACATATAATGTTGATACAACAATCCTAAATTCAGTACTAGTAAGCATAATGCAATAGGGCCTCAAAAGAATCTTCTACCATGACTTAATGAGGAAAATTGATATAAAGAAATCTGTTAATAGGTGATGGGTTGGATTTAGCCCACTGGGGTGGGACAGGTCATAGTTTGCCAGTCCTTGCCCTACTGAAATATAACTGTGATTTCTATTATAAATTTATTTATTTATAATGTTTAATAATTTAAAATAATTTCTACGATTTATAAATTATTATGAATAAATACTATTTCTATTAGGGCCTAGGCTCTGTGAAGTCAGATGTTAATTTGTAGATGGCTACATCGCAAATCATTTGTCTAGTGGAAAAGATAAGGCCAAAAGGCTACAGTTTTATTGCCCTGTAGGATATTAAGCAGGATATCAAACTTTGCACTCTGATTTCAGTTATTATAGATACTTCAGCTTTGTCATCCTGCTGGTTCCCTCACTAATAGGTTAAATGAATTTTTGACATTCATTCTTTCACTTAAGAGTAGATCTTAAAGTTCTCATCACAAGAAAATAATTGTAACTATGTATGATGATGGAGGTTAACTAGACTTATTGTAATCATCTCACAATATGTACAAATACAGTTGACCCTGGAACAACTCCAGGGTTGGGGCACTGACCCTCCATGCAGTTAAAAATCCAAGTTAACTTTACAATCAGACCTCTGTATCCGAAGTTCTACATCCTAACAACCGCAGATCATGCAGTAGTATGGCATTTACTATTGAAAAATATCTTCCTATAAGTGGACCCATGCAGTTCAAATTCACGTTGCCCAGAGATCAACTGTATTGAATCATTATATTGTACACCTGAAAGTAATGTAATGTTATATGTCAATTACATCTCAATTTTTAAAAACTGTTAATATAAAACAGCCCATTTTAAAATATAAAATAATCTTCCCTGTGCAAATAAGGCATTAGATAATAGTCAGCATCTATATACCAGATTTTTTTTAAAAAAGTAAACCTCACAGCAAATAGGAACAAAAGTGTGTCATTTTAGCCTGAATAAAGCATACCATTGTAATTAAGATAATAAATATGATATTGAATGCCTACCAGGCCTTGGGCTGAGAACTTTTACATGTACTATTTCCTCTGCCTTGAAATATTCTTTCTCCAGAAATCTTTGTGGCTCTACTTATATGTCACTTCTTCAGAGAACCCTTTCATGACCACCTTCTCCCATCACTCTCCATCACCTCTCCCCTGCATCATCTTTCTTCTTAGCTCTTACCACCACAGCCTAACCTGTGACGTATTTAGTTGTCTACTTGTTTATACTCTGTCTTCTCAATTGGGACATGTGCTGTCTGAGCCCCAGGGCTCAGTTCTGTTCTGTTCCTCAGTTTTGTTCTCCGTCATCTCTCAAGCTCCTAGAACAGTGTCTGGCACAGAGTAGGCACTTAAGCTTTATTAAATGAATGAATCAATGAATGAATGAGCTACAAGCTCAGGTATTCATAAAAAATCTAATTTCTTTGTCTCTAAAAATCTGATGTTATTCCTTTACTCTTCCCTACTTATTGGGGAGCAAAAAGAAATTAGTAAGTATCCAAGTCAATTTAAAGCTTTATTCCATCTGATAAAGGAACTTCAGGGGTGTTCTATCTCTCTAAAATAAAAATCCTGTTTCTAATCTCCCCTTCTCCCTTCTTCTCATCCCAAAAGGGCATCTAGGGATATGACTTGTAAATAAAGTAACGATTAACATAAAGATATTTAACATCTTTTCCATTTAGGCATTTATTGCTGAAATGCAGGTGGTGGCTGAAATTCTTCACCATCTAGTTCAGAGGCCTGAGGATTATTTGGAAAATATCGAACACATTGTTAAACTTTATAAGGAAATAATTCTTCACCCTTTAGAAGTAAGAACAAGATATATTGCTGAAAATGGGAATGTTGATATTTGTGTTTTATCCCTGAAATAACTTTCACATTTCTTCACTTCATGTATTATCTGCCTGATTCTCCTCCTCTTGAGCTTGGTAAAATGCTACAGAATAAGGTTGCATTCCAAAAGCTGTTTCACAGAACAATATTATTTTACTCTTACAAAGCAGGAATGTTGCTGAAAATTGCATTTTTCAAAAGTCATTAGGGGAATTTATTTATGGTTGGAGGTTGGAAAGTCCATGTCAAGAGATTGTTCTGTGAAAGCATTTATGGGTTTGTCAAAACAAATGTACACTTAAGGTGTATCTTTTATTCTAAAAGGAATTGTTAATTTAGTTAAATTGCAGTCTAAAGAAAAGCTATCCCAGACTGGTTTCTCTCTTTATCCCATTCAAAGATGATTATTTGTAAACATGATAAGGCCATTATATATTATAATAGGAAATTTTTTATTAAAATAATTAGCATTTTATAAGTATGATTACTGAAATTATGATTATTGAAAAGCATTTTTTTATGGTTAAAAATCCAGGGCAGACTCTGCCCAATTTATGTTGGAGATTTATTCAACAAACATTTATTATCTGGTATTTGGCCAGATACCATGCTAAGCAATGGAAATACAAAGAAAATAAAAAACAGTCCTCAAATTACCTCTTCCCATCTGATAGAGAAACTAAAAGAATTTGTTTCATGCTGTTTTATAATGTTTATATATTTTTAGAGACAAATGAGTGGATCGTTTTCATCACCATTGCCCACCCCGCCCCTGCCAAAAAATGAGAACCAAACTGGTTTCTTTTTTTATTGAAATATAGTTGATTTACAATATTGTGTTAGTTTCAGGTGTACAGCATAATGATTCAGTACTTTTGTTTTCTTATGTATGACTTTGATTCCTCCCTTCTTCTTCCATCCCTGGCCTTTAAACATAGCTTCTTAAGTGTAATTTACATGTCTATCTATAATATCCTTTCTCCTTCAACAAAAATATTCTACATATTCCTTAAGTGGCTGGCATTGTGTATGAAGTAAAGCATAATTAATATCAGATTCAGAAGATTAGAAAACTATATTCATGGGCAGGGGGTTGGATAGGGACCAGGTCTCACATCCTAGCATGACCAATGCCCAGTGCAGTGCCCAAATTCTGGCGAGTGGTAAATGCTTAACAGATGGTCAGCTGAACAAGTGATGAGATCACAAAGGAAAAAGAATGACAGCTTCCATTTCATTACATGTGAAGCTCTGGAAATAATGTTTTTAAAAACACCTCACTCAAATTAAAAGTCAGCAAACTTGAAAAATATCCACATCAAGTATGATAAAAGATTTAAAGCTTTGATATATTAAAAGGTCACAGATTCACAGACATAGAGAACAGACAGGGTTAACAAAGGGGAGGGTGGGGGAGAGGGATGGAGTGGGAGTTTGGGGTTAGCAGATGCAAACCAGTGTATATAGAATGGATAAATAACAAGGTCCTACTGTATAGCACAGGGAACTATATCCAATATCCTGTGATAAACCACAATGGAAAAGAACATTAAAAAAGAATGTATATATATGTATAACTGAATCACTTTGCTGTACAGCAGAAATTAACACACATTGCAAATCAACTATACTTCAATTTTTTAAATGTGAAAAAAAAAGGTCATAGAAATGATTTTTCTAAAACCTTAGAAAACCTAAGGTCTTACCCTCCTGATGATAAATGGGCAAGAAATATGAGCAGACAATTCACAAAAATGAAAGACAAAAGAGTAACACGCCTGTAGAAAAATGTTCAGCTTTACTGATAATAAAGAAATGCTAATCTAAATTAAGAGATATTTCCATGATCAAATTTTAAAAGATGAACAAGGAATAAGAATTACTAATTCTAGCAAGTATATATGGTAAAGCACACTCATACCCTGCTGAAAGGAATAGAAATTAGTATGGTGGTTTTTAGAAAGCTTGTCTGAAAAAAGCCCAGAAGTGGAAAAATTCTAAGCCTTGCAGCAAAGCACAGATAAGAATCGAGAGCCCTGGTGCCAGCAGAGCAAGAATTTCAAAGCCAAGAACCTAGACGTTAGGCCTAGGTGATGCCTGCTGAATAGTATATAGCTTGCCTTGTAAGATAATTCCAAGGTGCTGGTGTGTGTGGAGGGAGGTGGGAGAGCCTTCAAAGGTAGGAGCCTGCAATTCCAGTCTCCTCTGACCTGGCTGAGATGTCAATTCACTTGGAAGGCCAATACCACCAAAATTCAGTGTTCCTTCAAAAGACATGAGGAAAGCAAGTGGGAGCAAAGTAACCTGCATCATTTTCTGGCTTATATCCTATTTCAGGAGTAATCCAAGGCTAAGTCCTCTTTCTCGCCTGTCTTCGAATCCCAGCTTGACTCCCAGTCGGATCTGGTATAGGATCTTTAGCCTTAGGATTGTTCCTACCCTTAGACTTAGTAAGTCCATTCTTAAGAATCTAGCTTAAGGAAAGTATATGAAATGCAGAAAAGCATAATGTACTTCCTTGTTCAGAACATGGTTATTTATGGTTAAATAAATAATGCAGGCATAATGTGCCTTCTGTCTAGAAGAAAAGAAATACTTAGAACCTAACCTTGCACAGTATTATGAAAGACAAAATGTACTGGACATTTAAGGAGATGATTTTGTTCAGACTATTGCAACAGGGAGAATGTTCATTAAGGAGGACTTTGTCAAAGAAAAGTAAGGGGGCTGGGGTTTTATAGAGGCAGGTAAACAAGGGAGCCATTGTCAGGTCCTATGGGAATCATGAAAAAAGATGGAGATGGATCTTATCCGAGTCTTTGAGGAAAGGTGGAGGTGGGTCTTATCTCCCCACCATCCCTACTTTCTGGGAACACAAGACTCAGATAGAGTTCAACAGTGCCAATGTAAAAAAATAAAATCCCTTGGATTTTAGATTTTAATAGTAAAAAAATAGTGGAAGAAAATTTACAAGAATATTAATATATCCTTGAGATAGAGAAAATCTAATTTAAGCAAGGAAGGAAATCCAGAAACAATGAGAACAGATTTCATCATAAAAATATTTTATATTGCAAAAGATACCATAAACAAAGTCAAAAGATAAATCATAGCAAGGTAAAACATTTACAAACCATATGGCAGATAAGGGCTAAAGATTCTCCATGAACGTTAAGCAGCAGAAAGAGTCTAACGGAAAATTGCACAGAGGTTATGGTTTGGCAGTTTACAGAGATGGATATCTGGATACTGAACATCACCCACAGCCAGGGGAATTAAAAGTGGAATGAACCAACCCCATTCTTCAGCTAGCAGTTTGGTAGAAATTATTCTATGAATATATACAGAGAGATAGATGCCCCAAAACACTTCTGTTGGGAAAGACTTTAAGACTTCACTGTAGAGAAAAATGGAAAAAACAGAAAGAGAGTAAAATTCATGGTAAGAAGACTAGTTTAGGCTTTTGTAAAAGCTCTCCTGAAAATAACATCTGTTATGTCAAGTATAAAGCAAATAATTTAGCTTTAAATATTTCTTCATGGTATATTAAGATTCTGATCTTTTGCCAGTGATCTTGAATGATGAGGCTTCTTTTCAACCATCTGCAGGAAGTAATGGCTGAACACGATTACCAGTATCTCATTGAGCTAGACGGAAATAAGCCCCCAGAGGAGCTCTTCACGGTAAGGGCAATGCTCAGTAAGAATATGCCACAGTTTGGAAAATCAAAAAAGTATCAACTGGATTATACTTATTTTAATAAATATCAGAAATAGATTTACTATTTTAATACCATTTATTTTTGAAAAATTCATCTTGACACTTAAAATTTTGATGTGGTATTTATTCATCTGTCCATATTTAAATCAAAACTGCATTTGAATTTAAAAATCTCTGTGTGACCAAAAGTGCCTCAAAGAAAAGGAAAAGCAGATAACAGCCAATAGACACAGGACACGATGCTTAACATGAGTCATAGGGAAATGCAAACCAAAGCCATAATGAGATACCACTTCAAATCCACTAAGATGACTAAAATTCAAAACAAAACAGACAATAAATATCAAGTGTTGGTAAGGATGTAGAAAAATTGGAACACGCATACATAGTTGGTAGGATTGTAAATGGTGTGGCCACTTTGGAAAACAGTCTGGCAGTTCCTCAAAAGGTTGAACATGGAGTTACCACATGACTCAGCAATTCACGTCCTAGGTATATACCCAAAAGAATTGAAAATAGGTGTTCAAATGAAAATTTGTGCATGAATATTCATAGCAGCACTATTCACAATAGCTAAAAGGTAGAAACAACCCAAATATCCATTAACTGATGAATGGATAAATAAAATGTGGTATACTCATATGATGGAATATTATTCAGCAATAAAAAGGAATGAAGTATTGACACGTTACAACATGGATGAATCTTGAACACAGGCTAAGTAGAAGAAAAGTTACAAAAGATCACATATCATATGATTCCATTTACATGAAATGTCCAAAATAGGCAAATCTATAAAGACAAAAAAATGGATAAGTGGTTCCTTAGTGGCAGGGGGTGAGGGGCGTGGGTTTACCACTGTGGGAGATCCCAGCATAAATGTGGAGTGACTACTAATGGGTAAAGGGTATATTTTGGGGGTGATGAAAATGTTCTAGGATTAATTGTGGTGATGGTTGCACAATTCTGAATATTCTAAAAACCATTTAATTGTACACTTTAAATGGATGAATTACATGGTATATGAATTATATCTCAATAAAGCTTTTTTAAACAGAATATATGCATATTTGAAAATACAATATTATTTTCACTATTAAACAAATGACAATGAGGGGAAATCGTTTCCATACTCATAAACAAATGCTGAGTATCTTTTGTAAATATTTTAAAACTTCTGATATTTCAATAGGAAAAAAGCAAATATCTCGATAGAAAAAAAACAGGCAAAGGGCATGAGCAGGTAATTTAGCAAGAAATGTCTAATAATATATATTTTTTAGCTTCTATAATCATATTATTAGTCAAAGAAATGCAAACAGCACAAAGAATAAAGCAGCATTTTCTTAGCAGATTTAACAAATTTATCCAATATCCAGAATTGTAGGGAGGGTTTGTGAAATGCTCTTATACCCTTTCAGTAGGAGCATACAGGAAAATAATCTTCCTGGAAAATAATAGGGCATATATGTATCCAAAAGATTTTTTTTTAATGTCTATCATCTGTCCAAAGAGGCCCAATTTCTAATAATTTATTCTAAGGAAATACATGGAGATATACAGAAAGATTTTTGTTCAAGATGTTTATGATAAGAAAAAAAGCAAAAAATGTTTGGGAAAGGGTTTTATTTTAATGTGTGAATTTGAAAGACTAATGCATGATTTTTGGCGAAAACATAATAGTAATTCTTCTGTTTATGGTAACCATACTAAATACATCATTTAAGTATATTTCATTGATAACTTCCCACTTAGAATGTAAGGAAGAGAAGGTACCTTTTTTTCCCAAAAAATGTAAATATCTTAATTCTTTTTTTTAAACTGAGGTATAACTGACATACAACATTATATTAGTTTCAGGTATACAACATAATGGTTTGATATTTGTATATACTGTGAAATGATCACCACAATAAGTCTAGCTAACATCTGATACTATACATAAATAATTTTTTTCTTATGATGAGAACTTTTAAGATGTATTCTCTTAGCAACTTTCAAATAGGCAATATAGTACTATCAACTATAATCACCAAGCTGTATACTACATCCCCAGGACTTATTTATTTTATAACTGAAAGTTTATACTTTTGAATTCCTTCAACCATTTTGTCCACCTCCCATCCTCCACTCCCCACCTCTGGCAGCCACCAATCTGCTTTCTGTATCTATAAGCTTGTGCCTTTTTAAAAAATATCTGCATTCTGATTTAAAAGTTATACACACTCATGGTTTTAAAATAACCAGAAAACACAAAAGTACAAAATACAAAATAATATGCATCATAAAAATTACAAAATATAGGGCTTCCCTGGTGGCGCAGTGGTTGAGAGTCCGCCTGCCGATGCAGGGGACGCGGGTTCGTGCCCCGGTCCGGGAAGATCCCACATGCCGCGGAGCGGCTGGGCCCGTGAGCCATGGCCGCTGAGCCTGGGCATCCGGAGCCTGTGCTCCACAACGGGAGAGGCCTGCATACCACCAAAAAAAAAAAATTATAAAAATATACAGTACATAAAAAAATAAAAGCAAAAAATATACAGTACAATACAAAATAATACAAAAATGCATTACCTATTTCTTAAACACCTAATAGGTGTGCAGTATTATGATAAGCTCTAGGGATACAGATGGGAAGGGGTCACATGAGTCCCTCCCCTCACACAGTATCCAATATGTTGGGGGAAAATAAATATTTAAAGGGCAGTTTGTGTTATCATCTGGGAGGTACAAGGTACTAGAGGAGCTCATGGCAAAAGGACAGGACCTAATCTCGTGAGGAAGGCCATGTGTCTGTAATTATTTCTAAATTGAAACTCCAAGGATGAATAAGAATTAGACCGTGAGGGCTGGTGAGGGGAGGAAGGTGGGACAGTGTTTCAGGGTGAGGGAAGGGTCTGTGTGAAGCCCCAGAGGCAAAAAAGAGCCTAGTGAGTTCTAGGAACGGAACGCAGGACTGGAAGATGGAGGAGTTTTTAGGGGGATGGAGTAGGAGGAGTGGAATAGTGCCAAAACTTTAGGAATAAGCATGGGTTGCATCAAGAAAGGCCTCAGAAGCCATGTTGAAGAGTTTAGACCTCATCACGAGAGAGTGGGCTGCCAGTGAAAGGTTTTAAGCCAGAGAGTAAAATGCTTGTACTTCCATTTAAGAAGGATCACTCAGACTGCAATGCAAAGGAAAAACTGAGGAGAAGCAGGTTGGTGGGAGGAAGACTGGTTCTGACTTTTGCAGCACATCAGATAAGAGATGGTGGTCTAACCCAGGGTAGTGACTGTGGGAATGGACAGAAGACAGACCTGGGAGCTACTTAATGTAGGAGGACAGGAGAGAGAAAAGTCAGAAGCAATGCCCAGATTTTTAGTTTGATATGGTTGGTGGCCACATAAGTAATAATGCAGGTGGTGCAACCAAATTAGGGAGAAGCTCCTCACTTAGAATATGCTCTTGCCAAGACCATCCGTGATCTCCTGATCAATGCCAGTGGTGACTATTTGGTCTTCATCTGTTTCACCTAGAAGCAATATTTGACCCAGCTCATCACTTCCTGCTCCTTTCTTCCCTTGTCTTCTGGGACCCCACACTACTATAGCTCATTCTACCTCTACACTCTACATCTCTAACCTCTAGAGTTGGAGGATTCCAGAACTCATTCCTTGAGCACTCTTCTCTGTCTACCCTCATTTCTTAGGAGACTTCATCCAATCCAATGGCTTTAAATACCTTCTAAATGCTGGCAACTCTTAAATTCATATTACTATACCAGACCTTCCCCCTGAATTTCACACTTATATAATCAACTGCTACTAAATATGTCCAATATATCCAATTGGATGTATGACTGTCATCTCAGATTAAATGTGCAAGATAAAACTCCTGATCTGCCATCACCACCACCCTGCCCCAAATACACTCCTCCCACAGTTTTCCCCTCTCAGTATATGTCACATCCATCCTTCCAGCTGCTCCTCTCTTTTTCTCATATCCCACATCCAACCCATCAGTATATACAGCAGGCTTCTTCTTCAAAATATATCCAGAATTTGACTACTTTTTACAACCTGGGACACACTTTCCTCAAGGTAAAGGGCAGAAGTTCCAATAGGCCTGGTTGAAACTTGCCAAGACTGTTAAGGCCCTGGCCAGCAATGGCACCCTGGCACTTCTGCCTACATTCTATTGGCCAGAACAAGTTACATGGAGAAGCTCAATACCAATGAGATAAGGATTCTCACATAAACTAGGGAATTAACAAGGGAAGGGCATGAATATTTGGGGACCAAAGGGTAGACTCTCATGAGTTGAATTGTGTCCCCAAAAATATATGTTGAGGAGCTAACCTTCAATACCTATAAGTGTGACCTTATTTGGACATAGGATCTTTTCAGATGTAATCAAGTTAAAGTGAGGCCATAGTGAATAAGGATTGGTCCTAATCCAATATGGCTGGCATCCTTATAAGAGAAGAGGTGCATGAACACAGGGAGAAATGGCTATGTCACAACAGAGGCAGAGATTGGAGTGATGCATCTACAAGCCAAGCAACACCAAACATTGCTGGCAAACTACCAGAAGCTAGGAAGAACAAGGAAGTATTCTACTCATGAGCTCATGACTTTTTCAGGACATTTTAGATGTTCAAATGCCAATGTATTAAAAGACTTGTTCTTTAAATTTAGACAGTTATGGATCGACTTAAACATCTGAACCTAAAAAGAGCAGCTGTTTTAACCAAACTTCAGAGTGCAGAGGAAGAAATTAATGACACAATGGAAAATGTAAGTTATTTTTAACTGTTTGAAAGTTTACCCTTTCACTATATGTTGTGACCTTAACTCGTATCCTTTCAAGGTTTAAAAGGCTCTCAGGATACCTTTTATAAAAATGGATTTGATTTTTGGGAAGCTGTAATATTGGCACAATATTCTTGTAGACACTAAACACAAAAAAAGTTTTGAAACAAATAAAGACAATAAAATCAAAACAATCAACCACAGGAATAATAAGAAATAAAGAAACCCAAGTTCAGTTTCAAAATTTTGCAGCACCAAAGAAAGCAAAGACATAAAAGCCCTCAACTCTATACTCATTCGTTCCCCCAATCATTCAACCAATTTTTAAAATAACTACTGTGTTCCTGGCCCTGATGTACTGTGGATGCGATGGTGATCAAATTATAATTGCCAAGTGCTTAAAAGGGCTACCAGGACTTTTTTTTGTGTGTGTGTGTGTGTGGTACGCGGGCCTCTCACTGCTGTGGCCTCTCCCGCTGCGGAGCACAGGCTCCGGACGCGCAGGCTCAGCGGCCATGGCTCACGGGCCCAGCCGCTCCGCGGCATGTGGGATTCCCCCCAGACCGGGGCACGAACCCGCGTCTCCTGCACCGGCAGGTGGACTCCCAACCACTGCGCCACCAGGGAAGCCCATACCAGGACTTTTAAGTGGAGGATTTGATATATTCTGGGAAGTTTAGATTCACCTATAAAAATAGAAATAAAAAAACTAATACCAGAATCATAAATAGATATTATAATTCAAATAAATTATGGAAGTAAATTTAAGGAAAGAGGTCATTTTGTTATCCTGTACTGTGTAATCCCTAGATCTTAATGACTGAATATAGCTGGAATTAATTATAACACGAACTGGTGCTGAAGAGGAGGAAAGGTGGGCCTGATGCACACAGAAGCTCTGTACTGAGTCACTTCTTCTAGGTCATAACTGAAGGGAAATTTTAAAGTATTCAGAAAACCTGGGGGCTTTTCCGACCCGCAGTTGCCGGGGTCTCGGCTTCCAGAGGAGGAAGACGGCATCGCGGAGGGTCCGAGGTGCGCTGCGCCAGCTCCGGCGGGTCGCCGGCGACGGCGGCAAGTTCTCGCGGGATAAGAACGAGCCCGCGCAGCCCTTGGAGCGCGATCCCGGGTCACGGGTAGTTCCGCCAGGAAAAGCAGAATCAGCTGTGGGAGAAAGCCCAGCGGCTTAACATTTCTCCTGTGAAATTGTCTGAGCTCCATGCTGATCAAGATACAAGCTTGAGCTTCAAGATACATACGTGAAAGGGATGAATTCAAGAGGAAGAGATTGAAGGCTGAAGGCTTAGATGAAGATGGAGAGAAAGAAGCAAAACTTATCAGCAGTGTCAACGTCATCCTGGCCAAGTGCGGTCGGGATGGGAGAAACGACGCCCAGACCGGCCGTGAGCAGCAACATCCTCAGCCCCGGCACCAAGGACCACAGCCTGGAGGACGCCCGGCTGGAGAAGCTGTGGCACAAGGCGAAGACCTCCGGGAAGGTTTTCAATGAAGAACTGGACCAGTCGTGGTGGGAGTTTCAGCATCACAGGGAGAAGGTCCAGGAGAATAAGGTCCTTCTGCAAACCCTGAGCAGGACAGAAGAAATTAAGGTAAACGTCGTCAGTCCCGCCGACGTGACCCACGGCCAGGAGGACGTGCTGCAGAGCAGACACGCCGAGCTGAAGGACAGGCTGCGGGACATCAGTCAGGACTTCGACCACCTGCAGAAAGTCGGCCACCGGGGCTGCGGCGCCGAGGCAGAGTTCGACGAGCCCCAGGTGATGGATCTGTGGGACCCGGCCAGGTCAGCCAACTTCACAGAGAAGGAACTGGAATCCTTTGGGGAAGAGCTTAAGTACTTTGACACCAAAATTGAAAAGCATAACCACTATCAGAAGCAGCTGGAAATTTCTCATCACGAACAAACACGTGGTTGGCGACCAGGAGCGCAGCAGGCACGGAACAGCGAGATACGCCTTGTGGAGGGGAAGGAGCTAGGCTACAAGGTAAAGAAGTATTGACAGGATCTGTCCAGCCGGGTCTCCAGAGCTCACCACAACGAGCTCTGAGGGCCTAGGGAGCTACACACAAAAGTGTGTAGCTGAGGCTGCTACATACTTCTGCTTTTTAGTTGACAAAAATATATAGCTGCGGCTGCTTAGCTGTCAGCTCCTCTGGTCTCTTCTCCCAGTCTCCGTGTCCTCGTGAGTTCATTTCTTTTTTCATTTCTTTGCTGTCATTTTTGCAAGGTTTTAGGAAAAAAGCAAACACAAATGCATGTGTTCAGTCTGCCTTTAACCAGAGATAGTCATGATCATTTTTATGGCTGTGATATCAAACTCATTTGAAAGCTCATCTTTTCATCGCTCCTCAGCCCCCCGCTAGATGTGTAGCCTCGGGGGCTCAAAGTTGAGAGAGGAGCATGGTCTGCTATTCAAACACTTTCTCCAAGTTTGGACAGGAAATAGGGATGATAAGGAAAAAGTGCCTGCTTCCTGACTTAACTGGGTACATTTCAGTCCCTAGCTCATTGTCTGTGGACTCATGGAGAAGGGTGGTGGCCAAATGTGCCTCACCGACAAGGTTCTCAGTGTCATTCAGCTCCCCTAAGCATTGACAGTTTCCTTCCCATCTAGCTTCTTCCAGCCTTCAGGTGGGGATATCCATGCAACATTCCCGCAAACAGCATGCCTCTTTGCTCTCAGATGCTGCAGCAGTGCAGGCAAGACCAGAGCTTCCATTCTTATCTGTCCTCCACAGTCAGCTCTGGAACCAGCAATACATGTGAGATCCACATCTGAAGGTGGGAGGGAGCCAGCCTGGACCTGTCCCCCAGCTGTTGCCTACCACGTCGTTTCCCAACAGTTCTCTTGTCCCCACCAAGGTAGCACTAGGACAGTGACCCTCTCAGCAGTCTGCAGTCGGTAGAGAAGTGGTTCTTAGCTACTCTACAGGTGACGAACGGAGGATTGCTGAGGGAGACATTACATTTAAGAAGAATGAAACAGCTAAGTCAATGCAAATCTGCATGTAACATCTTCTTATTTTAAAACTTATGTAAATTAACTAAGATTCGGGTATGTTTTCAAACCTTTTCAATAAGAATTTTTCAGAATCTGTTTCCTGAAACAGATAATAGAAAATGCTCTATCCACCTTATGCTTATTCTACCCTACAAGAGAAAAAGCTCAGTAAAATTTAAACAAGGTCTTAAAACAGAAATGAAAACTATTTGTCTTATTAAATTTTGGACAAGTACAGAATGGTTGCAATTGAGAAAAAAAACAAAATTTCCTTTCTGAATTATTTCTTAAATAGCAGAACATCATCAAATAAGAAATGAAATCATAATGTGAATTTCAGCCAAAGTTATGCCCACATTTTTAATGTTGTTTGCTATTAACAGGATGAGCTGTTCCGTACTCTTGCAGCTTGTAAACTTATCGCACCAAGATATAGATGGCAGAGAAGCAGATGGGGACATACATGTCCGGTGACTTTAAAAGAAGGTAACATTTTTCAAGGATTGCCAGATTTTTCTGTGAGGTAAGTAAGATTTTCAGAATTTAATTGAAAATCTTGCCCATACCTCTTTTCAGTTGTTTATGATAATGGCATTTTTTAAGTTTTCTAGGTAAAATATACTGTCTTTCATCAGAAGAAGCATTAAAAACATTTTTATTGAACCCACGTCCCTATCTTCTTCCACCTATGCCAGCACCACCATTTAAAGTGTTCATATTTGGACCTCAGTCTTCAGGGAAAACAACACTTAGCAATTTGCTTGCAAAACATTACAAAGGAAAGGTAACTACTTAGCTAGCTACCTAGCTAGCTTTCTACCTATCTATACTTGATTATGCTTTGTGGGATTTTAGGACTTTTAAAATTTGTACTCAGTTTTCTTTTTTTTTTTTTAAACCCTCCAAACTCCAGCTTTAATAAATCATTCTTCTGATGCAGCCTGATAGGTGGTTCTTTCTTCTTTTTTTTTAAGTTAAAAATTTTTTTTTAGCCGCACAGCATAGCTTGTGGGATCTTAGTTCCCTGATCAGGGATCGAACCTGGGCCCTCAGCAGTGAAAGAACGGGAGTCCTAACTGCTGGACTGCCAGGGAATTCCCTGTGCTAAGCTTTCTTAATTTTATACTGTCAACTGGGTAATTGTTCCACTGGGCTTGGAGTGGGGAAGGCATCTTCCTTGATGCTTTAGTGCAGCTTCCAGACCATAGCCACTCCCAAAAGTCCCCAGATTTGACTGCTGTGTCATGCAGACTGTGCTACCCATTACCTTTCTTGGTTTCACTCATCTCCTGTTCCCTGGGTTACACCCCTCCTGGCCCACTGACCCTTCCTCCACACACTCATTCCTGTCATCATTCTTGGTGATTTCACTGTCTACAAAGATGACCCTCCCAACATCTAGAGCTGACAGTTCCTTGACCCCTCCCCTCAGTGATCTTATTCTCCACCCTCGGTAAGTGAAGAGAAATTACTTTTAGCTCAGACCAGAGTGATAGCAGTAGAGGTGATAAGAAGTGGGCAGATTTGGGATATCATTTGAAGATAGAGCGAAAGGATTTGATGAAGGATTGGACTGTAGAGGAATTATATGAAGGCCAGTGTGGCTGGAGCATGTAGTGTGAAAGGAGGAACGGCACAAGGTGGAGATGGCTGAAGATGTAGTCAGACAGTGCAGGCCCTGGGAAGGAGTTTGAATTTATTCCAAATGCTATTGAATTCATTTAAACACAGGGGTAACATTTCCTACTTGCTTTTAACATTTTTATTGTAAAATATGACAAACATACAGAAAAGTGAAGCTCATTGAAATATCACAAAACAAACCCCCATGTAACCACCACCTAGGTCAGACACGGAACCCTAGCACTCCAGAAGCCGCCTCATGCCTCTTTCTAATATCAGTCCTCTTACTCCTTCCACAGCGGTAACCACTGCCCTGAACTTTATGATACTCACTTCTGTACTTTTCTTTTTGTGGTTTTACCATGTAAGCACACATTCATATACCATAGATTAGCTTTGCATATTTTTTTAACTTTATGGACTTAAAACAGTTTATGTTTTTTGTGTCTGGCTTCTTTCACTTAACATTATAATTGTGATATTTGTGCATGTTATTAAGTATAGCTATAGCTTATTTTTATTGTTTTATTGTATTCTATTGATTGAATTATATTATGATTTATTATCCATTTGAGTGTCAATAAAACTTAGGTTGATTCCAGTTCGGGGAATTGTGAATAACATTGCTATAAACAGTCTTGTACATGTTTCTTGGTGTATACATGCATATCTTTATATAGTTTGAAGGTATATCTAAGAGTAAATTTCTGGGACATAAGGTATACATACATAGTCAACTTGTGTAGAAAATGCCAAACTGTTTTCAAGACTAGTTCTACTAATTTACTATCCTACCGGCAATGTATGAGAGTTCCACGTTCCTGCCAACTTTTGTTATGGTCAGTCTTTCTAATTTTAGCCATCCTAGTGGGTATATCTCACTGAGGTTTTAATTTGCATTTCCCTGATGACTAATGTGGTTCAACATTTTTTCAGATGTTATTCAGATATTCACTTTTTGAAGTGTTTGTCCACTTTGTTCAAGCCTCTTGCCCATTTTTAACTTTTCTGCATATTATTGGTAGGAGTTCCTTATGTTGTCTTTGTACAGATTTTTTTTTATTATAAACATTATGAATATTTTCTACCACTCTGTGGTTTGCCATTTCCCTTTTTAAATGAAAAATGCACCATACTATATTCATTTAAATTAAGTCGTTAAGTCCTGCCTACACTAAAGAAGAGGGGAATTAGTCTTCACCTTCTGAAGAAAGGAATATTAAAGCATTTGTGGACATGTTTTAAAACCATCACAGTATGTGTCAGACAAAAGAATTATAATTTTAAAATATAAAGAGTTTTTACAAATCAATATGTAAAAGCCCCAATAGAAAATGATAGCAAACAGGCAGTTCACAAAATAGTTGATCCAAATAGCCATTACACATGAGAAAAGGGAAATCACCTTGGTAACCAGGGAGAGGCCAAAAAAAACAGATATATGTCATGTCAATCTCACTGTTGAAAAATCATATTAACAACCAGTATTGATGTGTGGCTAGGATTGGGAAAGTACATTCTCATACATTGCTGGTTAGGGTATAATCATTGGGGATAGCAATTGGAAATACACATAAAAGCCTAAAATCTATACATATCCTTTGAACTATAGGTTTTTCCTGAAGAAACTATCAAAGACATATACATAACTGTGTTCTTCATAACCTAGTTTATAATAACAAAATCATGTATATCTAAATATAATTGGTATTTTAGTTAAATATTAAGTTGTAATATATTCATCTAATACAATACTGTTCATCCATTAAAAATGATGGTGTGGATGTATTTTTGTTGGCATGGAATAAAGTAATATAAGCATATTGAAGGAAAAGCAAAATTGAATCTAGAAGTATGGAAATATTATTTAAACTTAAAAGGCATATATAAATCTAACATCCCAACATTAGTGTTAAGTATATTATCTACCTAACAAAGGACTTATGTTCAAAATATATGTAGAATTCTAACCTAATTTTTTAACTAGGCAAAAGTTGAACATATGCTTAAAAACATATGGGTAAGTGAATGACCAATAAGCTCATAAAAAGAAGCTCAAAATTGTCAGTGATTAGGGAGATGTAAATTTAAACTGCAATGAGATTTCACACCAACTAGGGTGGCTAAAATGTGAAAGATTCACAAAACCAAGTGTTGGTGATGAGGTAGAATAACTGCAATTTTCATACTTTGCTGCTGGGACTATAAAATAGCTTTAACCACTCTGGAAACAGTTTAGTGGTTTATTATAAAGTCAAACATACACTTAATCATATGACCCAGTAGTTCTACTCCTCAGCATTTATCAAAGAGATGTGAAAATGTAATGTCCACAAAAAGACTTTCTCACAAATGTTCATTGGTACTTTATTTATAATAGCCAAAACTGGAAACAACCCAAATGTCCATGACGAATGGATTAAAAACTATGGTATATTCATCCAATGATACTACTCAAAAATAAAAAGGAATAGATTACTGAGATATACAGTTACACTGATGAATCTCAAAAACATTAGGCTAAGGTAGAAAAGCTTGGAAAAGATTATATACTGTATGGTTCTATTTATATGAAATTCTAGAAAAGGCAAAACTAATTTATAGTAACAGAAAACAAGGTGGTTGCCAGGGGCCAGGAACTGACTATAAAGGGGGATGAAAGGGAACTTTTTGGGGTGATATAAATGTTCTATATTTTGATTGTGGTTGTTGTCATGTATATATTTGTAAAAACTCATCAAACTCTATACTTAAAATGGGTGCCTTTTATTGTATGTAGATTATCCATAAAATGTTGATTTTAAACATATGTATGTAATTTGAATGTATATTACATGATCACACATATTTATATAAATCATACATATATAAATTATATAAATCATACATATAGATATATTTATATATATATTGAATTTCTGTGAAAGCAAGTACTCAAAAATCACTGAATTCTGAGAATAACATACCTCAAGCAGCATTAAGATTTTTGAGATGGGTAGGTATAGCTATAGAAATAGATGTAGATGAACAGTGTGCTTAATATTCAGAGTAACTTGTGCTCTTGTTGGTTTTCTCAAATATTCTTTGCAGGTAGTTGACTACGATAAACTTGTTCAACCACGTTTTGATAAAGCCCTTGAAACGCTAACCAGAAATACTATAGCTGAGGCCACTGAAGCAGCCATTAAAGCTGTAAAAGAGCGGCTTCTCTCAGAACTACAAGCTAAAAAACAAGGTGAACTATCTTTTTAAAATGTGTGTTTTAAGCTTAGGTCAACAGTTAAGCTTGACTACCTGAAGGCAAGAACTTGGTTTGCTTGTCTTGATATCCCTGGCACCTTGCACATTGCATTACAGCCTCTTAATAAGTGGTTGAAGAAATGAATATACATAAACCTGAATCTTACACAGAGAAAAAGATTTCAATTCTGGACAACTAAGGAAAAGGATCAGAGTTTCCAAATTTAGATTTCTTTAATAGATCTGCTTGCTGAGCAGAGACTGAGCAGAATTTGCACCTTTATTTACACCAGTTGTGATGACAACACTTCACCTGACTCGTGGAGTTTGTGTTGTTGTTGCTGTTGCTGTCGTTTTAGGCTTGTGTGTCAGCCTTGATTGTAATTAAATATTTCTATTTGGGGAATATTAATTTCAAATCCAAACGTTATAAAACAGTGAAACCGGAAGAAGACTTGGTGATCCATTAACACAATTACATAACTTTACAGATAAGGAAACACAGGCACAGGAGGTTAAATGGCTTCCTGATATATTCACCCAGCTGGTGGCATAGCTGAGACTTGAACCCTTGTTTCCAAAGTCCCAGAGCTCTTTCTCTTGACCATTCTGCCTCTTCCTGACTCTTACTCCTTATCATATTATTTTAAAATAGATACAGGGTTTTGGTCTGGGGGAGGGGGGGTGAGTTTCTAGTTTTCTCCAGGAAAAATGAGAGTTTTCATTTCTTGGCTACTTTTGAAAATTTATTGATTGGTTTTGGTAGAATTTATATCTAGAGATGGCACCCATGTAACTAGTCACATTAGAATACATGAAAGTAGTTTAATCTAAACATCTCTTCTTAATGGAATACTCTCAGTGCAGCACTTCCTGTACACTTTGTGGGATCTTCCTCACATTCAAAGATCTGGATCCAAAATTTGAGATTAGCTCCAGCAATTTTAGACTAGGTTTAACCACCACTGTTTGGATTTCCCAGAAGCTGTGGCAGTATACTGTCATACTGTAACCATCCTACTATATAATCATCCTACTATAACCATCACTGCCTCAATTTCAAATATTCTTTTCCTAATAAAATTTTCCTCATTATGAAAGAAAAAAATAGCTAAATTAATTGAGCATTTACTATATGTTGAGGCTATGCTAAATGCATTACATGTATTATCCTATTTGATCCTCATAATAGACCTATGAAGTAGGTTGTTGCTGTTGTTTGAAGTGTTAGCAGAAAGATTTCTTAAATATTTATGTCTAGACTAGGGTGGCAAACCCAGTTGCCAAGAGGGGCCAGGCAGGTAACATAAGTCAAGTAGCAAGTGGACAAGCTTTGTTTGTACCTTAAAAATGAAGTTATAAAATTATAACCTCATATAACCATATGGATAAGGTAGGTATTTGTATCTCTATTTTTAGTGGATGAAGAAATAAGGCTCAGAGGAGTTATATAATTTGACCACAGGCAGCAAGTTATGAGGATTCAAATCAGTGTCTGTATTCTTATCTCCTGTGTCTCTCAAGTGATCACAGAAAACTGGAAAAAGCACAAGGAAGAAAAAGTCACTCATACTTACTCCCCAGAGATATTCACTGATAAGAATGTGATGCATTCTTCATCCCTCTCTTCTCTTTTTTCTATGCATATTTGTAATGATTAATTATGGTCCTATGGCATATGCAAAATTGCATTATCTCATTTTAAAATAATGCTTCTTTCTAATTAATATGTAAATATTGTCATAAATTTTGTGATAGAGATCTAAATTCATTTTTTCTAAATGGTGAGGCAGTTTTACAAATAACACTTATTAAATTATCCATAATTTTACTGATTGTTTGAAAGGGCAACTTTATCTTAAGTTTGTGTGTGTGTAAACTTCTGAACTTTCTGTGATTTGATCTTTATATTACAACCTTTAATGCAAAATATTATTAAAATCTTATGATGCGGGGCTTCCCTGGTGGCGCAGTGGTTGAGAGTCTGCCTGCCGATGCAGGGGACACGGGTTCGTGCTCCGGTCTGGGAAGATCCCACATGCCGCGGAGCGGCTGGGCCTGGGAGCCATGGCCGCTGAGCCTGCGCGTCCGGAGCCTGTGCTCCACAACGGGAGAGGCCACAACAGTGAGAGGCCCGCGTACCACAAAAACAAAAACAAAACTTATGATGCATTTTAAATCCAGTAATGCAAGTTCCTCCTCAAAACATTCTGTTTTAAAATTATTCCTGGGTATTCTTTCATTTATCCATAAAATGAGTACTTACTGGGTGCCAGGAGCTGTACTAGGGTTTGGGAAGCTTGTAGAATTTTGTCAAGTTTTACAGCAAATCCTAGTGGGAAGATTGTGTTAACATTATACAATAAATTGATGAGAATTCACATCTTTACTATTAGATCTTCTCATGCAGACAGATTAAATCTCCATTTTTTGGCCTAATATTTGTATCCTTCCTTAACATTTTATAACTTTCTTCATGTATTGTCAATACTTTTCTTAATAAGTTTATTTCTAGAAATTTTGTCATTTTGTTACTGTTAAATGGTATTATTTTTCTATTACATTTTCCAAGTAGTTATTACCTGTATGTTGGAAAGCTGTTTGATTTTTATGTTTATTTGTAACAAGCCACCTTACTAAACTTACTTCCTAGTTTTGATAGATTTTTAGTTGAGTCTCTTGAGTTTTGCAGATAGCCAATCTTATCATTTGAAAAGAAGCATAGTTGCAACTCCTTTTTCCCCAATATTTATGCTTATTTCCTTTCTTGAATAATTATGTAGGCTAGCTGTTCTAGAATGATGTTAAATGGTGGCAGTGATAGTGGGCCTGAGTAAAGGGATCTCATCAATGTTTCTTCATAATGTTATTAAATATTTTTATCCAGAATGGATGTTGAACATTATCAAATGCCTTCTCAGAATCTATCAATATGATCATAAATTTTTAATCCTTTGACCTACTGATTTGATCAATTATACTAATATATTTTCCAACACTAAGCCATTCTTGTATTTCTGATTTTCTGAATTTCTTTTGGCTGTTAATCTAGAATTTTTTTTATACTCATAAGTGTTATTCATTTATAGTGTGTGTGTGTGTGTGTGTGTGTGTGTGTACATGCTCTATTTGTCAGAATTTGCTATCAGAGTTTCACTAACTTTTTATATAAACTGGGAAGCTTACCATCACTTTCTATGCTTGAAACTATTTAAATATCAAGGAAATTACTTCTTACATGGCAGTATTGAGCTTTTGCTAGGCAAAAACACATTTTTTGCCTAATAAATCTGCCTCTCTTCTTTCTTATTAGCCTATAAACAAGTAAGAGAGGCCAACCAGGTGCCTGAGAGATTATAAAAAACAACATCAAAAAGACCAGCGTTAAAATAACATACCATCCAAATGATCATCTAGATGATAAAGAATGAATTTAGGATACGATTTCAATTTTCTTAAATTTACCAAGGCTTGATTTGTGACCCAAGATATGATCTATCCTGTAGAATGTTCCATGAGCACTTGAGAAGAAGGTGTATTATGTTGTTTTTGGATGGAATGTCCTATAAATATCAATTAAGTCCATCTGGTCTAATGTGTCATTAAAAGCTTGTGTGTCCTTATTTATTTTCATTTTGGAAGATCAGTTCATTGGTGAAATTGGAGTGTGAAAGTCCCCTACTATTATTGTGTTACTGTTGATTTCCCCTTTTATGGCTGTTAGCACTAGATATCAATTACAGGAAAAAACTGTAAAAAATACAAACACATGGAGGTTAAACAATATGCTACTAAATAACCAAGAGATCACTAAAGAAATCAAATAGGAAATCAGAAAATACCTAGAAACAAATGACAATGAAACACGACAACCCAAAACCTATGGGATGCAGCAAAAGCAGTTCTAAGAGGGATGTTTTAGCAATACTGTCCTATCTCAAGAAACAAGAAAAATCTCAAATAAACAATCTAACCTTACACCTAAAGCAATTAGAGAAAGAAGAACCAAAAAAAAAAACCCCAAAGTTAGCAGAAGGAAAGAAATCATAAAGATCAGATCAGAAATAAATGAAAAAGAAATGAAGGAAACAATAGCAAAGATCAATAAAACTATGGTTCTTTGAGAAGATAAACAAAATTGATAAACCATTAGCCAGACTCATCAAGAAAAAATGGGAGAACACTCAAATCAACAGAATTAGAAATGAAAAAGGAGTAGAAACAACAGTGCAGAAATACAAAGGATCATGAGAGATTACTACTATATGGCAATAAAATGGACAACCTGGAAGAAATGGACACATTCTTAGAAAAGCACAACCTTCTGAGACTGAACCAGGAAGAAGTAGAAAATACAGACAGACCAATCACAAGCACTGAAATTGAGAGTGTGATTAAAAATCTTCCAACAAACAAAAGCCCAGGACCAGATGGCTCCACAGGAGAATTCCATCAAACATTTAGAGAAGAGCTAACACCTATCCTTCTCAAACTCTTCCAAAATATAACAGACGGAGGAACACTCCCAAACTCATTCTACAAGACCACCATCACCCTGATACTGAAACCAGACAAAGATGTCAAAAAAAGAAACTAGGGCTTCACTGGTGGCGCCGTGGTTGAGAGTCCACCTGCCGATGCAGGGGACATGGGTTCATGCCCCGGTCTGGGAAGATCCCACGTGCCATGGAGTGGCTAGGCTCATGAGCCATGGCCGCTGAACCTGCGTGTCCAGAGCCTGTGCTCTGCAATGGGAGAGGCCACAACAGTGAGAAGCCCATGTACCGCAAAAAAAAAAAAAAAAAAAAAAAAAAAAAAAAAAAAAAAGAAACTACAGGCCAATATCACTCATGAACATAGATGCAAAAATCCTCAACAAAATACTAGCAAACAGAATCCAACAGTACATTAAAAGGATCATACACCACAATCAAGTGAGGTTTATCCCAGGAATGCAAGGATTGTTCAATATATGCAAATCAATCAATGTGATACACCATATTAACAAATTGAAGGAGAGAAACCATATGATCATCTCAACAGTTGCAGAAAAAGCTTTTGACAAAATTCAACACCCATTTATTTTAAAAACCCTCCAGAAAGTAGGCATAGAGGGAACCTACCTCAACATAATAAAGGCCATATATGACAAACCCACAGCCAACATCGTTCTCAGTAATGAAAAACTGAAAGCATTTCCTCTAAGATCAGGAGCAAGACAAGGGTGCCCACTCTCACTACTTTTATTCAACATAGTTCTGGAAGTTTTAGCCACAACAATCAGAGAATTTAAAAAAAAAAGGAATTCAAATCAGAAAATAAGTAAACCTGTTACTGTTTGCAGATGACATGATACTATGCATAGAGAATCCTAAAGATGCTATCAGAAAATGACTAGAGCTAATCAATTAATCTGGTAAAGTAGCAGGATACAAAATTAATGCACAGGAATCTTTTGCATTTCTATACACTAATGACAAAAATTCTGAAAGAGAAATTAAGGAAACACTCCCATTTACCATCGCAGCAAAAAGAATAAAATACCTAGAAATAAACCTACCCAAAGAGACAAAAGACCTGTATGCAAAAACTATAAGACACTGATGAAAGAAATTAAAGATGATACAAACAGATGGAGAGATATACCATGTTCTTGGATTGGAAGAATCAACATTTTGAAAATGACTATACTACCCAAAGCCATCTACAGATTCAATGCAATCCCTGTCAAACTACCAAAGGCATTTTTCACAGAACTAGAACAAAAGTTTCACAATTTGTATGGAAACACAAAAGGCCCCAAATAGCCAAAGCAATCTTGAGAAAGAAAAATGGAACTGGAGGCATCAGACTCCCTGACTTAAGACTATACTACAAAGCTACAGTAATCAAGACAGTATGATACTGGCACAAAAACAGAAATACAGATCAATGGAACAGGATAGAAAGCCCAGAGATAAACCCATGCTCATATGGTCACCTTGTCTTTGATAAAGGAGACAAGAACATACAATGGAGAAAAGACAGCCTCTTCAATAAGTGGTGCTGGGGAAACTGGAAAGCTACATGTAAAAGATTGAAAATAGAACATTTCCTAACACCATACACAAAAATAAACTGAAAATGGATTAAAGACCTAAATGTAAGGCCAGACACTATCAAACTCTTAGAGGAAAACATAGAACACTCTATGACATAAATCACAGCAAGATCCTTTTTGACCCACCTCCTACAGAAAGGGAAATAAAAACAAAAATAAACAAATGGCACCTAATGAAACTTAAAAGCTTTTGCACAGCAAAGGATACCATAAACAAGATAAAAAGACAACCCTCAGAATGGGAGAAAATATTTGCAAACAAAGCAACTGACAAAGGATTAATCTCCAAAATATACAAGCAGCTCATGCAGCTCAATATCAAAAAAACAAACACCCCAATCCAAAAATGGGCAGAAGACCTAAATAGACATTTCTCCAAAGAAGATATACAGATTGCCAACAAACACATGAAAGGATGCTCAACATCACTAATCATTAGAGAAATACAAATCAAAACCACAATGAGGTATCACCACACCAGTCAGAATGGCCATCATCAAAAAATCTACAAACAATAAATGCTGGAGAGGGTGTGGAGAAAGGGAACCCTCTTGCACTGTTGGCAGGAATGTAAATTGGTACAGTCACTATGGAGAACAGTAGGGAGGTTCCTTAAAAAACTAAAAA
Source organism: Kogia breviceps (assembly GCF_026419965.1). NCBI lineage: Eukaryota > Metazoa > Chordata > Mammalia > Artiodactyla > Physeteridae > Kogia > Kogia breviceps. The sequence goes on along the minus strand of NC_081322.1, from coordinate 41,318,503 downwards.
TAGAGCTACCAAATGACCCAGCAATACCACTACTGGGCACATACCCTGAGAAAACCATAATTCAAAAAGAATCATGTTCCACAATGTTCATTGCAGCACCATTTACAATAGCCAGGACATGGAAACACCCTAAGTGTCCATTGACAGATGAATGGATAAAGAAGATGTGGCACATATATACAAAGGAATATTACTCAGCCGTAAAAAGAAACGAAATTGAGTTATTTGTAGTGAGGTGGACGGACCTAGAGACTGTCATACAGAGTGAAGTAAGTCAGAAAGAGAAAAACAAATACCGTATGCTAACACATATATATGGAATCCAAAAAAAAAAACGGTTCTGATGACGCTAGGGGCAGGACAGGAATAAAGATGCAGATGCAGAGAATGGACTTGAGGACACGGGGAGGGGGTAGGGTAAGCTGGGACAAAGTGAGAGAGTGGCATGGACATATATACACTACCAAATGTAAAATAGATAGCTAGTGGGTAGCAGCCGCATGGCACAGGGAGATCAGCTCAGTGCTTTGTGTCCACCTAGAGGGGTGGGGTAGGGAGTGTGAGAGGGAGACACAAGAGGGAGGAGATATAAGGATATATGTATATGCATCGCTGATTCACTTTGTTATACAGCAGCAACTAACGCAACATTGTAAAGAAATTATACTCCAATAAAGATGTTAAAAAGAATGAATTTATGTGTTTATCATATTATCCTCAAAATTAAGACCAAAATTAAAAACAAATACTCTTGCATAACTCACAAACTAAAGCCTGAGAAGTATTGACCCAGACTGCTAAGATGGCTTGTTAATCAACATGTTTGAGCCTGGATAAAATTCATTTGTTAATTCACTCAAAAATGAATTCTTTAATTCATTCAAAAACACTTGAGTACCTTCTTGTGTTAGACGTGATTCTAGACACTGAGCAACAGAGGTGAACAAGACACCTGAAGCTCCTGTCCTTAAGGTGGTTACATTTTAATGGGGGGTAGAGGGGGAAAAAGTAAACAGATAGAAAAAATATATAACACAGTAATCGGGCAGGTGGTGATTGGGGTAGGGGTGCTGGAGTGTTAAGATAACCTGGGAAGACATCTCTGAAGAGGGAACAGTTAACTGAAACCTGGATGGAGAGAGGAAGCAGGGCTTCTGGAGGATGAACAGTGTTATATAACGTTTCTCGGAGTCTAGTGATTCCTTTCACATCAAATTGTGGCATGATATGACAGATTTTACATCTTTCCACAAATTGCCTTTTCTCACTGGGATATAGAAATAGGTGATATCTCTCATATGCTACAAACCTAAGTGTCTTTTCAAATTCACTAATTATTCCAAATCTGACAATAAGGTTAACCCTTTTTAACATTTAAAAAATTGGAATTTTTTTGCTAGGGGTTTTACTCCAATGTATATATATTTTTTGAATTTTTGAATTTTATTATATTTTTTATACAGCAGATTCTTATTAGTTATCCATTTTATACGTATTAGTGTATATATGTCAATCCCAATCTCCCAATTCATCACACACTCCAATATATTTTTAAGAAATTTTGTCAGTGGAGAATATTGAGATTTTTTAACACAGAAAATTATATAATAATACAGAAGATGGCAGCTAATATGGAGCAGGCTTCCTGTGTGCCAAGCCTTTTCTAAGTTCATTGTTTACACCTATTATCTCAATGAATGTTACAGCGATGTTTTCAGTTTAATTATCCTCATTTTGCCCAGTAGAAGTTTAGACAAGGAGACCAAATGCTTCACCAAAGCCACACTGAGTCAGAACTCACACACCCAAGGCTGTCTACCTACCCCCAGCTACCTTTTGCTAACTCAGCCAATTACTATCTTTCAGCCCAGTCAACTTCAAAAGACCCTCAAAGAGAATTTGAAAGGAAGGAAAATGAGTTCCCAACTGATTCGTATAAAAGCTCAGAAGAGTTGCATCTGTCATTTGATGAAGATGATAAAGAAAATGTTGCTAATATTATTAGCCAAATCTTTCCTAATATAAACAGATTAGCTGATAAAGCATATTATTCTTTCACTGCAGTGTTCACTCTTGAATCCCAAAGAGAAAGCTCTTTAGAGGACAATGAAGAAGACAAAATGAAGTCAGATGATAAAGACAGTAACAAAATGAGCTGCTAATGCCATGCTTGTGGATCTTATTCCCATTTATTCCATATTTTATCATGTTTATATTGAAGCTTAAAATTACCCACCCCCCTCCCTCAAATTGGAAACTTTAGGAGAAAAAGAGTTAGCTTCTCTCTTACAGATTTAAACTGAGCAGCTGTAGAACAGAAATAGATTTACCAGAATGCAGCAGAAAATAGAACCCAGCAAGTCTAATACAGCTAGAACGCCCCCCAAAGTTTTTTGTATGTTTCCAGACATGACACAATCATTATCATACAATAATAAATTTTCTTAAAAGCTCTCTGGCTTCCTTTAATGGGTTGGAATCAGAGCATCATAAACCCAAAGTTGTAGCTATGAAATGTTATCATTTAGTGCTATTTACCCTTATAAAACTTTTCCATTTATATAATCAAGAGCATACAATGTAAACTATTTTTATTTTTTATTTATAATGTTACATTTAATTATATAATTTCATTAGAAAATATTTTAACCCTCATTTAAAATTACTGCACAGTTTCCCAATTTATAGGTAATAGTTTTAACTAGTTCATTACATCGAAAACTTAAATTATTTTTTTGCTACTAATACAAATAGTGCTCCAGTGAATTTTTTTCCAATGAATTTTCTACATGAAGTTTTGTCTGCATGTTGACATAAGTGGAGTCACTAGTTTGATGAGTATGAAGCTACAGACAGAGTCAAATTGCTTTACATAAAGTTGTTCCAATTTATGTCCCCGTCAGGAATATACAAACTACATGTTATAATTTCCTCGGTATTTTCTCTTTTTAAATACTATTTTAGTTTTTATTTGACTATTTCTGAAGTTTAGTATTTTAATATTGTGCTAGCCATTTATATTTCTTCTTTTCTGAGGTGACCATTTTTGTCTTTTGCCCATTTTTCTAAATTGTATCAGTTATATGGTTCCTATATAAATTTTCTATATTACTTATTTTTCATATTTTTTTTCCAAATTGGGTGGTTTGTCTTTTAAATCAGCTTGCTGCTTTTGAAGTAGAGGAATTTTTCACATTTTCATAGTCAAATCATTACTTTCCCATTGTTGATTTCTTCCATTTACTTTCAGACTTTCTTCCTCTCAACCAGAGATATAATATATATACTTATATTCTTTTTTTTATTGGTCTGACCTTTTTGTATTTAATTTTAAACTGCATATATAATTTATTGTGTTATATAACATAGGGCTGATCTTTTCTATTTGGTTTCTCCTCCTGATTCAGGTAGACGTGTCTTTGCCTTGTGTTTATTTCAAGCTGAGTAGGAATTGAACTGGGCACTGTCAGAAACTTATATATGACACTCCTCCTCCCCCAGCATGCATGCGCACACACACACTTAACAGAAGATCCAGAAATTAAAATTTTGGCCAAGTGGCATCTGGGAACCCCATCTCTGCTGCTGCAGAGTTCCCAGCACCAATACATACACAAAGGGAGCCCCTCCCTTGTATTATCTGTTCCCTCTTTGGGGGAAGCTGTCCAAGGTAGAAGCAGTCATCAGTGCCTCTACCCACTGCTGGAGGGATGCCAACCCTGCCAGTGTACCCTAGTAAAAGACACCCTTTCTTCCCCTTATGTCTGAGATACGCACAGCCTTTACCTCCTGGAGCCAAGAGTCTGTTAGTTACCTCAGGAAGGGAAAATTTTATTTTATTTTTTCAATTTACATCCCCTGGCATTATATGAAACTGAAATTACTCTTGGTTTTGTCATAGTTAAGTCATTATCTTTATTTTCTACTGCTGATAGATACGTTTACCTATTTGATTATTATGGTTGTTATTTTAATTTTTTAAGAAATTGGGAACATGAGTCCTGGGTCCCTGGGCCCATACCACAATCTTCTTCGGGATTCACCTACACTTTAAATACTGTTCTTTACGTGTTAACAGAGTTTTATTCACAGATGAAAAAGAAACAAGTAAAACGTCTACACTTCAAATAAGTCAACAAGACTCTAGTCAAGATCTAATGTTGGATTCAAAAAAGGGTAAATTAATATTTGGGTAATTTGGTTCTCTTAGACTGTGGACCTAAAAATCACAAATAGTTCCTTTAGAATTTTGAAGGAATAACGTGTGTGTGGTATTTTTTTAAAAAAGTATTATTAATACCCACTTACTCTATCTTAAAGGCTACTATAATATGAACAGTTAGACATGCAGGAACACAGAAAAAAGAACATGTGATATACTGTTTTTGTGAACAAGAATATTGAGAAGATAGGATATTTATGTTTTCTGCCATTCCTGGCATGTGGCTAGTGTAATAATTCACAAGATGGCTGCTAGCATGCCAGCCATCATATCAGTGTGTAGGAAAGGGGAAAAGACAAGGGACAAAAAACTGGCATTCCATCCAGCTAAGTTATACATCTTTAAATAGAAAACAAGAAGACTCACCACCTCCCCTCCCCCAATTTTTCTTGCATCTTATCTACCAGCCATCCAAACTATAAGGGAAGTTAGGAGATGTAGTGTTTTTAGCTAGGCACATTGCTGATCCTAACAAAATCAGGGTTCTGTTACTAAGGAAAAGGAGACCAGATATTGGGTAGACCACTAGCATCTTCTGGCACATTTAGTATCTTTGCCTGGCTATTTCTGCCTCCTCATGTCCTCTTTCCCTGGCTATCGGAAGATCTTGGGCTCTTGCCTCTTCCACTCTGGCTCTTCAGAAACTGCTGGCTCTCTCTATCCCTGAGAACAGACTTCTCACTTCACGACAGGGAGGGCAGCAGGCAGCTGCTCTTCAAAGGTCCTTTGGGGTTTTTCTGGGCACGAATCAATTGGGCTCTGGCAGGAGACCCTGATGGATAGAGCCTTGGGGCAGCTCAGGAGGCACTATTGGAAAGGCAGAGGTAGAGGAGTCAGGTGGAGCTGCCAATCTCATGTCCCATTAGAGGAGTGGATGAATGTTTACATCATGGTGCAGCCTGTGAGCCAGCTCAGCTGTGTAAGGAAACATTCAGCACACAATGAGACAAGAATCAAGTCTAACACTTCAAAAACCAGCCTATGCCACCCTTTCTTCCATCCCCTCCAACTTGCCTACCTCCCGTCCTCTTATTGTCCCATTTAGTTTCATGCTTATAATTGGAAGTATTTATTTTGTTTTCTGACTCATTCCCTAGATGCCCAAGTTTTAGCTTGACCCCTGGTTCCTGCATCTTCTCCCTGGCTTCCTGAGTTTTGACTCCTGCCTGACATGACTTTTTTCATGCCTCATTCACTTTCATTCTGATGCACTGGCTTTAAGCCACTGCTCTGTTATTTTGTGATTCCTGACTTATTTCCCATCTAGTCTATTTCTCCCTTTTTCTGGCATGTGCTGCAAGAACATGAAGAGTACTTCCTTGGGTTAGGTATTTACAATCATGTTCCATTGCAAATAGCATTGTTTACTAAAATTATTAATGGCATTAATTTATTGATTTATTTTACTTTAGATGTAATAGAATATGTGATAGAAGAGGTAACTGCAGATCATCCAGAAGTTCTTTCCATAATAAAGGAGACGGTAAAAATGGCAAAGGACATGAACTTTGAACAGCCACATGAAAAAATTGCAGAAATCTTAGACGAAGTTCTCCAAGAGGTAAGAAATCCAGGCTCTTTATTTTTATCACTGATTTCACAGTAACTGAGAAAATGTTAACCTAGTATATGTACAATTATTTTAGAATCCTGTATGACAGTGTTGAAATCTGTAGCCTTCAAATTCATGTGCATTTTACTGTCAACATTGTTATGTGTAATGTACCCCAGTGAACAGTTGCTTATAAATTTTCAATAATTATCAACAAATGTGCAATATAATTTCATAGCTTTGATGTTTATTCTTCATTAGCTTTTATTGTCTTTAATTCAGTTCAGTTGGTTAAAAGATAGTTTATATGAAGCAAGCACCAGTTACTTTTTCATCTATGAGCCGGTTATTTGTAAACCAAGGCAAATTTTGCTCCCTAGCTAACTAATTTCATCCAACCACCTTGAACATGTTCATGGGGGAGATGGATGGACACACCACAGATTTTCCAATCTAAGAGGAAAATAAAGCCTCAGGTACTATGTCCTACCCATATCAAATCAGAAGGCTTATAAAGACCATATGGATCTGTTTTGTACAGAGAGCTTGGGTAAGCATTCAGAGCAAAAGTTAAAGAGAACAAATCAGTTTTGGTCGTTCAATGAACTTATGTATTTCTCTGTAGTTTGAAAATGATGTAATTTAAAATCATGAGAAGAAAAAAAATGTTCTCTGAGAGTGTAGAACCACTCTGTAACACATTGGGTGAAATCCTTGAGCCCCAGGCTATACCCAAGGCAAGTTATTATTCCCCTCTGAGCTTCCCAAAGAGATCTTTCAACTTCTGTATCTCTTCAGGTTGTTCTGTCATCAATTTATTTCTTCAGAAACATTCTGAGTACCTACTGTGCTAGAGCCTGGGGACACAAAGATGAATTAAACATAGCTCTTTCAGTTAAGGAGCTATCAGTCAGGTAGGGAAGGCTGACATGGAATCCAATAATTAACAATCATGTGCTAAGTGGTAACTAGATATGTACAAGGTATAGGAATGTCACGAAGGTCAAGGCTATTATCTCGTCCTGGGAGGTGAGACAGAGCATCCCAAAGGAGGAGACATCCAAGCCAGGGATGTCTTTAGCACTGTGAACATCCCATCCTTGCCCTTCACTGATAATTTGCTCCATTCTTTCCAGAGTTTATTCTGGAGGATACAAATCTACAGGGAGTACTACTAAAACACTTCTGATGTAGGAATATGAGTAGTGTCAATAGATGGTAAACTGTGAGTCTGGGATTGTGGGGGAGTTTAAATCACGTGAGATTTTAACATCAAAGCTCATATCAGATTGTCTTTTTCAAGAGAACAGAGACCAATGCAGGACACTGTTCTACCTGTCATCAGTTTCCATGATCTCTGAGCAGTAAACCTATTTTTTAAAAGTAGGTCATTACTAATTTCTTACATGTAAAGACAAAATCTTATTAAGGTATCTTTCTCAAATTCGTTTATAGATTTGATGCAATTATAATAAAAATGTCAATGTATTTTGGAAATTGACAAATGTCTCTAAAATTTATTTGGGAGAACAAATAGTTGAGACTTGGTAAGAACAGTCTGGCAAAGTATAACAGAGAGAGACTTGCTCTACCAACTAGTAAAATGTGATGTTACAGTGGTTTATAAGCCTGATAATCATACAAGAACTAACAGAACCACACAGCAGTCACAGAAACAGACCACAGTATAGATAAAAACTGAGTGTATACTAAGGTTAACATCACAACCCAAAAGGAAAGGAAGAATTATTTAATAGTGTTGATAAAATTAACTGGTAGGAAAAAAACAATTTAGATTCTCAGCTTATATCAAACTTAATTCCATATTAATTGTTAAATGTAAAAATGGCATGTTTTTACCTAGAAGAAAGTGTAGTGGTATTGAAATGATCTTAGAATGATCAAGTACTCTAGGCACAAATGCCATGGAAGAACTCTTAGAGCAAAATCTCAATGAAGATGCTACTTAACAATGATTCCCTTTTCTTAAAAAATACACCATGGGACTTCCCTGGTGGCACAGTGGTTGAGAATCCGCCTGCCGATGCAGGGGACACGGGTTCGTGCCCCAGTGCGGGAGGATCCCTTATGCTGCAGAGCAGCTGGGCCCGTAAGCCATGGCCGCTGAGCCTGCGCGTCCGGAGCCTGTGCTCCGCAACGGGAGAGGCCACAACAGTGAGAGGCCCGTGTACCGCAAAAAAAAAAAAAAAAAAAACACCATGAAAATCAAAATTTTAAAGCAAACATCAAACTGGGGTAAGTATTTATAATAAATATGACACATTAATTCCTCATTATAAAGATTTCTTACAAATCAAGGAAAATCTGATACCAATGTAAAAAACAGACGAAGACATAAACAGATTATTTCATCAAAGATGAAATACAAATGGTTAACTGAAAAATTTTAATGTTCAAGTGTCAATAAAAATATGAAAAAAAGGGAGACAATTTCTTACCTGTCAAATTGGCAAAGATTTTTTAAAACTTATAACAATCCATACTAGTGAGGCTATAATGATATAGTCACATAGGAGTGAAAATTGTTATAGACATTATGGAAGCAACATGACAATGTATATAAAAGGCCTTTAAAATGTTCATTCGTTTATTCTTTTTGACCTAAAAACACTTTTTTATAGGGATCTAACCTAAAGAAATATATACTCAGACAAAGATTTATATATGCAGATGTCCATCGTATCATCACAATGTTATAATAAAATTATAAGTTATATAAATGTTTAACATTAAGAGGATGATTAAACAAATTAGGGTTTATTCATTTGGCTAAATACTATGAAGCCATTAAATTTTTTCAAAAAAATTGAATGAGATAGGGAAACTATAAATTATATGTTGATGTTTTAATTTTCATATCTCTGAAACTTAGTAAAATTTTTTATTAACCATTTATATTTTTTCCAGTTTTATTGATATATAATTGACATATAAGATTATATTAGTTTAAAATGTACAACATAATGATTTGATATATGTATATATTGCAAAATGATTACTACAATAAGTTTAGTTAACACGGTCACCTCACATAGTTACATTTGTGTGTGTGTGTGTGTGTGTGTGTGTGTGTGTGTGTGTGTGGTGAGAACTTTTAAGATCTACTCTCTTAGCAACTTTCAAATATACACTACAATATTATTAACTATAGTCACCATGCTGTACATTACATGCCTAGGATTTATTTATCTTATAACTGGATGTTTGTACCTTTTGACCACCTTCACCCATTTCCCCACCTTCAGCCCTATCTCTGGCAATCACCAATCTGTTCTCTGTTTCTATGAATTTGTTTTTTCTAGATTCCACAAATAAGTGAGATCATGTAGTATTTGTCTTTCTCTAATGTATTTCACTTATACTTCTTCATTATAGCTTTTTTCCCCCAATTCTCTTATGTAAAACATTTCAAAGTGTTAAAATTCTTTTTTCAAAATACTCTTCATTCATATGGAAATTCAAAAAGCAGGTAATCTTAAATTGTGCATAGGCCAGAGGGTTACACTAGTCTTCTTGAGATTTCTTCGCCTTTGACTTCTAAGATTCTGTGATTTCCTCATGGCTCACAAACTTGTTTAAAACCTTCAGAATTGGTATATTCATAGATCCACATCTAATCTCCATACTTGTGTTGAAGTTATTATTATTGGGTGACAGGTAGAAGCCTTTCACATTGAAGGCTGAAAAGCAAAAGGGAAGTAAAGAGCATTGTCACTAAAAAAGACAAACTGGGCTAGGACCTTGCTACTCAAAGAGTGGACCAAGGGGCTTCCCTGGTGGTGCAGTGGTTGAGAATCTGCCTGCTAATGCAGGGGACACGGGTTCCAGCCCTGGTCTGGGAAGATCCCACATGCTGCAGAGCAATTAGGCCCGTGAGCTACAACGACTGACCCTGCGCGTCTGGAGCCTGTGCTCCAAAATAAGAGAGGCCCTGATAGTGAGAGGCCCGTGCACCACAATGAAGAGTGGCCCCTGCTTGCCCCAACTAGAGAAAGCCCTTGCACAGAAACGAAGACCCAACACAGCAAAAATAAATTAATTAATTAATAAACTCCTACCACCAACATAAAAAAAAAAAAAAGAGTGGACCAAGGAGCATTGTCACCTGAGAGCATGTTAGAAATACAGACTCTTGGGCCTTACCCTAGACCTTCTGAATCAGGATTTGGATTCTGTAATACTGAATAACATATAGTAAGCATGTATTGTTATATTTATTTAAGAAAGGCTTTTGCTTCCTATTCTTAACTTTTAAAACTTTAAAATTAAGTTCCTTTAAAATTAAGTTTCTCTTTTAAAATTAAGTGGCTCTTTTTATTTCCTTCTGAAAGTCAGAAAAACTCAAAAGATACTTGATCAAGGTCCACAAAAGTAATATATCAAGGTAGCATCCTTTACTTGGGTAGATATGATGGTAATTTCAGTTTGCTGTTTTTCACAGGTAGTTGAAGAAAACAAGAATAGGTTTTATGGTGCCCCAAAATATGGAGGATGGATACTGGACAACTACCCTATTATGAAAGAACTGTGGATGGTCTTAGTCAACAAAGGAATTCTACCCGATTTAGTCATCTGTTTATCAGACACAGAAAACAATGGTTGGTAAATATTTATCATGTCAATTTAAAGTGAAGTTTTTATTGCTGATAATATTTTTAGTTAAAATATAAAATGAAAAACACTCCACCTTCCCTATGTACAAATACCACACCAGTGGTCCCTTCATGACCTAGAGGTACACAAAAGGAGGCATCCATTCACTGAGTAGGTGGCCACAGATGGTGTGGGATCACCTGATGTTCCAGCAGGCCCTTACAATTATTCTTTGGAGCTGAGAATTTAACACCCCATCCCAGTCAGCATTGTAACTTCTAAATGAAAAATATATGAGGCTGAGGGCAAAACTATATATTAGTCCTTCTTCACCTTAAATGGGAAATACTAAGTACATAAAGATAGCAGAACTAAATTTTAATTATTCTGTCACTTTGTATAAAGCTATAGTAATCAAAACATTATGGTACCACCAGAAAGACACATAGTCCAATGGAACAGAACAGAGAGCCCAGAAGTAAACTCACATATACGGTCAACTAATCTTTGATGAGGGGGCCAAGAATATTCTGTCATTTTGCATCTTAAGGAAATATATTTGAAAAGAGAATTTCCATGGGGAGAATATATTATACTACCTCTTTTTATGTTTTAGTTATTTATGACATGCCCATATACACCTTTTAAAAAGGATTTAAGATGGTCTCTTAAAGAATCTGGGCTCTATTTAAATAAATGCTTAAGGGAAAATATATTTGGATATAGACAGAAATAATCTTTTCATTGTTAATTTCCAAAATATATCTCACTATATTTTATAGAGCTTCAACATTAACATTGTCGGGCTTCCCTGGTGGGGCAGTGGTTGAGAGTCCGCCTGCCGATGCAGGGGACACGGGTTCATGCCCTGGTCCGGGAAGATCCCACATTCCGCGGAGCGGCTGGGCCCGTGAGCCATGGCTGCTGAGCCTGCGCGTCTGGAGCCTGTGCTCCGCAACGGGAGAGGCCGCAACAGTCAGAGGCCCGCGTACAGAAAAAAAAAAAAAAAAAAAAAATTAACATTCTTCTCTTTATCTGTATTTCAGGAAAATATTTATTTAATAGACTGTATTTAGAGAATAAACAAGAAATTGACTCTAAGATTTTAGAAAGGTTATTGGATGAGCTACTAAAGAAAAGAAAAGAGGAAGAAGCAGCAAGGTAAAACCTGCCTGGCACAATAAACTGGGTTAATTAACCTCTTATAGCTGTTAAATATGTACTTACAATTTATATTTATGAAATGTCTTTAGCATCAAAACGGTGGCCTACTAACTAGATCCAGTTCTAATTCTAAGAAAAACAGTAATTTCACAAATACTTCCATAATCTCTAAAGTACAGAGTTGTGGCTGTTTTCACAGCCCCAATTCAGACATTCTAAACCAAATATCTACTTTCCAAAGACACTGTAAAAAAATGAGCACAGGGAAGATATTTTTTTCTACCATGTTTATCTGTGACTTAAATATTATAATTTTGCTAACTAGAATCCACAAATGAAAGAAATAATGTAATAAAAAGTGAAAATACACTTGTGTGGTATGACTAAAATCCAAAGCCTAAGTTCTACATAAGGATAGAACAAGACTACTTATTTACAATTGACAGGTTCAACATCAAGAGCTTATTCTCTAATCTGGATGCAATGAAGAACATTTCAAAATGTGGACACCCTTCCATCTGTTCATGGCTGGGGTCAAAACTAAACTTTAACTATCAAGTTCTTCAGAATGGAAAATAAAGTATAAAAAGAAAGAGTGACTTAATGTGCTCATTGTTCTTCCTTGCTGAAACAAGCTCTTTAGACACTAAAATTTTTAATTTGTCCACTGAGATTTCTACTTCTCCAAGCGTTAAAGGCTGAGACATTCAAAAACTAAATTTCTTTATATTAACCCATTAAACCTCCCACTATTAATGATAGCACCTATAGGGAGCTTTCTCAAATGTTATTTCCTTTCCCCTTCAGATATTAGCAATTTGTGCTGGGACTTAGGAGAGCTCTTTAAACTCTAGGAATTATGGAGCTGGGAGGTGGGTATTTGTTACGGGGCAGGGGATAACTGATAACTGTGTGTCAGAGGATTTTGTTATTTGATGTTCATTGTTCACCTAAATTGGCCGTTCCTTTATGAACTTAACACAAAAATACATAAAGTATAATTTAGATTAGTTAATAAAGTTGTTTGTAAAATTGACTAAAAGTATTAAGACAATAATTACAAACTTATTACATTTACTTTTAGCTTTTAAAAATTCTGTTACAAATGGAGCTACAATTTGCTAGGATTTAAGGGATTAACTAAGTTTTTTCCAGTGTATGAGAAATAGTCAAATATTTAAAAACATATGAAGCTATCGACATAACAGTAAAACGAAGTTCATGTGATTTCTAGGCTGAAGGTTTGCTACATTTTAAGTAGACAATTTAAAATACATTTAATCTATAGGGTTTTTTTAAAGGAAAAATACATCTCCACTGTCTCCCAGCTCTTAACTTTCACCTCCCTCTTACTGTATGGAATTTTCCGAGCTATCTCTATAATCAATTTTTACTTCTTTTGATTCTAAATTTTTATGTCTTTATAAACTTTTTAATGGCAAAGACTTGCCCAGATTGAAGCAGACTTTTCTCCATTTCTCTATGTTGCTTTTTTTCTCATATACTTCAGAAAATAAAATGTAAAACAGTTTTTTTAAAAAAATGGTCAGAGATGCATTTAAAGGCCTTACAACTTGGTTGGAAAAGAGATAAGATTAACAGGATTTAGAATTACATCTTTGGCCATATATCTACAGACATGCTGATTCTAGATTTTCCAACATCAGTTTCCAAATGTATGAGTCAAATGCAGAATAATTTCTGTTATCACCATTTGTCTTTGACTGTCTATCCAAGTAGTATATAGAAGTAGCTAGAAACTGGCAGCAAAAGTCTTCCTCCTCCTTGTCAGGTCTTGGATTCTTAGCAGCAGCATTCAGTACCCAGGTTTTGGATGAGGAAAGTCTCACAAAAGAGCCCTACCTGACTAAGTAAGTAGAAGGATTACCAGCTCACACAAAACAAAGTAGGGAAGGCATGCAGAAACAATGTTCAGTAGTCTCAGAAGTCTGGGGAATGAACAAGGAGAACTCGAATTACACCAAGACCTCAGTCTGGATCAGAGACTGTATCTAGAATACAGTGAGAGAACACCCCCTATTAACAAGAAACATGCTTGTTGGGAGGAGAGGTGTAGTAATATCTTTGAAGAGTGTATATTAAAGATTTTCAAAGAAAGTGGAAAAAAGAACACACAAAAAAGCACTGCACTGAATATGAGAGAATGACCAACCTATAGAACAGTCTGAAGAAGACTGCCCCAGAGTGGGCTGCTGAGATGAATGGGCTCTACTCCACTTAACTGGTCAGTCCCCTGTTGGTGAATACTTGATACAGTTTTTTTGATATTATTTTTAAAGATGCAGTCAACATTCTTATACATGCTTCTTTGTGCAATAGTATGCCAGTACTTGAGAGCTAAATTCCTAATACAGAATTTCTAGGTCAAAGGTATGCATGTTTTAATTTTTAATAAATATTATCTTTCTCCATCATTTTACTAACTTTCCTTATACCTATCTTCATCATTAAGGCAGGTTTAGTCCTTGAACCCTAATGAAAAACAGATTCCCTCCAGATATTTGTTTCCCTATCCCAAGTCTCTTTAAATTTAATCACTACTATATTAAAGAGAAAATAAATCAGAAAATAATTTTTCTGGTTACAAAGGTAAATTTACAAATTTTCTACTTACTCATATGGAAAATTTTTTAAAGTGTAAAAAATGTGAAATAAAATTTAAAACTCTCAGAATGCCACCATCCAGAGATAATTTCTATTAACAGTTTGATTCATTTTATTCTTTTAATCATCATTATATACATTTTAAATACAGAAGAAAATTTGTATTATACATAGTTTTATATTATACCTCTTTTCATTTAACTCTATGTTGTGAACACTTCTCATTTAATCAGAGGGAAAATGATACAAATTATCCCAGCTTGGAGTTAGACAATCCTTTTTTAATTTTTCTAGGTTTCCTAATTAATAGCCAAAGTTTTTAAAATACAATATTTCAACTTTTCTTACCAAAAAAAAAAAAACCCAAAATTTCTGAAAACGAACTAGCCTCAGTATGAGTAAATTAAACATTTACATTATAAGGTAAAAAGTATAATGAATATTATAATTGACCTACTCTTTAGTTTTACCATTATAAGCCTTAAATGCTATAATATTGTGAGATTCTGAATTTCCAAAGATAACTAAATTTCGGACCTTTTCATTTCAGAAAAGCCAAAGAAGAGACATTGAGAATAGAAGAAGAAAATCAAAAGCCATTGGAAGCTATGAATGCGAAAGCAAAAGGCAAACATAAGATTATATGATTAATAATATGCCATTTGATTTTGTATTGTGACTGCCAACAGCTGCAGTATTTCCAGTGAATTATAGACAGGGTGACCATATTTCCCAATTTGCCCATGAGAGTCTAGGTTCATCCCCAGGTTCCTGAAGTATTTGTTTGAACCCCCTCTCATTCTCATAGTGTTCCAATTTGGATAGTAAATTATATGGTCACAGCAGTATTGGATTCATAGGAAAGGAATCCTGACACAGATACCTACTCATCCACCCTGTAAGAGGGGTACACAGTAGGACAGCATGTGCAGCACGTCTTCAAAGGGTTGCGCTTGTCACAGGTGACATGGCTGTTGGAATTACTTCTATTAAAAGGATCCTGTAGGAGTTGAGAAAACAGCTAAACTCTTACTATACCCATTGTCTTTATACTTAAACTTCCATCTCCATTATAGAAGAACTTACTCTAAACATTTCTTTTAAGACTGGAGTCTTAAACCTGGGGATAAAATTCAGAGGTCTGTGAATTTGAATGGGGAAATAATTATAACTTTATTTTTTACTAACCCTTAACTGAAATTTAGTATTTTACTCACCTAATAATTAATATAGGCTACAATCCACAATAGTATGAGCAGCATCTTGACTTTGTCACCAATAGAAACAAAGATATTTTCATATCCCATTCCGGTTTTAGATGTCTTGTTTATGCGTGTCACTATTCCAAAATTATGGATGCACACATTTCCTATACCACAAAAACTTTTTTGATATCTTGATAACTGTATTCAGTATAATTGGCTTCTTATTTTATTTTATGAGATTGAAAGCATTATTCTAAGAAGGGATCCATAAGTTTCACCAGACTGCCAAAGCCGTCCGCAGTTCAAAAGAGTGAAGAAAGTCTGTTTCAGTGTTCCATTGCTGTGCAGCCAGCCACCCCAAAACTGTAAAACAACCACTATCTTTATTCTGCACACAATTCTGTGTGTCGGGACTTTTGGCCGTGCTTCTCTCCGCTCCCGGAGGACCTTGGTTCTGGCTTTGAGTGTTCACCTTGGAAGGGACTCTGCCAGCCCCTGTCAAGCCTTCAGATTGACCTCTGCAGCTCTAATTGACATATTCACTGTGACTTCATGAGAAATCCAGAGCCAGAACCACCAACTAAGCCACTCCCAAATTCCTGACCCCAGTAATTGCAAGGGCAATATGTGATTATTGTTATTTTAACCCCTAATTTTGAGGGTAATTTATTATGAACCAATAGATAACTAATACAACATATACATGAAGCAATAGATAACTAATACAACATACATTTAATCAAAAATCACAGATAGTACAAGGATCTTAGAACACTTTTCAGTTCATTCCTGACTCACATGGAACACAGATTATCCAGTAGGGTTCTAGAAAAAAGTTTTCAAACTTTTTACATTTTTCAGCATCATTATATAAATTCATTTTATATATACACTTTATAGTGTACCTAATGTGGATAAGAACACAACTTACAGATAACCAAATATATGCGTGTTGGAGGTATATGATAAGTTTTTTTTTTTTACTATAAGAGATACTCGGCTAAAAGACATTTTGAGTTTCTGGAGTAGAGTATATATAACTTCATGTCTAACCCTAGTAGAATTCAGCAAATGATGCTTTCTCCTTGTGTGTATCACCATAAATCCTTCATATAACACAAAAGATTCACCACATTCCAACTGACATACTTGGAAGCCACATGCTTGGCAATGCTGGTCAGACTTCAAGATATAAGGACACTTCAGGATGCTTTTTCCTTTGTGCTTAATCACCCCAATTTAGATTAAAAATCCAGGTACCAGAGGCATCTCATACCACTAGAATGTGATTCTTGGAAGGTACTCACTGAGCAGGGGGCAGGGGAGGGAATAATTCCCACAAGAGTCCAGAAAATAAGCTCATTTAGTTTTTCATATCTTTACATAGAAAATACCTTGATTCAGTCAATTTAAAAAATATATTAAAGGGAATTGAAGAGATGGGTTTTCTAACACCACCATTTACCCCATCTTCCTCAAAGATTTCTATGCATTTATTTCTTATAGCTGTCATCAGCAACTATGTAAAACTTGGAGTTATGTTTTTTAAATTTTAGCATACTGATCAACATACTCTATTATTTGTAACTAGCTGTAAGAAAATATATAGTCTAGCCTAGTGCTGCCCAGTAAAAATAAAATGCAAGCCACATACATAATTTAAAATTTTCTAGTAGTCACATTGAAAGAAACAAGTGAAATTAATTACAGTCATCCCTTGGTATCCATGAGGAATTGGTCCCAGGACCTCCACGGATACCAAAGTCCATGAATGCTCAAGTCCCATATATAAAATGGCATAGTATGTACATATAACCTAAATGCATCATCCCATATACTTTAAATCGTCTCTAGATAACTTATAATAACTAATAAAATGTAAATGCTATGTAAATGGTTGCCAGCATGCAGCAAATTCAAATTTTGCTTTTTGGAACTTTCTAAAAATTTTTTTCAAATATTTTCAATTCGTGGTTGGTCGAATCCACAGATACAGAACCTGAAGATTCAGAGAGCCAACTGTATATTTTATTTAATACACTATATCCAAATTATTAACACATAATCAATATAAAAATTATTGATATATTTTTACATTCAATTTTTCATACAAAGTCTCTGAACTCCATTGTGTATTTTATACTTACAGCACATCTCAGTTTGGACTAGCCACATTTCAAGTGCTCAATAGCTACATGTGGCTTGTGACTACATATCAGACAGTGCGCGTATAGCCATTCCCTTTTAAATGGACATTTCGGCTGTTTCCTGTTTTTTACTGTTATAACATTTGGGAATGCTATATGCATTTCCCCGTTTTGAATGAATCCTTAGGCTGGTGCTCCCATAGCACTCTGAGCATATTACTATCATCCTTTACTACTGCATTTTAATAGATACAATATGTAGAGACTGTATCTGTCTTTCTCATTAAGCCTCATGCTCCAGGGGTCATTCCCAATTTAATATTTGCTGACTTAATCTAAATAATTTATTGCTTCTCACTTTTTATAGAAGCAGAAGAAACTGAAGCTGAGGCTGACGAGGAGATTGAAGGTGAGGAGTCTAAACTTCACGAAGGGTCTGAGGCCCCTGAGGTAGCCGAGGAGACCAGGGGGTCCTTACCTGAGGAGGCTGAAGTTTTCGAGATCCCTGAAACAGAACATGAATCAGGTTAGACTTCATTAAGGATCGTATCCTTAACTCTACTCTTGTCCATTGACATGTATGTGTGTGCATGTGTGTATATATGTGTTTATATGGTATAAAATGGAAGCAGGCTGGGAATTGAGAGATGTGCCCCCAGAGTGCAGCCGGTTAGTCCAAATCACATGGCTGGAAGTGTGGTAGGAAAGCTGAGTCTGCTCTGCCTGGGGGGTTGACACTCAGAAGCAGGGCCTGCTATATAATTTGTGGGGCACAGTGTTCAAAAAGTAGGGGAAAAGAGCCATTAAAAGTACGAAAAAGTACGAAAGTATAAAGCTCTTTCTTTTCTTCCATGGTCTCTCTTTTAACTTGTCATAGTACTTTTTGTTTGCTATTTAATGTCATTCTAAGTAAAGAAAAATTAAAATTTTAAGTTATTAGCATGAATTTTACCATTCATCTTTATGTTGCCCAATGCCACTTTGAAATGCAAACGTTAAGAGCACTTAACTCATATGCAGAATCATTGAAACTGCACAATTTGTATTTTGCAGCTTGTACATGCATATGTATTTTATTCTTACCAGAATACTAAGTCAGTTTCATACACAAAACTAACTCAGCTTCTTATTTCATTTCCTAATATGCACATATTCTAGCAATGCTCTCTACTTTTAGCTTTCCAATGATTAAGGAAAGGAAAGACTGAAAGGAAAAGGAACTCTGGGTTGCCCTATCTTTTCCTTTCTTTCTGTGTCATCATTTTCAGTCTAGCTGAAATGATCTAGCTGCAGGTATCTGAAAACCTTTAGCTTGTGAGGTTAGTTTCTAATTCAATACTGACTGTGCTCGGAAGCATTTTATGAGCCCCACATCATTTCAGTTTAGCTAATACAGGAAAGTAACATGAGTAAGAAGGGATGTGATGAGGTTCCATGGTCATTCATGTCTCTTTGAATGCCATCACCTTCATTCTGCATCTGGAGCAAGTTCTAGTTCAAAGGGAGACCACAGTCTCTCAAGGGCTGTCAGCATCCTCCCCACCCCAAGCCACTAAGTCACACTTACTCCCACATATCGTGGGTCCCCTAGAATTCTATGCTCATGATGGAGCATCAGGGTGTAGTTCATTCTCATGAGAATGAGATGGCAAAGAATGGCAGACACAGATCATGCATATCTCTGCTCACATACCTGCCCTGTTGTCCCATTGGAGTCCCTTTTGGATTTTGCTTACAAAACTCAATTCAAAGATAAAATTATTAAAATTTTCAAAATGACAACCAAAGTGCATTAAACTAAGTATGAGACCATTCTGGGCGAGAGACCTAGAGCAACTGCACAGCTCGTACACACATGAAGCCAGCCCTCCTCAGAGGTCCAGTTTGGTGGGTTGGGGCAGGGCAAGAAGGAATCTTACAGATTTCCAACGAAAGTCACTCTCAGGGCTGGAGAGTGGGCTTAAGCAGCAAGATTGGATACCTCACTGTGGTGGAAGCAGAGCTCATAAAATGCTTCCGAGCACAATTAATATTGAATTAGACATTACTCTTACAAACTAAAGGTTTTCAGATACCTGCAGCTAGATGCCAGCCCTGGAGCAATTAAGGGTTGAAAACCTGCTGTTAGCTGGTAAAAGAACCAGGACTAAGGGGAATTTTTACAATGAGGAATCTCAGATGTAACATAGATCGTTTTTACTACAGGGATTGGCATTAGGTTTATGGGACAGTAAGTAGAAAATCAGAACCTTGTGCCAGACAGAAGAGGTAACAGGATGAAATACCCAATTTCCTTTTTAAGAATCCCACACCTTTATTGACTTGAACTCTCACCCAGAAACTTCATTATTTTCTTGAGTACTTAACCAATTAGGCTGACAACAATCTTTCCACCCACCTACCCTTTGCAAGGAAACAGGCCATAAAATATCAAAAGAAATAAAAGAAACTGACATCCATTAAATATGACACAAATGTCCATTAAATGTTTCCAGATTTCCAATATCCCCAATGTTTCACAGTTGGTATTTAATAATGTAACAGATCTAGGGGACAATTCAATGTCATTGCCTTTTATCTCATTATTTCCCCCAGGCAACCTAAATTGGATGTTCTAAAGTCAGTGTCCTATTCCATTCAGGGTCAGTTCTAGCCAGCTCTGTAGACATGACTGGGCTTCTCTGAAAGCAGTTCGCATCTGTGAAATCGTGGGTCTGTTTTGTCCCTATTACACCATATTCTGTTTCACAGAAGGGCTTGCATCTGGTTTAACTAGTGATTACTTCTTCCATCCAAGGGTCCTTTTTCACAAAGTCTTCTCCTGTAAATTGCTGAAGTAGGCAGGTTTTTTTTCACTTAAAACTGCCCTGTCGGGGCTTCCCTGGTGGCGCGGTGGTTGAGAGTCCGCCTGCCGGTGCAGGAGACAGGGGTTCGTGCCCCGGTCCGGGAGGATCCCACATGCCGCGGAGTGACTGGGCCCGTGAGCCATGGCCGCTGAGCCTGAGCGTCCGGAGCCTGTGCTCCGCAACGGGAGAGGCCACAGCGGTGGGGAGCCCGCATACCACAAAAAAAAAAAAAACTGCCCTGTCTAGCCATCAAAAGACAAATACCATATAATTCTACTTATATGAGATACTTAAAAGTAGTCAAAATCATAAAGACAGACAGTATAATGGTGGTTGCCAGGGGCTGGGAGGAGGAGAGAATGGGGACTTATTGTTTAATGAGTATAGAGTTTTTGGTTTTACAAGATGAAAACAGTTATGAGGATGGATGGTGGTGTTGGTTGCACACAATGTGAATGTATTTAACACCACTGTACACTTAAAGAAGGTTAAGATGGTAAATTTTATGTTATGTGTATTTTACCAAAATAAAAAAGAGAAAGGAAAAAAAACTACCCTGTCTAACATAAATCCATTACTTTTGGAATTTTTTTTTACTTTATCCAGAGTTCCCTGTGGTAGGCTGATGATGGCTGCCAAAGGTGTGTCCACATCCTAATTCCCGGAACCTGTAGATGGTACCTTATTTGGAAAAAAGGTCTTTGCAGATGTGACTAAATTAAGAATCTTTTTTAAAAAATATTTATTTATTTATTTAGCTGTGCAGGGTCTTAGTTGCAGCACGTGGGATCTTCATTGTAACATGCAGGCTTTTTAGTTGCAGCATGGGGGATCCTTTAGTTGCGGCATCCAGGCTCTTAGTTGCAGCACGTGGGATCTAGTTCCCTGACGAGGGATCGAACCTGGTCCCCCTGCATTGGGAGTGCAGAGTCTTAACCACTGGACCACCAGGGAAGTCCCTAAATTAAGAATTTTTTGTTTTGTTTTGTTTTAATGAGGCTTTGAAAGCCCTAAGGGATCTTTCTTTTTTTTCTTTTAATATTTATTTGTTTGTTTGTTTGTTTTGGCTGCATAGGGTCTTAGTTACGGCATGTGGGATCTTTCTTGTGGTGCACAGGCTCTCTGTTGTGGCGCGTGGGCTTCTCACTAGTTGTGGCGCATGGGCTCTAGAGCGCACGGGCTCAGTAGTTGCGGCACACGGGCTTAGCTGCCCCGCAGCATGTGGGATCTTAGTTCCCCAACCAGAGATCGAACCCACGTCCCCTGTATTGGAAGGTGGATTCTTAACCACTGGACCACCAGGGAAATTCCTAGGAATCTTGGTTTGGGGAGAATATGTGGGATTATCCAGGTGGGTTCTAAATGCCATCTTAAATGTCCTTATGAGAGAGAGCCAGAGGAAGATTAGACTCTCACACAGAGGAGAAGGCAATTTGAAGATGGAAGCAGACATTGGGTGATGCAGACTCTAGCCAAGAGATGACAGTACCCAGGAGAAGGTCAAAGAGGCAGAAAGGATTCTCCTCCAGAACCTCCGGAGGTAGCACAGCCTTGCCGACACCTTGATTTCTGACTTCTGGCCTCCAGAACTGTGAGCAAATACATTTCTGTTGTTTTAAGCCACCAAGTTTGTGATAATTTGTTTTGGCATCTATAGGAAACTAACACATACCCAAAGCAGGCTTTTTATATCTCATGCTTGGGAACACATCTTTTCCTTTGAAGTTTGGCTTCTGTCTTGGGCCACAAGATAATCATTATCTGTGTCAAATAAGATGACTGGGGCTTCCCTGGTGGTACAGTGGTTGAGAGTCCACCTGCCTATGCAGGATACGCGGGTTCGTGCCCCGGTCCGGGAGGATCCCACATGCCGCAGAGCGGCTGGGCCCGTGAGCCATGGCCGCTGAGCCCACACGTCTGGAGCCTGTGCTCCGCAATGGGGGAGGCCACAACAATGAGAGGCCTGCATACCACAAAAAAACAAAACAAAAAAACAGATGACTGAAGTCTCATTTCAATCCTGTCATTTCTCTAGCCTTAGAATGGAATGACACATGTATTGCTTAGAATCGACACTTTAAAGGGCAATAACCTATGCATTCTGAGGCTGGTTAATCACTTTTCTCATTCCCAATTTGCTTTCTTTATGTACTGGTTAGGTATAGGCCAATTACATGCAAGAACATGAGCTTAGAGTAACCACTGGCTCAAATCACAGTGCTTCATTCCAAGCACTTCATGGACATGGAATAGAGTCAACTAGTAATAAACATCAGTAAATTCATCCATTCCTTCAACAAGTATTTATTGAAGTCCTTCTAAGTGCCATGCAAAGCAACAGGCACTGCCCTAGGTAGTACAGACTCAGCAGTGACCAAGACAGTCAAGATCCCTACCCTCAAGGAGCCATCATTCTATGGGGAGAAGAACAAGAATAAACAAGTAAATAACTAGGATAATTTCTGATTGTGTTAAGTGCCATGAAGAAAAATCTATGAAGACACTAAACCGGTACCTGGGATATAGTAGGAACTCAATAAGTGTTTGTTCAATGAATGAGCAAGGTAGGGACCACGGGAGTGGTTTGGAAGAGGCAACACTAAACATTATGGTCAAGGAAGAGTGTCATCTGAGATGATATTTGAGGCAAGACAAAAGCGCTGAAAGGATCTGGGCAAAGATCCCTGCACTGCCAAGACTCAGAGGTGGGCACAGCTTCACATGATCAAGGAAGAAGTTGAATGTGGTTGGAGCATGGTGAGCAAGAGGGAGGTGGGAGATGAAATTGGAGAGCAAAGCAGAGGCCAGAGGCTTATGGAGATGGGAGTTTTCTCTAAGTGCAAGTGGTCAATCTGATGTTATTAACATTTTTAAAATTTCACATTGGCTGCTATATGACAAGTTATAGAGTTATCCTGCACCTCAAGTTCTTCATTTGTAAAACAGGGCTAGGAAGATTTACCTAGCAGAGTTTTTATAGGGATAAGAACATTTCTTTAAAGCACCCAGCAGAGAGTCTGCCTCATAGTTGATGCTTTAACATCATCATTACCAGACTAGAACTTAGAGATTTTTTTCCTTGTCTGCTTTAAGTTCTGAAAAGACCAGAGCTCAGGATTCCTAATTCAAATTAAGTGAAACTGAATCTTAGCACTCTCAAAATCAGTAGTTACATTCCCTCCCCGAATATCAGAAGGAAAGGAACCAGCATTGGGGGCTTAAACCAATCAGGATAAATTCCTGGAGCTGGAGAGAGGGTCCCAGTCCCTCAGCCATGTGGGGAAGGGTAAACACTGGAACAAAAGCACAGGTCTGCCAGGAAGGAAGAAGAGGAACACAGAGGCTGGGTGAATTACCACCAGAGTCTGTCACAGAGTGTGTGGAATAAAGTCTCTCCATCTCTCCCTTGCTAAATCTTCACTAAATTCCACATTGCTCTCCAATGCTTGTTTTCAAGTAGACTATTGGGAAATATATCAGTTTCCTAGGATAACTTTAACAAGCTACCATAAACTTGGTGGCTTAAAACAACAGAAATTTACTCTCTCACAGTTCTGGAGGCCAGAAGTATAAAATCAAGGTGTTGGCAGAGCCATGCTCCCTCTGAAATCTCCAGGAAAGAATCCTTCCTTGCTTCTTCCTAGCTTCTGGTTACTCCAGCAGTCCTTGGTGTTCCTTGGTTTGTAGCTGTATCACTCCAGTCTCTGCCTTCATCTTCACGTGGCCTTTTTTTTCTGTGTGTGTGTGTCTGTCTATCTGTCTGTCTGTTTCTGTGTGTCTTCTCCTCTTACAAGGACACCAGTCATTGGATTTAGGGCCCACCCTAAATCTGGGATGATTTCATCTCAAGATCCTTAACTAATTACTTCCGCAAAGACCCTGTATCCAATTCATGTCACATTCACAGGAACCAGGGGTCAGGATGTGAGCATATCTTTGAGGGGGGGCACAATTGAACCCATCACAAGGAGTGTAATTCAAGGAAAAGGAACAGGGGACAGCAGACACCTAGGGTATATAAAGAACAGCACTCATAATGACAACTGCACGGAGAGTGTGTCCCTAAGACCAGTGGTTCCTTAACGACCATCTAAAAACCAATGCCATGGTCCGATCAAGTTTTCACCAGTCAAATGCATCTCTCTCAAATAAAGCCTGACCTCACCATGTTGAGTTGTCAGGACCAGGCTGAGCAGCCTGGAGTGAGCAACCACTGAACATTTTGCAAGTCACTTCCTGCCACCCCATTATCCAGAAACCTGACCAGATTTAAGTAGCAAACAATTCAAAGTTTAAATTCTGGAGCACAGATGTTCAGTGTTGTTGATTAAGGGTGGATCATGTGCTTAGACTGTCAAGTAACTAAGTGGTAGGGTTGACTTTTTAAATTAAGAAACATAGCTGCTGACCTTGCTTAAGAGGAAGACTATTCCATCTGTATCCATTGCAACTGCATTTGTCTACAAGTAACAGAAATACTAAAACACTGTATTAAGTAAGGGACATGTCCCATCCCTGAGTCCAGGGTATTTTTTGTTTTTGTTTTTTTGGCTGCGTTGGGTCTTCGTTGCTGCACGTGAACTTTCTCTAGTTGCAGCGAGTGGGGGCTACTCTTGTTTGCAGTGTGTGGGCTTCTCATTGCTGTGGCTTCTCTTGTTGCGGAGCACAGGCTCTAGGCACACGGGCTTCAGTGGTTGTGGCACGTGGGCTCAGTAGTTGTGGCTTGCGGGCCCTAGAGCACAGGCTCAGTAGTCGTGGCTCACGGGCCCAGCTGCTCCACGGCATGTGGGATCTTCCCGGACCAGGGCTCGAACCCTTGTCCCCTGCATAGGCAGGTGGACTCTCAACCACTGCACCACCAGGGAAGTCCCCAGGGTTGGTTTGATAGTGTAAAGATGTCATCAAGCATCTTCTGTCCTCCTGTCTCCATACCGCAGTCTTTGGCTCAAAATATTTTTCTTCAGTTATTGTTTCAGATTACTTTTTCAGGATCACGTTTTATTATGTTTTAAGTTAGACAGTTATTGCTTTTCAACCACATTAATCTTCTTCTTCATAGTTTTCATCCCATTGTCCATTTTCTCTGTAGTTTTTGGAGAGTTGTTACCCTCCACATCACTGACTTATTTTCTGCTCCTTATTGCCTCTCTCCTGATGCATATGTCAGTTCTGCTATTGCATTTTAGATTTTCTTGCACTGTGTTCTCATTTCAACTAGCTTTCTTGTATTTCTGCCTTTATCTTAGGTTGGTCTCTCCTTTTGCCTCATGGCTCCTATTTCACAGACTCTGTTGTCCTCCTATGTTTTTTTGAGTGTACGAAGTACATATCTTCTAAAATTTACTTTATTTTGCCTTATATGAGAAATCTTTTTCAGAAGCAAGCTCTTCATCTGAATCTGTGAATCAATACTCTCTTTCCTTCATTATAGCATATTTTCATAGGCCTTGATGTTGCTGTTTTGTTTTGTTGTTGTTATTGACTTCTTCCTGAATGGAGCAGGTAGAGTAGGGTAACCAACAGGAAGGGTAGGTAGAGTATTTATAAGAACCACCCCCACTCCCCCCAACAAACGCACAACACGCATATACTCCTTTCACTTAAACTTCCTGCCAGGCACTCTCAGATATAGACCTGAAGGTCAGGTCAATGTGCATCAACCTGATTCAACTTATGATATTTAGTATCACCTTCTATGGCTTTTCTAGACTGAAGCTGGATCTTCTTCATCCCCAACTATTGCATTCTCTGATTAAGCCAGAGAAGCTAAGACAGTTTAGAATTTTCTGTATATTCTTGGTGCTCTTCTTCTCTTTGTCAGGCTTATGCTTTTCTTTAGGTAATTGAACACCTTACAATTAAATATGCTGCCACCAGGCCAGCACTAGGCTTGTCCCCTTCTACTCCCTGTTCTCCTGAGTATTAAACGTTACAGATTCTGTAGAAAGAGGACCCAACTATTCCTTTAGCTACCTTAAAAGACAGCTTCCACAGTATTACAGAATGGCTACATATATATTTTTTAAGTGTGTGTGTGTGTGTGTGTGTGTGTGTGTGTGTGTGTGTGTGTGTGGTCTACAAAAAACTTGTGTCTCAGAACTAGGAGAGACTATGGGCTAAGAAGAAAGATTATTAGTCCTTCCTTCCCTGAAACTATCTATGCTAGATCTGTATGTGGATCATGTCTTATATCATCCAGGAAAGCAGTTGTTGATCTATATCTTCAACAGTGGTATTAGTTGAGACTCTCCTCAGTTTCACCACACCAACACCCACAGCTGAGAATCTGGCATATCATCACCCTTCATTGCCACTTTATGATCCTTTGGTATATCTTTATGGGTATCTCAAGAAATTAAAAGAACTATCAGGCACTGCTAGTTTGATGCCATGTGAACAGAAGTTTGAATGATATTTAACAACAGTCATCAGTCAAAATTGTATGTACCAATTGTTATTCTGGTCAACATCCTTTTGTGTATTTAAGAATATTCTTCATTTACTCCCTTATACTATTATGTATTTTTATGCCTTGCTGAAACCAAGCACTGTGCTCATGTGCCCGCGGCACAGGAAGCCAAACTCTGACAGCGGGTGTTTGCAGCAAAGTAAGGGCTTATTGCAGGGCGCCAAGCAAGGGAGTGGGAGATGAATCTCAGATCTACTACAACTCGGTCTTTGAGTTGGGGGCTTTTAAAGGGGAAGAACAAAGAAGCTGTAGTTAATCATCATCTTGTGACATTTCTTAATCATAGTTTCAGGGGTCAGATTGCCTACTGTTTATGAGTTTCTGCTCTGGGGTTGCATGATCAGGGGTCTTGCCCTGGAGAAACAACCTGAGTTTGTACATTAATGATGTTATCTGACTCTGGTTGATTAGTGTTCAGTTAGCACAGGATTGAGGTCAGAGGGGACAAGAAAAGGAATAAAGTTTTGAATAGGGAGGCTAACCATAAACGGCAGGGGAACTCGGTTTTAGGGGGACTCAGTTTCAATACTTTACCTAACAAGAACCGTATTATCAATTAGATATAGTATACACAATTTAAACTATGTTTTGAAATTTTCTTTGTGCCAAGAACTTCATAAAGGAATAATGTTTTAAAATTCTAACACTATTAGATTGGGTTTTTTTAAGTGTCTGAGCCTACCGAGGATACTACAGTTGGAACAGAAATTCCAAAAGGATCCAAAGAGGGACTAGAAACTAAAGAATTATCTGAAACAGGTTAGATTATCAAATAAAAGTAGTTAGTGCATAAAAGTGCTTTTCATATTCTCTTACAATTTTAGGCATAGTACCAACTTCCTACTTGTTTCTTTCTATGTCAGTCGTATGCCAGTTGATGTGTGTTATATTTATTTATCTAACTTATTATATTAAAAGTGTATCTAGTTAACTTATAACAGTTTTTCATCAAATTTTATGTTATACATTTTATTAACAGTTAAAGTTGCCATATGAAATTGATATTAATTATCCAAATAATTTGGATTTTATTTATAAGTAGTAATTCATCTATAGCCAATACAAGGAATAAAGTATAATTGAAATATGAATTTACAAATGTATATTATTGCTTAGAACACTAAGTCTATTTCTTTCTAATTTTTTTAAAAAATAAATTTATTTATTTAATTTAATTTATTTTTATTTTTGGCTGTATTGGGTCTTCATTGCTGTGTGTGGGCTTTCTCTAGTTGTGATGAGCAGAGGCTACTCTTTGTTGCGGTGAGCAGGCTTCTCACTGCGGTGGCTTCTCTCATTGCGGAGCACCAGCTCTAGGCACGCAGGCTTCAGTAGTTGTGGCACGAGGGCTCAGTAGTTGTGGCTCGTGGCCTCTAGAGCACAGGCTCAGTAGTTGTGCACCACAACTGTTAGTTGCTTAGTTGCTCCACAGCATGTGGGATCTTCCTGGACCAGGGCTCGAACCCGTGTCCCCTGCATTGGCAGGTGGGTTCTTAACCTCTGCGCCACCAGGGAAGCCCCAAATGTTTTTAAAGTATTATAAAGTATAAGTTATTTTGGCAATATGACTAAAGATATAATGCCTGAAGGCTCTTTTTTCTTTCCTTTAACTTTTACTCAAAAGTTGTACTACCTGAGTTTCCAGAAGATGCTTATCCTGATGTTCCTGAAATGGAGCCGATTAAAGAAAGTGTCAGATCTTTCTACTCCGCCTGGAGGCAGATGGAAACAGCAATCAGTGACTCTTTTACTCAAGTTTTAAATTTGGAGATTGCTGACAAAACTCCAGAGGAACTACTTCAAAAAGTCATTGAGACCATGGAAAGTAAGGGCCGTCTGTAATCATAACATTTATTGTCATGAGCAGGTAATATTATTTAAAGTACTGTGAAAGTTTAAAGCCTATGGTTTGTGAAGCAAAACAGTCAGTATATCCAGGGATGATATTTAAAATATTTAACAACTGTCATAGTGCAGGCACCCACCAATCAGAACAGCCATGAGGCACAAACAACACTGGCCAAACTGGCCAGTTGTCACTAAAAGAATTTGTGAAGGCCTGTTTGCATATACATTTAAGCTGAGAGACCAGTCCCTTTAATTAATTTTCCTAATCTTGACTACTGTAATATGCTTTTATCCTAAACATACCTTCCCAACTATTTCTTCTTTTTTCTACAGAACCTTTCCACTATGCTGGCTGGGAGTTAACTATGGACGATTATGATGAAGAAACAGAAGACTATGAGGCTGAGGCCGAAGGAGATGAGGAGCTAGAAGAGGAGGAGGAGGAAGAGGAAGAGGTAGGAGTCTTTGTTCCTGCTCCCTCACCGTGGTCACATCACTGAAAGTGCACATATCCTGAGTGGTAACGGGCACTTTTAGACTCCAAGAAAACAAGCAGGGATCTTCAATTTTAAAAACATTTTCAACACATTTTGCCTCCACCCAGCTTCATTTGACCTCTGAAATGCTAGGGCTACTTAGACAATATATTACGCCCATGAAAAAAGAATTCTTTAAATTTTTTTCCCCTGGAAACATCTATAGGTATTAGAGACAGAAATATTTTATAAACTTAACAAAAGTGGATGTCCATTGACAGGGGAATGGGTAAAGAAGATGTGGTACATATATACAATGGTATTACTCAGCCATAAAAAGGAATGAAATTGGGTTATTTGTAGAGACGTGGATGGACCTAAAGACTGTCATACAGAGTGAAGTTAAGTCAGAAAGAGAAAAGCAAATATCGTATAATAACGCGTATATGTGGAATCTAGAAAAGTGGTACAGATGATCTTATTTGCAAAGCACAAATGGAGACACAGACTTAGAGAACAAATGTATGGATACCAAGGGGGAAAGAGGTGGGGTGGGAGGAATTGGGAGGCTGGGATTGACACACATACATTATTGACACTGTATAAAATAGACAGCTGATGGGAACATACTGTATAGCACAGGGAACTCTACCTAATGCACTTTGGTAACCTAGAAGGGAGGGGATATCTGTATGTGTACGGCTGATTCATTTTGTTGTGCAGTGGAGGCTAACACAACATTGTAAAGCAAACATACTCCAATAAAAATTAATAACAAAAACGATTTAACAGACGTGGGTGTTTTATACAAAGCACAGCAATGGCATCTTTGAGGGGCTACGGGCATGATAACAATGAGTGGTTTGCTCAAATGGGAAAAGCTCATTATAGGCCCCAATCTTCTCCCTTTGGCACCACAATTTTGGACACTGTTCTCAACTGATAGCCTCCCATTTCGGGCATCTATCAATAATAAAATAGGAGGTGATTCTTTTAATTCCAGTCTTTATCAATAAAATGGGTAGATAAACATTCAGTTGTAATGAACTTACTGTTGCTTAACTTAAACCCAAATATGTATGTGTCAAACAACAAATGTTACACAATATGATTCTGCTAACAGCTTTCGGTACTTTATCCTGAGGAACTGCTGAGACCTTCAGTCAGGGTGGCTAAAGGATGTGGGTTTCGTCCCACTAATATTCACATTCTCTCCTCCCAGTCATCCTTCTTCTGCCGTTCTTCTTCTGTGTCCTGCTCTGGTCTGCAAGAACACAGTGTCTTTCTTGTATCTGCAGACAGTTCTCAAGCTGTCTGTAATATTCAAAACTTAAAATTTTAAGTATGGTCTTCATTGATAATATAGTGTCTTTTCCTCACTTCCACTCTTCCTAATTTACCGTAACACAGATCAGTTTTACCTGCAGGATTAGTTTCCAAAGGCTTCCATAACAAAGTACCACAGAGACTTCCCTGGCGGTCCAGTGGTTAAGACCCCATGCTTCCCCTACAGGGGGCATGGGCTGTATTATTCCTGGTTGGGGAACTAAGATCCCACATGCCACGTGGCACGGCCCAAAATAATAAAACAAAGCACCACAAACTCGAAGGCTTAAAACAACAGAAATTTATCCTCTCACGGTTCTTGAGACCAGAACTCTGAAATCAAGATATTGGTAGGTAGGACCATGCTCCCTCCAAAGGCTCCCGGGAGAACCCTTCCTTGCCTGTTCCAGCTTCTGGTGGCTCCAGATAATCCTTGGCTTGTGGCTGCCTCTGTGTTGGCTTCAGCCTCTGCCTCAGTCTGCACTTGGCCTCTCTTCCGTGTCTCTTATAAGGATATTTGTCACTGGATTTAGGGACCACCTGGATAATGAACAATGATATGTCATCTTGAGCTCCTTAATTACATCTGTGAAGATGCTTTTTCCAAATAAGGCAGACATGGCTGCCAGGAATTCTGGGAGAATATCCTTAGAAATTTTGATCTAGGAAGAAAGACAACACTCTGTCTTTACATCCACCTGGAAAAATCACAAGAAAGAATTTCACTTCTCCCAGCTCAGTCAGTTGCCCCTATTAATCATAGTAACTAGAGGGCTTTGTATATGATTGAGCCAACCTCAGTCACATGCACTCAGTGGCTATAAGGTGAGGAGTTACTCTGATTGTCTGGTCCATTTGAGAACCTTGGAATGTGGAAGAAGTGGTTCTCCATGAGAAGAGGGAGAAGGGTCATGTTACTTGAAAAGGGCAAGAAAGGTGCTATACAGACAAAAGCAAAAAAATGTACACTGACTCATGATAAAAATTCTGGGAAGATATGTACTCAAATGTTAACAGTCATTCCAGGAAAGACGGAGTAAAAGGGATTGGATTTACCCTCCTGCCTGAAACAACTGAAAAATAGGATAAACACATGAAACAGTTTTCAAGACATTGACATGAGACAGTGAAGCACAGTGATCCCAGAGAGGTGGGAAATAAATGAAGTACACCCTACGATTTCCCCATCTTCCTGTCTGTAAGGCCATGTACCTTGTCCAGGCTGTGGTACAGGGAGGAAGGACCCAGACAGAGCCAGGGAGACTCGTTGATTGGACGATTGGAGGAGATAGAGCAGAGAACCCCTGGAGACCAAAGCAGCTAGAAGGGAAGGGACCAGAGATGAGAGAACTGTACACAGAGAGAGCTCTGGACACCTGCAGAGCAGCCCCTTCAAGTATTCAACAGAGCACTGATCAGCTCGCATGTAAGGAAACTACTCAGGGCCCTGGGAAGTACCAAAGATTAGTGGGACCAGTACTTGGATCTCACACAGAGCCAGAAATAATGCCTATTCCCACCAACTAGACTGGAAAAACCTCATAATTCACAGGGCATTGGGTAGTATACTAAAAAGAGTCTAGTCTTAGGAACTGGGAATAGTTAGACCTGGAATAGCACACACAGAAAAATAAAAACAAAAGAACTACTGATACAGACACCAACCTGGATGCATCTCAAAACAATTATGCTAAGAGAAAAAGCCAGACCAAAAAAGAATACATACTATGTGATTCCACCTACATAAAATTCTAGAAAATGCAGACTAATTATAGTGTTAGAAAACAGAGCGGTGGTCGTCTGGGGATGGGGCAGATAGGAGGCAAATAGGGGCAGGAGGGACGGATTACAAAGAGGCAGGAGCAAACTATGCAGTTGACAAGTCTGTTTATTATCTTGACTGTGGTGATAGTTTCATGGATCAAACATATGTCAAAACTTATCAAATTATAGACTAAGTATGTAAGTGTTTTAATGTCAGTTATTCCTCAGTCAAGCTGTTGAATGTGTTAATGGTGGTTATCTCTGAGTGATGGACTCACAAGTAATTTTTATTTTGCAAATACTTATCTATATTGTCTGATTTTTTAGCATTCGAGATGCAGTGTTTTTACAATAGGAAAGATCAACAACAAAGATATTTTGCTTTTGCCACACAAATAGAAAAAGAAACAACAGTTCTAATGTTGCTTCAGAGATCAGAAATTGCATCAAGGTGTGTCCAGGTGTTTGTCTTTCTTCATCAGTTCTGCCTGCACTTGGCGTTTGTTTAAATCTGAGGTTACTTCTTTCTCTATTTGTGGCAAATTAATCTTGCCTCTCCTCCATCTCTTACATTTTTTCCTTCCACAATACTTAATGCCAGTTAGGTCTCTTGGATCTATCCTCCAAATATCTTATCTTTTCCCTCAAATTTTCCATCTCTTACTTTTTTGTTCTTACATTTGTAGAGTTTGTTCAAATATGTGTAGACTTGTCTTACACTCAGGCTTCTAACTTAAGGCATTCATTGGGGTCTCTAGAGTGGAGTATTAGTTTCTTATTCCTGCTGTACCAAATTGCTACAAAGTTGGTGGCTTAAAATAACCAAATTATTGTACAGTTCTCACAGTCAGTATTTTGAAATGAATCTTAGAGGGCTAAAATCAGTGTTGGCCATGTTCCTTCCTCTAGAGGAGAAGCCTTTCCCTATCTTTCCCAGTTTCTGGAGGTCATCTGCATTCTTTGATTCATGGCCTCTTCCCTATCTTCAAAACTCATCACTTCAACCTCTACTGTCCATCACCTCATCTCCTTCTGCCTTTGACCTTCTTGCATCCTTCTTATAAAGGCCCTGTGATTACATTGGACCCACCTGCATGATCCTCCCATCTCAACATCCTTAACTTAATCACACAGATAGGATAACATATTCACAGGTTCTGGGGATCTTTGGGGGCCAGATTCCACCACAAGTGCTCACTCTCTTCCTCAGCTCATTTACATATTTTATTGGTGCTCATGAACTCTTTCTAGTGTTTACATGAATCTCTGTAAATGTCTCCATCATTTTTCTACTCTGAGATTGGGTTTCTACCCTGCCTGTGTTGCAGAGTTTTGTGGTCTGTTTGATCTGACTAATCTTGCAGTGTGTGCCAGGCTTCCTGAGACGGATGGTTGTTTTCTTTGTTTCTTTTTTTTTTTTTGGCTCAGTGGAGTTCAGGACTGTTGCTGGAGTGCTTTAGGTGACAACAGTCTCAAAAGTTATGAAAGGCAAAGTGACTTTTCTCCCCATCGGTCAGGAGCATAGCAGCAGATAGGTCACCTATTTTGTTGCTGAGGCCTGAGACAAGCTCAGCTACCTGGATTCCTCATACTTACCCAGATGCAGGGTCAGGGAGGACTCTCCCACCCATACAGCTCCTTCTTGGTCTCTTGCAGGCCACAGAGACCACAAACACTCCTGGGTGGTAGTTGTTGATGCTAACATTCCCCCAGGAAATCCACAGATTTCTACAGGCAAAATTCCTCCAAAGACTTTGCATCTTAATGCTCTTGTCCCTCTGTTGTTTGTCTCCAGGTACTCGTCCCCCTCATAGTGGTAAAGAGTGTTGTACAGTTGTCTCCCCTCACGTCCATGGTTATCAGCCACCTGCCCCAGCAGCTATTTACCACTGAGGAGGTGGCAGAAGAAGGGAAGAGAAAGTCTCTAGATCACCATCTTCCCAGAATCCCTTGCTCCAAAAAGACCCCCCCCCCCCAAACTTGTCACCCACCACTCACCTACCTCACATTTTTTTAAACTGAAATTCAAATATAACTGGGGAGCCTTCATTTTCATTTGCTAAGTCTGGCAACCTTACTTTAAGTGCATTTATTGAAAAACAAGAAAGACTGGAGAAATTAATTAAGCATCCAACTCAAGAACCTAGGAAAAAGCATAACAAAATAAACCAAAAGAAAGTAGAAAGGAGATTAAAGGCAAAAGTTAATGAAATAGGAAAGCAAAACCAAATAAAAACGGTAGGCCTAACTTCAAAAACAATGAAAAGTTGGTTCACTGATAAGAGCAATAAAATAGACAAACTTCTGGCAAGTAGAGTTAGGTGGAAAGAAGGAGCAGTAGATAACATTTGAGATAGAAAGGGGTATATAATCAGATTTTAAATGACGGTTATTTTAAATTACAACTTTAATAAATTTTTAAGTCAAAATGAAAAGCATTTTCAAAATATGAATTACTAAAATTCGCTGAGGATGAAAGATAAAAGCTGAACAAACAAAAATAATTGTAGGGAGTTATAGGACAGTTTTTGTTGATTAGTTAAGTCCTATGTTATTTAAATCTTCCACATCATAGAAAAACATCAATACTTTCCAGCTCATTTTGAACCTTGCATAACCCTGACACAAAAATTGAACAAGAATGACACAAGAAAAGTAGAGATTAGTCTTATTTTTGCTCCTTTACAGGAAGTTGTTTATTATATCTTGCTTGGGGGGGGAAAGAGGTGTGTTGTAGAATAATCAGGTAAAGTATTACTTCATTGGTATTTTTAAAAATAATGTATTTGTGCCTAAATTTGTGTCTATTTTTGTATATAGATGTATAGGATAAACTTAGAAAAAGAGGTCTGGAAGGATACACATAAAACTACTGAGTGTCAATATAGTATTGTAAGAAAGAGGGTGAGAGGAAATATTCACTCTATGCATTGTGATAAGTTTTGAATATTTCTACAGCAAGCATGTATTGTACAACACAGAAAATTATTTTTTAAATGTACTGTGCTTTAAATAAATTGCAAGAGTCCTTAAGGGACTTTACACACAGTTTCTTCATCTATCACAAATAAAATATATTACACATTTCCAATTGAACAAAATAAAATAGTTCCAAATTATTTTATATATAGCCACTGAGTAGGAAACAAAGCAAATCCTGAGGCATCTCCCATTTCATTTTCAATGGGTAAGAAGTTGTGACCCTGACTCAGCTTTTACTTCTTGGAAATAATTTTATTTTAGAAACTAACCTCACAGTGACCCTGCACCAGCACATTATGGGGGTTTTTATTACACATTTGTCTGTAGAGGGCTGAGGATGCCTTCATTCTCAGTGCTGCCTAATTTTCTTTATAAAATAAAGACGCTTGGGATGTGAACTCAGAGGGATATGAGAACCTGATTTTTTTATTAATTTAAATAGTATAAGAACTGGTCTTTTGTAGATTGTTTAAAATGGATATTGTTATGGATTAAATACTATTCAAGTTGCATTTTTAGAAATTCCCTCTTTAGTATTACATGAATAATGCATTAATAGTGTTCTCCAAACTTTGAATAATATTTCTAGAATGAAGACAGAATTAAAGAGAAGAGAAGGCATTTGGGAGATACAAAGCACTTTTGTCCAGTGGCTCTCAAAGAAAACTTCATCCTACAACCAGGCAGCACAGAAGAAGCTGCTAAATATCGAGAAAAGATCTATTACTTTTCAAGTCCTGAGGCTAAAGAAAAGTTTTTGGAGCAACCTGAAGAGTACGTGGCTCATGATGAACCATTAAAGGTGAAAACAATATTCCCATCCTGACGATAGCTCCTGCGTACTTCTTTAGGGACTTATTACCAACCTCCACCATTTTACTCAGTAGTGAAGTCCCCAATCTAATATAATGGTATGGAAATATCTAGGTTCCAAGAACAACTTTTTGGAATATAATCTAATTATCTATTTTGATTTCTTCAGTAATGCCTGTGTCAAACCAACACATTATATCTTTTTAGCTGAAGTAGAAAGTCACAGCTGAATTTACTGCTTGTAAATTTATTGGATTTATTTTATTGCCTAATCACTTTGACATACCATTTTAACATCTAATTTCTTGTTAGACATTTTTTCACAGTAATTTTTATAGTGTGATTTTGCCATTGTGGATATGAAATAGTACTTAGGAAATCTTTGGGCGTATGATCCTTTGTTTCTCTTAATTATTTTATTAGTATAATTCCCTAGAACGGAATTACAAGATCAAAATATATAAATTACAATATACTGTCACAACTTTCAGTAAAGTTAATGCCTTGTTAAACAGAACTTATAAAACGCAATTTAAACTCTTCTGGATAATTTGTGCCGTTTTCATGGACCTAAATCGTCCCATAGGGATGACTGAAGTATGCCGATGGTTGTGCCCTGGCCCTGCTGGTGGTGGGAGTCACTTAGGAATTTGGCCTTTTGTCTTCTTTTGGTGTTTTGTTTTCGTCTTAGTCTGTTTCACTACTTGTGATCTATTGCCTCGTTTTACTCATACCCCGTGGACAAAAGCCTGAAATCTTAATGGTGAGTCCACACTTTTTCTGCAAATTGTCATGTATCTACATCCCTTCACTTCCTAGCTACTTATCCGCTCTGATTTCCACACAGCTCTGTTTGCCAGAGGTTTAACCTGTGGATGAGTGAGGTGTCACTTCAGCAATTTCATCACTGAGGGATTTTAAATGTGATCCAAAAGTATGGTGTGAGACTGCACCTACATAATTTCATACCACTCTATTTTCACTATTCACCATTCTCTTTTCCATTATTTTTCTCAAGTAATACATCAACTGACTTAAATCTTATCACATGACCAGTTATTTTTTTATTGACATACAATATTATATCAGTTTCAGGTGTATGACATAGTGGTTTGACATTTACATATATTGTGAAATGATCACCAAGATTAGTCTAGTAACCATCTGTCACCATATAAAGTTATTACAATATTGTTTACTATATTCCCTATGCTGTACAGCCAACCTGGACATATTTATTTTATAGCTGAAAGTTTGTACCTTTTAATCCCCTTCACCTATTTTGCCCATCTCCCTACCCTCCTTCCCCTCTGGCAACCACCAGTTTGTTCTGTAAGTCTATGAGTCTGTTTCTGTTTTGTTATGTTTGTTTGTTTTGATTTTTAGATTCCACATATAAGTGAAATCATACAGCATTTGTCTGTCTCTGCCTGACTTATTTCACTTAGCATAATACCATCTAGGTCCATCAGTATTGTCACAAATGGCAGGATTTCATTCTTTTTTAAGGCTGAGTAATATTCCATTATGTGTACATGTGTGTACCACTTCTTTTTTAACCATTCATCTATCGATGGACACTTAGGTTGCTTCCATATCTTGTTTATTACAAATAAATGCTGCAAAGAACATAGTGGTACATATATATTTTCTAATTAGTGTTTTCATTTCCTTCTTATAAATACCCAGAAGTGGAATTGCTGAATCACAAGAAAGTTCTATTTTTAGTTTTTTTAGGAACCTCCATGCTGTTTTCCATAGTGGCTACACCAATTTACATTCCCACCAACAGTGCACATCCTTGCCAACACTTGTTGTTTCCTGTCTTTTTGGCAATAGCCATTCTGACAGGTGTGAGGTGATATCTCACTGTGGTTTTGATTTGCATTTCCTTGATGATTAGTGATGTTGAGCATCTTTTCATGTCATGCCCAATTCTTTAACTAATGAAGTTAACTAATGAAGTTCCAGTTCCACTGGAAGCACATAAACTGAGAGTTATGAAGGGTGGTCTCCTGGGGGGAATCCAGGTGTGGTTAACAGGCGGAGAGTGAATAAATGCTGTGTGGCAAAGTCAATGGATATTTACATCATGTCTTCCTCTTGCTTTTGTGGATTTTTCAAACCCTTGTTTTGCTGAAACACATTTTCAACTAACTTTCTTCATATCTGAAAATGTCATCATTTGGTTCTCATATATGTTTAACAATTAGTATGGACATAGATTTTAGGTTGAAAATCATTCCTTTGTAGAATATTAAAGATACTGCTTTATTGTGAGGTAGCATCCAGTGTCACTAGGCTGATTTTAATTTCTTTGTAAGTCAGCTTCATTTTTTAAATATTTGAAAGCTTTTAAGAGCTTCTTTTCATTATCTTGTGTTCTCAAAATTGTCCAGAATCCTTTTTATTCATTGCACTGGACACATGGTACATGTTTAATCTGAAATCATGTGTTTTTCATGCTAGGGAATCTTAGAATTTCACAGTACTACTGAACTTTTTACTTCAGCAGTCACATTTTTAA
This sequence comes from Kogia breviceps, assembly GCF_026419965.1. NCBI lineage: Eukaryota > Metazoa > Chordata > Mammalia > Artiodactyla > Physeteridae > Kogia > Kogia breviceps. The sequence continues at coordinate 41,279,923 of NC_081322.1, read as the reverse complement.
TCTCTAAGATCTCTTTCTTTTCTCTGATATTTCTGTTTTCAAATATTCTTTTGTGGACTTTCTGTCTTCTTAAATCTCTTAAATTTCTTTCTTTTTTAAAAATTTCCCTATTCCTCAAGATACCTGACTCCTCTTTCTCCTGTATTTCTTTGGTATACTTGCACTTTTAAACTCTTCTCTGAACCTTTCCTTCACAAGGACAGAAGGTGATGAGACTGTGCTCCTTGCTTCCCTCTGCTACTTGAAATCCGTTACTGCCAGCCCCTTTGAGGCTTAGTCCATCCAGATATATCACCATCTCCCACTCCTCCTTGCTGTCACCTACCAATATCATAGACATTTCCCCACACTCACAAAAGACTTACCTGCTCCTCCATGCCAACTCTCACTGTTGTTCTTGACAATTTGAGCATCAATGGACAATCCATACATCTGGATCTCTGTGGGTTCTCTGGTTTTGGGGCTTCCCTGTCTCCAATACAGAGATTACAGGAGTTAATGAAGGGACCCCTAGTGTTCCAGTATCAATGGGCTTTTTGTCTGGTAGAGAGTTTTTGTTGTTGTTATTGTTTTTATCGTGCTAAGAAAGTGCCTTTCCATTCTTCCTTAATTAAAACTTTTTTAAAGGAACAAAATTAATTTAATTTTATTAAATGCCTTTTGGCACTTGATATCAAGATGCTCTATGGTTGTTGATGATCCCTGAGGACCATGGTTGTTGCAATGAATCATGTTAATTGGTATCCTAATGCTGAAACATCCTTGAGTTTGTGAAGTGATAATTCAGTCTTAGGGAGGGCAGTTAATAATAAGCCTTATGTTTTCTAAATTCTCAAAGCTTCCTTTTCTTCACTATCCTTCTATCCTACAACCCCCTGACCCCACCCCCTGTGACAGGCTCCTCCATTAAGAATATGCCTTCTGGGCCCCCATGGCTCTGGCAAAACTGTATGTGGAAGACAGTTGGCAGAAAAATTGGGCATTTTTCATATTCAGTTTGAAGAATTTCTTCAAGAAAAACTAATGCTTAAAACTGAGAAGAAAGTTGGACCTGAATTTGAGGACGATTCTGAGGATGAACAACTTGCAAAACAAGAACTTGAAGAGCTTGCAATTCAGGCCAATGTTACAATTGAGGAAGAAAATACAAAGAAGCTGGTAGGAATATTAATACTCTCCTTGCAGATAACTGTGCTTACTGGTGTTACTTTGGGGGAGAAGAATATAAGCTGATTCACTTTGTTATATAGCAGAAACTAACACACAGCATTGTAAAGCAATTATACTCCAATAAAGATGTTAAAAAAAAAGAAACAAACTCTATAAAGTTTCTAAGAAGAAAAAAATAACCCATAAAAATCATTTAAGAGTCATCCTCCCCATATGTTAAATACAGATCTTACTGCTCATCTAGAATATAAAATACTGAGTTTTACATGACTCCAATAAAAAACGGAAAAGCTTTTCCTGACAAGAGTGTTATATAGCATTTATTTGGGACTATGCTATTTGATATGTCTGACCTAGACTATAAGGTTTTCCATTATTGTGTTCTCCATTTTCTATTTAACGTCATAAAAAATCTGTCCCGGTGCCAGTGGAGATCTCAAAATATTAATTTCTAATGATGCCTCATAAGAAAGTTTGTATATATCTCTTAGGTATTTTCTATCTGGAGGTATAAAGAGAAAATTCTTAACTCTAACTCATTTTTTAACCATTTCTGATATAGCTGGACCCTTTTCTTCTCAAATGATCTCCTATAAATGGACGCAGGTACAGATTATATTCCAGATGACTGCCTGCCTGGCCCATCCTTTAATCAGAATCTAGGTTGAATAATTGTAAGATAGATGACAAAAATCAGTTAAGCTTTATAGGTGTGTGCTATAGATTGAACAAGGTTTTTAGTAAAAATGATGAGACAGATATCCTGAGACCATGTATGAAAATCAATCATGCTAATTGCTAGTAACTCCTCTTACCAATAGTAAATATCATTTAATAGTTAAAACCATATTAAATATTAGTTTAAAGAAAAGAGCTTTTTAAATTTTTTAAAATGTTTATGAGCAACAGTATAAAAAATGACCTGAGGGACTTCCCTGGTGATCCAGTGGGTAAGACACCGTGCTCCCAGTGCAGGGGGCCCAGGTTCGATCCCTGGTCAGGGAACTAGATCCTGCATGCATGCTGCAACTAAGAGTCCGCATGCTGCAACGAAGATCCCGTGTACTGCAAATAAGACCCAGCACAGCCAAAATAAATAAATACATAAATATTTTTGAAAAAACTGACCTGAGAAAAACAGGTCTTATCCTAATCAATTATGTAACATAGTATTATTTATTAATATACAGTTTAAAATTTTTGTTTTGTTTTCTGATTTTTGTTTGTAGCCTCGGGAAGTACAGCTTACAGAAGAAGAAGAAGCAATCAGATTAAATCTAACAGAAAATGAGCCATTGCCTCCCGAAATCCTTGAAACAATTCTCTCTGAGTGGTGGTTTAAGGAACCGATACGGTATCTTAATTTATATAGGCTTTTATATATTTATTGACTTTTATTTTATTTATTCTTAAAAGTTAAAAATGTATTCCAACATAAATTTAAGAATTTTCTCCTTTACTCTCATGTAAACTAGTGATTCCACACATTAAAAACATCTAGGGGATTATTTAGGGACTTCCCTGGTGGCGCAGTATTTAAGAATCCGCCTGCCAATGCAGGGGACATGGATTGGAGCCCTGGTCCGGGAAGATCCCACAGCCGCAGAGCAACTAAGCCCGTGTGCCACAACTATTGAGCCATGTGCCACAACTGTGCTCTAGAGGCCGCAAACCACATCTACTGAAGCCTATGCACCTAGATCCCATGCTCTACAACAAGAGAAGCCACTACAATTAGAAGCCTGCGCGCCACAACAAAGAGTAGCCCCCACTCGCCGCAACTGGAGAAAGCTGGCATGCAACAACGAAGACCCAATGCAGCCAAAAGCAAATTAATTAATTAATTAATTAAAAAAAAAAAACATCTAGAGGATTATTTTTAAAATACTGATGCCAGGGACCCCACCCCAAAATAATTGAATCAAAATCTTTAGAGGTGTGAGGTTGGGGCCTGGGCATTGGAGCTCCCCAGGGGATTATAATATGTAGTTGTGATTAAGGATCCATATTCTAAACCTGTGTACACTCATGACGTACCAGATTCTTTGCCATGTAGTCTTTTAACAATTAGTTAATTCCACTGTCAACTTAAAGAATAACGCACAACCTGAGGGTTGTGAGTTTAAATTTTATTCAGGGTCTTACTGAGGACTATAGCCTGGGAGATAGCTCTGAAGACCTGTTCCAAAGAGGTAGGGGAAGAGTCAGTACACATGTATGAATTTCTTGGCTAGGAAATACATGTAGTTAAGCATATATCTTGGTAAAAGGTTGCTGCTAATCATGAAGAACAGATATCCCAAGTTAATGATTTTAGTGCTTTTCTATGTATGGGAAAATGCAAGAATCTGGGGTCATTGAAATCCTTCCTGAGATATGCATTTAACTATCTAGGGGCCTGTTTATCCAAAGGACAGAGTGCCTTATCCTGTTTTTTCATCCTGAATTCTTTTCAGGGTATGCTGTCAGTAGGTGACTGCAGTGGGTTGTGACTTAACCCCCGTATAACTGGTTGATGAGCAACGCTCTTTGTTTTTGTTGCAGTGGTTGTTCACACGACTAAATAGCTGTCCATAGTCTCATCCCTTTACCAACAGCCAGGAACAAGCCTGACGCCAGACAGGACAAACTAAGAATTCCAGGCCACCAGAGTTTAAGGCTTCACCTCGATTTCCTAACCAGAATCTCTTACCTCGGTATCCACCAGAAGAAAGTGAAATGATACTTACAGTACTGATAATAGCAAACACTTATATGGAACTTACTGTGTGCCAGATACTGTTCTCCTATATTTTATTCATATTAATTTCCTTAATCCTTACAACTGCCCTCTGGGACAGAAAGTTTTATTTTCTCATTCTGGAGATAAGGAAACTATATCATAGAGAATTCAAATAACTGGCAGGTCCCAGTCCTCCTCTGGTCACTCTCTTTCACTTAATCCCTGGCCTAACCAAGTAAGTGGGATTATTAGTCACTTTAATTTTAATTTCTTGTTCCCTAAATTAGATCAATAGTCATAGTAAACTTAGGCATGTTGCTGGCAGCAACATAGTCATGGGTTTTTCTTCATTAACTTAGCTCCTGACCTCACATCATACATTAAAAAAAAAAAAGTATGGATTGAAGAAATGTAAAAAGTGAAATTGTAATAGCCTAAATAAAATAGCTGAACATTAGCACTACATTAAAACTTATTACAATGAAGACTTTGTAATAGCATAAGAAATTTTATTATACAATGGTTAAGTTAAAAAAGAGGATACAAAGTTATTTATAATATGATAGAAAGTTGAAAAAATGAAGAACCAACTAGAAAGAAACAAAACAAAATATCAGTAACCTCTTGGATATGAGGTTGCAGATAATTTTGCCCTTTTTTCATGACTTTATTTCTGATTTTTCTATAGTGAGATTTATTGCTTTTATAATCAGGAAAAAGCATGTTTTAAAAAGGCATCTGTCCTAGAGATCTAATGTAACTAATTACATTAGTTACATTACTTAAGTTTTGTATGTGAGAAGCAAGAGGGAGTTGAAGGATGTCTGAAGTTTGGCACCTGGATACTAGTGAGTCAGAGGAAGAGGTGTGTGGAAGGGTAACAGTGAGCATGATTTTTTGACAGTATGATGCATATATAATTCCTGAAGGGCACTCAGATGGAGAAACTAGGCAGCTTGTTGAAAATTCTAAATCAAAACTCAGAAGAGAGGTTGGGTGTAGGGGTAAAAGATTTAGATGTCATTGACAAAGAAGTAACAGCTAGAACAGAAGAGACTTTGCTGAAGGCACCTCTAAAGAAAACAATACATATCTTACGGCCAATATATGTAAATTTGCCCACTTAATTAGAAAGAAAACAACATTTCTAAATGACAGGTAAGAGCTGAAACTGTCAAAGTTCAGGAAAGTCCTATTCCTTTGAAGAAGAAAACGTATATTTAAATATAAATAGTTAAACTAAATTTGAGATAAACGAGATAAACTTTCATTCAAAAAGGGACCAATTTTTCTTTTTTTTTTGCGGTACGCGGGCCTCTCACCATTGTGGCCTCTCTGGTTGTGGAGCACAGGCTCCGGACGCGCAGGCTCAGCAGCCATGGCTCACGGGCCCAGCCGCTCCACGGCATGTGGGATCTTCCCGGACGGGGGCACGAACCCGTGTCCCCTGCATCGGCAGGCAGACTCTCAACCACTGTGCCACCAGAGAAGCCCAGGGACCAATCTTAAATCACTCAACTAAACCAAGCCAGGTTCTCCAAGCCTGATTGTTTTTATAAATACTCCCTAATGAAAATGTGTTAACATTCCAAGTTATTTTCATGATTCTTAAAGTTTCATCATACTTGAGCAAGTTTGATGATCCTGTCTGAATACGATCATCTTACACATGAGCCAAGAAAACATTAATAATTGTCGCTGGTTACAAAGGGAGCCAGGGAAGAGGGTTATGAACTTTCCGAAAAGAAACATCTTTAGAAGAAAAATGACTAAAAGGTAAGGATTCTCAATAAAGGGGTAGAGGGCAGCCAAGTAAACTCTTTATGTAAACGGTGACACATTCATTAGGCTGGTCACTTGTCCCAAGCAGGGAACTTATTTTCTCTTTCCCTGTGATCTTCTCACAACTTTTAGTAGGCTTCTAATTAATAGTAATTGTCTATAAACTGATTGACAGTACTTTTATACTATAAATATAAGTCTAAAATATTATCATTTTAATCCAACTCAGTACGTTTGGGAGAAGAAACAGCATGTAGAAATATTAAAAAAATAAAAGGTACTATAGGACACTGTTTATTCATTGGGTGTCTTATGTAAAGTTGAGAGTTATCAGTACTTTTTTCATTTTAAAATCAATATTTATAATATAATATTTTAAGCCAATAAAGTAAGTTATGAAATTTCCACCTAGTTCCACAGGTTTTGTATTAGATGGTTTCCCGCAATACCCTGACGAGGTCCAGTTTCTGGGGGAACATGGGTTTTTCCCAGATACTGCTGTTTTTATACAAGTTGATTATCAAAATGTTTCTGATCGCCTCCTTCCTACCCAAATTGGAAAGTGGAAAGTGAAACAAAAGAAGAAATTAGAAAGGAAAAATCTCATCAAAGAAATGAAGGCAAAAATCAAGGTATGTACCTGTTAAAAAAAAGCATGAGCGTAAATGTGTTCAGCATTTATCCAATTTATAAAGTGGTCTTTACAAAAATGTAGTTTTCTGATTTTAATACCACATTCAGTATGAAAACATTTTCGTCAAATATTAAGACAATTTATAATTAAAGAGTTAAGAATTATTTGAGGGCTTTATGATTATCTACATGTTAATGTTTCTCACTCCAAGGCAAGTAAAATTAAAGATAGTGGTAGCACCAAAGTATCCTTATACCAGACACTGGAGCACAGTTGAAGAGGCAGCAAATGGAGCAGACCTTGAAACACAAAAAATTAAAATTTTCATTGACTTTTTCACTAGCTCCTGGAATGGTGACACCATCCATCAAGGCCGTTTTAGCCTGTAGTACAACAAACCCAGGTATTAGCTTACAACATCTTTTCTTAAACTGTAGTCTAAGAAATTTCCATAAAATGTTCAAAAGTGTCATAGAGAACCTAGCAATTTCACTCCTAGGAACCTATCTAACAGAAGTGAAAACATGTCCTTGTAAAAATTTGTATGTGGAAGTTCACACAGCATTATTCATAATAGCCAACAAGTGGACACAGCTCAATGTCCATCAGCTGATGAATGGATGAACAAAATGTGGTAAATATCCAGATAGGGTCCCTTGGCGTCCAGCCCAAGATGACAACATAGGAGCCTCCTGAACTCAATCCACTCTGAAAGAAATCCAGAAATTAGCCGAGTGACTCCCACACCTTGGACAAATGAGAAAATACCCACATCCCCTACATCAAAACAGCTGCTGCTTGAGTGTCTAGCTTCCAATCAGCCTATGCTGACTGTGACCCTCCCATTTGGGACACTGATAGGTCATGGTACCCCCCTCAACTACTGGGAGCCACTAAAAACAAATAAAGTGGCTTAAACAAGTACAAAGGCTTAAGAGATGGCCAAGAGCTGGGGCCAGCCTGAGCTGTGTTCATCTTCCACACAAGACAACTCTGTCAAGACGGAGAGGTGGCTATTTTATGTCATGGGCAGAGACCAACACATAGAGTCAAAGAAAATGAAAAAAACAGAGGAATATGTTCCAAACGGAGGAACAAGATAAAATGCCAGAAACACACCTTACTGAAGGTGCTGTCAACCTTGCAGTATATTTTGAGCAGAAAATGAAAGAATGTACATGGGCAGTGCTCAGAACAGTGATGGCATCTGGCAGACATGCAATAATTAGTTAAACTTCACTGACCACTACTTATTTGAGTGAAAGGATCAGAGGAAAAACAGACTCATAATATGTGTGTGCTTTATTATACATACTTTGCATTCCTTTTTGATATATACAGTGGTTTCCTTATATGTTATGAAAACACAAAGGAGACTATTTTCATAACTCTACAGTTAAAGCACCTATGGTAAAACTCTAGTTTTAAAAAAGGAAATAATAAGAGTTTTTATAACTCTTACCCTCTGAAAAGCTACAGAATCTCTCTGGGGCTCATGAACTATATTAATTTGATTCCATTCAGTTTTAGAATTCTATCTACAAATATTTCTTGAATGTCAACAAAACATAAATTACCTGAAATGTATACTCAGTAATTGTCAGATAAAAGGAGCACAGTCCTGATGGCCTAGACTGGAGCCCCCAGGGCGTGTCTTTAAGGCACTTCTCTGCTCTCCTAGTATTTAAGGGGACTCCAGTTTCAAGAGTCCTGAGCTAATGAGCCCCCAAACCCAAAGGGTGCTGGTTAGTTTTCATGCAAACCTTAAGGTCATATCAAAGGACCCATTCATTGCATTAGATTTAGAGACCACTGGAAAGACTGGAGGACTACCTATACACCATATGTGTGAATGCATCCAAAGTACATGTGCTTTTCTCACATGGATTCTTTAGGCAATTACATCTTAATTAGATGATGAAAGATTATCAAACTTTTTCAACAAATAGCCTCTAAGTATTTCACTGTTTCTCCATGTACAAAATCCACCTCTCCACCAAAGGAAACAAATAAGTAATCCATTTTGAAAAGGAATTCTAAAGTTTATAGAAAAAGTGACTGATCCCAAATACCATTTATCCCTCTGGAGGGAAGTAGCTGATCAAGAGGTCCAGAGGTCCAAAGATGTAAGTGACATAATTACCACTATCACATGCTTTTCTGGAAAGTATCCTTCTGCCCAAATATTATTCCCCTTTGGGAAAAAAAAATTAATATATAGAAAGTAATTTTAGGGCTTCCCTGGTGGTGCAGTGGTTGGGAACCCGCCTGCCAACGCAGGGGACACTGGTTTGAGCCCTGGGCCAGGAAGATCCCACATGCGACAGAGCAACTAAGCCCGTGCACCACAACTACTGAGCCCGTGAGCCACAACTGTTGAGCCGGTGCACCTAGAGACGATGGTCCACAACAAGAGAAGCCACCGCAATGGGAAGCCCATGCACTGCAACAAAGAGTAGCTTGCCGCAACTAGAGAAAGCCTGCATGCAGCAACGAAGACCCAATGCAGCCAAAAATAAATAAATTTTTTAAAAAGTAATTTTATTATTATCCATTAATATTTTTAAATGTCTCTTTCTTTAACAGGATGACATGATTTCTAAAAGAAGGGCTGAACTTATAAGAGAGAGAGAGAATAAAAGGAAAGGAAGGGAGGTAAGTAAATAAAATTGCTTTTTTCAAAAAAAAAAGGACACACACATATTTAAAACATATATATTTTACACATATATAAAATCTCAGCAATGTAAAATTAAAAGATGCATAGAAGTCTTTTTAAAAGTTTTATTTTACGTTGGAGTATAGTTGAATTACAATGTTATATTAGTTTCAGGTGTACAGCAAAGTGATTGCTATACATATACATATATCTATTCTTTTTCAGATTCTTTTCCCATATAGGTTATTACAGAGTATTGAGTAGAGTTCCCTGTGCTATACAGAAGGTCCTTGTTGATTATCTGTTTTATATATAGCAGTGTATATCTGTTAATCCCAACCTCCTAATTCATCCCTCCCCTGCACCTTTCTCCTTTGGTAACCATAAGTTTGTTTTCTAAATCTGTGAGTCTGTGTCTGTTTTGTAAAGAAGTTCATTTGTATTTTTTTTAGATTCCACATATAAGTGATATCATATGATATTTGTCTTTCTCTGCCTGATATACTTCACTTAGTATGATAATCTCTAGGTCCATCCATGTCTCTACAAATGACCCAATTTTGTTCCTTTTTTGTTTTGTTTTGTGTTTTTGTTTTTCTGCTACTCTTTTTTTTAAAAAACGTCTTTATTGGAGTACAGTTACTTTACATTGTTTTGTTAGTTGCTGCTGTATAACAAAGTGAATCAGCTATACGTATACATATATCCCCATATCCCCTCCCTCTGGCGTCTCTCTCCCACCCTCCCTATCCCACCCCTCTAGGTGGTCACAAAGCACCAAGCTGATCTCCCTGTGCTATGCGGCTGCTTCCCACTAGCTATCTATTTTACATTTGGTAGTGTATATATGTCCATGCCACTCTCTCACTTCGTCTCAGCTTACCCTTCCCCCTCCCCGTGTCCTCAGGTCCATTCTCTATGTCTGCGTCTTTATTCCTGTCCTGCCCCTAGGTTCTTCAGAACTGTTTTTTTTTTCTTTTTTTTAGATTCCATATATATGTGTTAGCATATGGTGTTTGTTTTTCTCTTTCTGACTTACTTCACTCTGTATGAGAGACTCTAGGTCCATCCACCTCACTACAAATAACTCAATTTCATTCCTTTTTATGGCTGAGTAATAGTCTATTTAATATATATGAATCATATCTTCTTTATCCATTCATCTGTCGATGGACATTTAGGTTGCTTTCATGTTTTGGCTATTGTAAATAGTGCTGCAGTGAACATTGGGGTGCATGTATCTTTTCAAATTATGGATTTCTCCATAAATATGCCCTGGAGTGGGATTGCTGGATCATAAGGTAGCTCTATTTTTAGTGTTTTTAAGGAAACGCCATACTCTCCTCCATAGTGGCTGAATTAATTTACACTCCCACAAACAGTGTAGGAGTGTTCCCTTTTCTCCACACCCTCTCCAGTATTTATTGTTTGAAGACTTTTTGAAAATGGCCATTTTGACCCATGTGAAGTGATACCTCATTGTAGTTTTTTTTTTTTTTTTTTTTTTTTTTGTGGTACGCGGGCCTCTCACTGTTGTGGCCTCTCCCGTTGCGGAGCGCAGGCTCCGGATGCGCAGGCTCAGCGGCCATGGCTCGCGGGCCCAGCCGCTCCGCGGCATGTGGGATCTTCCCAGACCGGGGCACGAACCCGTGTCCCCTGCATCGGCAGGCGGATTCTCAACCACTGCGCCACCAGGGAAGCCCTCATTGTAGTTTTGATTTGCATTTCTCTAATAATTAGTGATGTTGAGCATCAAAAAGATGCATTCAAGTCTTGATGGAGATATAGAGTTTATGTACAAGTTCTGAGATTATATATCATTTTTATTTTCTTTACACTTTTTGGTATTCTACAACTGTGTACAATGAGCTTTTATAATCAGAAAAACGAACATTTTTAAAAGAAAGAAAACCAAGATGTTTAAATAAGATGTTTAAATAATCTAATACAAAATATAATAATACTACATTAAACTATGCTTCTTGTGGATTTTCATTTGTGCTTTTCACACTTCAGCTCATGCTACAGGGAGATAGGCTGGGAGCTTGGGAATAAGGTCTAGACAGAGAGCCTGTGAAGTTGTGCTGATTACCTTGAGATAAAGAATGGAATGGGGCAGAGCCTGTAGATGCTCAGAGTCACATACTGTGCAGGATGTTCAATACAGCTCCTCTTTTCCATCTGCTGATTTTTTGAAAAGATAAACCTTGAAGATCATGGATTTTGTTTTGTTTAGAGAGGAGCTAGTCCCCAGTTGACCTAGCTGACCCAAATGCTACAGCCAAGCAACTCAGATGAAATATTCTATCTTATAAACAAAATAAGATTTTGTAAGTTAGGTCTTCTGAGACTTAATCTTTTATAAAAATTGGCTATGTATCTCCCACAATTAATTTATACAAACTGACTTTTGGAAGACAATTCCTGAGATTTTTTATGAGAGTTCCTGAGATTTTTAATGAGATTTTCTGAGATTAAAACTGCATATTTTTTTTAAACTTTTTTGATGGGAATTTTATATGTCCTGCTACTGCCTCAGACAAGGAAAGACTAAACACAGTGCAGCATCTCAAGGATCACTTAGTGCAATTGTTATAATCAGTTAATGTTGACAACCTGAGTTGAATCCATCCTGACTCCACATGGACCTTGGAGCTTGCTTTCATGCACAGAACCAGGGGTCTTCTCATCATTTGCCTCTCTGTACAGAAATATGCAGTTTCTTGACTCACCTTTTTCCCAAGCAGTTAGGGAACCATATGTAGATAAAGCCCTTCCCAGGTTTGTTTTCTCAGCCTTAACATTATTGCCTTTACTGTCTGACGTTTTAGCAACAAATAAAATACTTTTAACATTAGAAATCACTTCAAAGTCTCAAGGTGACTACTTCCATTAATTTTATAGGAAAATGTCGCCATCATGTGGAATTTTAGTCTCCAAATATGACTGAAGAATATTCTATAAACCAGTGGCTTCATACAGATTTACAATACATACCTCCCAATTCCTTGGAGGCCTTGCTTCTACTCTTACCCCTAGCTCCAGAATCTTTGCCCTCGTCCTGTACACTAGCTCCTTTTCTGGTGCCTGGGTACGTTTTACCAAGTGTAGCGTAGCCACATGCAGGAGAATGCCAGGAATAGCTGTGAAGGATTTTATCACTTTTCTAGATATGAGGAGATGCAAGAATTGGGCTCATAAAATCATCTCCTGAAAATATCTAACTATCTGAAGACCTGTTCTGCCAGTTTTTTCTAGAGCACAGAGTGCCTCATTTCTGATCCATCCTGAACTTCTTTCCAGGGCTGTTGAAGGTCAGCAGCTGCAGCAGCTCATAATTTAATTCTTGTAGAGGTAGAGGGCAAGTGCCAGTTTGTAGGCGACAAAAGACAGAGCTTTCTATCAGAGTTTTAGTCCCCCTCTGCCACCACCACTCTAATGGAGGCTGCCCTCTGTGCAAATGCACAAAATAAGAGAACTGACCCTAAGCCAATCACTCCCTCCAAATTTTGACTAATCTACAAAATCTGCCTTTGTTCACTCTCCAGAAGCCCTCTGGAGCAAGAGAGAGGGGAAAAAAATGTGTGTGTATTTGTGTGTGTGTTGTCCATGGCTTATGGTTATTATCTGCTAGAGGCTAAATGAACTTATTCCTTCACACTGGAGGCAGATCTCTGAGACCATGAATTTTAGAACATGTACCTCCTAACGTAAAGACCTAAAGATACTAGATATAAGGAAAAAAGCAGCACTGTTCCAGAGGACCAAAATGCCATTTACAGAAAACTAAAACCTTTTTCCCTAAAAAGAATTAACCTGTGGGTCTCTCAGATGGTCTTCTATGAAGATTTTTAGCCTATTAACCTTTTAAAAATTTTAAAGGAACTAGCCACAGCAACGTGATCAGAAAAAGAAACAGCATACATATTGAAAAGTAAGAACAAAATTTAACATTTGCACATAATTTGATTATGTAGAAACTCCAAGAGGGTAAATTGCAGAAAAATTATTTAAGGTTGATCCCACCAGCTCCTCATGTAACAGTGACATTTGTCCCCATGAAGAAAAAAGTAAATAATTTCTAAAGTAATTAAATAATCTGTCTAGAAAATGCTAGGTGCCACAGAATGTTGCTTGGTGCTCTTCATCGTCTGGGACAAGATCCAGCCTGCCTGCCTCTTCTCATCCTCACATCTTAAATGGAAGCATGATACAACCTGTCCTGCTCACATACGCAGAGCTTACAGTTGCCCTGAATTAATCAGTTTAGTCCTTCATTCATAAAAATGAATAGACAACCAAGGATTGCCATATATTTGAAATTATCAATACAAAGAAGAACCAAGATGAACAAACAGAATAATTGACTCCAAAACAAATACACAATACAGGAAATATATTAAACATTTTAAAAATTCCAATTTGCCTTAAATAATTCAAGAACTTGTATCCATAAAACAAAAACAGGATGGTATGAAAAACCAGAGAGCAAAACAAAGTTCATGGAAACTACAGTATAGCATTTAAATTAATTGAAAGTTTCTTGTTAAACTTATATAGTTTAATTTTTTAAATTAACAAGTTGGAAGAGCTATTAAATAGAGAGCTGGAGAGGTGAGCAAAAGTTCATCTGAAACTAAGATGTCTGCAGCTTGTAGTGTAGACTCATCCCACCATACCTCCAATGGTCGTTAGCAAATCAAATCTCAAACTAAAAAATTGTCAAAATATAAGAAAAAGGAAAAAGTCGTAAGAGAACCAAATGGCTTCAAAATTCAAATAAAAAAGAATAAGAACTGAGAACATAGTTCCAACGCCAAACTCCTTCCGGGGAAAGAGGAGCCTGGGCGCAGAACAGGGAAGGGCCCTTTGTCCTCTCATCTTCCTCCCGGCGCCAGCAAGTCCAAATCCCAGCTCCAGGCGCCTTTAAAGGAACCAGGGTCTAATCAGTTGGAAAGATCAGGAAATAGCGAGCTAATCAGAAGTGTGCAGGCAAGAGGTAATGAGAGGGCAAACAGTAGAGCAGGACTAAAAAGGAGGAGAGAGCCTTAAGTATTATTTAGAATTCCTGTTCTTAGAAACTGGATATGCAATAATGGAGAGCAAGCAGTCAAGATAACTCCCAGGTTTCCGACCAGAAGGCAGTGCTCCACCTGGGACAAGGGATACTTCAGGGCGACGTGCATAGAGGCAGTGCAGGAGGATCAGTAGGACAGGGTTCAGTGTTACGCAAACTGAACTGTAGCACTTCGAGCCTACACAACACCACTTAGTATCAGTATCCTGTCGTGGTCTTCAATAATCATTTATGTGTTATTCTGGTTTCCTCAGATAAGCTGCAGCCTCCTCAGGGCGTGTACTATTCTATTAGAACAGTGCTTTATACAAAATGACAATAATAACTATAACAGCATAATAATAGGAATAACAGCTATCATTTGCATGCTTACCATGTACCAGACAGTCTTCTGAGGGCTTTGCATGTATTAACTTATTTTAGCACTGCCAACAACCATGTGAGGGAGGTACTTTCCTTATTCCTATTTTACAGATGAGAAAACTGGTTTTGTCCAAGCTAACACAGCTAGGGAGTGTTTTATATACTCTTTGAGTTGCATTAAATAGTTACTGAAGACCATGAAAAACATGTAATGTTCTGACAACTATAGCATTAAATATTAGCAGTTAATATCTTGTCTAGGTATTTATTTATGGGATCACTGTGGTGTTAGAGTCTTGAAGGCATTAAATATCTTGGGTGCCAGATATTTGAAATTTTACTATCTCGGCTGATGAATGTTGCATGCCATACTAACCAATACCCACTTATTCCAAAATACCCCAGACGGTTAGCTAGCAGTGTCATTTGTTCCATATTTTATATGTATAGTAAAAGGGAATATTTTCATCCTTAGACTGTTAGAAAAGATGAAGACATGAGCGAGGAAGAACCTGAAGATGAGGAAGATGATATTGACATCCTTGATGAATTTCCAGAAGATGAGGAAGTGGTGAGTGAGGAAGATGAAGAGCAGGAAATTGATGCACTTGAACGCCTGAGAGGTGAACTGGGAGAAAAATTTGAAGCAGATATGAATAATCTACAAATAATACAGGTTATTACTTTTTCATTTTTCATAATTCAAAAAATGACGTTTGAGAATGAAACAAAAGCGATTTGGTTTATGCCTTGGTTTCTTTTTAACATTTCAAAAGAAATGTATATTTTTAGGGGTTAGGTCCCTATCGTCAGCACCATGTACAATTATAAAAACTAGTTAATAAATCAAGGGCAACATGGAAGCCACATAGGGTCAAAGTTTTAGCTGCCAACTGGCAGTTACTTGGAAGCTGAAAAATATTTTTTCTCTAGACTGAAGTAATCAGTTACTAGCAATGTCCATGTGCTGTAACTAAATACTGCCAGCCTCCTTCCCACTAAAAATATTTGGTTTTATGATTTTTTTTCATTAGGACGAATTTGAGAAGTTTTTGATACCAGTAATTCTCATTAATGGAGCTCGGAAAACCCACATTGTACAATACATATTGAATATGAAACTGAAACCACTGGTGGAGAATCGTGCAAGCATTTTTGAGAAATGTTATCCAATATCATCCCGCCTTGCCCAGAAAATGCTCAGCTTTACCTACAAGTATATAAGCTCATTTGGCTACTGTGACCCTGTAAAGGTAATGTCAGCAAATGCATCTGAAAGCCATGTTCTTTCTCTTATTTCTTTTTTTTTAAAGTATATCTAAGAAGACAATGGATAAGTTCAAAAAATTGTAAGCATTGTATAGTATTCTTACCTAGCTATAAAAATATGTGTGGTTGTTTCGCCTTTCTGAAGTAGTAAAGTAGTTGAAGGGTTTAAATTTCTTTCGTCTATTTCTGTAGAGATCATCCAGTTCCAACTTGGTTTTAACTCTGTGGCAGAAGAAGATGGTAGTAGAAATATTTTCAAACTAGACATCTAGTGAGCTGAGCTCTGACACAATTTGCTATCTAATTTTAGGCAAGTCCTTTAAACTCTTTAATTCTGCTTCCTCACCTTTAAGATGGGAGAATACTGCCATCAGGCCACTGTGACCAAATGCAAGAATATAAAGTTCTCTGGAAAGTGTGAGATACCATACAAAATGTGCCTTTAATGTTCATCACAAACTTATTTCTAAGCACTGTATTTTTATGCAGTGTGGACAAATGTTTAATGTAATTGGAATTCAGTAACTTCAAATGTGGGATGGTTTTCAACAAATCTTAATCAAGAACACGCCAGACACTGTGTCAGTCCCTGAGAATAGAGCAGTGAATAAAACAGACAAGGTTCCTTTGTCATGGGCCTTATATTCTAGTTGGGTTAGAGAGGGAGGACAGGCAATAAATAAGTAAACAAATAGGTTCTTGTCAGGTTGTATTAAGTGCTATAAAGACAATTAAAGAATGTCATGTAAAGGTGACCTGCCCTCTCGACCAGTGTACCTTCTTATTTCCATCAGTGAAGTAGCACAGTGGAGAAGACCATGGCCTCTCGAGCCAGACTGCCTGAGTTCAAAACCACCACTTACTAGCCGAGTGACCTTGGACAAATTACTTCACCTCTCTGAGCCATTCCCATTTGCACAATGGGAATAAGAATAGTCCCTACCTCACGATATTGTTACAATTACTAAATCAGTTAATTATTGTAAAGTGCTTGCAACAGTGCTTGTTTTATTGTGAATGCTCAATTAATATAAGTTGTTGTTATTAACATGTATTGGTCACTGATAAAAAGTATTTTGGAGGAAGGGATCCAAAATGGAGCCATGTGCATATTACTTGAAACCTCCTTCTTGGTTGATGTTGATACAATCCGTTTCAATTCTACTTAATTGTGATATCTTCTTTAGCTTAACTATAAGGATGTCAAGAGAAACCTTTTCAAATATCATGCTGAAATACAGAAACATTATGACAGTTCCCTCCATAGAGGATCAGATAAAGTTAAGCATGTATTAGGATCACCTAGAAAGCTTTTGAAAAATAGTTACACCCTAACCTTCTCTTTGAGATGGACAAGAGAGGGGAAGAAGCAGTCAAAGTCAGAACCCTATTTAAGGACCCACGTTCAAACGTAATTAGGATTGTATAAGGATGCCTTGTGGAGAAATGAGTGCATGGTCATAGGGAAGGGTTTAAGCATATAAATCATTTTTTCAGGGCTGTTGGGAATCTTTCTGGGTGCCTGACCACTTGATGTTTCTGATTTGATGACACCTTGGGTATTCTGACCTATGGAGAAGAAAGATACATGCTAGATATTTTGGGCAATAACAGAAACTATTGTAAGAATTCACACTTAATTTGTGAATCTGAAATGGAATCATTAAACTTTCAGCTTTCCTTTTATTACCAAGTATAAGAAATAGAGCAGACATTCCCACCCCATCCCTGAGTTTCTTCTTATCCCTAACATTTACTCCCAGCCATGAATATCACTTCAGCCCAAGAATGATGATGCTGACAACACCATTGACCTGTGACAACTATCCTGGTGTAGTTCTGGGGGAGGGGCAATGTTACCATACTGTTTCCCACCTACTCTGTCAAGTCCAGGGATGGCTGATGCTTGGCCATCTGATATAAAAAGATATCCATTTAATTACCCAGTCGTCATCATCACCAATGCAAAGACGTGGGACCAGTCCTCCCTCTCCATTCCATACCGACACCTTAGGCTGCCTTTTAGGTGTATTCTTCCCTTTTGTGGATGCTCTTGATGTTTGTGTGAGTGGGATTTCGTCTGTACAAAAACATAGAAGAGAAGCTAGTGGGATTTGTCCTACCAGTACACTCCCATATATAACCCAGGACCTGTATTAGTCTACTCATGCTGCCATAATGGAATACCACAGACTGGGTAGCTTAAACAGCAGAAATGTATTTTCTCACTGTTCTGGAGGCTGGAAGTCCAAGATCAAGGTACCAGCAGGGATGGTTTTTCTAGTGAGGTCTCTGTTCCTGGCTTGTAGATGGCCACTTCTCACTGTGTCCTCTGTGCTTTTCCTCTGTGCTCATGCACTCCTGGTGTCTCTTTTCTCTTCTTATAAGGACACCAGTCCTCAGATTAGAGCCCCATTCTTATAACCTCATTTAACCTTAGTTACCTCCTTAAAGGCCCTATCTCCAAATACAGTAACTTTGAGGGTTATGGCTTCAAACCATGATTTTGGGAGGACACATTTCTGTACCATCACGCCACCTTAGGAATGGACCTGTCTGTGAAGATAAATTGGCCCATGAATATATCCAAACACCTTTACACTCCTTGGCAGAAACATTCAGTATATGCTAAATATATTATAAAGGAAGTAGAATAACTATAATTGTCAGAAACTGAAACATTTAAGAAAACTACATTTATTCCATATGAGTATAAAATAATTCATTCTTTTTACAGTTTTTTAATATCAGTATTTGGTTATAATTAGTTTTCTTGTTTTATAAGAAAGATTTTACAAATTTGTTTTTTCAAGTGTATTTGGGGAAAATGCTGTTTAAAATAAAGCTAACTTATTAATTCAGTTGTGCATATATTGCAGCTAAGTGAAGGAGAGACAGTCGAGCCAGTTGAAAATTCAGAGAATCTACTTCATCCTGTAATCCATCGTCAGTATATTTATTTTTTATCTAGTAAGGAAACTAGAGAAAAATTTATGAAGAACCCAATCAAATATATCCGCCAACCCAAACCTAAGCCTACTATGCCCATTAGGATTGCACTTCTGGGGCCTCCAAAATCTGGGAAAACTACAGGTAAGGGTGTGTTTGCCTTTACTATCCTTAAGCATAAAAGAATCTCCTGAAGACCAGGACCACTTTTCCAGGAAGCTAACTATCAAAACTGACTCAAAAAGAGACAGAACACCTAAATAGGCCAATAACCATTGAGGAGAAGGCATTCAAAAATATAGCCCCACTCCAAAACAGCCCAGAATCAAATGGTTTTGGAGGAAAATTATGTCAAACTTTCAAAGAATTAAAAATTCAAGAGATACTTCCTGTGTTTTTATAAGCTTTTCCAGAGCAAGGGAAAAGAAAGTAAACTGACCAATTTATTTTCAGTTGTTTTTAAAGTAAAGAATATAGTCTATACAATTAGAAAGGTATAAAAAATATAAATTCATTTTTAAATTAGCATGACCCTGATATCAAAACCTAACAAAGATAATACAAAAAAAGAAATTACAAATGAATATTATTTATAAATATAGTCAAATAACAGTTATATTAAGATCTTATTAGCATAAAAATATTTTAAATCTTATAAATATAACCTACTGTATTAATAAGTTAAAGAGTGAAAACCCATTATCTTAATCATTACTGAAAAAGGCATTTGGTAAACTATAATGTTTGAATTTTTTATATCTTGAGACTTTTTTTTTTAAGGCCAATAGTCCAACAATAGGTGAGTGTGGTATTTCAAGATGACACGTGGCATGAGGACCACATGAACAGTGGTTGGTCGCAATGATAATAAAGTGGGAAAGGGCAGATACCAGAGATATTTAAAAAGGAAATGACAGGACTTAATGACTGACGGCATAGAGAATGAAGGGGAGAGATGAGGTCAAAGATTAATTTTCACCAGAAATAATAAAAGGGAGTTTTGTGTTTTAGCTCTTCAGATGAAAAGTGTGTTTTCCCCCATTTAAACGTCTTAACACGATGAAGAGTCCTTAATAGTTGTATTCTAAAAGTTCACAAAGATAATGATATTTCCCAAAGAAAGCTGTACATTGACATTCAAGATCCTACAACCACAGCAAGAAGTAAAATGTAGATTAGACAATCTGATTCCTCGATTTTTGTTGAAATAGAGGTTAATCTTTAAACAAAATGTCAAATTGTAAATGCTTAATTGTTTTCATAGCTTAAGAATAATCGGTGTGAAAAAAAGAAGAAGAATAGGTGTGACTCTCGCGTTTGTGGCAAAGCTGAGATGAAGCCTTCCGCGGCCCTCACAGGGGAGTCACTCCCGGGTGGCCCTAATGGTGGGCAGTTAACCTGTATTCCCCGTGGGACCAGTTGAGTCTCAGTGTCCTCTACACACTGCTGTCTCCAGACCGTGATGGAGCAGGGTCTGTAGACCCTCTCAGAGCACACCCACATTTAACAGTAACTGGAAGCTATTATCTGTGGTCTCACTTAGCAGAAGCAGAGGCCAAGCCTGAGTCCTCTTTCAACAAATGGCAACATCTATGTGCCCTTGGACAAATTATTCCGTTGCAGTGGGCTGCAGTTCTCTCATCTATAAAATTGGAACTTCAATACCCACTCTACGCACTTGATGGAATAGTTGAAAATATCAAAAAAAAGTCACAGAAGAAATATTACCTCATAAGCTGTAAATTACTATTAAAATGTCAGATATGCCATTATAATTTTTAAAAATTACTTCCTAAGGATTAACTGCCACCTAACTGTATAGGGTAGGCTATCCTGATTGCAGCCTGGAGTCCGTAAATGGACAGATAGGGAAATGGTTTAATCCAGTGACACAAGGAGCACTGAATTGTTATTTTGGACATAATGCCAAATATTAATAGTACACATAGGATGCCTTTTAAAGCTCTCAAAAATTTTGCTACCTCGTGCAGAAGGAAAAAAACCACTTCAATGGTTTGGTTATAGAAAATCCTCATGGAGTTGGCTCATTAACCAGACCCATCAGCCACATACCTGCAGGGCTAATAATGATCTACCTTTGAACAGTATTAATTCAATAAGATGTAGCAATTTTAATTTTTGAAATTTCTTTGAGGAATGTGAAGATTAGCTTGCTGTTGATGTCAATTAACCAGAGTCTGAAACTAAGATTAACTGATGAATTTGTGAAACGGAATAAGTTTAAAGTTTTAATGTTTTTCAGTTGCCCAAAAAATTTCAAGTGAATATGGCTTAAAGCGTTTGTCAATAGGAGATGCTCTGCGTTATGTATTAAACCACCAACCAGACACAGAGCTGGCACTTATGCTAAATTGGCATCTTCATAAAGGAATGACGGCACCTGATGAACTGGCTGTTCAGGCCTTAGAATTATCTCTGATGGAAAGTGTATGTAATACTGCAGGGTAAGTGGGGGCCGTGGAGGTGGAGAGGGAGTGGGATGGAGTTACATATTTGAAGAAATTACTCACTGGAATGTAAAACAATCGTAAACAGGGTTTAAAGCTCTTGTAAAGGGTGTGTGATGTGCTTTTCAAACTCTGGGCACCTATATGGTTACATGTTTTAATTTTCTGTCAAGCTAAAACTCGGCTTGAACACTCAAACTTGCCAGAATAGCCAGCAGGCCACTTCCCTCCCCGCAGCAACCCCTGAGCTGTCCAGGAGTCTCCAGCTTTACACAATCCATAAGGGAGGCTTGTGCGACTCCCACAGCCCAGCAGAACTCCTCACTGCCCCATGGAGTGATGAAGGCATGGCCCTCCCCTGTCCCTCCAGGTGGTACTGGTCCCGTAGAGATGGTCTCTCCCTGGCCCAGCTCTCTGCACAGGAAGCAGCGCCCCTCCCTTGATGCTGCATTTGGACAGGAGAGCCCTGTGCTTGAGCTGGTCTTCAGTTTACACTCCTCCGATCCACCACGGCTTCCCTGGCACAGCCAGTGGTCCCAGCTAGTAGTAAAAGCCGATAAAACCTAAGGCCCTGCTCTTGAGCCCAGGTCATTGACTTAAAATCTTGCTGATTTACTCAAGGCTGTTTTATATTAGGAGCCTCCTTGCCCTTCCCTACCACTGGTCCTTAATCAAGTCCTTGACAGTTCTAATTTCAGTTATCGGGGAGCAGATTCTGGACTGTCAAGTTTTTTTTTTCCCCAGAGAAGGCCCTGGGACTTAAGCAAATTGTGTTACCTCCTTCCTGGCATTCAGCTTTGCATACGAGGGATCTTAGTGAGGGCAAAGTCGGTTAAGTCACAAAGGTTTTATTTCACCTTAATACCAGGACAGTGACTGCCCAGTCATGCTGAATTTCCCTAATCCTGAGGGCCTCTCAAGTGATCCTTCACAGGACAAAGGAGTTGAGCTACTTTCCATTAAAAACCAACAATGGTGGGTTTCCCTGGTGGCGCAGTGGTTAAGAATCCGCCTGCCAATGCAGGGGACATGGGTTCAAGCCCTGGTCCGGAAAGATCCCACACACTGTGGAGCAACTAAGCCCATGCTCCACAACTACTGAACCTGTGCTCTAGAGCCCGCGAGCCACAATGACTGAAGCCTGCACGCCTAGAGCCCGTGCTCCGCAACAAGAGAAGCCACCGCAGTGAGAAGCCCGTGCACCACAATGAAGACTAGCCCCTGCTCTCAGCAACTAGAGAAAACCCGCGTGCAGCAGCAAAGACCCAATGCAGCCAAAAATAAATAAATTTTTTAAAAAAACAACCAACAATGGCAGCTCAATACATCCTCTAGTTGGCTTGCGGGCTATGTTAATTTATAATCCTCTCTGCCATGGAACTTAGAACTAGTTAGTGCCTAGAGACTTAGCTGGAGAGCACTGAGGGAGGACTAACCAGCGCTTCCTGGTGATGTCAGCCAGCAAGCCCAGCTCAGGCACCTCAGAGTCGGTTTCCTGACTTTGGAATTTGCAGACAGCCTTTAGTCCTCTTCTCAGTTTGCTGGTGACACTCATTACCTTAGACGGTTGGACTAACAAATTCTCCATCATTTCTGCTCAGAGGCCTGATGGGTCCTGATGGAATGGTTCTCTCCCAGATACCATAGGGCTCTCTCACCCACTCCCCATCTTCCCTTCCACACCCAGCCTCCTCACAGAATTTTACTACAAAAGCAAGCTTAGAACACAGCGTTTTCCATATTTGCTTAATCTCTTACTAAAATACTATTAACTGTGCCAGGACCTTTTTTCTTTTAATTTTAAAACATTTTAATATCCTTCTTAAAATCTTGATTGACAGGACACCTTGTCTTACTGCCACTGACCTTTCAGTACAAAAATTTTACACTATCTGTTTGCTATAAAACTACAACATTAAGATCAGGGTTGGATCATTCTTCCCTTGCTGGCCATTCTGTTATAAGGAATGTCCATTAGTCTACTACTAATTGCTTTACATACTTGATCTACAATCTTTAAGATAACTCTAAGGGTTAAATATCATTATTTTACTATTTTTACTGAAAACTGAGGCTCAGAGAGGTCAGACCAGGTTTCAAATCTAAGTCTGTGTGCCTCCGAAGCCTATACTCTTTCCACTGTTTCATGCTAGAATAGTAGCACCAATTAAGTAATACAATGTTCAAGGTATTATGTGTATTAGCTCTCTAAGTCCGCTAAAACCTAGCTCTAAAACTTAGATGCTAAGTGTATGAATCAGAGCTGTGTCTGTATGTATGCAGCCCTCCTTCTGGCTCTTGGGCTGACTGAGGTTAAAAATATAGAGATAAAGGGAGTTCCCTGATGGCCTAGTGGTTTCACTGCTGGGGCCCGGGTTCAATCCCCGGTCAGAGAACTGAGATCCCTCAAGCCACGCAGCCAAAAAAAATAGAGAGACAAAGAGGGCAAGGTGACAAGATTAATCAAGTTACATAGGAACAGTACGGGGCTAATCCTAAAGATAGACTGTTTCTGGAAGACAGAAAGGAAGGTCTGAGAGAAAAGACATCTGGAATTTTTATTTTCACGTTTCTCTTTATCAGTGTTGTCATTGATGGATACCCTGTGTCTAAATATCAAGTGAGTCTCTTGGAAGCTAGGTTAGTCATCCCCATGGTCATCTTTGAGTTGGATGTGCCTTCCAAAGAGATTTTCAAAAGATTGCTCCTGGAAAAAAAAAAGGAACCAAGGTAATGTATGTGATGAAAACAATGATAAAGGAATAAACTTTAATCAACCAGAAAAAGCAGGTTTTTAACAGCTTTTTCCATTCCTTCTGTTTCTCTATTAGTTTGCCTTACCCATTGCATAACAGCTCACAGATTATAGCTGTCAAGAACTCAGAGTACCGCAAAAATATTGATGAGATTAGGCAGTATTATCAAGAACAACATCAGAACTGGTATGTGATTGATGGCTTTCACAGCAAATGGTGGGTATGGAATGAAGTCATTAAGAAGGTCAAACTGGTGAACAAACACATGCAGATATACTTGGGAAGAATAAAAGCAGGTAAGAAGACGTGTAACTCCAAAAATACAATCAAATGTGAATTTGAAGTCTATGCATGCCTAACTCATGTTACCATAATTCATTCAATTTGAGCATTTGTCCCCATGACCTTAATCAGTATTTTAAATACATAGTATTTTCCAATTATGTGGGCATGTATATTTGTTCTAATAAATGACTGCCTCTACTCAAGCTATCAGCTTAGCTCTCCAGCTAAGTCTCTAGGCACTAACTAGTTCTAAGTTCAATGGCAGGGAGGATTATAAATTAACATAGCCGCAAGCCAACTAGAGGATGTATGGGGGCAGCTATCATTTATTCAATGTCCATGTGAACCTATCCCCTAAAAACAATACATGGTCTCTCACTAGAAGAGTTTATGGTGTTTGGAAAGCCATGTAAGAAGCTAGTTTCAAGAATGGTAGTTATATGAGGGCAAAATTTTGTTTAGGAATATAGAATTAGTTATTTTTACTATTTACTATGAAATTGTAGTAGTATGTAAATGTTGATTCTATTAAAAATTTAATTTGAACATAGAATGTTTTTAATCTATATTTGGAATCCATGAAAGAAAATGTTTGATTATATATTCCTAGAAGTTTCTTGATTTTTCTCGAAAAATACACAAAATAGAAGGAAAGTTATCTATCTCTCATATCTCTAAAGAGAATGATGATGCCAAAAACTTTGTCTGGAGGGGTTTCACAGACATCTGTTTAATGACTTTGTTTAACTTTGGAAAATACGGAGAAGGTATAGGAGGTATGAGGGAGCAACGTGATACAGAGAATCTTATACAAGGAAAAATGCAGTGAGGAGTCTGATAATAATGGCGTCGTTGAATCTTGATTTGCTTCATTATTTGGGCATCACCAGCATCTCTGGTTCCTGTTTGTCTGCAGACTGGGAATTTGTTTTCACCTGAGGATTACAAGGGATGAAGATAAGAGTGTAAGGGGGGCTTCCCTGGTGGTGCAGTGGTTGGGAGTCTGCCTGCCGATGCAGGGGACACGGGTTCGTGCCCCGGTCTGGGAAGATCCCACATGCCGCAGAGCGGCTGGGCCCGTGAGCCATGGCCATTGAGCCTGCGTGTCCGGAGCCTGTGCTCCGCAGCGGGAGAGGCCACAGCGGGGGAAAAAAAGAGTGCAAGGGAAGAGAGAATTTGAGTTTTAGAAGCCTACTCCCAATGAGTTTTGGATAGCATCACACTAGTAGAACATTCCACAGCAGGCTCTGAAAGCAAAACTTGTGCCTCATTCATCTTTCTGTTACCCTACTTCACCTTTCCTGCCTCAGATTGGGTTGCCTGAAAACAGACTCATGATGAAAAGTTGTGTGCAGAAGCTTTATCAGGAAGTACCCTTAGGAGTTGAGTTGCCAGATTAAGCAAATAAATACACAGGATGCCCAGTTAAATTTAAATTTCAGATAAATGACAAATAATTGTTTAGTCTAATTATTTCCCAAATGTTGTATGGGACATATTTATACTAAAAACTGTTCGTTGTTTATCTGAAATTCAAACATAAGTGGGCATCCTGTATTTTATGTCAACTCTAATTAGGAGATACACCTGTGGGGAAGTGAGGCTAGTAGAACTGAGCAGAGAGAGAAACTAATCTGCAGTACCGTGGAAACAGAAGCCTCCCTGGATGCTATAGGGAAGCACTGGAGCTAGGATGGGCCTTCAGAATTTCCCAAATTGAGGGGAGAGGCCAGGCTTTATATCCTCCCATTGGCTTGTCATCGAACAAAGGTCTCTCCTGGAGGGGGTATGACCTGTAACAGAGGGGCCATTCCCAGTGCAGCTGTGATCCATTAGCACAGATATTTCCAGCAGCTGGGGGATGGGTGCATCAGCCCTGAAGAGAGGGATCCGGACGGGGCACCACAGTATCCACTACATTATTCCAGATATACTTGCCTCTGCCTTGAAAAGTTTAATCTAATTGAAGCTGCCCTCTTGCTTTCCTGCTTCAGCATCTACCTGATAATCTATACCTGATTGTTTGAATTTAGTTTTGAGGTTTTTAAAATATTCTCCACTTGCTTTGTATGTTATTCGAATAACCCTCCCCTGTCAGGGGGCCAGTTTATTCTCACTAATGAGATGGAGCAAGGTCAGGGCTAGAAAACTAAAGAGATTCCTCCTCATTCTGCCGCATTCCAGAAAAGGATATATAGACATTGCCAGATGTCATCAAGACTATCCCAAGAATCAGAAAAAGAGATACTTGAGTGTCTTTTAGGACTTAAATTGATTTGAGTCTAAATTACCCCGTCACTAAACCTATCAGGATTGGTGAGGTCAGCACATCTGAGCTAAAGAGCAACATACAAGGGTAAAACTATATAGTGCCATATAGTATAATATTATAGCACTATATAATACTATATACTTTAACAACACTATTATTATACCATAGTACTGTGCATTATAATACTTTGGAATAATATTACACCAATGTAGTATTATAGTAGTGTAATATTCTTTTTAGGAAAGGATGGTTGGGGCTTCTTAGCCTTTTCATCTGTGTCATAAACAGATGAACAGTGGATGGAATAGTGGATTCGTTTGTCTATCGTTTCATAACAAATTATTCCGAAACTTAGCTTAAAACAACACACACACACAGTCACTCACAGTTTCTGTGAGGCAGGAATCCAGGCACAGCTTAACTGGGTCCTCTGCTTCAGGGTCCCTCACAAGGCTACAGTCAAGGTGTTGGCCAGGATTAAGATCTCACCTGAGGGCCCTACTGGGAAAGAATCCACTATCATACCCATTCATATGTTGTTGACAAGATTTCGTTCCTTCAAGGTTGTTGGACTGAAGGCCTCAGTTTCTTGCCAGCTCTTTGGCCGGGGGCCACCTTCAGTTCCTTGCCATATGGACCTTTCCAACATGGCAGCTTGCTATACCAAGTGAACAAGATAAGGCAAGAAAGAATACCAACAGGACAGAAACCATAGTCTCATGTACCTGTTTTAGTTTCCCAAGGCTTCTGTAGCAAATTACCACACACTGGGTGACTTAAACAACAGAAATGTATTCTCTCACAGTTCTGGAGGCCAGAAGCCCCAAATCAAGGCATTGGCCAGGCTGTCCTCACTCTGAAGGCTCAAGGGGAGTACCTGTTTCATTTCTCTCTCTTAGCTTCCAGTGTTGCCAGCGATCCTCTGCATTCTTTGGCTTATAGACACATCACTCCAATCCTAAGGATTACTTTTATGTTTACACTGTCACATAACAAACTAATCCATGATTTATGCTTCATAATTTTAGTGTTGGTGTAAGACCTTCCTTGGCCTAATAATTTTTAAAAAGTGAAACTTTTCACTGGTGAAAAGGACCATTAACAGAATATATTGGGATCAAAATTTACTCATTATAATTAAGATGTATAAAAAAGTAATTTTATTTTCTGTAACATCTCATGTTGTTTTGGAGTCCCCATTCTAGTGGAATACCAGGGAGAAAACTCTTAAACGTGTCCATTGAATGAACTTGGGGGCTTTTTTTTTTAAATAGAGTTGTTAGGATAAACCTAGTCACTTTGGGGAAAACATTTCTTCCCCTCTCTGGGGTGCTGTCAGGGCACGGGGAGAGGTTTGTGTCAGTAACATCATGTCAACAAACTATTTTCACTTCCTGAAATCTATCCCATAGAAAAAATTTAAATATGTAGCAAATTGATGTGTGTGTATAAGTGGCTATGTATATATACATGTACATATATGTTTGTGTATATATACATATATGTTTATAACATATATATAGTTTATAATAGCTAAGAATTAAAAACAACCAAAACATTTATTAACAGATAATTGGTTGAGTAAACTATATGTACATTTATACAATGGAATACTGTGCATAAATTAAAAGGAATTAGGTAAATCATATAAACTGATATGGAAAGGTGTCAAAGGCCATAACGAACTGATAAAAGCAAGTTGCAGAATAATGTTTACAGTATAGTGGCACAAGCATCTTATATGCAAAAAAATACATACATGTGTATATGCAAAGGTATAAAAAAAATCTGAAAAAGTTACATACTCAACAGTGATTACCTCTCAGAAGGGATGTTGGATTGAGAGGATGGAGGTGTGACGAGAAATTTTTACTTTTTACTCTGTGGAATTTTACAATGTGTACTCATTTGTATAGTGCTAGCATAATTGAAATTATTTTCATTTTGAAAATGATTGTGTTTTCTCTGAAAAAAAATAATAGTTAATCTGTTAATAATAGGAAAAGCCGCCTGCATTGACAAGTTATGTATCTCACCTGAAGAACTGATTTCTCGCCTGGGCGAATTTGGACAGTTCTGCCCTGTCAGCCTGGCAGAATCACATGAATTAGTTGATTGCTCTTTAACCGATTCCTTGGAATTTGCAGCAGAGTTCAGAGGGCACTATTATAAAATGAGTTCTCAGGAGAAATTGAATGTAAGTTTGTTCCTAACTCCACATATTTACCAGGGAAAGAAAATACCTGTCTCAGAATTCACCAAACAGGAAGGGGTGGGCACAGCTGGGAACACCCAGGAATTGGGGACCAGGAGCCCCAGTTTTGGAAACTGTGACCCTGGATTCAATGAGGCACCTCAGAGTCCAGTCCAAAGACTGCATCCCAAGACATATTTTGGCACAAAGCAGAAGTTCAGGGTCAGTGATGGACCCTCCACCTGGGTCAGCTTAACAGATAGGGAGACCCAAGGGTGAGCCCGCCCGTGAAGGGCTTGCTGAGCATCTGGGTGGGGATTCCATTCAAAGGGTGCAGACGGGAAGTCAGAGTCAGTAGAAATGAAGCAAGACCGACGTATGTCTCCTGTGCTTTCAACTTGTTTCTATCGCTTTAATTTCCTGTGTACCATATATTGCTATTTAATGCAACAGAATACAGACTTGTTCTGATATTATAATGACCACAATTTGGTGATATAAAAAGGTTGTAGTTGAGAACTAATCAGGTGCCTCTGAACATTTTATTTTCCTCTGAAGAATTTGAATTTTTTATCACTTTAAGAAAAAAACATTTATTTCTTCCTGCTTATTCAAATGATAATCACAGAATTTTAAAACTGGAAATGACATTAGAGGTCATGTACCTGGTCTGCTCCCTTCATTTCAGAGTGATAACTAAAGCTGGAGAAGCTAACTCACCTGCCAAAGGGCACCCACCTAGTTAGTTATACTGTAGGACAGGAAGACTGTGCACTCCAGTGCCTGGGACATAGTAAGAGCTCAACAAATGTTTTCTGTATAAGTAGATGAGTGAGTGAGTGAAAGTAGGAGAGACCTTAGATGAAATCACTTGCAAGTATTACTATAAGGCACTTGCAGTCAGGGAAGGAGCTATAGTAGTGCAGAAAGCAGCTCTCAGATGGTTTGAAGGACGAACATTGCTACTGAAAATGGGGACAGTAGCAAGAGAGCCTCGGTGGATTCTCATTGGCATAGTATTCCTGTCTCAAGTGGTCATGTTGCTGTAATCTTTTCTTATAGAGATTTTTGGAGAACCCCGAATTATACGTGCCTCCATTAGCACCTCATCCTCTCCCGTCTGCCGACATGATGCCCAAAAGGCTGACAATGTCGGAGCTGAAGAGCCGGTTCCCTAAGTGTGCCGAGCTCCAGGGCTACTGTCCAGTGACCTATCAGGATGGCAAACAAAGGCAAGTCCTTGCTCTCGTGCAAGTACAGGATGACGGCTCTACTTGGAATAAGTGGTCCATATAACAGTCTTAACATTTTGATCAAAAGGTCACTATTGCGCTTCCCTGGGAGCGCAGTGGTTGAGAGTCTGCCTGCCGATGCAGGGGACACGGGTTCGTGCCCCGGTCCGGGAAGATCCCACATGCCGCGGAGCGGCTGGGCCCGTGAGCCATGGCCGCTGAGCCTGCGCGTCCGGAGCCTGCGCCCCGCAACGGGAGGGGCCACAACAGTGAGAGGCCCGCGTACCGCAAAAAAAAAAAAAAAAAAGGTCACTATTGCTTAACTGGAAAATGTTCTATTTCTTCCTTGAGCGGCAAAGATAGAAAAATAAAATATTTTGACACTTTTATTTATACAGTACTGCATATTAATTATATAATACATAGTTGTTTTTGTTTGTTCCTTTGTCTTTCAGATACGAAGCCCTAGTACCTGGTAGCATTCACTATGCTTTAGAATATCGTGATCGTATATATATCTGTGAGAGTAGAGAAAAACTTGAGAAATTTTTGAGGTGAGACCATTCACTAAGTCACAAACATTTACTGAATATCTATGTTAACTGCATCATGCTGGGATAGATACATATGTGAGTGCACACACACACGTGCATATATACATACACATAGCTGAAGGGGCAGTAGTTACTTACCTACTGCCACACATTTCTGTTTTTCACAAGAAGCTGGAAACCAAATTTCTTCTTACATTTATCTGATTTTTAAACTTTTGTGACTGATTCCGATTTTTAAAAATTACAATGTGGATCAAATCACATCTGCAGATAGAATTTGTGCAGTAGTTTGTGACCTCTAGTGAAGATCACTGTTTGAAGAAATTTAACAGTAAAAAGAGAGAAAAGACATTCATTGCTGGAAAGGATATAGGACTGAAGGAGTGAAGGAGTGAAAAAAGGATTTTCTTTTTTCTTCAATGGGAAAGGTACGAGCATGTTAAAATGCAGGTGCCTGGGAAGGAGCCAGTAAAGAAGGAAATGCCGAAGGTGGGAGAGAGAGAGAAATTGCTATTTAAGATTTCTGGAGAGAGGGTGGAACAGGGATGCAAAGAACGGTTGGAGACTGATCTTAGCTGGGAAGTAAGCTCCAGTGTGGAGAAAGGAGCCTGTGTGTGGCTCTGCTTGTGGTGAGCAGTTGAGGAAATTTCGTTCTGATGCTTCTCCTTGGATAGCCTGGCCCCCATGTGGAGGTTATTAGGAGGGTTAGAAGTGTGAGGGCAATAAAGGAAGCTTTATATAGTTGCTGTGAAAAATAAGAAGAACACTGAGGAGAGTTGAGTAGGGCTAGGGACCCAGGCAAAGCTGGCCCTCATGAATTTCTAGGAGCCCCAGGCTTCCCACTTGTATCATTTTCTCCACGGGAGAAAAACAGGCAGTGAACGTTATCTTTCAGCTGTCTCTTGTGTGTCCACCTTCTTGTGTACACACAATGAGCACATCTGTGGGTATCCGTCTAACGGATTTTGTGTTCTTAGGTCACCACTGAAATACTGGGATCAGAAGCTTCCTTACAAACTTCCGCCGTTAAAGGAACCGATGTGTCTCACTAGTCTGCCTTTGCCTGGATATCTGGAACAGGTTCACTTACATGAGTTTCTATGCATAGATTTTAGAAGACTACAGCAATCTCTTCTTTAACAATAATTTTTATTTTGGTCACAATGAAGTTCAAGGCAGAGTTTCCTGATTTTAAGCTGCAAATCCACTTTTAACCTATTTTGGTTTTGAGTGGTTATGAAAATAAAATGTGAGAAAAGCCCCTGTTTCCATAGCTAATTCCCAAGTACCTGCACTACAGTGAAAAAAGAGTAAGATAATTATTTACATCTGACTTGTAGTTTGTTTCTTATTTTGAATTTCAGTGTCTGTAAAACTTTTTCTTAATTTGAAATGTGTAAATTCAGTCTCTAAGAGGTTTTTTTCCCCTGCTCAAAAGGGTTGAGTTGAGGTGTCACCACAACTGAACCACCGAACACATATTTTGCTCAAAATCTGGATGAAGCTATCTACTCAATCACATCTTATTTCTCTAAATATACCTCTTTCTGAATATAGTCAAATTTATCCGTAGCCAACCACTATTTTATTTTATTTATTTATTTTTTTTTGCGGGCCTCTCACTGCTGTGGCCTCTCCCGTTGCGGAGCACAGGCTCCGGACGCGCAGGCCTAGTGGCCATGGCTCACGGGCTTAGTTGCTCCGCGGCATGTGGGACCTTCCCGGACTGGGGCACGAACCCGTGTCTCCTGCATCAGCAGGCGGATTCTCAACCACTGCGCCACCAGGGAAGCCCCAACCACTATTTTAAAGGCTTTTTAAAAAAAATTCTTTAAAACAGTTGCCTAGGGCACAATTTCATACCTTTGTTACAAATTCCTAATCACTTTGCTTTTTTTCAGCTCCCCTAGATGGTTAGCCTTCAATTTAGTTTAATATCAAAAGGCAAGATGACACTCACCCAGAAAAGGGTGTTCTCTTCTTTTCCTGCTTGGGGCTCCAGAATCTCGACTGCCGTGATAACTGTGGTCTCTGGAATTCCTGGTCAGGTGGCCCAGGGTCCTGAGAGTGAGAGGCAAGCTGGCCAGTTCTGAGCAATGGAAGCAGAGATGGGCCGAGACAACTCAAAGCCCAGTGTCCCCTCCGTTCTTTTTTTAACTTTTTGTTATGGAAAATGCCAAACATATAAAAATAGCACTGTGTAATGAAACCCACGTATCCATCACCTAGATGGCGCTAAGCCAATTTGTAGTTTTTATTTTTCCTAATCAAATGTATTTTGTGTTTCTGTCCTGCTGGCTAAGAGCTCATTTAACTATCTTTGTAAGCTCCATCCTCAACCCCAGGAGGCTATTTGAGACAAAGAATAACCTCTTTATCTATTTGCCACAAGAAAATAAAACAAACTCAATATACACATAATCTGTTCCCTACCTGCAGGGTATCGCAACTTCTCTAATTAAAGCCATGAATGCAGCAGGATGCTTAAAGCCCAAATTCCCCTTCTTAAGTGTACGGAGATCTGCGCTACTCTATATAGCATTTCATCTAAAAGGTATGTCTTTTTTTTTTTTTTTTTTTTTGCTAGAAATGATATGCTACTCAGAACTAATTTAATATTAATTGTAGTATAATGTAATAAATAGGATTGTTGAGTTGAGTTGGTCACTTGCATGGGGAGTGTGTGGTGTTGGTAGCAAATATTTTAGCAAAAATATCAAAACTGAGTTTCTAGTTTTTGAAGCAGGGGCTACTCGTAGCCTAATCAGCACTCAATAATCCATTCCATATAGGAAGGTGAATAGAGACAACTATGATCTAAAATAGAATAATCCCCAAATCTTATCTGGGATTTGGATATCTTCTTGGCCATAGCTGTGCAGCTCAATCACACACAAAGTTCTCCTTCTCTTTAATATAATGATTCACTAACCTAACAAAAAACATTCACAGTCCTGTGAAATTTTCTACAGCCTTTAATCCCAAAGGTTCTGAGTACACAAGAAAAAAATATAAGAAGAAGATGGAGCTGTTTATGGAGAGATGTGAACTCATTACATACCTGGGTGCCAAGATGACCAGACAATACAAGGAACCTCAGTTTAGAGCTATTGACTTCGATCATAAATTACAGACCTTTCTCTCTCTTAGAAATATAGACCCAGTCAATGGATAGAATGCTTGGGTAACTGCACCCAGAATCTTCAGAGTTACCTGAAAGGGATAAAAAGCAAATAGATTGAAAATCTGGCCCTCCCTGATGTACTTTTCCCTCCTGAGTGATACACCACAGCTGCCAGACTTCAAATGAATTCAGAGCTCTGCCAGCCAGGAAGGAGTGCTCTTCTGTAAGCCTAAGTTTTCATATAATTGTAAAGTTTATTGCTCTTTGCCTGAACTTTGAGGTTTTAACAAAAGTTATTACATTTAGAATTCCATTTAGAATATTTAGGTAACTTAGTTTACTTCATGAATGTATTGTTCATTTTCCTTTTTAATATTTTCAGCAGAAAAGTCAGTCAGTCTCTGTTAAATGTAAAGTCATTTATGCGGTAAATGTTAGAAAGCTTCAAGAAACAAAATTAACATGGATATAAATAAAATAGAAATATTGGTTACACTTTTAACATAGGGAGTTGTTGGTAAACTTCATGAACCTAAAGACACTTTATCATTTTCCCAACAAAATAAATGGATTTTGAGGTAACTAAATGGCTGCTGCTTTTCTTTTTCTCAAGTATCCAAGGAAACATGCTTTATACATTATTCTGTAGTTAGAAATCACCTGGATATTTGAGAAGGATGAAATCTAGAGTCTTTTTATATGACATTATTAAGAAGTATATGCTAGAGGAAAATTAATGAATTGAATTTGAATGAGATTTTAAAAATAAGATTATCAGTTTTTCAGCAGGACTATAAGAAATCTAGCATGTGAAATAGCAAGATTGTCTCTTTAAAAAAATGAAAAGTACAACCATTATCATATTTAACCGTGGGTAAATCTCAGTTTCCATGAGCCTTTGTTTCTTAAACTCTAAAATGAATGATTTAGCTCTTTTTTTCCAGCTTTATTGAGGTGTAACTGACAAATAAAATTATACATATTTAAGCTTTACCACATGATGATTTTGATACAAGTATACATTGTGAAATATTTACCACAGTCAAGTTAATTAATGCATCTATCACCTCACATCGTTACTTTGTGTGTGTGTCTGTGTAGTACGAATGGCTTAAGAATCACTGTTAGCAAATTTCAAGTATCATGACAATATTATTAACTATAGTTACCGTGCTGTACATTCGATCCTCAGAATTTATTCATCTTATACCTGAAAGTTTGTACCCTTTGATCAATAGCTCCTATTTCTCCCCTCCCCCCAACCCCTAGCAACCACTCTTCCACTCTCTGCTTCTATGAGTCTGACCTTTTTTTTTTTTTTTTAGATTCCACATATAAATGATACCATACAGTATTTGTCTTTCTCTGTCTGGCTTATTTCACTTAGCCTAATGCCCTTCAGATTCATTCATGTTGTCTTTGATACCTACCATTTCAACAATGTTAATTAAAAACTAGAAGCCTCTTTTATATATATTTTATATGGTATATTTAATAATAAAACAAGTTTTAAACAAAAGCTAGAAGCCTATTGTCAAAGTTAGGATAAATCCCAAAAGTCTTTGAAGAGTTACTGATATACCCATAGATGAATCATTATTTTTTCAGGAGACTGGGAGCTGTCAGTAGCTGCCAAGTTTTACCAGCAACGTAAGGTACCAATCACTCTTCTCTTCCCAGTTCTTAGTACTGCTAATTTACCATCTTCCCGTAGTGTTCTTAACATGTCCACAGGCCTCAGCCATTGTGTTTTCTTCTGTGGGTATAAGAAGTTTCCTTTAGCAATTAAACCCAAACTTTATTGCTTCAGCTCCCTCACCTTTATGAAGGGCAGTAGTCATGCAAAGTTCCCCCAGGAATCCCTTGAGAGGCAGGAGTATCTCATAGGCTCCAGAGCAAGTCCACACCCACTGGATATTGCCATCTTCTGGGGATCTTCTTCTATAATATGGCTTCACTCTGAGAACTGTACAAACCCAAGGGTGTGAGAAATCTCACAGCTCATCCACCATTGTTCTGGAGCTGCTGAGTTCTGCGCAGAAGTGGGATGAATGCCCCCTCTCTACTGAGGAGAGAGAAACTTAATCCCTGAGCTGAGCAAGGGACCAAATGCCATGTGATTCTCCCTTTTCATCCCTGTCTCCACAGAGTGTCTTCTTTCAAGTAAATCTGTTTAATAGAGTGCAGCAGGTAGGAGCATTGGGTAGGGAGTGGGGAATCAAATTTCCAGAGCAGCTTATAGCTCTGGACATTCCAGGTCCCTAACACTCGCATGCAAATTACAGTTCATTACATGTAGGACTCTATTTAGAATAACCACAGACAGGGCTACCATTCCAGGCTGTTTGCTGTGTGCTACTGGCTTTACATACACTATCTCATTAAATTCTTACACATTGTATTAATACACACAAGAAGAGCTTCCTACCCAAGATCACATAAGTAGTAGAAGCCAGATTCAGACCCTGATCAGACTATCTCCAGAGCCTTGCTCTTCCTTTACCACCTCCTACACTGTAAGTCCATCTTGGAAACCACCATAATGGTGTCAGTATTCCTGGGGCATTTCGTTGGCCAGAGTCCTCTGGGTACTCGTGCAGGCACGTGCATGTGCATGTACTTTAGAATATAAAAGTATTACAGAAGACACAGGAAAATTTTTTCCATTGAACCCAAGACTCCCTGGCCCCACCCCCTAC
This sequence comes from Kogia breviceps, assembly GCF_026419965.1. Taxonomy (NCBI): domain Eukaryota; kingdom Metazoa; phylum Chordata; class Mammalia; order Artiodactyla; family Physeteridae; genus Kogia; species Kogia breviceps. The sequence goes on along the minus strand of NC_081322.1, from coordinate 41,243,714 downwards.
ATGCATTCACACCCCACCTGTAATGGTTGCAAGTTGTGTTTTCTTTAGCAAGTTAGGTCAAGAGGTCTGTGTCCCTAGGAAGGGAGAATGACATTTCTCCAATGAGCAAGGAGAACATGCATCATTTAAAAACCTGTTATTGAAATCTTTTATTTAGAAATTATGCTTGCATATTATTATAAATAATCTATCAACTGGTGTCTGCATATGATGAAAGAATGTTCTGAATGGGTGTCCAGGGACCCTGAATTTCTTCCCTGAGTGAAGCAGTAAGTGAGTGAGTGGCCAGCCCTCACTGGGGCTCATTACCCCCATGCTCAAGGCTGCCACCCGACCACTTCAGGAAGAGGCTGAGGCAATGCCCATCCAAGGGTCAGGGAGAGTGCTCAACCAGCCTGTGCCTCTTACATAGCTTGTCTAGATGTCATATTTCCTACAACTAAAAGAACACATAATTTCATGCAGGAAGGAGAGGTAGTGCCCATTTGACAGACCCTAAGACAAAAAGTAATATAATTACAGTCAGTGAAATATGGAAAAGTAGGCAAAGGATTTTGCACTTCCTTTCCAATTAACAGTCAGATACATCAAGTGGATATACTATATTTGACCATTCCTATTGCTGGACTATGTACTGTTGTACTATATTTTAAAATGCTGTTAATGAAACTTCCTTCACCATATTTGGGATTATTAGCCTGATATAAATTCTGGGAAACAAAAGTACAAGGTGAAAGGATATGAATTTTAAAAAACTAAGATGATGATGTTAGATGAAAGTGTTGCTCTTGGGCACTACTGGGAACACTGTGAATTGCTATTTGGAAGGCGGCTTAGTAACTGGAATTGAGACCCATAAGAATAAATGGGCGGAAAGCAGAACCTTGTTACTTTAACTTGAATTAATAGTGATATTGAACATTATTACATATGTTGGTCATCAGTTGCATTTCTTCTTTTGTGAATTATTTTTTCATGCCCTTTGCTCTTACTCATTGGGTATTTTTAAATTGTTTTGCATGAATTCTTTATGTAATATACACAGTGAATAAGTCCTATATTTTAGGTATCAAAGTAAGAGCTGTTCATCCTCCTCTTATGATATTGAATACTTTTCTAAGCTCTGGAAGTTTTTCCATCTTCAGAGATTTAATAAATATTCTATTTTGTTTTCTTTCTTTGTGTGTGTGTGTGTGTGTGTGTGTATGTTTGTATTTAATTCTTTAAGCCGTCAAGAATTAATTTCAGGATATGTTGTGAGCTGTGGTTTTAAATTCTTCAAAACTCAAAGTAATAAATACTATGGTTTTTCAAAAATATTTTCAGTTTTATTATATATTTCATTTTATTCTCAGTGCATTTATTAAAAGTTTTCATAAATTCATTGGTGAAGGAGAAGGAGTTCAAGAATGGGGAAAAAAATGAGAGATATATTTTATATATGTATGCCTCAGTCTCATTGTGGGTAATTTTTTTTGTTTTATCTTTTTTGGTCTTTCTGTTTTGCTTTTACAAATGAAGGCCTGAGTAGAGGTATATCTGCAAAGCCTGAGGTCCCTTAATTATGGGTGGTTCTGGGAATAATACTTAGAAGGGTAACATCTGAATTAAATAGACCTTTCAAAATTGAGATTCTAACCAGGAGGTGAAAGTCATTCCAAGGCTTAAGGAACACATATATTCCCCAAACCTGTGGGCCAGGCATGTTGAAAACTGCTTAGCCTATATAGGCATGTGTATATTTACAAGGAACTCTCCCAGTCTAGGGTAAGAGATAAAAATATAAACAGATACACACCACCCCTGTGTACTGCAGGAGATATGGAGCCTAGAAACTGGAGCACTACTGAATTAGTGCTATAAGATCCCTATAAAGTGCTTTATAGTCCCTAGAAAATGCCCCATTGGCATTGAATATTGTCAGTTGCCTTTCTGTTCCCTTTAAATCCCTTTCAGTCATAATGAGCCTTAGACTATAGTTTCTTCCAGCTACAGTTCAGTCAATTATCATAGCCTACAAAGATGTTTTCTGATGCCCTTTGTAATGGCAGAGGGCTTTCACCAACCTTCAGTTGCCAGCTGATCGTGGCCCTCTCCTTCCTTCAAACTCCTGTCAAGTTCTCCATTGACCCAGTCCACCCAGAAGCCAGTATGTGCTGGGCTCTGCTGATGAAGTCCTTGCAACCTCCCAGGGCCAAAGATGGAGACAAGGGTGGACAATGGATTTGGTGGAGAAAGAGAAAAACTCCCTCTTTATCAATATTCGCTCTATAAGTGATTTTACTTGCAACAATTTATAGTCTATACCCTGATAACTCAAATATTAATATCTCAAGTTATTTTCTCACCTCTGAACTCCAGACTCTTATCTGTAACTGCCTACTGTATATCTTTACCTGGTTATCTAGTTGACATCTCAAATTCAATATGTCCACCCCATACTTGTTATCCACCCAACTTCTCTTCCTCCAGTTTTCCACCAGATCAGTTAATGGTAATACTGTATACTCAGTTGATTTGGCCTCACACCTAGGGATTAACCTTGACCACATTCTTTCCCTCACTCCCACATCCACTCTCAACAGGCCCTGTCAAAGAGAACTACCTCCAAAATATACCATGAGTCTGGACTTTTCTCATGTTTTGCACTGATTTCACCTAGTCTCTATACCTCTACTCATGTCCCTCTAGGATCTACTTTTCATCTAGTACCTGGATACTCTTAAAATACATAAATCAGGTTCATCAGTCCCATTTTAAAATCTTCTAATGGCCCCCTATCTCAGTTAAAATAAAATCAAAATTCCTTACTCTTGGTATATGTTAATTTTACGTGTCAATTTGGAGGGTGTTTTTGGATGAGATTAAAATGTAAACCAATGACCTCTGAGTAAGCAGATTGCCCTCCATAATGTCAGTGGGTCTTATCTAATCAGTTGAAGATGTGCATAGAACAAAAATACCAGCCTCCCCAAGCAAAAGAGAATCTTCTAGCAGCATGCCTTCAGACTTCATCTACACCATCAGCTCTTCTGGGTCTTGAGGCTGCTGGCCTATACTGTAGATTTAAGACTTCCCAGCCTCCATAATCATATGAGCTAATTTCTTATAATAAATCTAAATCTATATATATCCTATTGGTTCTGTTTCTCTGGATAACTCTGACTAATACAGCATAAAAGGTCTTGTAAGGGCCCTAACTTTTCAACATATTCTCCAATTCTTTTTTATCTGTTCCTTCCTTCTTTTGTATTGACTAAGGACTTTTTAATTCCGTTTTCTCCTCTAAGGGTTTTGAAGTGCCTGCATTCTATTTATATCCATTGAGTAGTTACCACTATTCTTAACATGCATACTTACTCTAAAGGCAATCAATACCTCTGCCTTAAAACACTTACTACCAATCACCAGCTCCCATCTTAAATGCTATTTTTATTCAGTATTTTAGATATAGTCTACTTGTTTATTATCCAAATTAGGCATTTTCTTTTCATAATCAGTGTTTGTTTAGATTTTTCATTTTTCGTCTCTCACCATTCCATCTTACATCTCAGACTTTCCTCCTAGCGTTATTTTCCTTCCTAGAGTAGGGTTTATTGACAGTTAATGATTTCAGTTTTTGTTTGTCCAAAAAAACAAATTTTTTTTTTGGCTGCATTGCATGGCTTGTGGGATCTTGGTTTCCCAACCAGGGTTTGAACCTGGGCCCTCGAAAGTGAAAGCACCAAGTCCTAACCACTGGACCACCAGGGACTTCCCCTCCAAAATTGTTTTGATTTTTTCCCCTTGTTCCTTATGATAATTTTATGGTATACGAAATAGAAATAGACAATCTGAATAGGCCTATATTGATAATGAAACTTAATCAATAAATAATAACCTTCCAAAATAGAAAGCATCAGGCGCAGATGGGTTCACTGGTGATTTCCACCAGACATTTAAAGAAGAAACTATGTCAGTTCTCTATAGTCTCTTTCAGAAGACAGAAGCAGAGGGAAAACTTCCTAGTTCATTCCATGAGGCCAACGTTACCCTAATACCAAAACCTGACAAAGACATTACAAGAAAACTATGGACCAATATCTCTCATGAACATAGATGCAAAAATCCTCAAGAAAAATATTAGCAAATTGAATCCAACAAGTATAAAAAGAATTACACACCACAACCAAGTGGAATTTATCCCAGATATGCAAGACTGGTTCAACATTCAAATATCAATTAATGTAGACCATCATATTAACAGGTTGAAGAGGAAAAATCACATGATCATATTAATAGATGCAGAAAAAGAATTTGACAAAATCCAACACCCATTCATGATAAAAATTCTCGGTGAAATAGGACTAGAGGAGAATTTCCTTACTTGATAAACAACATTTACAAAAATCCACAGCTTACATCATACCTAATTGTGAGAAACTAGATTTCCCACTAAGATTAGAAATAAGGCAAGGATGTACCCTCTCACTACTCTTTTTCAGTATCACACTGGAAGTCCTAGCTAATGCAGTAAGACAAGAAAAGAAGATAAAAGATATACTGATTGGGGAGGAGGAATTTTTCTTTTATTCATAGATGACAATGACTATCTATATAGCAAATCCAATAGAATCAACAACAACAACAAAACCTGGAATTAATAGGTGATTACAGCATGATGGCAGGATATTAGGTTAATAAACAAAAATCAATTGTTTTCATATATATTGGCAATGAATAAGTAGAAGTTGAAATTTAAAACAATACCATTTATATTAGCACCCAAATAAAATAAGTACTAAGGTATAAATCTAACAAAATATGTAAAATATCTATATGAAGAAAACTACAAAACTCTGATGAATGAAATCAAAGAACTAAAGAAATGGAGAGATATTCCATGTTCTGAGTAGGAAGATTGAATATTGTCAAGATGTTAGTTCTTCCCAACTTGATCTATATATTCAATGCAATCCCAATCACAATCTCAGTAAGTTGTCTTGTGGATATCTACAAATTGACTCTAAAGTTTATTTGGAGAGGAAAAAGAAACAAAGAATAGCCAGCACAATATTGAAGGAGAAGCCCAAAGTCAGAAGACTAACACTACCTAACTACAAGAGTATAAGCTACTGTAATTGTCTTGGGGAAAGAATAGATGAATAGATTAATGAAACAGAAAAAGGAGCCCAGAAATATACCCACATAAATATAATCAACTAATCTTTGACAAAGGAGCAAAGGCAATACAATGGAGCAAAAATGGTCTTTTCAACAAATGATGCTAAAACAACTGGACATCACATGTAAAACAATGAATCTAGACACAGACCTTACACCCTTCACAAAAATTAACTGAAACTGGATCACAGATCAAAATGTAGAACACAAAACTATAAAACTCCTAGGAGATAACATAGGATACCTGGGTGATCTTCAGTATGGCAATGACTTTTTAGATACAACACCAAAGGCATGATCTGTGAAAGAAATAAGCTGGGCTTCATTAAAATTGAAAACTTCTGCTGTGCAAAAGGCACTGTCAAGATAACAAGAAGACAAACCACAGACTGGGAGAGAATATTTGTGAAAGACATACCTGATAAATGACTGCTATTCAACATACACAAAGAACTCTTAAAACTCAGCAATAAGAAAATGAAGAACCCAGTCAAAAAATGGGCAAAAGCCCTGAACAGACACTTCACTAAAGATATGCAGATGGAAAATAAGTATATAAAAAGATGCTCCATGTAATATGTCATTAGGGAAATGCACATTAAAACAACAATGAGATACCACTACACAGCTATTAGAATGGCCAAAATCCAGAACACTGGTAGGGACATGGAGCAACAGGAACTCTGATTCATTACTAGGAATGCAAAATGGTACAGTCACTTTGAAAGATGCCTTGTCAGTTTCTCACGAAACTAAACATACTTTTACCATATGATCCAGCAGTAGCACTCCTTGGTATTTACCCAGATGAGTTGAAAACTTATGTACACATACACACACACACACACACACACACACACACACACACAAGATGCTTAGAACAGCCCTATTCATAATTGTCAAAGCTTGGAAGTAACCAAGACTTCTTTCATTAGGTGAATGGATAAACTGTGGTACCTCAGGGAATTCCCTGGTGGTCCAGTGGTTAGAAATCTATGCTTTCACTGCTGAGGGCATGGGTTCCATCCTTGGTTGGGGAACTAAGATCCCACATGCTGCAGGGCCAAAAGGAAAAAAAAACAAACAAACCCGTGGTACATTCAGACAATGGAATGTTATTCAAAAGAAATGAGCTATCAAGCCATGAAAAGATATGGAGGAAACTTCAATGCATATCACTATGTGAATGAAGCTAATCTGAAAAAGCTACATACCATATCATTCCAGCTATATGACATTCTGGGAAAGACAAAACTATGGAGACAGTAAAAAGATCAGTGGTTGGACTCCAAAGATCCTGGGGTTTAGAGGCAATTCAGGACAATGGGAGAAATGTCAAAGAAGAGGCTAATTTTAATAAAAACTAGTAAAATTTTTAAAGAGCTGGGAGGTAATTATGCCCACGGTTTCGAATTCTTGGAGACTAGAGATGGCAAGCTGGGGATCTGGAAGGGTGTGTTGGGGGGTATAAATTATAAACAATTAGGTGTTAGTGAAGCATAAATTGAGGGAAAATGCTGAAATAATTGGAGAGAGAAGTAGGAGGGGACTGAATTGGGGTGGGGCTTGTAGGCCATATCCAGAAGCTGGGCCTTTATCAGGCGGGTACAAAGGAGCCACAGTGGATCCTAAGCAGGGCAGTGACTTCAGTCTCTGGATGTGATTTGCATTTGGAAAGATCTCCTGTATTCCTCTGTATTGGAGGGAACAACACTGCAACTTAGTGCTAGTTAGAAACCCTTAATATTGGGCTTCCCTGGTGGAGCAGTGGTTGAGAGTCTGCCTGTTGATGCAGGGGACATGGGTTCGTTTCCCCGTCCGGGAGGATCCCATATGCTGCAGAGCGGCTGGGCCCGTGAGTCGTGGCCGCTGGAAACCCTTGATAGTCTACTGAAGAAAGATGCTGAAAGTCTGAACAATAATGATCATTTTAATGATAGTAGACATGAATTAAACAATTAAGCCCATTTCATACTTAATCTTGTTTACCCCACAGCCACCCAGTGTTGGCACTGGTGTCAACTTCTCTATTTCACAAGTAAGGTAAACAAGGTTGAGAGGATAAGTAACTTGATCAAGATCACTCAGTACTCAGATCTGTTTGACTGCAGCGCTCCCTTCACGCCCTTGGACTCAGGCTTTGGATGATGGTTTTGATGCTGATGCTGACGATGATGACGGTGAATGTAAAGGCGCTTTCATTCATTAGGCACACATCAGAGACCTGAAAGCCGGCTTCAGCGTCCAGAAAGGAGAAAAGACAAAACTGATTAAGGTGTCAGTGAGCAGCTAATAGGATATAAAACTTCCATAACTGCAGAGGACAACGCCGCTACTGCCCTCCGCCCCCCACTCACTGCAAACACCAGACCTGCCGGGACTCTGCAGGCGGCGCCTCCGGGAACCTCAGGCCCTGCTCCACCCCGCCCCGCCCCCGGGCGCCTCCGCGGGCCACGTGGTCCGGCGTCCGCGCAGGCGGGTCCCGGCGCCGGCGCTTCCGTGTTGGCTGCGGCGACGGCGGCGGCGCAGGGGCAGAAGCCGCGCGGCCCAGAGACGGCAGCGGCTGGCCGGGCGGAGCTGGGGGCCTGGGCGGGCCCGGCGTGGGTGCGCCCGCCAGGCCCCGGGTGGGCCACCTGCGATCTGGACTCTGCCGGGCGTCCGGAGAGGTAGGTCCGCCACTGGCCATCCGTCGGTGGCGCGGCACCGCGGCCGTGTCGACCCCTCCCCAGCCGGCAGCTCCCGGGCCCGGCCCAAGAGATCCAGGGTCGGAGGTAGGGGCCTTCCCCTTGGCCCTCTCCCAGCTCGGTGGGCTCCGGGGAATCGCGCGCCTTCAGCTCCCCGCACCGTCGGGCGCCAGCCTGGGCGGTCCGCGCCGCCTTTCCAGAGGGAGGCCGGATGTGCCTTAGGTTATTATTACTTCACTGCAGCTACCCCAATTCACTTCGTTTTTCTTCGCTCTTTCTGTTTTTGTATCACAGACAAAATGGCTAATAATATGTGAAATCGACGACACTGTAGTTTTCATTCTGATATTTGTGCAACTATGGAAAATTAGTGCAGGGAAGGACTTTAGAGATGGTTGATCCCAATTCCTTCGTTTTGCAGAGCAGAAAACAGACCCTGAGAGGACACGTGGATGTCGGAAGTTCACCCAGCTGGGTAATGGTACAATAGGAATGAGAAACCAAAGCTATGTTTTTAAATAGTCTTTTAAAAGTGGTAAATGATGAAATTTAGCCAACAAAGTGAAGTGACTAGTAGGTTCCTTTGGGCTGGGATTAATCTTGTTAGAGAATGCCTCCTCCTTTTTAAACATTATTTTCTTATTTCAGGTTTAATTCTTCTTGGGCTTCTAAAGAAAATGGCAGAAACATCATCAGAGCCTTCTGGGCAGCTGGTTGTACACTCAGACACTCACAGTGACACCATCCTGGCCAGTTTTGAGGATCAGAGGAAGAAAGGCTTCCTCTGTGACATTACTTTAATCGTGGAGAATGTGCATTTCCGGGCCCACAAAGCCTTACTTGCTGCCAGTAGTGAATACTTCTCAATGATGTTTGCTGAAGAGGGGGAGATTGGCCAGTCCATTTATATGCTGGAAGGCATGGTTGCCGACACATTTAGTATCCTGCTGGAATTTATCTACACGGGTTGTCTCCAGGCCAGTGAGAAAAGTACAGAACAAATCCTGGCTACTGCCCAGTTCTTAAAAGTCTATGACCTCGTAAAGGCTTACACAGACTTTCAAAATAATCATAGCTCCCCAAAGCCACCGACTTTGAACACAGCTGGTGCTCCAGTGGTTGTTATTTCTAATAAGAAAAATGATCATCCAAAGCGGAAACGGGGAAGACCAAGAAAAGTCAACAGTCTGCAGGAGGGGAAATCAGAACTGGCTGCAGAGGAAGAAATACAGCTGAGAGTGAACAATTCAGTTCAGAATAGACAAAACTTTGTGGTTAAAGAGGGAGACGATGGTGTACTGAATGAACAGATTCCAGCAAAAGAATTGGAAGAATCTGAGCCGGCTTGTGAGCCAGGTAGAGGGGAGGAAATGCCAGCTGAAAAAGATGAGAACTGTGATCCCAAGATCCAGGATGGGCAGGACAGCCAGAATCGGTGCAGCAAGCGGAGGATTCGGAGGTCCGTCAAACTGAAAGATTACAAACTTGTTGGGGATGAAGACGACCAGGGTTCAGCCAAGAGGGTCTGTGGAAGGAGGAAGCGCTCTGGTGGCCCTGAGGCCCGTTGTAAAGACTGTGGCAAAGTGTTTAAGTATAATCACTTTTTAGCAATCCACCAGAGAAGCCACACGGGTAATTACTCTTTCACAGCTTATTGGAATGTGTTTTGGAGAAGTAACAATAATAACAGCTTTCATTTATTGTGCAAGGTCTATGTGATGGGCATTGTAATAAAGTATACATGTTATTGAATTGAATTCTCACAACAGTCCTGTGAGACAGTTAATATTGTGCAGATGAAGACTAAGTCTAGAAAGCTGAAGGTAACTTGCCCGGGGCATCCATGTAGTGACAGGCGGGAATTGAACCCAAGGAACCTGATTCCAGAACCTCTCTACTTATTTGAAGTTGTTGGTTCAAGGCTTGAATGTCCAGGAATCAAGCTGTAGCCAAATTTAATATGCTTTATGATTCTTGAAGATTCCTCATCTTGACCATAGCTGCGTTTTTGCCCAGATCTGTCTGGACAGCTCTCTCACTCAGCCATCTAGCTGTAAATGTCTTCCTTTTTGGTCCCTCCAGCCCCGTGCTGGCCAATAGCTCTTTTGTGAGGCTGGAAATGTTCTATATCTATGCTGTCCGTTTGGTGGCCACTAGCCACTTGTGTATTTTGAGCACTTGACATGTGAGTGTGACTAGAGAACTGAATATTTTATTTTAATTAATTTGAATAGCCACCATTCAGAGGGTGGCTAGGCTGACAGTGCAGCCCTAGCCAGAAATCCCTCCTCCTTTGAGCTCTCTCTTTTGTACCTAACTCACTCTGCTTTGGGTCAGGCTGTAGTTATATACCTGTAATCTACTCCTCAACCTAATTGTAAGCATAAGTATAGGGTCTGGTACTTAGAACTTCTGTCATCCGGCAGCCTGCTGTCTTATGACCTGGCAGCATCCAGCAGTGTGGTTCTCAACCAGGCTGCATGTTATAGTCTCCAAGGGAGCTTCTAAAGCTACCAGGGCCTGGGTCCCAGCCCCAGAGCTTCTGATTTCATTGCCTGGAGTGTTGCCGTTTTTAAAAGCTCCCCGGAGATTTTAAGGACAGGTAGACGGAGAACCCTGAATTTTGGTTGTTTGAACAAATAGACACTTGAGTAATATTTGTTGAACTGTGACAGAGGCTAGTTTAAGGAGTTAAATAGTTCTACAAGATTCATTAAGGAAAACAGCATGTAGCATCTTCCCTTTTCCCCGTGGTTTCTGCAATTTTGCATTGAATCACTGTAGTGTGAGTCTCTTTTCTTCCATTTGAGTGGTTACCACCAGTAGATCCATACATTCTGGAAAACCACCTTTTAGTTCCAGAAAAATTTCCTGAATTATTTCATAGATGATTCCTCTCTGTTTACTCTGCTCTGTCTTTCTGGAACTCCTCCCATTTGGATGTTGAACCTCCTGGACTCATCCTCTAATTTTCTTATCTTTTGTCTCCTATTTTCCATCACTTTCTCCTCTACTTTTTGGGAGATTTCCACTTTATCTTTCAACTTTTATTGTTTTTCTATTTCTACTCTTATTTATTTTTTTATTTTTTTACTTCTAGGAGCTCTTTTGTTCTCTAAATCCTTTTTTTGTTTGTTTTTAATTAGAATCCTCTGTGAGCCTGTTAATAACAACATTTACTTATTTGTTAATTTTTAATGCTTTCTTCACTCTGGGCAGTAACTGTTTTCTGCAAGCTGCTTTTTCTCTTATCTGTTTTGGTATCTCTTTCTACTACTAAAGGCCTTCCTTGACTGTCTGGTGATTTTTTAAAAATCATATTTAATTACATGCAAGAATGGTTTGCTAAAAGCTACTGGCAACTCTGCAGATGTAGACAGGGCCTGTAGGCATCTTGCTGATACCTGGCATCACCTTTTCAGCTCTCTTACAGCTGGCCCTTCACATTCCAGGAGAAGATGTTCCACCTCCCACCTGGAGGCTGCGGGCCTGGCTGCCAGCGTCTAGCGCAGGAGGGGGCGGAAGGCTGGGGGGAGTCTCATCCCAGATGTAAACTTTGACTTGCTCACCCTGTGGTAGTGGCACTCCACTGCGCTAGGAGACCTCTAACCCGGAGACCCCTAGTCCAGAGATCCTTCATCTGATTTACCCTCTTCAGAGAACAGTCTCCATCTTCTGCTGGGGAGAGGGTCAGTCTCCCAGTTACATGGAGTAGGAGACTGGACCTGGGGGGGTGGCTAACTACCTTTGAAACAGACTGTCATTTATCCTCCCTCAGCCCTATTTTTAGAGATAACAGGTACCACCAATTCCTGACCTTGTGGAGGCTCTGTCTTAAATTGTGTGTATCTCAGGGCTCCTCACCGCTGGCGTAGGACCCGTCTGGCTCCATCTTGCAAAATGTTATTGCGATGTTGTCTCTCCTGTTCACTGTCGTTTTAATTTGGGAGGGGACAGAAGGATGTGCAGATTCTTGCTTACATCATGTTTCTGGGGTTCTTATTCCAGGGGAGCGACCTTTCAAATGTAATGAGTGTGGAAAAGGCTTTGCCCAGAAGCACTCCCTGCAGGTCCACGCCCGGATACACACAGGCGAGCGGCCGTACACCTGCACCGTGTGCAGCAAGGCTCTCACCACCAAGCACTCGCTGCTGGAGCACATGAGCCTGCACTCAGGTAGCAGGCTTGTGCCGGGGAGCCAGCTGCCACCAGGTTCCCATTCCTGGGGTGGGCATTACCGTGATCTAAATGGTCTTTTCTCAGCCTCGTAGCATTCCCCACATGATATCATTGAAAGACAGAATTGTGCATCTGTCAGAGTGTGGTTTAGAGTTCTGCACAGCGTTGAGCCTTAAACTAGGGTTTATAAACTGGCTGCCGGGAGTGCAGTGTGCAGTCATGACTTTTTTAAGCACCAGAGTTTAGAATTATTTTACTTTGGATGCCTTTGGGGGGAAACTTGAATTCTCCAGTTCTGCCCCAGTCTCCACCACTCCCTGTTGCCTTACATACTTTTGCACATTTATGTTACTGTGGTAGACTCTGAAGGCATTTGGGTTTGTAGACAAGTCACTTGTGTTATTTGTAGAAAATGGGGATCTGGGCCCACTGTGATACTTGCCTTATTAGCATTCCAGTTCTTTATAGTTTTTTGCGTGTTTTGTTTGGCAGGACAGAAGTCTTTTACATGTGATCAGTGTGGAAAATATTTCAGCCAGAAAAGACAACTAAAGAGCCATTACCGAGTTCATACAGGTACAATACAGTGAGAGAAAATTTGGATTGGTTGGGGGAGAAACGCAAATACGAATCGTTTCCGAAACAGTAGGTTCATATTGTAGAAGATAAATGAGTTTTTAGGGAAATAGTTCTTAAAAAGCAATCTAAATTAGGTGTCTTTGGGTTACTATCTGCTCCCTTGTGATTTATATTAAATTTTTATATTGCAGTTTCGGTGCCACATGCAGAAACTCTGAAAAATTGGTATTGTTCAAAGCACCACTTGACTAAGAGGGCACCAGTCGATTGGCTGTTAGTGGTGCCTGGACAGAGGTGTCACCACCCCATAGCCGTCAGTCCAGGCTTTCTGCAGCCTGGCTCCACCTATTGTCCTTTTTTCTTTCCTGCCAACTGATAATAAATGGAGGGGGGATTGGGAACATCATTTGAGATCGGTTGGCCATAATGACACCAGTTGAGGGAAAAAGGAGATTACGCTTAGGGAGACTGGAAGGGTCCCACCTCTGTTGGGAAAGCAGTGAGTCGAGATGCCTAGGAAACTATTAACCGTTACCAAATTTAATTTAAAAATTGTTTTGTTATTAAAGTACCATATTTAAAGTGATTATTTTTCAGGGAAGTGCTTTAACACAAATCACTGAAGAAATGCAGGGACAGCATATATGCACTGACACTTTTTTTATTGTTGCGACAAGGCCACTCATTACCGGAATGTAACCACTGCCGCCGCAAATTCATGGATGTGTCTCAGCTAAAGAAACATCTACGGACACACACAGGTAAAAGTCCATCTCACCCTGTCTTTCTAGTGTGCTTTATGTCTTTAGGGGAGCGAGAAAAATGAAGTACTGGGAGTCCCCTCCTCAGACTGTGTTTTTGTAAATTGTGTGGGAGTTTTATAAGTAGATCACATAAAAAGCCCAGGCAGAATGCTGTCACACAATCCTGTGGGGACATCACATGTCTGTAGGTCAGCAAAATGGAGCGTACTTACTGAGCATTGTTTGTAAATGAAACCTCATCTAATACCACAAAATAGTACAAGTCTGAATCAGGTTGCGTGTTTAAATTTTAATTTACCTCAGCATTGAAGATTATCAAGATAAATTTTTTAGAAAACGAAGCAGACACTAAGGCAGCACAGGCACTGAGGATTTTTCCACTTTCTCTCCTAGAACCAGTACTTATAACTTAAGCATCACCACCTCCAGAAAAATCAGCTTCCAGGATGAAGAGGAGGCAGGATCAATTAGGGCAGGTCAAATTGTTTCATTTAAGATCAGAAAAGTAAAAATGTGGGCCTTTTAGAACTTTGGGTAAGAAGCATTTCTTAAAAAGAAACATTTCTTAAAAAGAAACCTGTTAGTTTTTCTAAGAAAAACTTCATATTCTAGGTTGATAGTTTAATGATTCTGTTAAATTGTCTACCAACATTATATATCAGATTGCTTTATGTTGCTTTGGACATTTTTTTGAAAACACAGTTTTTCTCAAAGTCATTTACTTTCTTAAATATCTCATAGGGTATGAGTTTTATGAAAATGGATCTCTATAGAGTCTTTCTACAGACATCATTAATAGGTTCTGTGAAATCTAATTCATCCACTTAACACATATTTACTGAACAGTACCAGGCACTGGGTACCAGGCACTGTTGTGGGCCCTGAGGATACAGCACTGCCTGAGATGGACTGAGCCCCTGCTCTTGAGGGGTTAACATTCAAACAGGAGACAAAGAACAAGCGAGTGAGTAACCTGTTAGGTGGGGGTAAGTGCTCTGAAGAACTAAACGCAGGGACAGGAGGCAGGAGGGGAGCTGCCCTTTGACATGGGGGCTTGTCTGGGAAGGCAGTCTTCTGAAGGAAGACTCCCGTGATGGGCCCATGATTGGATATGGGGGTGAGCGGAGGGGAGGCGGAAGCGGCCGGAAGGGTGAGAAGCCAGGAAAAACGGAGGGACAGATGGAGAGTTAGACTTTAGACACGTGGGGCGTGAGACGTCCGTTTGGCACCCAGGTGCACGAGCGAAGGAGACGGCTGGGTGTCTGTGTCCGAGCTCAGGGGGCACCGCGAGCAGCGGCCGAGATTCCCGTGCTTACACACAGGCCTGTAGGCAGCGTGTGGGGCTGTGAAGAGAACCCCCGCGGGAGGGCGGAGGTGGAGGAGAGCCGAGCTGCCTGGGTTATGTGGCGCAGTGCCCGGGGTGAGACGTTTCATCTTCTGAGCGTAAGGTGTCAGTGAGGCTTCTGGTCTTTGTGAGGAGAACCGGGCCTTGAACTGGGGGCGAAAGCAACACGAGTCCTCTCTCCAGGATCCCAGCAAACTCTGCTCCACCCGCTACCCTAAGGAGCAGAAGAGAGAAGTGGAGGGCGCTATGGGTGGGAGAGGAGACAACCGGGACTCTGTAAAGTGGCTTGTCTGACTTAGAGATAAGAAGTCAACCCGTCAAAAGATTGGGCTCTTGGAAGCGGAGACTGTGACCCCTCTGTCATTAGCCTGGATAATATGCACGACATTGGTGTTGAAAAGAGTCGGGGTGCCACTTGCCTGCTCCCTGGGCAGAGAGGAAGGTTTGGGAGAGGCTGCCTGGCACAGCTGGTGCTCAGCCTCCACGGCCAGTGGTGAGGACAGCCGCAGGCAGGGCAGGCGGGTCCTGCCGAGAGGGCCACGCCCATTAGAGAACCAAGACTCTCTTCTCTTAGCTCTTTAAGTGCAAACTCTCTCTGGGTTAGATATCCTTTGCCAAGCACAAAAAAATCAGAGATAAACAAGAGGTGCTTTCTTCCCTAGAGGGCATGTTCAGTGGCGGGGGGACGGATGCAATTTGAAATGGAAGCAAGGTGACAGGCAGTGCCAACGAGGTCGCTGCAGCTCAGTTCTTTCCCCGTACCTGGAGCTGGTCAGGCTTTCAGGAACTGAGCCAAGCCATGCCAAGCAAAGGAGTGATAAACCATCAAGTGTGTTCACTTAACAAAGGGACTGCACCTTTCCGCTGTCTGCAGTACCACCTTCCTGACATCACTGTACCTGCAAACCAAGTTAGTGATCCCAAGATTGCTTGGTGAGCTGGGGGCAAGTTCAGAGAATTAGCCCAGGTCATGGAGAAGCCTGGTGCATGGCCTCTGACCACAGTACACACAGTAGAGTCCCAGCCCTCCAGTGTCCCTGTCCCTTGCGTGGTGTTAGGTAAACACTGATCCTCCCCTGTGGGCTCCCACTTACTCCCAGGTAGATCCTCTGCCTGTGACACAGTTAATTGAGCCACAGCTTTCATTCACAGCCTCATTTTGTTGGATTGGATTTGAAGCTTCCTAAGTCTCAGCCACGTTTTCAGACTATCCATTAACGTTGCTCGTCCCCAACTTTGAGAGACCTGGGGGCCCCTCACTGTCACATACCCTTCCAGAGTCTACATGTGATCTAGTAAGACTCAGTACAGCGTGGTTGGTACGAGCCCCAGTAGAGGTGTGAACGTGGGGACAGAAGTGTTTCACTTTCCCTGGGATGGTCTGGGAAAGCGTCCCAGAGGAAGGACCCGAGTCTTGAAGCCAGAGTAAGTGCTCGACAGACAGAGGAAGCTGGAAGAGGTGTTTCCAGACAGGAACAGGATGCGTGGGGTTGACGATGTGAGAGGCCGGCATCCGGGGGCCGTGGTGAGGGATTCCACGGTGAACGGCTAGAGTGAGATTGCTGACGAGGGCCAGGCCCCTGGTGAAGCGGGGGGTGGTCTCTGGGCAGAGAGGAGGCATGTTTTGGTTCGTGCATTGAAAAGGACTCAGGCAGCCCCGGGAGGATGGTCAGAGAGGGAATGTCCTGGGGTCCTCTGGGGAAGAAAGATGAAGGCCTTCAAGTCAAGAGAGTGGACAGAAGAGATGTACTTAAGAGATTTTTAGTCTGGGGAAAAAGAGTCACCGCATGTGTGATGAAGTGTTAATAGCCCAAATATGGGAACATGAGTGCCCCGGGCGAACACTGGGCACGGGCACCTGAGAGGCATATCACAGAAAAAGACATAGGAACGGCCAGTGGACGTGTGAAACGGTGTTAACTGCATTGTCAGAGAAGAAGAAATTTGCATAGATTGACAAATATGTGAGGAAATGGACATCTTTAAGTTCTGTTGATGGGAAAGGAATTGGGGAACTTCCTGGAAAGAACTCTGGCAATACGGATCAAAAGGTGAGCTGTCCAGCTGTGAAAAGATGTTTGCATAAGGATGTTCATCGTAAGCAGGATTGTTTATAATGTCACAAGCTTAAAAGTGACCTAAACGTCCCTCAGCAAGGGATTAGTTAGGTAAATTTTGCACAAGATACGTAGTGGAACACAAAGCACCCTTTTAAAATGTTTGTTTGTTTTTAACCATTTTTTTAAGATGAATTTTTCCATTCCCATTTGACGTCACAGACCAGCATGCACTGGCCGATCTCATGGTGTCCCTAGTATATCACCCGTGTGTGTGCCCAGAGACGCCTGTAAAGGTGTTCATCACAGTGTGAGCTGGCAATCTACGGGGAATTCTGAGTGCTTTTTGTATACTTTGTGCTTTTCAGTATTATTTGAGTCTTCTACAGTGAACGTTGTTGATTTTTGAAGAAAAGGAAAGCAGCTGTTTGAGGAATTTAAAGGCACAGAACTAGATTTTGCCAGTCGCATGTTCCCTCGGAGCAGACCGGGCCGTCGGGCCTGGCTGGGTCGGGGGCTGGATGCTGCTGCGTTAACCAAGATGGTCACTTGGGTTTGATACCCAACGAGCCCACAGGAGCCAGTACCGTCTGGAGCTGGGGTGGGGATTCACAGGCCGTCAGAGGCGGGTGGGATGAGTGGCGTGCACAGCTGAGGAGAGAGGAGAGGGTCTGGAAGGAAAGCTTCTGAGCTACTTAAATATTTCTGTCAGCATCCCCCTGGGGTGAAACTTACACTCGTGTCTCTGCTCTGTCCTTTCATTGCCGCTGTCTGATCCTCCTGTAACCAGCTCCCTTCTGGCCCCGCTGCCACCCAGGCCCTGTCGCCTCACCTTTTCTCTTTCCTCTCCGTCTGCTTCCTGCACCTCCTGGTCCAGGCCTCGGCACCGTGGCTTAGACTGTTACACAGATTCCTACTGCCGCCCCCTACCCACCGTCCCCCCCCCCACGTGTATTTTCTTAGTACTTTGTCCTGTCTGCCTGCTGCTAAAAACGTCCAGAAGTTCCACGGGTCCTCTGCGTGGAATTTACGGCTCTTCGTGGCCTGGCCTCACCTTTTCGGTCCCGCGCTCCTCAGAGTGAATCCTCATCCCTCTCTGTCCTCCCCGTGGTCATTTCCGACACCCGCTGTTTGGTCATTCTGCTTATCCTAGTACCTGAATGGGGCCTCTCTCCAGTCCAGCCAGCTCCTGCCTCGTCCTCACCCACCCTCTCCTCAGTATTGTTGATACCACTCATTTGAGTGTTTGGTCAGCTGCAGCCCTGCTGCGGTACTTGATTACCACGTGTATCTTTTTGAGGCTGTGATCCTGTCTTTTATGTCCTTTTTGTTTCTCAGCTCCGAGCTTTGTTGAGGGTCCTCCCATCCTTGTAGAGCTGAGGCAAGGGAAGAAGGAATGTGCCGTGAACCGGAGGCAGTGGAGCCATGTAACCGTTGCCAGAGCAAGTTAGGAACCAGAGGAGTAGGAAGACTTTCCCCAGATTCACGTTGGCTATAGGAAAATTAGCCGTCTTATCTGTGCTCGAGGATGTTTCTGGAAAGAGCTTCCGGTATTGAAAACATTTGCCAACAGAATTCCTGAGGTGTTGCAACCCCAGATGGAATTGAATGATAACGTGAACGTTGTTGTCTGTGCTCCCCACACAGAACTTTACAGTGACAAGCGCACAGAGCAGGTACTCAGTCTTGGAATTGGGAGAGGGAGAAAAACCGAGATCAGAATAGAACGCAGCTCTGCTTGGAAAGCTGTGGAAAGACTGGCAGTGGCCTGGTTTTAACCTTTGGAGTGGTAAGAGTTACTGTTGCAAAGATGCAGACTCACCCAAATTGTCACAAGTGTCCTCTTCCTAGATTGAACTTGGGGAAACATCTCACCTGAATTTTCTAGTAGATGCTGTGAAAGGGAAGCTACCTGACCATCCCCCACTTCACTCATCCCTTGTTGTTATATAGTTAAGTGGGATTTTGCTTTTTTCTTTTTCTTCTTTTGCAAACTCATAGTTCCCTTGCCTGCATTTCTGGAGGGCATGGCAGTCTGTCATTGTATGCGCAGTGTATAAACTAGTGCTAAATAAATGCTGTTGAAGCCTTATTAAAATTGTCAGGGACTTCCCTGGTGGCTCAGTGGTTAAGAATCCGCCTGCCAGTGCAGGGGACACGGGTTCGATCCCTGGTCCGGGAAGATCCCACATGCCGCGGAGCAACTAAGCCCGTGCGCCGCAACTGCTGAGCCTGTGCTCTAGAGCCTGCGAGCCACAGCTACTGAGGCCGTGTGCCTAGAGCCCGTGCTCCGCAACAAGAGAAGGCACCGCAGTAAGAGGTCTGCACATCACAATGAAAAGTAGGCCCCTCTCACCGAAACTAGAAAAAGCCTGTGTGCGATAACGAAGACCCAACACGGTCATAAATAAATAAATAGATGGATAGATAAATAAATTTATTTATTTCTTTAAAAAAAAAATTGCCAGACCCCACTAGGGGTCTGGAGCAGTCACGACATCTTATGTGGGTTTCAGTTCCCACTCTGTGAAATTCATTCACTCAACAAGGATTTCTGGAACAGTGTGCGAGGCCCAGTTCTAGGCACTGGGGTCCTAGGAGTAGGCAGACCCACAAATCATCCTACATAAGACTGGGAGAGATAGGTGTAATAAATAACGTATAGTATATAAGGTGGCGATGGCACTGTGGGAGAACTGACTTGGGAAGTGGACCAAGACGTGCCGGGGCAGTGCTTTGGGTGGTGATAAAGCCTCACTGCTAATGTGACACGTGAGCAGAGACTTGAAGGCAGTGTGGAGAGTGAACCACACTGGGAGACCCTGGGGGAGACATGCCAGGGAGAGGGGATGATGAGTGCGAGGGCCCTGAGCGTGGCTTGCTTGGGGTGTGGTGTTCAGGGGCTCTCCAGAGGCTGTGTGGTGGGCAGGGGAGAGTGCCCGGTGAGGTTAGGCAGGTTTGGGGCGAGGAGTGGTAGTGGGTGGACAGATCTGCCAGAGCTGTGATTCCTTGTAGGCCCAGGGCTTTGGCTTCTATCTCTGGATGGGATGGGGAGCCGTTAGAGCACTTGCAGCAGAGCGTGATAGGATCTGACTGTGTAAAGGATCACTCCAGTTGCCTCATTCATTGTGGACGACAGGGAAGCAGCGCAGAAGTGGGCAAACTCACGAGGAGGCCGCTGCAGGGAGGTGATGGCGGCCTGGGCCAGGGGTGGCAGTGGAGGTGGTGAGAAGTGGTCAGGTTCTGGATATACTAGGAAGGTAGATATAAATGTGAATAGTCCGTGAGTCACCCTGGTACTCAGGGGCCCTTGGGAAGGTCAAGCAGTAAAGTGTGGGAGTGTAAGTTACCTAAGGGTGGACTGTACAGGAACGAACGTGCGTCCTTCGTAGAATCACTTACCTCCTTGTTTCAGTGTTTAAGTGTTTGAGGGAAAGAACCATACCCACCTTCTCTGTGTCCTCCTGGCACCTAGGACACAGGGCTCAGGTACGTAGTAGGTGCTCACTAAGTGCTTCATTCATTCACTCATGCTTATTGAGGGTTCAAGTGGTATTGCCTTTGTTCTTTTTTATATTGTGAAACTATGGGGTGGTTTTTGCCTTTTGTTTTATTTTGGATGTATATTTCTGAACGCTTTCCCCTTTTTTAGGTGAGAAGCCATTTACTTGTGAAATCTGTGGCAAATCTTTCACAGCAAAGAGCTCTCTTCAGACCCACATCAGGATCCATCGGTAAAGTTTTGCAGATCCTTTTCTCACATGGAGTCCTCATCCAACCCTGGCGTTCAGTTCAGTAGGGTGACATACATTCCCTATATAGTCCTTTTCCCCAAATTATTACTCTAGTAGAATTTCCTGGGCAGTTATTTTGTTTTATCTTTTCAATAAAGAAATTCCTCACTTAGGCCAAATCAGGAAAACTGATTCTGGCCAGCAAAAGTTTGCGTCATTGATGTCATTTCTTAAATTTTGATTTATCTTCAATCAGAACTAAATATTAAATTTAATATTTTCTGAATAAATTATTTGTTCACATAACTTATTTCTGGATTTGATTTAGTAGTTCTTCTAACACAAATAATTAGGGGCTACTCAAATTTTTAATATTGAAATCAATCATATGTATTTATTTGGCTTCTAGAATCTAAAAATTGGCTGTGAGAACTAAAAACAAAAAAGAACTTGGTGTGTAATTTATTACTATTTACCTTCTTATCTGAAATACACACTGTTGAATCATCAAATTTTATCATATCTGACCCAGCGTCACAGCCCCATCTACCACCTGTCCTCAAACACCCCTCCCTGCCATTCTTTTTTTCTTTTTTTTCCTTAAGATTAGAAACTGAAGCCCATGGCAGGCATGACTTGCTCCAAGTACTCAAGTTAGTAAGAGAACCCGTGACTTATGCTTCCCAGTCAGGATGATTTTCCTCTCTTCTTGACTGCTTCTCCCTAAATGATCAGGAAGTGATAAATAGATCTTCCCGTTTTTAAAATGAAATGTATACTTTCTTGTAGAGGAGAAAAGCCATATTCCTGTACCGTGTGTGGCAAATCCTTCTCTGACTCGAGTGCCAAGAGGAGACACTGCATTCTGCACACGGGCAAAAAGCCTTTCTCCTGCCCTGAGTGTAACTTACAGTTTGCTCGCTTAGACAACTTGAAGGCTCACTTAAAAATTCATAGCAAAGAGAAACATGCATCTGATGCCAGCAGCGTTTCTGGCAATAATAATGCTGAAGAGGTCAGGAATATTCTTCAGCTGCAGCCCTATCAACTCTCTACCTCCGGAGAGCAGGAAATTCAGCTTCTTGTAACTGATTCTGTACATAACATCAATTTCATGCCTGGTCCTAGCCAAGGAATCAGCATCGTCACTGCAGAGAGTTCCCAGAACATGACGGCAGACCAGGCTGCTAACCTCACCCTGCTCACGCAGCAGCCAGAGCAACTGCAGAACTTAATTCTTTCAGCTCAACAGGAGCAAACAGAACACATCCAAAGCCTCAATATGATCGAAAGCCAGATGGAACCCTCACAGACCGAGCCAGTGCACGTCATCACACTCTCCAAGGAAACTCTGGAACATCTTCACGCCCATCAAGAGCAAACAGGGGAGCTCCATTTAGCAAGCGCTTCACATCCGGCTCAGCACCTACAGCTGACACAGGAGCCTGCTCCACCACCACCCGCCCACCAGGTGCCCCAGTCCACGCCGCTCAGCCAGGAGCAGAGCTGACCCGAACCCATGCCTGATTGCTGCGTTGGTCTCTTCTCCTTCTCCGTCAGCCCGCTGTGACTGGATTGTGTGCTTGAAGTCAGGCTTTCTGCAACGCTCACTTACAGATTCTTACAGAGATGTGGTAGCTCACTGAGCCAGCTGACAGCGTCCATCCAAGAGGCAAGATATATATATCGTGTCTTATATCTAATACTGATTTGGATTTAGTGTTTCAATATTGATGAATGGATTTCATTTTCATTTACTACATCTGTTGAAGACTTGTGTAACTTTTCTTTGGGGGCATTGCATTAAACTTTTCTGTGAGTATTAAATGTTCACAGCCATAGTTATGGTCTTCCTGACTTTTCCAGTTATATTTTTTATTTTTTAGAACGAAGAAAATCATATGTTGTATTGGGTACAATGTTTGTTGTCCCTTCCCCCTTAGGCAACACAATTGCCACTACAAGACAAGTTGGGGCTGAATATGACAGATGACAACTTTGGGGACTCTGTCCTTTTAATAACTTCCGATCCCCTAAGACAGAGTAATTTCTCAAGATTTAATCTCTGTGTGGTACAGTGGGCTCATCATGTCGTGTTTAAGATAGAGTCAAAGACATATGACCTAAATGTCTGTTTTAACTCAACATTCACAAAACAAGAAAGCCAAAAGAATAGGATTATTTTTTAAATTCTAAACTCAACTTTTCTGAGAAACATAGATTTACATGTTTTTTAAAAGCAGGTTGTTAAAAATTTAATTTAAAAGTCTAATTAAAGTATGAAATTGGATCAAGATATTCACCCCAAATAAATTCTGAATTTTTGTCAGCTTTGGTATTTGATCTCCATGGTGGAGTTAAAGCTTTCTTAATTATCCTGGAATATAAAAATTCAGTGTAATTTATGTTAAATATACTCACCTGGATTCTAATTGATCTCTGAAAATGTTGATCTATGTATTGTGTCTGGTAACTTTTTAGATGGGAACTTATAATCTATTTTTATTGCAAAGTAGGTTAAATCTCACAAAATAGACACATAATTTTTAAAAGTAAATTCTCCTAATCTTAAAAATAATTTTGAGCCTCAGAGACTTAGTAGCCAGCGTGTGTCTGTAGTTGTGTGATTTTAAATAATCGTCAGAAGATTAAAGTATGTTTGGGTTAGGTTTTTTCCAGCTCAGCCTATTTTATTGAATACGTTGACCACTTTCTCTCAAGTAAACTGGTAGAAGATTTTTGAGAAAAGGTGGATACTAGTGTATGTTAATTAACATAATGCTGGTGGAGAGTAGGGGTAATCGCCCCTAAAATTAACAGGATCTTCATGTCAGTCACTCTTTGTTTTAGAGATCTTTGATTTCCACCTGAGTCAAATAAGTGTTTGGAGGTTAAAGTAATATAGAATTGTTAAGGTTTGAGAGAAGATGAAAGCAGTTTTCTAACGTATCTAGCAAAGTATATTTTATTGTATATAATTCAAACATTCATAAATGATTTATCTTATATATGTCAACCAAGGTATGTTAAATTAGGCCTGACTAGAGATATAATTTTTACAAATACACTTATGCCCTAAATATTATTTCAGGTTCTTGACGTTAGTCATTTAAACTATTTACCTTAACCTTATTGTTAAAGTGCAGTGTTTTTACCAGCTTTTCAAAGCCTACTAGCCCACATTTTCTCCAGGAGATACATAGTACTAAAGCAGATAAATGCTTAACTACTCACTCTGGGTAGCTGGATAATTATTCAGGAAGTATGGTCATATGACTATTTACAAGTCAAGTTTAACTAGCTTTACAACAGTCTGCCTCTGTGCTAAGAGAAATGTAATGTGAGCCACATGTGTAATTTAAAATTTTCCAGTAGCCACGTTAAAAACATAAAAAGAAAGCGGTGAGATTAATTTTAAATAAAATCGCGTATTTAATCCAACATGTGCCAAGTAATTCAGCATGTAAATATTCAATATTAAAATATAATATTTGACATTCATTTTTTCATACTACGTCTTCAAAATCTGGTGTGTATTTTACATTTACTGCACACTCAGTTTGGATGCTAATGTTCATGGGACACACTTGATCTGTTTTTAGGATTTATACAGTTTACAGTTGAAAACCTAGACTCACATACTCAAGTAGTTTCAGACATAGTTTTTTCCCCAATAACTGAAACAAGTATCAGTTTTTAAATTTATATTAGAATTAATTAAAAATAAGACCTAGTTCCTCGGTCACACTAGCCACATTGTGAGCACTTGGTAGCCACAGGTGGCTAGTGGCTCCCGTGGCACAGGCCTACCCGTCTCTAGCGTGAGAGCCAGTCTCAGCCATAAAAATCTTTTCTGGAAGAGTTCTGGGTTATCTGACCAGCCGTCAAAGGGAAGTGAGAAATGGATAGCTTTATAAATCAAGCCTCTCTTCGGTGTCCCAAATACACATTCTGCCCCTTTGAAGGAAATCCTCAATTTTACGGTTTCACTGGTTTCTTTGTTTGTTTGTTTTGGCCGTGCCGTGCAGCATGCGGGATCTTAGTTCCCCAGCGAGGGATCAAACCTGTTCCCCCTGCATAGGGAGTATGGAGTCTTAACCGCCAGGGTGGCATCCTCAATTTTAAAGTTCAGTGACTGCTCCCAAAGGAAATAACATGTACGTAAACATGTTTCTATTGTGTCTTTGAGAAATTGCTGGCTAATTGTTTCACAACTTATTTTGTACTAAGCTTGCACAGTGTAGATACTTGTTTTACCAAGTGCAGAAATACAAGTTGTACTTCTTGGGGATTAGTAGACTATTATGCTTTCAGACTGCTGAAACGACCTTGTCACTTTTGAAGGTGAATCTCTGGTTTTCTCTCAGTAGAGGGCTAGCCTTGGGAAGACTTGAGCTCTTGCCATCAAAATGAGCTGTTGTTCTTGTGCTTGGCCCTGTGTTTCTTGAAACTCCTCTTTTCTACCTCTCCTCTGTGTATTTTTCTGCATTTGGTTCTTGTGTTGTAAATGTGAGCAACCGGTTAAATGATGCTGAGGAATATGAGAGTCTCATTATAGATGATTACACCTAGGTTTTCATAAATTGGAATAATAACAATATCTGGCACATATTGAGTCTTTACTGTAGGCCAGGAGGAAAGCCAGGTGTGTTCGGTCTGTATCTTAGAGCTTCTGAAACCTTTTCCATATCATGGTGCACAAAAAAGACTTATACAGTACCCTTCAGTTAGAGGACTCCAGGCACCTCTGGCCATGACTGGCATATTCGTTTGCTAGGTAGGGCTGCTATAACAAATATGACAGACTGGGTGGCCTAAACGCCAGAGATTTATTTTCTCACAATTCCGGAGGCTGAAAGTCTGAGATCAAGGTGTTGTCAGGATTAGATTCTTCTGAGGCCCCCCATCCATCTTTTCCTCCCTGTGTCTTCACATGGGCTTCCTCTGTGTTTGTCCTAATTTCCTTATAAGGACACCACTCATACTGGATTAGGGCTCACCCCGGTGACCACATTTTAACTTAGTTACCTCTTTAAAGGCACTACCTCCAAACAGTCATATTCTGAGGTACTGGGGGTTAGGACATCAACATGAATTTGGTAGGGGGGACACAATTCAGCCAGTAACAACGGCAGCTGGAGTGAGGCGGGAAGCAGTGTCTGGGACACACCTGTAACCCATTTGCAGCACAATCTTATTTTACTTTTCATGACATTCCTATGAGGTAATATTATTATGCCTATTTTATGGATGAGAACACTGAGGCCCCAACAGATGAAGTCCATTGCCTGAGGTCACACAGTAAGTGGCAGAGCCGGAACTGGGGCACAGGGGTGGCTGCTTCCACCAGATGGGCTTACATCAGCCTTTTGAAACTTTAAGCTGGATTTCTCTTTACATATGATCTGCTTTATGTAATAGAACCTTTTTGACTAAAATTGAGGGTCTGTGTCTGAAATTTTAGCAATCATAAACTTTTTACATAGAACAATAATAGTAAAAGTTATAATCTTTCTACAGAAATGCAGTAACTACCATATTAATAATACTCAGGTCATTATTTTACTACTATTCATTTAAAGCTTAATTGAAATTTACCAATTGGCTGAAATTTACTACTAAAGTGAAAATGCTTTAAACTAACCTGAACTTCTGTTTGAACTTTTTTAAAACTTCTGATTGAGGATAGTTTATATTTTGGGCAGATTTACTTTATTTTTGTTACCCTTATAAGTACTCAGGTAAAATTTCATCCTCAGTTTCCAAACTAAACTAAGCCTAAACTCTCAAGAATTGAAAGAAAACGCTTTGTCTTGTTTTTGTGAAGAGCAGGTTTGGAGGAATTACCTCTAAAAAAAAAAAAAAAATCCCCCTTGCCTTTTGTAAACAGCAGGTATAAAGGAATGACCTCTAAAAGAAGCTGGAATGTCACTGCGATAGTTTATCTTGCTTTCAAATTCTTTACACATAATTAAGCAACAAACACTTAAGTTGACTGGACTATATGTACATATCACCATTCTCACTGTTAATGTACCAGAGTAGGAGAGCTTTTAGGTAACATTAGCAAGAGATCTTAGCTTTTTTCTTTTTTAATGTTAAGTGAAAAATACTACTGTATCCCTTTCTACTACTTTGTAGAAAGGGAGAAATTTGAGCAGAGCTCAGGGAACTTCCCGGGTCTTAGAGCATAGATTTATTATTTATTTTGAATTAATATCCATAATATTAGGTTTAAAATACGGATTTGAAGATTTTCCAAAAGAATAGTTTGGCTCTTGGTTTTAGTTCATTTGTATTTTATCCTTGTTAGATGAAAAGTTAAACTGAAGCTTCCTTAGGCTAAATTAGGGTTATAAACAAGAATGTTTACATTTTAAAAATCTACCTCTCATAGATAATTCTAGAATGATTAAGTGGCTTCTGGACAGATTTTCCTATAATCTTAATGTTTGAAGTATGAAAGTACTCTCATAACAAAAATATGGGAAAGTAAACAGATCTTGAACATATTTGTATTTTTAATCTTTGTCCCTTGTGTTATCTCGGAGTCTATGAAATCATCACACGTTGACTTCTGGGGAAGGTATTTGAATAAAAAGCGGCATATAGAGGATAAAGTTGCAGGGAAGGGTAAGAAAGAATGAGAAACTGAAATTTTCAATTCTCTCACTCTTATCAGCCAAGAGAGAAGGCTGGGAGTCATTCTTGATGGGCCCCTCCTCACCCCCACTCCCAATCCATCATCAAGTTATGTCAGTTTCATCTCAAACTATATTTTGAGTCCATCCACTTCTCAATCCCAAATGCTACACCATCACCATATCCTCTTGCCTGGACTCCTGCCAAGGCCTGCCTTTCTTCCCCTCCCCCACCCCTTTCTCTGCTGGAAATGGTGATCTGGGCTTACCATTGTGCCCTTAGCATCAAGCAGAGTGCCTTGCTAAGTGCGTGGATATCATGTTATTAGTGCAAATACGATCGTTATCTCTGCTCTGCTTACAATCCTGCAGTTTCCCACTGCACTCAAAATAAAATCCCCCGGGCTTCCCTGGTGGCGCAGTGGTTGAGAGTCCGCCTGCGGATTCAGGGGACATGGGTTCGTGCCCCGGTCTGGGAGGATCCCACATGCCGCGGAGCGGCTGGGCCCGTGAGCCATGGCCGCTGAGCCTGCGCGTCCGGAGCCTGTGCTCCGCGGCGGGAGAGGCCACGACAGTGAGAGGCCCGCGTACCACACACACACACAAAATAATTAAAAAATAAATAAAAAAATAAAATCCCCAACCCATCTCCCTCTTGGGTCCCTTCCCCATTCTCACTTCCAGCCACACTGTCTTCCTGGCTGTTCCCCAAACATACCCAGCAACTTCCTGCCTTAGGCTTTAAGGCAGGCAGTTTCTCAGGCTTGAAAGGTTTCTGCCCCCTACTCTCTGTCTCACTAACGTCTGCACATCTGTCAGAATTCAGTTCAAGTGTTGCTTCCTCACCCTCTAATCCTCCCTCACCCTCTGATCTCAGTCAAGCCACACTTTCATATCCGTTCACAGTACTCTACACTTGGATCTCAGCTGATAATTATTTTTACATTAGGAGCTGCGTCTGCCTGGTAACATTGCAGTCATGGCTCCTGGCCCAGGACCATGGCTGTGGTGTTTGAACACGCTGACCTACAGGTGTAAAGTCATATATAGGGTGGCTTAGAACCGTCACCTGCAGTGCTAGGGATCTAGTTTCTGACTCCAGGCTCAGGAGATGAAACGTTAGGCGGTGAAGTAAGGATGGCATTGCAGAAAGACAGAACATGATGTGGATTAGAGGAAAGTGATCCTGTTTTAATGGCTCAGGTTTTTGACCTAGGCCACTGCTGGCGTGATTATTTGCAAAAACATTAGAATGTGATTCTTTTAAAACTAACTTTTTGTGGAATTCCCTGGCAGTCCAGTGGTTAGGACTCGGCACTTCCACTGCCAAGGCCCCAGGTCAGGGAACTAAGATCCCACAAGCTGTGCCGCGTGGCCAAAAAACCACAAACTGACTTTGCATGTATCAACCACTTATTTGACCCAGTATGAATTAGCCAGTGTGTTTCTGCCAGTATTTTTAGTTTCATATACACATACAATGTGCATCTTGACTCAAATAAGATTCTAATTAAGAAGAGAAGCACTTGTAGATAAATAATAATTTATTCTTTTAGTTTTATTAGAGGTCTTTTTTTTTGAAGAAAATCTAAATAGAACTTGTTTTGGGCCTTCTGGACTATGCATTTCTTAGAGTCACCAACATTGAATAATAGGATTTTAGAATCAAAATGGGTTGATGAGGTTGAGTAATTAAACTGCATCCATTTAGATTTAAGACTGAAGCATGGTGGTTGGTGACTTTTCAAGGTTACATAAATTTGTATGAAGCAAAGCTGGCATCTGGCCAGATCTTCTAGATTACAAACCAATATATTCCCCATTGATCTTTGCTCCACTGTGTATCTTTAATTAACATAAAGTGAAACTCCCAAGTCAGCAGTTTTTTAAGCATTGATGAAGTCATTATTGTTCTGTGATCTTTTTTAAAGACAAATTTTACCATCTGCCATTCAGAGAGCCACATAACCCTGTTAGGCTGAGACCACAAGTCATTGAGTCAAGGGCCCCTGCTGGGCCTCAGCTAATCCACTAAATCAGAGCAGCTGCTTATTTACCATCAGCTAATGAAAGGGAAATGGAGTGATTCTAAAAGCCTGGTAACCCATTCAGACTGGACTTTAGAACCCTTCTTACACTGTGTATTTAAATATAGGTGTGTCCGATATTTGGCAAATTGATTTCAAGCCAAATGACTAGTCATACTCAAGAGCTAGAATGGGTCCAACTGGGAGGCTGTCCTAGTTTCCTGAGCCTGACCTGGCTGAATTCAGGCCTCTCCTGGCAGAGCAGGCATTTCCCCTTCCCTGCCTGCTTCTCAGCTCAAGCTGGGAGTAGTATAAGTATACAGGTCTTACTTGTTCTCAGAGGGTTTCCAGACGAAATGCAAAGTGAGAATAAAAGAAAGGGAGAGCCATAGGGTAACCAGGTCTTTTCTGTCCCTGGATCTCAAGGGGAGGACCCTCCCATTCATTCCTGTTTTGTTAGTGTTTATTGTGTCACTTCCTCTAAACAAGAAACAGCTTCTTACGATGCCAGCCTTTCATTTGTCACATTGGATCAACACTGGTGTAGTGGAGTCCAGATAGACCTGGGTTCCATACCAGCTCTGCCACTTGCTGTGTAACTTTGTTGCGGGTCACAGAAGCTCTGTGACCCTCGGTTTCCTTTTCAGTAAAGTGGGACTCATGTGATCACTGAGATTAAGGTAATATTCATGGTAGATGCTTAACAAATGAGATTGATGTTTTATTAATATTAACTAGTTGAATGACCTTGGAAGAGTGCCTTCACATTCAGCTGTTTCCTTATGGGGAATATGAGGAAGTTGATCCCAAAGGTCTCTCAAGCCCTTTTCAGCATTGACAGCTCTGTGGGTCCCTTCTCCAAGGCATTCTTGAATATTGGGGAACTAGCCTCTCACCCAAACACCCCTCTCATTTCCGCCTGTCTTAGCAGTGTCTAGCACGCTCACGCCCAAGACCCTCTTGCCCGCTCACTCGTGCCGCTGTGGAAGCTGCAGATTGCCGAGTTTCCAGGGCTCTAAATCCGTGCCGGTTGCCCTCAGCCCAGGTCTAGAGGCAGACTGGCTGCAGGGGAGGCGGAGCCCGAACTTGGATCCATCGTGGGGCGCCCAGGCCGTGGATCTCCTGGTAGGAGAGGTGAGGAGGACGCAGATGCTACCTATGGATCCAACAGCTTCTGCAAACTTCTTGCCCAGTCCGAGCGCCCTCTCCGCCCAGTTCTCGGGGGCAGCCGTGCAGTACGTACTGCGCAAGGGCGGGTGGCCTCGCCCTCCCGGGAAGCGCTAGCTTTCAGGCGCAGGCTCCGAGATGGAGCCAGAGGCCGCGGGTGCGCAGTAGGGTTCCGGATGCCTCCGACCCGCTTCTCATTGGCCCCCACCAGGTGGGGCCCGGGTCTTCGGCCCTCAAGCGGAAAGCGGCGCCTGCGGCGCCACGCCCTCGGGCACCACCCTGCAGCCATGGGCGGGCCCCTGGCTGCCCCCAGCTGGGAAACGCCGGGTAATGAGATGCTAATGAGACGCGAATAAAGCCTCTGCGGGCCGCGTGCCCTTGTGCTGGAGTCTACACCCTGCTGACTCCCCGGCCGGGCGCTCCCAGCGCGCAGCCCTGCAATCCCGGCTTTTGGTCCGCGCCTCGTGCGCCTCCCTTCCTCCGTCCCGGTCCCCCAACCCGCCGGACTGGGACGCCCGCCTGGCAGGAAGCGGCCCCTACGGGCTCCCGAGCCCCCGGGTAAGTTGTCCAGCTGCGCCAAATTTGCGGCCCCCGCCCGCGGAGGCCCGGGGTAGGAGTAGGGATGCGCCTCCGGGGAAATGTGGCTCGAGGCTCTCCTGAATTCCGCCTGGCCGGTCCGGCCCGTCTCTCTGCACCTCCGTCCTGCTCAGCCCCTCTCCAAACTGTACGGTCTAGAGTGTGAGTACCCCCAACCCCCGTTGCCAGTGGTCCAGCTCCCTCTCCATCCTTCCAGACCGGTCCACCCCTCGCACATTATTTGTCCTGGTGTTTCCAGGTTGGGTCGCCCCTCTCCCCACTTCGCCGAGGTCTTCCTCCTTCCCACCCCCCAAGAGAGACCTTTGCCCTCTTGACGTTCCGTCCGCCCCCGTCCAGGTGACCTGCGGCGGCGATTTTTATCTCCTGCTTCGGCCTGGCCGCTGGGCTCCGGCAGGGACCGGTGAGGCGACCGAGCAGCGTGAGGACGATCAGCCCAAGGATCTCCCCCCACCAGTGCCACCCACCTTCCCGAACTCCCCCGTGGGCAGCCACATCCCCGTGCCGTCTGATTCCTCCGGGTCCCAGCGTGAGAAAGCTCTCTCCAGCACCCCTCAAGTTGCGTGGGGGCCCGAGCGAGGGAGAAGGGGACAAAGGAAGGCCTTGTCTCTGGAGATTCCTGGGAGAGCACGCAGGGATGGGGTGGGGCGTCTATGGGAGTGAGAGGATGCTGGGAGGGGCGAGAACGCTGCTGCCCTGTCGCCCCCCCAGTTCCCCAACCGTACTGTGGCCCACTGGAGCAGTGGCAAGTCACAAGGGAAGTATTTTGACCACAGTGAGTCAGAAATAGACCCAGCTCTGTGTTACTCAGTCAGATGCAACATCCTGGGGCTGTCCTTGCAGTGTTTTGGTGGTGGGAAGTGGAGCCTCCAGGGTGAGAGACCATCTCCTCCCCGTGGTGTGGCAATGAGCAGTGCTAAGGAGGAGGACTTTGCCCCTGGCATAAGATGCACCCCACACCCAGCATCGCACTGAGTCCGTCGAGGGTGCTCTGCAGGGAGGCTTGGGCTGAGTTGGGGCAGTACGTGTACCTAGCAGCTGGAGTTGCTGGTGTTAGATCTGTCCCTGTCTGTACTGCACGGAAAGCTCTCTTCCTGGGCACCCTGCCCTCTTCACATCCGAGAAATTCCCCGTGCCCTGCTTCCAGGGCCTTGAGACGGATGGCAGGGTAAGAATTCCTGTCCCCTGGGCCGCAGAGATGGAGCAGGGCTTGGAGATCCCTGAGCAAGAGGGCTGAGCTGGAGGCTCCCTGGCTTAACGCGTACCCTCTGTGCCCAGGACTGCTGATTTTTCAATTCCAAATTTGGCAAATTTCACTTGGAGTGGAAGGGATAGCAGTTGTCTCTGGAGCAGCTGACAGAGAGGAGCAGAGCCAATCAGGGTTGGACCTGGAGCTCCCTGGGGATACCAGACTTTCTTCTCCCCTTCCTTTTCCCTTCCTCCTTTCTCCAGCCTCTTCTCTTCTCTTCCTTCCTTCTCTCCAGCAGCCACGTGCCCCTGCCCCTCCCTGGGAGCCCCAGAGGTCTCCATGGCCTCACCCACCTCCACCAACCCAGCGCATGCCCACTTTGAGAGCGTCCTGCAGGCCCAGCTGTGCCAGGATGTGCTGAGCAGCTTCCAGGGGCTATGCAGGGCCCTGGGGCTGGAGCCCGGTGGGGGGCTGCCCCAGTACCACAAGATCAAGGCCCAGCTCAACTACTGGAGTGCTAAGTCGCTGTGGGCCAAGCTGGACAAGAGAGCAAGCCAGCCTGTCTACCAACAGGGCCGGGCCTGCACCAGCACCAAGGTGGGTACACGGTGCCTGGGATGGGGCTTGGAGAGTGGCGGGGGGCGGGGGGGAGTCAGAGGAGGGGCCGGATGCCATGCTGATGCTGCCTTGTGTGTTCGCAGTGCCTGGTGGTGGGTGCCGGACCTTGTGGGCTGCGGGCTGCTGTGGAGCTGGCGATGCTTGGGGCCCGAGTAGTGCTGGTGGAAAAGCGCACCAAGTTCTCTCGCCACAACGTGCTCCACCTCTGGCCCTTCACCATCCATGACCTTCGGGCACTCGGCGCCAAGAAGTTCTATGGGCGCTTCTGCACAGGCTCCCTGGACCACATCAGTGAGCACCATGTGGTGGCCTGGAGGGGCGGGTGAGCCTGGGCCTAGAGACAGACCAGTTGGAGGGGGTCGAGGGGCTGCTGCTGGGCCAGCCAAGAGACAGGGTGGATAAGATTCACTTCAGCCAGGCGGCTTTCAGGACTCAGGGCCCTCACCTGTAAAATGGGCCATTGGACTGAGTGATCTCTAAGACCTTCTCCGGCTCTGACCAGGTACACACTGGTGCTTGGGAAGGCTGCGGGCACCTGGGGTCCCTGTTCCTAATGTCCTCTCCCTTCCAGGCATCCGGCAACTTCAGCTGCTTTTGTTGAAAGTGGCATTACTGCTGGGGGTGGAAATTCACTGGGGTGTCACTTTCACTGGCCTTCAGCCCCCTCCCAGAAAGGGTAAGTACTTCTCTGCTCCTGAGGACCCCCAAGTATTTTTTTCCTTACCTACTTTCCATGGCTGTTGTGAAAGTATGATGTGATAGACAGTGTGTCATTGCTTTCTAAACCATAAAGCCCTTTAAACGTTTATTTAATTACTTCACTGGATTGTCCCGGGAATACAGGGGCCCCTTCAGATTTCCCCTCCTTTGTGCCACTCACACCCTCTGCCCCAGGGAGTGGTTGGCGTGCCCAGCTCCAGCCCAGCCCCCCAGCCCAACTGGCCAACTATGAATTTGATGTCCTCATCTCTGCAGCTGGAGGTAAATTCGTCCCTGAAGGTGAGTGATCCCTTCCCTCAAAGAAGCCAGCATCTTGAGCTCCCTGTGGGCCTTTCTAGGCTGTTACACCCATCGTCCTCCTGCCACCACCCCCC
Organism: Kogia breviceps; assembly: GCF_026419965.1. NCBI lineage: Eukaryota > Metazoa > Chordata > Mammalia > Artiodactyla > Physeteridae > Kogia > Kogia breviceps. The sequence continues at coordinate 41,209,879 of NC_081322.1, read as the reverse complement.
TGTCCCCACCTCTAGGCTTCACAGTGCGGGAAATGCGCGGCAAACTGGCCATCGGCATCACGGCCAACTTTGTGAACGGGCGCACCGTGGAAGAGACACAGGTGCCCGAGATCAGCGGCGTGGCCAGGATCTACAACCAGAGCTTCTTCCAGAGCCTGCTCAAAGCCACAGGTCAGGAGCCCCCTCACAGGGTTTGCCCCCCTCGTGCCTCACTGTGGCCTGCCTCCCACCTCTCCCTCTCAGGCCTGTCTGCAGTCCAAGGAATCCCGTACTTTTCCATCTTTGCGTTCTTGGCAGCAAAGAACTTGAGCCCCCAGGGATTCAGCAGCCACAGCCCCAATCGGCCACCCAGCATGACGAGTCTTAGAAATCTCTCACAAAAATGCATGGGATTTTGCTTTGTGCTTCTTTACATATGCTTTAATATAAAAATGCTATATAACCTGCTGTATAAAAAAAAAATAAATAAAATTCAAAAATTCAAAAAAACCAAACTAAAACGCTGTATATTCAAAGTGAAAGTGGTACTTCCAGAAGATGCCCTATGCTTACTTTGGCTTTGCACTGCCACGCCCCCTGGGGTGTGCACATCCCGGTCGGTCGGAGAAGCCAGGCTGTCCTCTGCAAGCCTGTGGACTATGTGGTGCACATCTCCCAGCTGCCACCCCACCGAAGTTTCTCACTTTGCTCCACACCCTTAGGCCTCCTGGGCCTGGGACAGATGGTCCACTGTGCCACCAGAACTCATGGGCCCCCCTGTGTGTGTGTGGGTAGAGGTGCTGCTGCAGTCTGAGCTGTGATCCCAGCTCTCAGAGGTCAAGCATGGCTGGGGTATTTGGAGAGGTGACACATGATGAGGAGGAGGCACATCCCTTGTACCCTGCCCTGTCCCCACAGGCATTGATCTGGAGAACATCGTGTACTACAAGGATGACACCCACTACTTTGTGATGACAGCCAAGAAGCAGTGCCTGCTACGGCTGGGGGTGCTGCGTCAGGTGGGGCCTGGGCCCAGGCAGGGAGGGGCTGGGTGGTAGGCCCTGGGAGGTAGGGGCCAGGCCTGGACACAGTCTCCCCCTGGGTGTGGAGGGAGTCCATCCTCTCTGCGATGGCACTTCCTCCACCTCAATAAGCTCTTCTCCCGTGGGACTTACGGGGCAAAGTGAATCATATTCTGGACTAAACACCTTATACCAGCCACGGGACTACACAATGTAAGCTCCATGAGGGCAGGGGTTTTGTCCGTCTCTTGTTTACTGATGATTCCCACTGCCTAGAATGGTGCCTGCTATGTAGTAAGCACCCTGAAAGGATTTGCTGAATGAACTAGTTGAACACCTACTATGTGATAGGTACTTTGTTGAGAGCTTTATGTTCATTTTCTCACCTAATCCACACGAGTACCTTGATAAGTTAGGTACGTTATCTCTAAATGATGGGGAAACAGGCTCTGAGAAGTTCAGTGACTTGTCCAAAGCAGGTGTATGGTTAACAGCAATGATACTGGGCCTTGGAGGCAGGGTGGGACCTGGGACCTGCAGCAAGCAGCAGGCTGAGAGTTGAGGATGGGGCTTGAGCATGGGAGGTTGGACGTTCAAATTCTCCTCCCAGCTCAGCCTTCAACTGCTGTGTAGTCCGGGGAAGCCCGTTCCTGGGGCCTCAGGTTGTGTACCTTCTACACCTAAGGGGACGTGATGGCCCAACTGACCCTGCTGGTTCTGATCTGTTGGCCACATAGGACTGGCCGGAGACCGACCGGCTGCTGGGCAGCGCCAATGTGGCGCCCGAGGCTTTGCAGCGCTTTGCTCGGGCAGCTGCCGACTTTGCCACCCACGGCAAGCTCGGGAAGCTGGAGTTTGCCCAGGATGCCCACGGGCGGCCCGACGTCTCTGCCTTTGACTTCACAAGCATGATGCGGGCAGAGAGCTCTGCTCGGGTGCAGGAGAAGCATGGCGCCCGCCTGCTGCTGGGGCTGGTTGGGGACTGCCTGGTGGAGGTGAGGGGTCAGTGTTCCCTGATTGGGGAGGGGCTCTCCGGATCCCTTGTGAGGAGGCACAGGGGTTCCCTGGCTGGGGGAGGAAGCAGCCTCGTGGGAAGGAGTGGGTATAAAAAGGTCTGCTTCTTATAAGGAGGAGCAGAGGGTGGCTTGGTGTGTCAGGGCCCCCCTCTGCTATGGCTCTGGGGTCATCTGGGCATGGACACCCTTGTTGGACTCTCCCTGAGCTGTTTCCTGTCCTGCCCCTGCAGCCCTTCTGGCCCCTGGGCACTGGAGTGGCCCGGGGCTTCTTGGCAGCCTTTGACGCCGCCTGGATGGTGAAGCGCTGGGCAGAGGGCGCTGGGCCCCTAGAGGTGTTGGCAGAGAGGTGAGGCCTGAGTTGGGGAGTTGGGGGGCAGGGTGGGGGCAGGGCTGGGTATAGGACAGGAGTCGGGAGTAGGGTCGGGGATGTTGGCTGAGTAGATGAGGGCATAGGGAAAAGAGAACAAAGGAAAGGCCTGGCACTTCTGGAGGGGTGGGTGCTGATGGTGCCCTCCCACTTGTGCCCGACCCCACCCTCATCTCCCCAGAGAGAGCTTGTACCAGCTCCTGTCACAGACATCCCCAGAAAACATGCACCGCAATGTGGCCCAGTATGGGCTGGACCCAGCCTCCCGCTATCCCAACCTGAACCTCCGGGCTGTGACCCCCAGTCAGGTCAGAACCCCTGGCACCACCCGCCAAGACTTCCCGGGTCAGCTCCCGCACCCCAGGTCAGGCCTTCCCTCCTGTGGTCTGCCCAGTCCCTGCCCCGTGAGTCCCACCCAGGCAGCGCCTCCCCCGTGGACAGGGGGGGCGGTGGGGGGTGTGTGGTCCGCCTGCCTGGAGACCTGAAAGGGGCTGCCTTAGGTACGAGACCTGTATGACGTGGAGGCCAAGGAGCCTGTGCGGAGAATGAGTGACAAGACAGACTCAGGAAAGCCAGCCACTGGTGAGCAGGCCTTCCTCCGGGGCCACGTCCAAAATATTTACCAAGCAGTGAGGCACAAGCACCAATGATCAGAACAGTGGTAGACGCTGGCGGCAGGGAGCAGGGTGCTGGAGCACTGCTGGGTGGTGGGGATGTTTGGGGCCTCCTGGAGAGTGCAGGGCAGTGGGGTGCTCAGCAGCAGCCATTTGCCAACTTGTGTGGAATATTTCAGCACTTTAGCAATCACTGTAACACAGCAGCTGGATGGCAGCCGAGCTGCACTGTTCTCAGCTGTTCTGCCCCTTCCTGCCTTGCAGACCCCAAACCTGCCTCTCCTTTTAGTCTCTGGGCCTCCCTTGCCCCTCAGCTCATAGCCTGCTGCCCTCTCTGTGGCCAGCAGTGGTTTCACTCTATTCATTCCCCTACTTGATTGCCAGAAAGATTTTCAAATGAGAAAACTGGGATGAAGGAGGTGCTGCTGACAGTGAATGTTAGGCTGGTGCCCAGTAGGCGTGGGTCCCTGCTTCCCCCTCCCATATAGACCCCGCACCCAGCAGCTGGGCTCTCTCTCTGCGGGCCCCGGTGCCTTCAGTATAGCGCGGCTTCCTCTCCCAGGGTCGGTGGCCACCCAGGAGGAGCTGCTACACTGGTGCCAGGAGCAGACGGCTGGGTACCCAGGGGTCCATGTCACCGACCTGTCTTCCTCCTGGGCGGATGGGCTGGCTCTGTGTGCCCTCGTGCATAGGCTGCGGCCCGGCCTGCTGTGAGTCAGGCATTGGGCTTGGGGGTCCCTGATAGCCCCTCCCTCTCCAGGCAGTGTGGAATGGTGGGCGATCACTGTGTAGGAGTTAGCACACCGAGTTGCGTCCCAGGCCACCCCTTGCTAATAATCCTGCTCTAGTCACTTCGCTTCCCTAGAGATAGATTTCCCGCCTGACTCTGCCTGCCCATGAGATTCAAATGCATTCAATATGGAGAGCTTTGTGAGTGGTAGAAGCCCCCCAAGGCCAGATAGCTGTTGTCATTGGGGGCATGGGGGGTATGTAGCACAGAGAATTAAAAAAAAAAAAACTTTATGCCCTCTCCTCCCTTTCCCGATGTCCCTCTCCTACTGCTCTCTCCCCCTTCAATGGGGCAAGTTCTGGTCTCCCACTGGCCTTTCTCCCTGACGGCCCACAGGAAACCTTCAGAGCTGCAGGGAGTTGGGGCTCTGGAAGCGACTTCTTGGGCGCTGAAGATGGCAGAGCATGAGCTGGGCATCACACCCGTGTTATCCGCACATGCAATGGTGGCAGGGAATGACCCACTGGGCCTCATTGCCTACCTCAGCCACTTCCATAGTGCCTTCAAGAGCACACCTCACAACCCAGGTGACCTGGAGGCGGGTAGGACAGGGTGGGGGAGAGAGATCCTTTATCCTTCTGGGCTGGCACGTAGCTGTCTGTTCTGGGGGTACAGTATCGGCCCCCCATCTACCCTGATTCTCCCAGCAGGCCCAGTCAGCCAAGGCTCCCCAGGCACTGCCAACGCTGTACTGTTCCTTGGCAAACTGCAGAGGACCCTGCAACGGACACGGGCCCAGGTGGGGAGTTTGGGTGGGGTTGGCCTGGGCAGTGGGTTTCTTGTGGGGATCCCTGGGGTGATGAGGAGGTTGTTCAGATGGGGGAAGGGGAGAACTGGGGGCTCAGAACGTAGGACTTCTTGCAGGGAAATGGGGAGGATGCTGGTGGCAAGAAGCCTCGCATGGAGGTAAATGCTCGCAGGGGCCGGACAGTCCCTTCCCTGAGGTACTCTTTCCCATATCCTGTTCCCCCAGGCCTTGCTCGCCACCCCAGCTCCTTCTAATCCATCCAGTCTCGCTTCCTAGTCTCACTCCCTTTCCCTTCCAGTCCTTTCTATTCATCTGTACACATGGACTCCCCAGCTGATCCTGCCACTCTGCCTCTGGGCCTGAGTACTTACATTTTTAGGTAGAAGCTGAGACCCCAAGTACTGAGGAGCCACCTGTCCCAGAGCCTGATGTACCAGTGACACCCCCATCCCAATACCAGGAGGTGAGAACAGGGGCCCTGTCTGCAGGCAGAGGCCTTGGAAGGGCAGGGAGGGGAAGGGAAAAACTTGGCAGCTGCCTTGGACTCCAGCTGACCTGCGGCCTGGGGGTTGGTGCAGGCCAGTGCCGAGGATCTGTGTGCACTGTGTGGGGAACACCTCTATATCCTGGAACGCCTCTGTGCCAATGGCCGTTTCTTCCACCGGAGCTGCTTCCGTTGCCATATCTGTGAGGCCACATTATGGCCAAGTGGCTACGGGCAGCACCCAGGAGATGGTGAGTGGGCCTGGGAGGCATTCAGAGGGACTCTGGGTCTGGCCCTGCTTGCGGGGTGGGGGGGGGTGGGGGGTGGGGGGTGCAGGAGCTTGCAGGTGGAGGGGAACCGGGGTTCTGGGCATGAGGTAGAAACAGGCTGAAATGATACTTTCTTCTACTGAGCTCCGTCTCCTCTGTCCCCTCCAAAGCCCCAAATGTGGGGTTCTGAGAAGCCAGGAGGCTGGTAGAAATTTATCAGCTAATGCAGAGGCCTGTCTCCCCCACCTTCCCTGATAAACTGAACATCTGGTCACCGGGCTGCCTAGATCTGATGGCTCCTCCCCTCTCCCGCCTTCCCAGGACATTTCTACTGCCTCCAGCACCTGCCCCAGCCAGGCCACAAAGAGGATAGCAGCAACAGAGGCCCTGAGAGTCAGGTAAAAGCTGTGGAAGTGTGGGATGGGGCGTGAGAAAGAGGAAAGGGCTCTCTAAGCCTGAGACTTTGCTGTGGGTATCTGAATGTTCTCCACTAGAGTGTAAACTGCATGATGGCAGGGATCTGTCTTACTTGTTGATGAATCCTAAGTATCTAGAGAACAGTGCCCGACACTGTTCAGTAGACGGCATAAATGAATGAACACCAGGGCCCACATCTGTCTCAAGGGGCTGCCTCAACCCACACTGGGCAGGTCACTGACCAGAGCATACGGTGGCTCTTCTAGGACCTTCCCACACACAGTGAGAATAACATGCCACCACGCCCCTCGATTCCCGCGGCCCCCCAGGAGGGGACCAGTCCTGTCCCAAGCCAGCCCACCCGTCGGCTGATCCGCCTCTCCAGCCCAGAACGCCAGCGGTTATCCTCCCTTCGTCTCACCCCTGACCCGGAAATGGAGCCTCCACCCAAGCCCCCCCGAAGCTGCTCCGTCTTGGCCCACCGGGCCCTAGAGGGAAGCTTTGTGGGCTGGGGAATGCCAGTCCAGAACCCTCAAGGTAGCTGCTGGCCCAGGGTGGGGATGGGCGGGTGGTATTCGGATTCTTGGACAGGGATGTGGGGAATGGGGAGGGAGGTGCTGCGGATTTCAGCCCATGTCCACTTGTCTGCTCAGTTCTTGTGGCCGTGGAGAAGGAGGAAGAAGACAGTCCCTGCTCCAGTGACGAGGAAGCAGAGGAAGACGTGCCGTTGGACTCAGACACAGAACAAGTGAGTGGGAGGAACCTGGCCACCTATTCTGCCCAAGCCAGCACGCATCCACTAAACATACCCCAGGCCCATGCCCGGGAGAAACCCACAGCACCCAACCTCTTCTGAGCCCAAATGTCTCTGAATGTCTTCTCACCCAGTCTCTTTCATGTCTCTAGGTCTCCACCTTTTCTATCAGAACTTATCCCACTTCCAGCCCAGGGTCTTTCTGGTCCCTTTCAAATGGAACTTTCCCAACCCCTATCCACCTGACCCTGTTACAGGTTCTGTGGAACTTGGCTAAGAACTCAGGCACCATGAACAGTTACCCAACGTGGCGTCGGACTCTGCTGCGCCGTGCTAAGGAGGAGGAGATGAAGCGGTTCTGCAAGGCTCAGGTGCAGCCTAGGGGTTCCCAGAGGTTCTAACGGGATCAGAGTTCTGAGAGTGGGTATCAGAGCTCCTCCAGGACTCTGTTCTTGAGCAAGCTGCAGACTCCTGGGCCTTCTGTCTTGTACTCAGGCCATCCAACGGCGACAAAATGAGATCGAGGCTGCCCTGAGGGAGCTGGAGGCCAAGGGCACGGAGCTGGAGCTGGCTTTGAGGAGCCGGAGCAGTGAGTGAAGACGGGGAGGATAAGCAAGCGAGCCTAGGACACCTCTGCCTCCTGGCCGTGTGTTCCGCCCCCAGCGACCCCCAAGACTAGCAGGCTGTGGCCCACAGCAGGTTCTGCTCCTCATGCCGTGATTCCTGTGACCCTGGTTAGAGGCCTGACTGGCCCCTCTTCTTCCTTCTTGTCAGGTTCACCCGAAGAGCAAAAGGCACTATGGCTGGAACAGTTGCTACAGCTTGTTCAGAAGAAAAACAGCCTGGTGGCCGAGGAGGCTGAGCTCATGATCACGTAAGGGGTGTCGGAGTTGGGGTGTGGGGGGCGATGGCGTGTGAGCCAGGCCCCACAGCCAGCTCTTCGATCACCCTAGACACCTGTGCCTTTTCTACCCCTGCCCCCCACAGGGTGCAGGAGCTGAACTTGGAGGAGAAACAGTGGCAGCTGGACCAAGAACTGCGAACCTACATGAACCGGGAAGGTAGGTGGGATGTGGGGCGAGATTGGTATTTGCACAAGCCTCGTGATCTCAGATACTGCCCAGGCAACAGTCCTCTAGTCTGAGCATCTGAGGCTGAACTGCCTTCTGAATTGCTTCTTGAACTGGAGGAAGCCAGAGGATGGGGCTCCAGGCCCACATTCTGCACCTTCAGTTCAATCACAGCTGCACAATTGGACTTTTACACAAGATTCCTTTAAAAGTGGTGTTGCTGCTAAACAATGCTAGAAAACCATTAGTGTTGATAAACCAAATTCAGAGTGGGAAACAGCTGGGGTTGTAGAAGTCACACAGGCCAGGATTAGGTTGTGCCTCTCCTGCCACCCTCCCCGTTCTCTGTTCTCTAAGTAAATTTCACCTCCTCCCTTCAGAAACTCTAAAGACAGCTGCCGACCAGCAGGCTGAGGACCAGGTCCTGAGGAAGCTAGTGGACGTGGTGAACCAGCGAGATGCCCTCATCCGCTTCCAGGAGGAGCGCAGGCTCAGCGAGCTGGCCCCGGGGCCAGGGCCCCAGGGCTAGAAGAGGGTAGGCTGCCTGTCTTCTTCTCTGCAAGGAAGACTGCCTCACCCCAGGACAGTGCCACCCTGTTCATCGGGGCTGCCTGGGAGAGGCCTCACTGTTTACAATAAAAAAGCTTCTGCTGTAAACAGGACTTTGGCTGCCTACAAGGGGGAGGTGTGGGAGTGTGCAGGGAGGGCAGCTGTGTAGGAGCCTGAAGGTATACACTGTGACAATCACACCAACCCTTGGCCCCAATCACTGCCTCTACAAGGAAAAAGGTAGTGCCACCGAAGTGTCAAGCTTTATTGTTCCTCTGCTCTGTCCCCCTCCTGCTGCCCCAGGAGCAGGGCTGACTGGGACTCTGAGCCCAGGTCCTGGGCCTCCCTTGCCCTTCCCAGCACATGCTGGAGCTCGGCTCGGGCCCGACACAAGCCCTTGGCCTCCTGCACGTGGAAGAGATAGAATGCACCCGCCCCCAGCACCAGTCCTACACTGGGGGTCCAGAGCAGTACAGCAACTTCCCTGATTTCTCCTCCAGCCACCAGGGCACACAGCAACGTCAGGAGGAGAAGCCCTAGACCAATCACGTAGCCAGCGATGGTGGCCCACCAGCGACCTTGAGCCATGCCCTGGTCCAGTTCTGTCCAGGCCTCCCTTAGCACACTGATCAGCGGCGACCTCTCTGCTGGTCCCAGAACAAAGCGGGGCAGTGGGGAGGGAGAGTGAGGGTCTGAGGGAGGGATGGGGCTGCCCCATGGGGAAGGGCCAAGGAAAAGGATGGGGCTTACTCACCATGGGTAGGGCTGGGGTTATGCTGGGGGGGGCTGTGTCTCACACACAGAGTAGCCATCAGCGCCTCATGATCAGAGAGGGGGCTGCCGCTGTGAGGCTCGTGGCCTGTAGTAGTTCTGAGAGTCTTACAGGAGATGTATAGCCCAGACACTGCCTAGAAAGAGCGAGAGAGAAATTTCTGACAGTGCCTTTGCCAGAGAACCAGTTCCTGGCTATCCCATTCTCCAGCCGCCACTGATAAAAAAGACTAGACTAGTTGGACAAAGAATCAGCATAGGCTGATGAGCCATGAAGAGAGACAGAGGGTGAAGGCACATTGCAGGGAGAGGCCTGACCTTATAAAGCACATAGTCGATGCGGATACCCAAGGGGAATTGCTCTAGCTCCTGCCGGTTGACGTAGCAGTTCTCTGGTACCATCGTACAGCCTTCTTCAGGGCCCTAGGTGAATAGTGGGCTTGAATGAGGATGCAGGGGGAAGGAGGAGAGAAGCTGAGGGTGTAGGTGGGGAAATAATCAGCCAAGTCCTCACCTTGAAGTCCCGAGTCTCCAGATAGGCATCGTGCAGTCCCGTCCACTCCTTCAGCAGGCGGCAGCCCAGGTCCTTTGGGTGCAAGTTGAGGTCCCCACACAATAGAACCACATCAGCTTTCTTGGACGTGTGGCTGGGGGAACCAAGATGGTGAGGCAGGAACTCTTCCCTCATCAGCTCTGCCCTAAAAGTGGGGCCTTAGCCACCCCTCGCTTCCTGGACCCCATCCCACTTCCCCTGTGAAGCCCAGGCTCACACACTGGATGAACTGGGCCAGTTCCCAAGCTTGGGCCACACGATGTGCTAGGTAGATGTCCTTCTGTCGATTGTACTCGGCATGGAGCTGAGCGAGATAGAGGAGATAATTGCAGATGAGACTAAGGGTCCCAAGGGCAGGAGTAAATCAAGCTTGCATCTGTCACTTGGCATGCTGCCTGGTAAATATGTGTGGACCTTGCCTACTGGCCTTAGGAGATCCTGCCACCACACCTCACCCCAAGGCAGCCTGGCTAGAGGAGGAGTCCCATCTCTCCCTCCCAGGACCAGGCCGCCTGTCCCAGCCTTAGGCACTGCCGGCCTCACTCACATGGGTCACGTAGGCGTTGAACACCAATCCACCCAGATGGAGCACCAGCAGCCCCACGGCCTTCCCACAGAACCAGTCACCGTGGTGGATCTGCAGGCAGGAGGGGGCGGGAACTCAGGGCACTGCTACCCTCTTTCGGCCCATCCCCTGCAGCCCTAGGAAGGCCACCTCCCTCTTTTACCATGTGTTAGCGGGCAGCAAGGTGGGGAAGGAGGTGGAAGAGATCAGAGGTCAGGCTCACCATGTAAGGGTAGCCATTGAGGGTGAAGACGTGCTGGGTGAATTCCTGGATTGGGTGTTTGGAGAAGACACAGAGACCACTGCCAATGATGCCACTGAAAAGCCAAGTCCGAGTCAAGAGCCACAAAAGCAGGGAAATACCCAGCCCCCTTCCCCTCCCTCATCTCCCAGCTCTTATCAGCTACTTTTTTCTCCCTCTGATGCTGGTACCAGCCCAGATCGAAGCTCAAAGCGACGGTTTTTACTTGGGCTGACAGGATGACCTGATGATAGATCTGATGAGCTGGAGAGCTAGATCTTCCTCATTCCACCTTCTCCGGCTCCCACACCCAGACGAGAGGACGCTGGGACAGGGAGGCGGGCGCAGGAAGCACGGGGAAGGGCTGGCAGGGCCAGGGCCTCCAGCTCCGAGGCCAGGCTTCAGGGCCAGTGGGCTTCTCACCTCCTGAAGTAGTGTGCTGCTGGGTAGGCGGGCAGCAGCTTCTGCCTCAGGTACTGGAAGTCCTGCTCGCTCCACACCTGAGGGGAGGGGTGACGATACCTGCCGGCCCTTCCCCCAGGGCGGGAGCCCGCGCCCGCGCCCCAGCCGGCCCCACTCCCCGCCGGGCTTCCACACCAGCTCCGCGCGGCCCCACCTCCTCCAGGAGAGCTAGGTCGAAGCTCTCCCTGTTCAGAAAGTCTCCCAGGCGCTTTACGCGGTCGGTCCGGTGCTTGCTCAGGTAGGGAATGCCCCTGAGGACGAAAAGCGCAGGGGAGGTGACGGCTGGGGTGCTCGGGGCAGCAACGGAGCTGGGGCCAGATGCGGGCCCCGGAGGTAGGGGTTACCCCGCACCCCGAGGGTGTAGGGCAGGGGAGCGCCGTGGCCTGGCTGTGAGGAAGGCCTCCTGCCTCTGGCGAGCGGGACGGCGGCCCCAGACCCGGGTCGGCGGGCGCACTCACCAGCAGTTGAGGTTAAAGACTCTCAGTCGCAGGGAGAAGTTGGGCTTCATGGCGGGGACGCTCGGCGGCGCGGGACGGCTCGGCCTCCGCAGTGACGGCCGCGTTGGGGACAGCGGCGGGAGGGCGGCCTTCTCCGCGGGGCACCGCGCACAGGTGGTCGCCCTGCTCCCGCTCTCCTGGGAAGGCCGCGGCCCCCGAAGTGCACGCGCCCGGGGACTGACTCCCGCGTTACCCGGGCAACCGGCCGGGGCTGGCCCCAATCTGGCTGCGCAGCAACCCGGAAAGACGATCTGCGGTGTAATCAGCCGCTAACGGGAGGCGACTACCGCGTTGGAGGACCTGGGCTTGGGGTCCCAGAGGAGGTCCGTAGGTGGGGGCGGCGGTGGCAAACCACGTTGACGCACGCGAGGCGTGGGGTCCCCGTTCCTTTCCTCCGAAGCTCGTCGCTGGTGGCGGCCGCCCACGCGCCCTCTCCAGCTTCTCGGCCGCCTCCACAGCAACAGGCACAAAGTTGAGGAAAGGCTGGTCCTTCGCCGACCGCCCCGCCCCCGGCCCCCTCCTTCCGGCGAGCGGCGGGGGCGGGGCCGCGCGGTTGCCCTGGCGACGCGCTGTGTTTGTGACCCGAGGAGTCCCCGCGCGCAGCCATGACGAGCAGCTCGCAGACGCCGCCCGAGCAGTCACTGCAGGTGAAAGTGGTGGGGCTCTTTAAAAGCTCCAGCTTTCAAATTGCGAAGAGCGCCGCTGAGGTAACCGCGAAGAAACCTCAAGGGCGGGAAGGCCCGTCCCACTTCCGGGTCGTGCGCCTCCTGGTGGCGGGGGTCGAGGTTCAGGGAGGGGATATCCCGGCCGCGGTGGGCTGTCTCTGGATGGATCTCAGCGTGCAGAGGGCGAGGGCCGGTCCAGGCAGGAGTTCCACTTCGAGAAGGGCTACCTTTAAAGGGAGATCCGAGCGAAGGAATCGTTCAGAACCTTGTTGGGAATAAAGGTGATTCCTACCTCTACATTAACACACATTTTATCCCACATTAACTTGTAACTGAAATTATAGATTTTAAAACGTTGTGAAAAAAATGTTACCATATAACTAGCTGATTTTTTTACAAACTCCTTTCCCAAGTGATTTTTGTAAACTATTCATTCGGGGAGGGGTTTTGTTGTTTTTCTTTAAAGTTTTTATAGCAGTCACTGCATTCCAATCGAATTAGGTGCTTACGGGATTTCTTAACAAATGACTCACAAGCGCTTTGGAGAGTACAGACATTTCTTTGTAAACATGCAGAACAATGAAAAACACTTTAAGTAACTGGAAGAATTAGGCCAGGTTAGTAATACAGAAGCATTCCTACAACCCGAATGCAGGAGAAATGTAGAAGTGTTTAAAATGTTGAAATGTAAAATTCAGCACTTCTTTGGGGTTTGCTCCAGAAATGCTGTTGCAAGATTATGCCAAGCTTCTCTCCTTCAAAACCCCACTAGACTCCAGGACTATGCCTTATTCATGTCTGTATCTCCCAAAGTACCCAGCTGGATACTTGACACAAAATGATCCCAAACAGAAGAAATCTTAAGAAGTTCCTAACTTCTAACCTGCTCCAAGTCCACAGAGTTACAGTCTGAATTTAAATCAAGTCAGGAAATAGTGACTAATTTGTGAAACAGGTAAAGTTTACATCAAGATGAAGAGAACAAGTGATAAGAAGTCTGTGAAAATGATACATGGATCATTAAAAGTAGAAATTATGGACTGTGTTAGCTGGGCTGATAGGATCAGCGAAGTTATATGGCTCAAATTGTATTTAATAAGTGTGAGGGATTTTTTTTCTGTTTTCTTAGCTCCTTTTCTGAAGGCACGTTTTCTCCACACTGTAGAGAAGATGTTGGCAAAAAGTTTTTTCTGTAAAGTCCACATATAAGATTATTAGGCCTTTGGAGCCATAGGTTCTCAGTCATGACTACTCAACTCTGTCCTTGTGCAAAAGCAGCCACAGATAGTATGTAAATGAATGGTGGTTTTCCAATAAAACTTTTATTATGGACACTGAAATTGAACTTGCATATAATTTCACAGGACATGAAATGATTCTTCTTGTGATTCTTTTTCAACTGTTTAAAAATCTAAAAATTAGGGCTTCCCTGGTGGCGCAGTGGTTGAGAGTCCGCCTGCCGATGCAGGGGACACGGGTTTGTGCCCTGGTCTGGGAGGATCCCACGTGCCGCGGAGAGGCTAGGCCCGTGAGCCATGGCCGCTGAGCCTGTGCGTCCAGAGCCTGTGCTCCGCAACGGGAGAGGCCACAACAGTGAGAGGCCCGCGTACCGCAAAAAAAAAAAAAAAAAAAAAAAAATCTAAAAATTATTCTTAGTTCTCAAGTCTTACCAAAACAGGCAGTGGTCCAGCTTTGGTCTACTGGCCACAGTTTGCCAACTCCTGTTGCAGAGGACACTTAGTCAAGCAAACAACATCTTTATTACATTAATAATATTTTCACTTTCTTAAGTTTTGCCTACTGTAGCTCTATTTGAATATGAAAATATATGAATGTAAATTCAGTTAGTTCTATGTTAATAAAGGATCCTTGAATATATTTCCAACATGATCACTTGTGAGCAATCCCTGATGCCTAATTAACTGAAAGATTTAGATTTATAAAGAGTATTACAGGGCTTCCCTGGTGGCGCAGTGGTTGAGAGTCCACCTGCTGGTGCAGGGGATGCGGGTTCATGCCCCGGTCCGGGAGGATCCCGCATGCCTCAGAGCAGCTGGGCCCGTGGGCCGTGGCCGCTGAGCCTGCGCGTCCGGAGCCTGTGCTCTGCAACGGGAGAGGCCACAATGGTGAGAGGCCCGCGTACCGCAAAAAAAAAAAAAAAAAAAAAAAAAAAAAGAGTATTACATAATGTAGTCCATTCTGGAACAAATTATGAAGAAGCATGATTAAGTATGCTTAATTTGAAAACTATTGGGCTTATTAGTTATTCCAGATGGTCCCTCAGAAACAGCAATCATCCTGCACGACTGCCTCAGACAGAGTACAGATGCTGGAATTGAGAAAAAGGACACATCAGCTGTTGGTTGGGTACAGCAGACTAAGAAGGAAATGGCCAGATTGCTGTTGCCCTCTTCTGCTACCCCTGGTCCCAAGGCAGGGTACACTCACATCCTGGCTTTCTCCCCCTTGGACCATCCACCCTTGATGAAGCACGCCAAGCCAGTGTCCCCTTAGACCACAACAGAAGTGGCCAGATGACACTTTTCCCTTGTTGGTCCATTTACTTCTCAGACCTGCTCAGAAAGGTGATGGCTGTTACTGCCTCAACTGCCTTCCCTTGCTTTAGGAGGAGGCAAAGTGTAACATAACAGGAACCAAAACATTTTTTTTGACAGATGTTGTTAACCAGTAAGAATTTTCTCTGATTCATACAGACAAAACAAAATACATTAAGTCAATACATGCTCAATGTCTAGACCAAAACACATGTAATACTTCTCTTTTTCCCAAGGGGTATAACCACAACAATATCCTTTTGGTCATTCTCCATATGTCAGTGAATTAAAGCAATAACATTTCTTTATTTTAGTTAAAAGTATCCATAGATCCACTGAGGTTTAGTAAGAGTTTAATTTAGGGAAAAACTGGTCCTAAAAGAACATGGCAGGTCACAAAACTATTGGCATAAACTCACTTGTACATGTGTTTATGCAGTTGCTATGTGTGGATGGTCCACTATGTACCAAATATTGAGGCCAGTGGGAAACTAAGACATAGTCTTTGCCCTCAAGGAGCTTATTCTCTTCAGATGAGAGACCAATTAGTATGGCCTGGGGAGGGACTTACTGGAGGTAAGCACAGGGGCCTCTGGGAGCTGGCAAAAGGCATCTAAGCCAGACTGTGGCTTGGGTGTATGTTGCATAAAACTTCCTGAAGACCCCATAAAAACTGGGGCGAATGATTTCTACTTTAAAAGAGAACTTACTCTAAAATAATTATTCTATTTTGAAACTTAGAGTCTGAAGAGTAATTATCCATCCAAATTTGAAGACCCTATAATAGTTCCTGTTCAAGAATTTGCATGGGATCAATATCTACAGGAGAAAAAAAGGGTAAAGGATATTTGGGGTGTGGGAAATGAGCCAAGTTTTGCCTGATTTATTTACATATGCATTGGTTTGGAAAAACTGAAGTAGTAATTTTGATACAACTAGATTTTATTTCTCTAAATTACTTACTTTTCCTAAATTATTTCAGTCATTTTACCAAGCTGATTTTAAGAAAGAGTCAAACATTTACAGAATTTTCTTTTGGAAAGCATGTGATAAAGGTAAGTTTTAAACTCTCAGTGCTGCTATTTACTCATGCCGATGGCTACCCCTCTTTCCCAGCATATCACTTACTCATACTTCCTGTGACACCTGGGCACTTGGGTTACTGTGGCCTGGCACTCTTTTTGGCCCTAACTCTGGAAGGTTTCAGTGGTGTCCAGCACAGATATAGCAGGGGAGCATGTAAGGTTGCCTAGGGGAGCTCTGATGGTAGGAGCCAACTTCCCACAGGGTAGCCATGTTCTAATGGAAGCTTCCTTCTCTGCATTCTCCCCCCTAACAGTACCCTTGGAGAACTCCAGAC
Organism: Kogia breviceps; assembly: GCF_026419965.1. Classification (NCBI taxonomy): domain Eukaryota; kingdom Metazoa; phylum Chordata; class Mammalia; order Artiodactyla; family Physeteridae; genus Kogia; species Kogia breviceps. The sequence goes on along the minus strand of NC_081322.1, from coordinate 41,194,131 downwards.
CCTAAGGCTGGCAGAGCTTATCCAGGGATGGCAGATTGGTTTCCTCTCGGTTGCCATCCCTGATTAACTGGTAGTGCTGCCTGGAACATGTGGCACCCTGGCTCAGATACAGCTCATGTTGGGGGGCAGACTAGAAATGGGTATGCGCCCTGCTTGTCACCCTTGGCCCAGTCCTGTAGAGAGTCCCAGTCCTGGCTTCCCTGCCCAACCCCATCTCTCAGTGGCTGATGAGATCCCATTTCCCCTGACCAGAGCAGTTTTGAGTGTCCTGTGCTAGATTGCACAAGGATGTCCTGTGATTTATCATGCAGATAGTGCTGCTTTATTTCACTCTCTGCTCAGTCACATGAATGGTGCAAGACTGAGTCAAGAATACCATTATGTTAAGCCTCATACCATTTTCACAGCCACAGTACATTTTCGTTATATAATTCAAACAGAACCGTAACAAACACTTACCTATGGTGCTTATTATATGCCAGGCACTATTCTAATGACTTCTATAAATATTAACTCTAATCATTACAACAACTAGGGTGACCAGTGGTCCTGGTTTGCCTGGATCTGAGGGGTTTGCTGGAATGCACGAATTTCAATGCTAAAGCTGGGCTGGTCCTAGGCAAACCCAGACAGTTGGGCACCCTAACGTAAAACAATGTTTTTCTTAATTTTTATCACCAGACTTCCTAAACTGCCCTATCATATCGTGCTCTCCACCTACAGGAGACCCATGATTTCATGCTTCATGGTTTGCACTCATTCCTCTTCCGTATTCCCACCATACTCTGAAAGACTGGTGTGGATTCCATTCTGCAGTGTCTGACCCTTGTCAGCCTGGGTTGCTAACCTTGAGCCGTTTTGTGTTCTCTCCCTTCTGACTTTCTCATGGGGCCTGAACGAGGCTTCCTAGGTCATCAATGCTGCTTCTTCCCACATATCCTTAACTACTGTCTTTTCTTTCTTCCCTCCTCCTCCCTCATCTCCTGGATACTTGCCACCTTAACCTCTTCTTCCTCTTCAGGCCAGCTTTTTGTTCTCCTTTCACATAAGCATTGTCTTATGTTATACATAGTGCTTCTTAGCACATTTGAAGTTAGTCTGCACTGGCCTCAGTGCTTCAGTATAATGTAACGCCAACCATGAGGGATGGCTTCAGAGCCTTTGGGAAGGCCCTTTTCCCCCCTCCAAAAACAGGCAACATCATACATCCTAGTGCTGGAAAGCCCTAGAAAACATCGGGTCCAGCCTGCTATCTTGAGGTGATGAGGGCTCCTCATGTATAGAAGACACGCAGACAAGGCACATAATTTCAGCCTCCGAGTAAAGTGTACCTGCTACTGCATTTCTCCTACCAGGCTAGCTAAAATATCCACAATTAAAGTTTCCCTCCCCCTTTCAAAGTTTTTTGTCCCGTAAAATGTGAGAACCCTGATGAATTTCAACATTCCAGGGAGTACTGACCCATAGGCTCAGAGATTGATAGTTCAGCATGAACAAGTTTAGGGAGTGAGGAATCTGAAGCGAGCTCCTCCTGAGAGAAGAGCCGGAAATGGAGCAAGCTAGCAGCTAAAGGCAAACTGTTCCCCAAACCGGCATTTCTCCAAGTGCGGTCTCCAGACCAGCCACAGCAGCAGCGTCCCATGGGATGCTGTTAGAAATGCAGATTCTCAGGCCCCATCCCAGAATCAGAAACTTAGGGTGGGGCTCAGGAATCTGTAATTCTGACTGCCCACTAAAATTGGAGAACAGCTATCCCAGATGATGCACAGCTTTGCCAGGACTGGCACTGGGTAATAATAACCCAGATCTACTCAGAGGCCACATTACTCAGTGGCCACACACCGAGGTTTAGGAGGTTGGCTGGCAGTGCTTTATGGATGAAAACACCAATGCACTTCATTCTGAGGGGCTTAGGGCTTAAAAGTGTTAAGGAGGGACTTCCCTGGTGGTCCAGTGGTTAAGACTCCGCACTTCCACTGCAGGAGGCGCAGGTTTGATCCCTGGTCGGGGAACTAAGATCCCGCATGCTGCGCAGCCAAAAAATAAATAAATTACTTGAGTTTTAAAAAAAATTGTTATGGAAGGTGAGTTCTCTTCCTCACGGCCCCTGGCATGCCCTGCAAACTGCTGCTGGCCCTCAGGAGGCTTTTCCTCACCTGGTCTGATTTCCCTCCATCAAAAAAGCGTTCTTTCCATCCTTCCCATTGAAAACCATGTCTTATTTAGGACCCCTAACCAACTATGCATACAGTAAAATGTGCTTCAGAAATGAAGCTAAAAGACTGCATTTTGTTTTCAAATTAATATAACAAGTATGCTATGCACACAAACTTCTATTACCAGATTACCATCTATTTTCTAAGATCGTACCATTTTAAAGATCACTGTTAGGTCATTCTTTGATTTCAACACCGTCAGAGTCTTGAAAATGTTCTTAAATTCCCTTTGAGAGCAAAATTCTGAAAGACGGCAAAAAATGTATTTTTTAAAGATTCAGTCCTAGGGTTGATTCAAGCTCTGGCTTGTGGGTTTAGCTAGGTTCCCCCCCATCCTCACCCCCACCCCCCATTACATTTTTTTGGCCCTTTTCCTTTACAGGAACTTAAGAATGAAATCTGGGAATATTCTTCCTATGTGATGTGTTTTATTAACGATCAGCTCCTGGGTGATGCACTTGATCTTCAGAAATGGGCCCACAAAGTGTGGGATATAGTTGATTTTAAGCCTCCTGCACTTTATGAAGCACTTACTATGGATTATTCTGCCAAATTCTTAAGAGACACGAAGGCAAGTCGCACTAATTTTTTAAAGGAAAATAGTGGAATCTTTGAGCATTTACATTGATTGACCATTAATTACTGATAACCTAGCAAAGGGAATATAAAAGAGTAAGAGACTAGGTTAAGTTGTCAATGATCTTATGATCCAGTTGCAAAGGATTCATGGCAGGGTTTGGCTTGGTGGTGTGTAAAGCAAGCCTATCTCACAGCAGGCAGATGGCACCGGGAGAAGATCATCCCTGTTCAAACATTTCTACTCCCCACTAGAAGCTTATATGCATTAATTGTCATCTATTTAAAAATATTAACACCTTCCCCTCAGAGAAGGTCAAGCGTATCCTTCATTCACCTTTAGCATAAAATATTTTAATTAATACTTTCTAACACCTAAGTGACAGCTACTGCACTAGAGAATGGCAAGTTTGAGAAGGTGACGTTTTAAAGCATGACACATAGTTGGCAAGAGCAGGACTAGACATGCTATGGCATTGGGGAGGTTTCCAATGGCAGAGGACAGTTAGGAAGTGTGAGGTCCAGAGAGCAAGAGACAGCCATCAGGGTGGAATGGCAATAGAGGTAAAAGTATGTAATTTTGCTCAGAAACCTTGTAGCCAACAGCTACCACATGCTGAAAATTATTTCATGCCCATGGTGGCCTGTGCCTACATAAAGACCCAGTGCTAGGATCTGAGTTGTGCAAAGGCAAAGACCTTGTCTCGTTCACCCTTGTTCAACCACTGCCTTAACAGAATCTGAAACATTGGAGGTGCTCAGTGAATATTTTGTTGAATAAACAATGCACTTGGAAAATGCTTGAAACTCTAGGGTGTGGGGAGGAAGTTAACATTCATAGCAGTTCATTCCCAAAGGGACAGGAGTCTAGAAGTACATGGTGTACTCTGGGAATGGCAGGGGACAGCAGGGAGGCCAGAATTAGTGGGAAACAACACTGGGAAAATGAGACTCAGTCAGGATTCCTGGTGCCAACAGTACCAAGCTGTTCTCACTAACTTGAGGGAAAAAGTATTAAAAGGATGTTGGTAACCTCACAATTGACAGGAAAGCTGGAGAACCAGCTTTGGAAAGCAGGCAGGAACCAAGGGAGACCTGGCAGCAGGAAAACATGGCCAGAGTCACGCCCCAGGAATGTGCAGCCAGGATGCTGCCACGGGTGCCCAATGGCCCTAATGCTGCCTTCACCGAGCATAACTTCTCAGCTCTCCTTGTGTCTCCGTCACTTCCTAGACATCTAAGGCCCTGGGCAGGAGCACCTGACTAGTCGAGCCCAGGTTATATGCCCACACCCTGGCTCACACATAGCGGGAAAAGAGAGGAGGTTCTCCAGAGGCTGGTGCAACCTTGTGAGGAGTTTCTCAAATAGGAAAGGTGCTTAGATGTTTAAAAAAAACAGAACACAAACAAACCCCAAAATCAGATCCACTAGAGAAAGGTTGAACTTACTGTCCACTCTTAACTGGTTAGTTAGATTTCATCCAGAAGGAAGCAAGCCAACAAAACTTTTCATCAAGAGTATGACATTATCTTCTTTGGTGTTTCGGAAAAAATGTTAGGGCTGTGACCAAACAGGGTACAGTGGGGAAAGCTTGGTGGCAGGGTGGCCATTTGGAAGTCTGCTATAGTAGTGTGAGCTAGAAATAATGACAGCCTGAATTAATTAGTGGCTGTAAGGAGAGAGGACCCAGATTCCGGAGAAAATCCTTGGATTTTCTGCACAGAGGCTAGATTTTTCGTGCTGAGTAAAACCCTGGGACTTGTTTACTTCCGGTTTGGAACAATATAGCAGACAATTAGGTTTGGCTGCTAGGTGACCTTATCTTGTGTCACAGTCACTTACTCTCTTTTCATTAGAATTTTTAGAATTATCTACTCTTGACAACCACATGAAGATAATATATTGATGCCCAGGGAAGTTTAATGATGTCTGAATGTACTCACTCACTTCAGAAATCAATTATGACTTGCAACATGTCCTTTTTCCTCCTAAACCTATGAAGTTTACTATATTATGCCTCTTATTCTAAAGTTATAATATTCTTTTATAATTAAGAACTTGTAGTACAGAAGCTTAGAGGCACAATCAATTATAATAAGTGTAGATGTAATACTTCATTCCTGGATGCCAGATATTACAATACTATTTCAGTCTTTTAATTAAAAAAAAAAGCTTAGAGCCACATAAAATAATGATAGCGATGCAACTAAAAGTGATTTCATTTATGCCTCCTAGATTCTTAAGAAATAGGGCAGGGCAAATTATGTACTTGTTAAATCAGGCAGCATTTTTATATGAGAATGGTGCCTAAAAGTTGAAATGTATTCCATTATACGTGTTCTGCTCCCTAAATGAATGCTACTGTGATGGAGAACAGTGTTCTCACTTTGGATGCCTCTTTGTAGGGCTAGACAAGGGCTCACAAATGTTAGCTGTCTCTACCAGAAAGGATGTCAATTGAAAACAAGAGCTAGGGCATCTGGGAGTATGAGGTCATGAATGAAATAACTCAAAAGCACAGCATCCTCTCTTTCCTAACCCTGGTATGGTACCTCCTATTCATATAGTGGCCTTATTTTCCTGCTCAGAAAGACTATGGCCTGGCTCTGCTCAGCTAATTTGTGCAGTCTCTGAAAATCCAGAACATACAGTAACCAAATCCATGGGCTCATGTTGGATCTTTTCCCAGAATTACTCAGGAAAGAAAAGAATTCCCAGTCTGCTGCTTTTTCCAGAGGGAATGACCGGTGTTCCTTTCCACACCCAGTTTGTGATGCAGTGGATATCTAGATCATGTGCTGTCAGTCTTGTGTGATAGTATGTTAATGTGATTCAGAGCTTTACCACTTAAGGGTTTTAAAAAGCATGTTATTTAGGTAGTAAAATTTTGGTATAATGAAACAAACATCCTTAAGTCATTCTTTTAATTTTGCTGTTACATTATCTACTGTTAATGCTGTCAATCATCTTATCACTGAAAACATTATTCTATTATATTTTTGGTCATTTCTAAAACTTTCTGCTAAAACACTGACCTGCATTACCTTCTTCTCTCTAATTTTAATAGCATGATTTTGTGTTCTTGGACATTTCTATTGATTTTTATCCAATTGGAAGATTGATTTTTGAGGTAAGAGGTTTTTGGTTGTTGTTTTTTAATAAGTTGGGGGGAGTGAGAATCTCTGTCAAAATGTTAAGTTTTTAATCTATGAAACCTTTTATCTTTATTTTTAGCTATATTGTGATACATGTCCCAAAACATGTAAAAATTTTCATATCCTGTGCACAGGAAAAGCAGGGTTTTCCCAAAGTGGCATCAGGCTACATTACACAGGTTCCATTTTTCATCGAGTGGTACGGAATGGTTGGATACAAGGAGGAGGTGAGTTTAAAAGCTTAAATACAACTTAGTTGCAACATTAAATCAGAATGCCCAAACTTTTGTTTATCTGCCTTTGTGAAATTCATATAGAATTAGATATATTTAATATTAGATGTTATATATATATTTAAAGGATGTTTTATATGGCCAAATGATGAATTAAGATATTCATACTCCTTTTAAAAATTTCCTAATTATTAAAATAAACAAATCTAAAGTGTGTTACCCAGAATATTCCAGGTTAAAAAGTAATACAAGCAAGTTGGATAGAGCAGAGCAAGAAGAACTACGATCCTGCAGCCTGTGGAACGAAAACCACATTCACAGAAAGACAGACAAAATGAAAAGGCAGAGGACTATGTACCAGATGAAGGAACAAGATAAAACCCCAAAAAAACAACTAAGTGAAGTGGAGATATGCAACCTTCCAGAAAAAGAATTCAGAATAATGATAGTGAAGATGATCCAGGACCTCAGAAAAAGAATGGAGGCAAAGATTGAGAAGGTGAAAGAAATGTTTAAAAAAGATCTAGTAGAATTAAAGAACAAACAAACAGAGATGAACAATACAGTAACTGAAATGAAAAATACACTAGAAGGAATCAGTAGCAGAATAACTGAGGCAGAAGAATGGATAAGTGACCTGGAAGACAGAATGTTGGAATTCACTGCCATGGAACAAAATAAAGAAAAATGAATGAAAGGAAATGAAGACCAAGAGACTTCTGGGACAACATTAAACGCAACAACATTCACATTATAGGGGGTCCCAGAAGGAGAAGAGAGAAAGGATCTGAGAAAATATGCGAAGAGATTATAGTCAAAAACTTCACTAACATGGGAAAGGAAATAGCCACCCAAGTCCAAGAAGTACAGAGAGTCCCAGGTAGGATAAACCCAAGGAGAAGCATGCTGAGACACATAGTAATCAAACTGACAAAATTAAAGCCAAAGAAAAATTATTAAAAGCAACAAGGGAAAAACGACAACATACAAGGGAACTCCCATAAGGTTAACAGCTGATTTCTCAGCAGAAACTCTACGAGCCAGAAGGGAGTGGCATGATATATTTAAAATGATGAAAGGGAAGAACCTACAACAAGATTACTCTACACGGCAAAGATATCATTCAGATTTGATGGAGAAATCAAAAACTATACAGACGAGCAAAAGTTAAGAGAATTCAGCAACACCAAACCAGCTCTACAACAAATGCTAAAGGAACATCTCTAAGTAGGAAACACAAGAGAAGAAAAGGACCTACAAAAACAAACCCAAAACAATTAAGAAAACAGTAATAGGAACATACATATTGATAATTACCTTAAATGTGAATGGATTAAATGCTCCAACCAAAAGACACAGGCTTGCTGAATGGATACAAAAACAAGACCTGTATATATGCTGTCTACAAGAGACCCACTTCAGACCTAGGAACATATACAGATTGAAAGTGAGGGGATGGAAAAAGATATTCCATGCAAATGGAAATCAAAAGAAAGCTGAAGGGATTCCCTGGTGGTGCGGTGGTTGGGAGTCCGCCTGCTGATGCAGGGGACACGGGTTCGTGCCCCGGTCCGGGAAGATCCCACATGCCGCGGAGCGGCTGGGCCCAGGAGCCATGGCCGCTGAGCCTGCGCGTCTGGAGCCTGTGCTCCACAATGGGAGAGGCCACAACAGTGAGAGGCCCGTGTACCGCAAAAAAAAAAAAAAAAAAAAAAAAAGAAAAGAAAGAAAGCTGGAGTAGCAATACTCATATCAGATAAAATACACTTTAAAATAAAGAATGTTACAAGAGACAAGGAAGGACACTACATAATGATCAAGGGATCAATCCAAGAAGAAGATACAACAATTATAAATATATATGCACCCAACATAGGAGCACCTCAATATATAAGGCAAATGCTAACAGCTTTAAAAGAGGAAATCGATGGTAAAACATTAATAGTGGGGGACTTGAACACCTCACTCACACCAATGGACAGATCATCCAGACAGAAAATTAATAAGGAAACACAAGCTTTAAATGACACAATAATACACCAGATAGATTTAATTGATATTTATAGGACATTCCATCCGAAAACAGCAGATTACGCTTTCTTCTCAAGTGCACACAGAACATTCTCCAGGATAGATCACATCTTGGGTCACAAATCAAGCCTCGGTAAATTTAAGAAAATTGAAATCACATCAAGCATCTTTTCCAACCACAACACTATGAGATTAGAAATCAATTACAGGGGAAAAAATGTAAAAAACACAAACACATGGAGGCTAAACAATACGTTACTAAATAACCAAGAGATCACTGAAGAAATCAAAGAGGAAATCAAAAAATACCTAGAGACAAATGACAATGAAAACATGATGATCCAAAACCTATGTGATGCAGCAAAAGCAGTTCTAAGACAGAAGTTTATAGCGATGCAATCCTACCTCAAGAAACAAGAAAAATCTCAAATAAACAATCTAACCTTACACCTAAAGGAACCAGAGAAAGAACAAACAAAACCCAAAGTGAGTAGAAGGAAAGAAATCATAAAGATCAGAGCAGAAATAAATGAAATAGAAACAAAGAAAACAATAGCAAAGATCAATAAAACTAAAAGCTGGTTGAGAAGATAAAATTGATAAACCTTTAGCCAGACTCATCAAGAAAAAGAGGGAGAGGACTCAAATCAGTAAAATTAGAAATGAAAAAGGAGAAGTTACAATGGACACCACAGAAATACAAAGCATCATAGGAGACTACTACAAGCAACTCTATGCCAATAAAATGGATAACCTGGAAGGAATGGACAAATTCTTAGAAAAGTATACCCTTCCAAGACTGAACCAGGAAGAAATCGAAAATAGGAACAGACCAATCACAAGTAATGAAATTGAAACTGTGATTAAAAATGTTCCAACAAACAAAAGTCCAGGACCAGATGGCTTCACAGGTGAATTCTATCAAACATTTAGAGAAGAGCTAACACCCATGCTTCTCAAACTCTTCCAAAAAACTGCAGAGGAAGGAACACTCCCAAACTCATTCTACGAGGCCACCATCACCCTGATACCAAAACCAGACAAAGATACTACAAAAAAAAGAAAATTATAGAATAATATCACTGATAAATACAGATGCAAAACTCCTCAGCAAAACACTAGCAAACAGAATCCAACAACACATTAAAAGGACCATACACCATGATCAAGTGGGATTTATCTCAGGGATGCAAGGATTCTTCAATATATGCAAATCAATCAATGTAATACACCATATTAAGAAACTGAAGAATAAAAACCATATGATCATCTCAATAGATGCAGAAAAAGCTTCTGTCAAAATTCAACACCCATTTATGATAAAAACTCTCCAGAAAGTGGGCCTAGAGAGAACTACCTCAACATAATAAAGGCCATATACGACAAATCCACAGCAAACATCATTCTCAATGGTGAAAAACTGAAAGCATTTCCTCTAAGATCAGGAACAAGACAAGGATGTCCACTCTCACCACTATTATTCAACATAGTTTTGGAAGTCCAGCCACAGCAATCAGAGAAGAAAAAGAAATGAAAGGAATATAAATTGGAAAAGAATAAGTAAAACTGTCACTGCAGATGACATAATACTATACATAGAGAATCCTAAAGATGCCACCAGAAAACTACTAGAGCTATTCAGTGAATTTGGTAAATTTGCAGGATACAAAATTAATGCACAGAAATCTCTTGCATTCCTATACACTAACAATGAAAGATCAGAAGGAGAAATTGAGGAAACAATCCCATTCACCATTGCAACAAAAAGAATAAAATACCTAGGAATAAACCTACCTAAGGAAGTGAAAGACCTGTACTCAGAAAACGATAAGATAGTAATGAAAGAAATCAAAGATGACACAAATGGAGATATATACCATGCTCTTGGACTAGAAGAATCAATATTGTGAAAATGACTATACTACACAAAGCAATCTACAGATTCAATGCAATCCCTGTCAAATTACCAATGGCACTTTTTATAGAACTAGAACAAAAAATCTTAAAATTTGTATGGAGACACAAAAGACCCCAAATAGCCAAAGCAATCTTGAGAAGAGAAAACGGAGATGGAGGGATCAGACTCCCTGACTTCCGACTATACTACAGAGCTACAGTAATCAAGACAATATGGTACTGGCACAAAACAGAAATATAGATCAATGGAACAGTATAGAAAGTCCAGAGATAAACTCACACACTTATGGTCAACTAATCTATGACAAAAGAGGCAAGGATATACAATGAAGAAAAGACAGTCTCTTCAATAAGTGGTGCTGGGAAAACTGGACAGCTACATGTAAAAGAATGAAATTAGAACACTCCCTAACACCATACACAAAAATAAACTCAAAATGGATTACAGACTGAAATGTAAGACCGGACACTACAAAACTCTTAGAGGAAAACATAGGAAGAACACTCTTTGACATAAATCACAGCAAAATCTTTTTTGACCCACCTCCTAGAGTAATGGAAATAAAAACAAAAATAAACAAGTGAAACCTAATGAAACTTCAAAGCTTCTGCACAGCAAAGGAAACCATAAACAAGACGAAAAGACAACCCTCAGAATGGGAGAAAATATTTGCAAATGAATCAATGGACAAAGGATTAATCTCTAAAATATATAAACAGCTCATGCAGCTCAATATTAAAAAAAAGAACAACCCAGTCAAAAAATGGGCAGAATACCTAAATAGACATTTCTCCAAAGAGGACGTACAGATGACCAAGAGGCACATGAAAAGCTGCTCAACATCACTAATTATTAGAGAAATGCAAATCAAAACTGCAATGAGGTATCACCTCACACTGGTTAGAATGGGCATCATCAGAAAATCTACAAACAACAAATGCTGGAGAGGGTGCGGAGAAAAGGGAACCTTCTTGCACTGTTGGTGGGAAATGTAAATTGCTACAGCCACTATGGAGAACAGTATGGAGGGTCCTTAAGAAATAAAAATAGAATTACCATATGACCCAGCAATCCCACTACTGGGCATATACCCAGAGAAAACCATAATTCAAAAGGACACATGCACCCTAGTGTTCACTGCAGCACTATTTACAATAGCCAGGTCATGGAAGCAACATAAATGCCCATTGACAGATGAATGGATAAAGATGTGGTACATATATACAATGGAATATTACTCAGCCATAAAAAGGAACGAAATTGGGTCACTTGTAGAGACATGGATGGACCTAGAGACTGTCATAGAGTGACGTCAGAAAGAGAAAAAGAAATATCATATATTAAGCCACAGGATCTAAACAATGGTACAGATGAACAGTTTGCAAGGCAGAAATAGAGACACAGATGTAGAGAACATGTATCGACACCAAGGAGGGGAAAGCGGGGAGGCGGGGGTTGTGGTGGGATGAATTGGGAGATTGGCATTGATATATATGCACTAACATGTATAAAACAGGTAACTGATAAGAACCTGCTGTATTAAAAAAAATTCAAAAATTAAGAAAAAAGTAGGATAACTTTTTTTAACCGAAAGATAATTTTAAATGCTCACCTAAAAAAAAAGTGTATGTAGAAAATACAGTGCTTTTAAGAAACATATTAAAGGTGGGAATTTGAAAACAGAATGAAAGAAAAACAGCTTATTTCTCACCAAAGATGTTACATTGTTACAACTGAAGTAAGATCTAAAGCATTTTGGTCTCCATCTTTGCTTTCTATTCAGGTCAGTCCTTTGGCTTTACACACACTAAGGTGCCTGATTAGCAGTACAAAATTAAATTTTGGAGGCTTTTTAGGAGATATCCCATAGGGAGCAATCAGGCAGCAATTTAAAATTAATTGGCTTATTAGTGTGGAAAGCGATTTGCTTGAACTTGATGAAATATGCAGGGGCTTAAATTAATAATGTTTCATTATTTTTCTATAATCTGGAACATTCTGAGTCTGATGAGGAGGAAAATGTAGATTTAATCCAAGTATCTTGTATGTAAATCAACTGTTTTTTCCTCAGTTTCTCTAAAATGAGATATCACCAATACTGTTTTCTAACCTAATTATTTTTCACTTTATATAGTATTCACCTTCATATGTCAATCAATATACATAAACACATAAAATGTTTAGGGTCTGCCTAATTTTTCATCATAGTGCTATGCCAATTTAATTAATTTCCCATTTGTGAACATTTAGACTGTTCTCCATTTTTTGTTAGTATAAAACAATCCTTAAGAGGGCCCATATCGGGACTTCCCTGGTGGCACAGTGGTTAAGAATCTGCCTGCCAATGCTGGGGACATGGGTTCGAGCCCTGGTCCGGGAAGATCCCACATGACGCAGAGCAACTAAGCCCGTGAGACACAACTAGTAAGCCCGGGCACCACAACTACTGAAGCCCACATGCCTAGAGCCTGTGCTCCGCAACAAGAGAAGACACTGCAATGAGACGCCTGTGCACCGCAGTGAAGAGTAGACCCTGTTCACCACAGCTAGAGAAAGCCCGAAGCAGCTAGAGAAAGCCTGAAGCAGCAACGAAGACCCAACGCAGCCAAAAAAAAAAAAAAAGAAAAATTAATTTAAAATAATAATAATAAAAAAAAAGAGGGCCCATTATCAGTGTCTCCTGATACTTAGTTCAGTGTTGACTCCGATGTGTTGGGCTTCCGGATGCTGTGTTCTTCTTTGTTTTGCTTTTGGCTAGACCTCCCCTCACCGCTGTGAGCCCCAGAGCAAAACTTGGGAAAAGTAGGCCATGTTACTTGTCTATTTATTTGAAGTAAAATCTCCAAATAGTAAGTGTATAGGTCTCAGGTCATGGTTTCAGATCACAAGGCAGTGATGTTTAAGGACAGTTTGGAAAGGAAATTCTGGTTACTAAATTCAAATCCAAACTGATACATACAAGTTGTACCATGCTGGATAAGGCACTTGTCATCTCTGAATAAGTTTCTTAATCATAATTATAATATCACAGGTTGTGGTGAGGATTCAATGACATGGTATATTGAAAGTGCCAAGCTTTTAAAGTATTCTCTTCCTTCAGATGTCAGGTTCCCACAGGGCTGTGAGTAGAATTTCAGAGTGCAGGAGCTAAGTGTGGTTTGGTGTTGTGCCTTCGGATGCTTCCAGGCACTATTGCTCGCCCTTTGGGACCAACAGGCCCTACACAGCCTTCCTTCTCCCCGCAACCCCATCTCATCTTCTGACCTCTCCCTCTTGCTCACTCTGCTCCACACATTCGGCTCCTTGCTGTTCCTTAGCACATCAAGCATATGTGTGCCCTGAGGTCTTTGTTGTTTCTTTTGCCTGAGATATCTACACCCAGCTATTCCTCCACGTATGCCCTTGCATCGACCCCTGATCTGTTTCTGATTTTTGCTAAGAGTTTATCTCAGTGGGGACTACATGACCACCCTATTCAAAAAATGCCACCTTCCTCTCCATATACCTCTCCTCACCCCCTTCTCTGCTACTCTCCTATCCCCTTACCCAGCTTTATTTTTCTTCCTAGCACTTTTCACCACTGGACATACTATTAATATTTCTTTGTTAACTGATTTATTGTCTGTTTCTTTTCACTAGAATATAAGTTCCATGTGGGCAGAGATTTTTATCTATTTTGTTCAATGTTACATCCTCAGGTTGGAGAACAGTGCCTGGCATATAGTAGATGCTTTTTAAGAATTTGTTAGAAGAATGAATGAATGAATGAATGAACAGATAGTTAAACAGGAAACATACATTCTGTTCATTTCTGAAGTATGAAGTTAATGAAGATACCAAGTTATTAAGCCACCTTGGCAGTTATTAAGCCTCTTTGTGGCTCCCACAGGCCTACTGCCTTTAGAAGGATCTCTTGAGATATAGTTTAATACATTTTATCATCATCATGGTCATCAGAATGATGGTAAAGATGATAATGAGAGGATACATTCCATAAGTGTGATGCTGCACAATAATAATGGACACTAATGAAGGAGCACGACACTCTGCCAGGCTCCACACCATGTGCTCTCCCTACATGACTGCCTTTAACCCTCAGAACTACTTGGGAGGCACTTCCCATTATCCCTGTCTATATAGATGAGGAAACAGTTTTAGAAAAGGTAACCAACATCAAGATTGAAATCAAAATCATCTGACTCTGAAGTTTACTTTTAACCACTATTCTGCATTGCTGAATTTGTTGTCAGAAATATAGAAATAATATTAGATATCCAAAGCTGAATTCAAGGGGGTGGGTTATGGACACAAAAAATATTAAATACTGATTGAAATGGTGTCAATATAAAATATTCACCTGGGAGATCTAAAGCACAGGGCAAGAGTAATGGCAGGTGCTGGAGACAGAGGGCAAGGGAGTGTCACTGGTGTTTACATAAGTTAGCAGGGGAGGGGAATCACCTGGGCAGATTTGCCTGAGGTGAAGGAACTGGTGGGAGGACATTCAAGTTCTGCACACCTGGATTTAGCCTGGGGCTACTGCAGCAGGCTCCTGAGAATAGCCATAGGCTGGGGGATGAATGGGGGGGGGAGGCAGACTTATCAGGCAGAATAGCTGGAGACTTAAGGCTTATCAGTTAACTTCTGAACCAGCTTTATGAACAGTACAATTTAAATACTATATGCCCCTGTCCTGCATAAATTCTCTCCCCATGCTTGCATCAGATTTCTTTAAAATAGCACAGACTCTTTTATTATAGATAAAGCACTCATATTGAGTTTAAATGGCACAGTCCTTCAACAGTTATTTATTATGCACTATTCAAGGAGGGTGGTCTAGAGAGCTGAAGGAAGTAAAGGGGGTGATGGGGAAAACACAGACCTCAGAGACCTCTAGTTTCATTAGAGCTAGCTTTGCTTCCCTGGTAGCTGTGAATTGATAAAAAATATAACTTGTGCATGGAGGATTTTTATAGTGGGATCATTGCCTAAGCCAAAATATGCATATAATGTGAAACAAGTCCTATAAATACCATTTTAAAAAAACCTCATTATAGTACAAAGGAACTTCTTTTCTAAAACACCAGATAAATGAGTTACCACCATAGGGCAAGGAATAAAAATTTGAACATTAATTCTTTTTAGAGTATCTATTTTTATTCTTGTGTTAAAAAGACCTTACGGTTCCTATTTCATCCTCTCAGCTTAATCTTTCCATTTTTCTGAAAAGCAAGAGGTTTCATGGAATAACTTGTGAAATAAGCAGAATTTATATGAACACACACTCTTTAAATCGTGACCACAATTATAATTTAATACTTAATCATTTCAAAGGTTTTGCATTAAATTTAACATATTTCAGAGTTAGGGGAAAAATGGGATAATAAATGTAAAAGTACTTACAAAATACAAGTGAAATCATTATAGAAATATTTTCATGGTATAGATTTTGGAACAGTTAGGTAACTTACTCTAGTTATTGTTGTAAGTGGAATCATAATTTAAAGCATTCTTTCCCTGCCATTACTGTATTCTCTTTTTTAGTCTCAGAATGTTAATGTTTATGTTTTGCTATTTCTCAGATATAGTTGCTGGAAAAGGAGATGGTGGAGAGTCAATTTATGGACCAACATTTGAAGGTATGTATCTTTAAATTTTGTCAGTCTTTTTTTTTTTTTTTTTTTTTTGTGGTACACGGGCCTCTCACTGTTGTGGCCTCTCCCGTTGCGGAACACAGGCTCCGGACGCGCAGGACCAGCGGCCATGGCTCACGAGCCCAGCCGTTCCGCGGCATGTGGGATCCTCCCGGATCCGTGTCCCCTGCATCAGCAGGCGTACTCTCAACCACTGCGCCACGAGGGAAGCCCTGTCAGTCATATTTTAATTGACTATTCAAATTTAACAGGACTGGACGATTTCACAACCCCAAATTAGATATTGTTTGGGGTAATATACTACAAGTACACATACTAAAAGTGGGAGTTTAAAATAGGGTAGGTGGGAAGGCATCCCAGTCCAGTTCAGAATAGCTTTGTACATAAAATTTTTCACTTGCCTAATTATGTTATTTCTTTAGGATAAGTTTCTAGAATTAGGATTGTAAGGGGTAGAAGGGAATTTATATTTTTAAGGCTTGTACTTTGCCATGCTCACAGAACTGGTACCTTGATAATCATCCTACTAAGACTGCAATTGGGGATTCTGAGAAGATGATAGTGGTGGTGGTGGCATAGTTCTTTAATTTTTTGAAATCCCAACATAAATAGAGACAAAAGAAAATTAGATAGGAAAACTAAAGAACCATGGATAACACAACAAAACTAGGTGACAAGGTATCTCCATGAATTCCAAATATAAACAGGTAAGGAAAAACTACCAACAGTCACAAAGTCTGCATGGTATCAGCATGTATGTGAGAGAAAGCAGGGCATCTGACAGAGCTGAGAATATAGAACCCCACAATAGGCAATAGCAGGTGAGTGCATGGAGCCCCTCATAAGGCTTGAGGAGGCTGGAGCAGTCTAACCTCTGCGAACTCTCAAAACCCATCTGAAAGGCCTCTCTTCCAGGACAGGCCCTCACTGAGGAAGAAGTGCTGGGAATGGAATAAAAATTATGCAGGTATCGGGGACAACAGTGATAAAGAGGGAAAGGCAACAGAGTCAGGAAATCTCAGAAAGCAAGTTGCCACACAGCTGAACAACATATGAAAACAGCACAAGAGGGAGCTTTGTGAAGTTAGGAAAACTACCTTCCTTCTAAATCCACACCTACTTCTAAACATTGAGGAATACTAATTTTACATAAAACTAAAGTTGCATTAAAAAGCAGCAGAGGGCTTCCCTGGTGGCATAGTGGTTGAGAATCTGCCTGTCAATGCAGGGACACGGGTTCGGGCCCTGGTCTGGGAAGATCCCACATGCCGCAGAACAGCTAAGCCCGTGAGCCACAACTACTGAGCCTGTGCGTCTGGAGCTTGTGCTCCACAACAAGAGAGGCCGAGACAGTGAGAGGCCCGCACACCGCGATGAAGAGTGGCCCCCCGCTCGCCGCAACTAGAGAAAGCCCTCGCGCAGAAAAGAAGACCCAACACAGCCAAAAATTAAATAAATAAAAATTAAAAAAAAAAAAAGCAGCAGACATTTTCATGATTATTTAAGGAAAAAAAAAAAAAAAAGAGCACAGTAACACTGCTACAGATAATGAAAGTACCCTAGAAAGAAGGCTCACAGAACAGAGCAAAACTGTAAGAATTTCAAAATGAGCTAAAAGACATAAAGACAATGATATAAGACAGGAAAGAACTCATAAATCAAAATGAGGAAGCTTTAGACATGAGGTTACAGAACTAAAGAAAAGAATTAACAATAAAAGAAAATTTCAGAAATGAACAAATTAGAAGGAACACAAGACCAAAAAGGCAGTCCAGTGGTTAAGACTCTGCCCTTCCAATGCAGGGGGCATGGGTTCAATCCTTGGTTGAGGAACTAAGATCCTACATGCTGTGTGGCATAGCCAAAAAATAAAAAAATAAGAGAAGTAGAAGGTAGAAGAAGGAAATTTCTTTTAAACCAAAAAGACATGAAGATAAAA
The DNA here is from genome assembly GCF_026419965.1 of Kogia breviceps. Lineage (NCBI taxonomy): Eukaryota > Metazoa > Chordata > Mammalia > Artiodactyla > Physeteridae > Kogia > Kogia breviceps. The sequence continues at coordinate 41,176,408 of NC_081322.1, read as the reverse complement.
AGGATTTACAAGAAAGTGATAAATACTAAAGATATAAAGAGAAGATCCAGCATACAGATGATAAGTATTCCTAAGGAATTAAACCAATGCAAGGGAACAGAACAAACACTAAGAATTATAATTAAAGAAAACTTTCCTGAAATAAAAAAGGATTTGATATTCTATATTTTTTTGGGGTGGCGATTACACAACTATACCCAACTGTCAAAATGCATCAAAGGTTCACTTTGATCTAAGATATATGCATTTTACTGCATGTTTATACCTCAAGTAAAAATATCTGTTTAAAAACTTGAAACTACTTACTGAACGAACACACAGCTACTGGACAATACTGAACCAGAACAACCAACACCAGACATATTTTACTAACGTTATTAGATATTAAAGAAAAAGAAAAAAATTCTTTGGGCAGGTAGGCAAAAACAGCAAGTGATTTATAAGGGAAAGAGAAGTACATTATCATCATACTCTTATTATGCCAGAAGAAAATACAGTAATATATTTAGGATGCTCAAGGAAATGAAAAGTGAACTGGGGACTTTATATCCAGTCAAACTGAATTTGAATTATAAAGGGCACACAAGTTATCAACATGTAAAACTTTAGGGAATAGTGTTGTCATGAGTCCTTCCTGAGGAATTAGCATGAGTTTCATTCAGCCAAATTACAAGAGGGACCCTGAAAGAAGAACTGGTGGTGAGCATTAACCATATAGTTACTTATAAAACTAAAATTTAATGAGGATTAAAAGGGTGAGAGTATGGTATACAATGACTATATGCTTAGTCTAACAATTTATTTTAAATGAAAGAAATGGGGAGAACATATGCAAAATTTTAAACTATTTGCAGTATATTTTACTGGTGATGGTATTATTAACATTATTTTGAGATTGTTATATATATAATATAGGAAAAAAACAAGTAAATAATTATGGGAATTTCTAATTTCATCATTTCCTGTGTCCTTGAGAACTGGAATCTTCAGTGTGGAAGAAAGGAGATACAGATGAAATACGATAGAGGTTAATAAGTAAAATATTCCATAGTCCTGAATTTGAATTGGAAATATCACTTTAAACTCAAGAAGTATCATATCTGTATCTATATCTAATCTATACCTGTATCTATAGTTCTGCCCATGGAATTCATCTGCAAACAATGACCAGCCGAGTAATGACATACTCTCCTGGAATTCAGATTGTTGTTTTGAAATGTCATTTCTTGATTAAAGAAACCAGGGCCTCTGGGACAAATGGCAGATTCCAGTTCTGAGACAGGAAATTTTGAAATAAGCCTGGAACCTCAGTCATGCTATCATGGCGTCAGACAGCCAGGAGCGCTATTAAAGAAAGGGCTCAGGAGCCAATTTGAAGAGTCTTTCACTGGCCAAAGATGAAATAATTTGAATAGTAATTACAGCTGATTGAAACCCAACAAATATTTTAAATCCATGAGTTCATAAAGATATTATATTATAAAATAAAACCTACTTGCTCACCTCTGGGGGAATGATAGGAAATAAATTCATTATCTTGAAAACTGATAAATATAGGTAAAGAATCAAGCATTTATCTTGCCTTTCCTATAGGAACTATACCGGGAAACATCTTGTTATAAAAGTATTCCAATTAATAATGAAAAGGAAAAATAAAATTAGAATGTCACCATTTTGCTGCCTCCAGGGAAATAATGGATGTAGGCATTTGCTGCATCAGCATCTGCTAACTTCACAAAAACAGAGACAATCAGACAGTATGAGCCTTCTGTTGAGAGGACACACTACCAAAGGAATAGAACAAGAGTCTGATGAAGCTGTTGGACCTAGCTTCCAATCTGAGAGAAATGCAATCAGTTCTGCTACAATGTGTTCTTAAAAATCTCTGTGCTATGTAAAATCATGCAATGAAAACCACAGGACTTACGGCAAAACTGAGGTAAAAAAACTTCCTCGGTGACACATTAATAACCTAATAAAAACAGTAACACAGTTTTATATACATTATGTGGTCAAGAAATACATCAGTACCATAATAATAAGGCACTTTACCCTGAAAACTCCTTGACATCTGTGGAGGTGGCATGGGAAGAGCTGCAGCTTGTGAGTGATCTTGAGGTGGCAGAAGGAGCATTCTCTGCAGCTAGACGGAAGCTGTAACTCCAGATGTGGGTGGACGCAGCTCATACGTGGTGACGGATGTGGCTGGTCACGTCTGAGGTGTGTGTGTTCCTGGGGAGCTAGCTCAGTTCAGCAGAGGCAGTTTCCTACATTCGCCTGGTGGTTCTCCTGGAGGGAACTGCGTTAAAGCAGGGGTGAGATTCATCATGCTCAAATCATTCCCTCCCTAATATATCAATCAAGGTGAAACAATATGCATCTTCAACACAAGTATTAGCACAGAACCCACAGGACAGGGAACAGAGAAACCTGTTGAACTGCACCGTGTGTGCAACTGGCAAACCCTGACCTGGGAGAAATTCTAGAGGTGAAATAGCTTAGGTTCATTAACAGATAAAGTGTAAATAAAGAAAGGGATAGAGGTAGAACCTGTGGAGGGAAGGCTGGCAAAGTTCTTTTTCTTGGTCTGAATGGTGGTTAAAAGGGTATTTGCCTTATAATAACTCTAACAATAATTCCAACTATAGTTTTCCATGGCTTTTTGTGTCTATATTTTAATACAATGAAATGGTTTAAAAAATAATATTCAATCAATGGCCAAAGGAAAAGTAAAAGCTAGTTTTCCTTCTAAATTCATGTGGAGACAGCTTTATAAAATGAAATCATTCAAGTGACACCACTCATTTATTTATTCAGAACTTTTAACTCTTAGTTAGGTGCCGACATGGTACTAGGACCTTAGGAAACAAAGATGATGTGACCAAGTTTCCACACTCCAGGATTTTAGTGTTTTTGTACAGACAGACATTTAAACAGATAAAGTACAGGCGTGGTGCCCATCACCATTACAGAGGAAGAACCCAGTGCTGTATGAAAAAGGAAAGAACAGCTGCCTGGGAGAGCTGGGGGCGGCACCCAGAGCTGCTCTGAGCTGGGTCTGAAAATAAGACGTTGCAGAGAAGGAAAGGACGTTTGGGCAGCTTTCCTGGCATCCATAATCCCTGATGAGAGTCTACCATACCTCTCCACCCCATGGCCATTATCAGATCACCCAAACTCTTTCTGCTTGGAGGTGCAATTCTCGGCAGAACTTGAGTCTTCTGTCCAGTAGGAGACTGATCTCTTGGCTCATTTCTTCACTTGCCCCTTTGGACATCCCTGTGCCTCCGTCCATCCCCTCTGCTCCCATCCTTAGATACTATGGGGATTCAGTCTCCAGCTGGATGCCTGGCTCCTCTGGTGCCCAGGGAGCCCGGTGGGTTTAGGGAAGCTCTGATTCTTCAGTTTGTCTGTGTTTCACTTCACACAATCAAGTGAAAAGGAGAGATGCTCCAGGAGAAATGAGTGGCTGAAAGAGAGAGCACAGGGCCAGTACTCAGTACAGCTAAAACATGGGTTTCCCTCCTTCATTTATACTCACCACCCCCGCCTCCACATGGAATGTTAATATGTTGTTGACAGCCAGACCTGCCTCCACATTTCTCTCATTGGACTGTAATTCCATGAGATGCAGAATTAAAACCCAGGGCTTGTTAAAAACAATCACAACCACAAAAATCACTTTTATTAAGCTTAACACAGTGAATTTAAAAGAATGAAATATATATATAATTCAATTAGTTGATTCTTTTGTAAATTGGTTAATCTTTTTTTTTTAACTTGAGGAGAGTCTGTTTTGCTTTATTTATTTTTTAAAAAAATTATTTATTTATTTTTGGCTGCATTGGGTCTTCATTGCTGTGCATGGGCTTTCTCTAGTTGCGGCGAGCGGGGGCTACTCTTCCTTGTGGTGCACGGGCTTCTCATTGCAGTGGCTTCTCTTGTTGCTGAGCACAGGCTGTAGGCACATGGGCTTCTGTAGTTGTGGCACACGGGCTCAGTAGTTGTGGCTCACGGGTTCTTGAGCGCAGGCTCAGTAGTTGTGGTGCACAGTCTTAGTTGCTCCACAGCGTGTGGGATCTTCCCGGGCCAGGGCTCGAACCCGTGTCCCCTGCATTGGCAGGCAGATTCTTAACCACTGTGCCACCAGGGAAACCCTGCTTTATTTTGAATCACAACTTTTTTTCTCTTCCCAAATCCTGTTTTGAAGTTAGAAGCTGAATATCAACCTTTTCCCCCAGCCACCTTGTCTTTAAATGAAAGTGAACATTAATAAAAAGCAGAGAGCCTGATGCACTGTCAGTATTCAATAATGCAACTAAGTTATGCAAAAGTATTTTTTAGTAGAAATAAGAACTGAAGATAATGTGGTCTGGGTAGACATTTAAGGGCTATTCATTTTTTAAAATTGTGATGTTTATCTTATATAGAGAAACTGCATTATGTACAATTTAAAAATAATTATAGGGACTTCCCTAGTGGTCCAGTGGCTAAGACTCGGCACTCCCAATGCAGGGGGCCTGGGTTCGATCCCTGGTCAGGGAACTAGATCCCACATGCTGCAACTAAGAGTTCACATGCTGCAACTGAGACCAGGCGCAGCCAAGTAAATACATAAATAAAAATATTTTTTAAAAAACTTTAAAAAATTATAAAGCAACCCCCCATATTACCATCTTTGTCAAGAAAGTAAAACTGCCAGCATGCCAGAAGCACCCCATTTGTCCATCCTCAATAATAATTCCATCTCCCTATTAGAGGTAACCACTAACCTGACTTTTTCCTTGCTTTTCTTGTTAAACACTTGTGTATGGATCCCTAAGTAACAGAGTTATTGACTGTTTTTGGACTTTATATAAATTGACTTATATGGCAGGCATTCTTTGTGTCTTGTTTCTTTCATTCATCACTGCCTATGAGATTCATCCATGTCATCTATGGCTGGAATACTCTCATTTTCACTACTGTTTAATATTATGAATATACCTGAATAATCTATGCATTCAAGTACTGATAAACACTTGGCTATTTATCCCTAACATCATGTACACAATCAACATGTTTTAAAATAAATATTTCAATGTCAAAGAGTGTTCTGCCTATGTTCTCATCTAGGAGTTTTATGGTTTCAGGTTTTACATTTAGGTCTTTAATCCATTTTGAGTCATTTTTGTATATAGTGTGAGGGCATGTTCTAATCTCATTGTTTTACATGTAGCTATCCAGTTTTCCCAGCTTATTGAAGAGACTGTCTCCTCTCCATTGTATATTCTTGCCTCCTTTTTCGTAGATTAATTGACCATGGGTGCATGGATTTATTTCTAGGTTCTTTATTCTGATCCATTGATCTATGTGTCCGTTTTTGTGCCAGTGCCATGCTGTTTTGATTACTGTAGTTTTGTAGTATACTTTGAAGTCTGGGAGAGTGGTACCTCCAGCTTTGTTCTTTTTTTTCTAAGGTTCCTTTGGCAATTTGGGGTATTTTGTGGTTCCATGTGAATTTTAGGATTATTTGTTCTAGTTCTGTGAAAAATGTCATGGGTATTTTGATAGGGAGTGCATTAAATCTGTAGATTGCTTTGCATCTTTGTTTCTTTTTTTTTTTTTGCACTACATGGGCCTCTCACTGTTGTGGCTTCTCCCGTGTGGAGCACAGGCTACATCTTTGTTTCTTAAGGCAAAAGAAATTAAAGCAAGAATAAACAAATAGCCTAATTAAACTTAAAAGCTTTTGCACAGCTAAGGAAGACATCTGCAAAACAAAGAGACAACCTACTGAATGGGATAAAATATTTGCAAATGATATGACTGACAGGGGTTAATATCTCCAAAACATGTAAACAGCTCATACAACTAACTCCATATAAAAAAAAGAAAAAGAAAAGAACCCTATCAAATGGGTAGAAGGCCTGAATAGACATTTTTCCAAAGAAGACATACAGATGGCCAACAGGCAGGTGAAAAGATGCTCAACATCACTAATTATTAGAGAAATGCAAATCAAAACTACACTGAGGTATCACTTCACACCAGTCAGAATGGCCATCATCAAAAAGTCTACAAATATCAAATGCTGGAGAGGATGTGGAGAAAAAGAACCTTGTACACTGCTGGTGGGAATGCAGTTGGTGTAGCCACTATGGAAAACAGTATGGAGTTCCTCAAAAAACTAAAAATAGAACTACAATATGATCCAGCAATTCCACTCCTGGGTATATATCCAGAAAACACAAGAACACTAATTCGAAAAGATACATGCACCCCAATGTTCAAAGCAGCACTACTTACAGTAGCCAAGCTATGGAAGCACCCTAAGTGTCCATCAACAGATAAATGGATAAAGAAGATGTGGTATATATATACAATGGGATATTACACGGCCATAAAGAAGAATAAAATACTGCCATTAGTAACAATGGAATGGACTGAGAGAATATTATGCTTAGTGAAATAAGTCAAAGAAAAGATAAATACTGTATGTTATCACTTATATGTAGACTCTAAAAAATAACACAAATGAATGTATATAACAAACCAGAGACAGACTCACAGATGCAGAAAACAAACTAGTGGTTACCAGAGGGGAGAGGGAAGGGGGGAAGGGCAAAGTAGGGATATGAGATTAAGAGATACATACCCCTATGTATAAAACAGAAAAACAACAAGGATATCTTATATAGCAAGGGGATTATAGCCATTATCTTGTAATAACTTTTAATGGAATATAATCTATAAAAATACTGAGGGGGCTTCCCTGGTGGCGCAGTGGTTGAGAATCCGCCTGCCGATGCAGGAGACACGGGTTCGTGCCCTGGTCCGGGAAGATCCCACATGCCGCGGAGCAACTAAGCCCGTGAGCCATGGCCGCTGAGCCTGTGCGTCCGGAGCCTGTGCTCCGCAACGGGAGAGGCCACAGCAGTGAGAGGCCCGCATACCGCAAAAAAAAAAAAAAAAAAAAAAAAAAAAAAAAAAAAAAAATACTGAATCACTATGCTGTACACCTGAAACTAATATAATACTGTAAATTAACTATACTTCAATTAAAAATATAAAAAATAAAATATTTCATTAAAGCAGCAGTTTAAAAATGCTAGGTAGCACACCCAATTTAATTTTATATAACAATAAATAATTAGTGAATAGCTATTATTATTTAAATATGCTGGTAAAATTAAGGCAGTAGGTTTAAAAAATTGATGTTGCAGGATTCAAGTCCAATTTCTACTTGATGTTACTGTCTTCAGAAAATTATATATAAATGTCCCAAATTGTCTACTTATTCCCTTACCAGAGAGAATAGAGGCAGTTTCCCCAAACTTGAGAAAGCAGTAGTGCTTTCATTATAAACATCAGAATGAGTTTTATATTAAATAAATTCAGAAACTGATTTTCTTCAGCAGGTGAATTCTGATTTCTGTTTCAAACAAAGTTACACCCTTAATGTTTTAAAAGTTCTCCCATAATCACAGAATTTTTGGTAAAAATGTTATAACTCTATAAATTTTCTTTCCAATTACTTTCAGAATTTAAGAAAAATTGATCATAATATCTAAGAGCAATGACAAATACCATTTTGTTAAAACTCTCTGAATCTCTGCTTGGGCACATTTCTATGCCATGTGATTTTTCTGTGAAATTAATGGGCTATTCTCTATTCCACTGAAATGAATATAGAGTATCAATATGATTATAAAGATATATTTGCACAAAAATACTTTATTTTCATTTCGTAAGATTTCAGAGTCTTTATTCAGTGTGCAGTTTAACAAGCTAAAAGTAACCCCCATAGATATGGCTTAATTACTTTGTTGTCTTAGCTTTGAAACTTAAAATGAGAATAGTCAGCAATTGCAGTTTAAGAAAATCTTGACAGTTAATATTCATATCTCTCAATTATTCCCAGAATTTGATAAAGTTATTGAATGAAAACTTTTACTGAATTTCTCTTCTACTACTTCCTTCTGTGTTTTTGAGTTTGGAGGCAAATCTTATTTCATGCTGGAAATGGTTCTTCCTGAAAATGGTGGCCTGATAATCACCGTATAATTCTTTTTACTTGTTAATCTTACACTAAAAAAATCACTTTCCACAAAATCTTGGTCAACCCATATAAGGTTTGAGATTAAAATCTGTTTAAAGACTACTAAAAATAAGCATAAATTAACTTATTTTCATCATCAATATTTAAGGCCACACATGTGCCAAGTAATGTGCTAGGGGGCCCTGGGGCTAAAGCGATGATGAGATAAAGCCCCTGCCTTCACAAACATGAAACAGTCTGTAAACGATTACACATAGTGTTTTAAAGACTGTAATAGAGGTCTGCAGAAGATGCTGTGAGGGGAAGGGTCTGTCTGTGAAAGGTTTCTCCAAGGAGTCATTTTTAATAATAGTTTGAATAAAATATTACTGCCAAAACAATACAAGAATGTTTGCTGACTTTTATTCCTAAAAAAAGGTATGTGCTTCCTTTTATATTATTAATTTCAAGTTCTTCCTTTTACATTATCTTTTTTCTTAGCACACTTGTTTTTAGCTATATTAATGATAAACTAAAGGTAAATGCTCAAACAGGTCTAACACTTTCCAGCTTCTCTTTTTTAACAGCCCAGTTGAGTGAAAGTAATATGAAACAAATAGAATATTTACAATTTGGAAGACATTGCTAAATATGATTGAGAACCCTTGTTACCAAGCATTGTTTGTGTTTTATGTATTACTATCAATCAAGAAAATAGAAATATTTTAGTGGCCTATTGCATATTGTCTTTTCTAGATGAAAACTTCTCAATTCCTCATAATAAAAGGGGAGTTCTTGGAATGGTCAACAAAGGCCGTCACAGCAATGGGTCACAATTCTACATCACACTACAAGCAACTCCCTATCTAGATAGAAAATATGTGGCTTTTGGGTATGTGCATTGTAAGTTCATCTATATAATATTCATACATGTAAAAATGTGGTTCAAAAAGATGTGGGTAAGTATTGTACATAGTCTACGGGTAACTAAAAATTGAATTTAAAAGCAAAAGTAATACAAATACTGTAGACAAATATGTTCAGAAATAAGTATTTCATAAGAAGCTTGCTATCTATAATAAACACGGAAACCATTCAGGCACAGCCATTATAACGTCCTGTGCATCCATCCATCCATCCATCATCCACCCGTCTATGGATCTTCTGCCTGAAGGATATTGTCAATTCTTTTAACTATGAATAATGCCATAGTTCTTAATAATGTAGATATATTTAGATACAGAAGTGAGGTGAAGCCATTTATGTAATTGTCCATGAAGAGACAATTTCTCTTCACATTGTGAAGAGAGAAATAAAATTGTTCAAGCTACAAGTAACTTTTTTTTTTACTGAGCAATTTAAAATATGGAAATATCTCAGGTAATAATTACTAGAATATTATTAGCAAGATGCTTATAGGCATGTGGACCTAATATGGATGGTGATTATACTTTTCATCACTCCCGTGTTTCATATCTCTGTTTGATTACTGAAATGAATATAAATTAAGCTTACTTTGTCTTTCCTGAAATGATGTATAAGGTGTCAGAACTTTTCTGAATATTAGATTATTCCAGCTACTCCACAGGGATAATTACTGACTCTTCATCCTCAGAAAAAAATTCCAGGCCAATGTTAATTTTAAGCACAATTTAAAAAAAAATTTAAGCACAATTATTCCTTCAGTGTAATGCAGGTGATATTTCCAGGTTGAAAAAGCAGAAAGTTTATTTTCATCCAAAGGAGACTTCTTTAAAGAGATGATTTTAACAGCTACATAAGCTAAAATAATGCATTTTCCTCCATCTTCCCTGGTCTTAATAAACTATATTCTGATTTTGAAAATGCATTCTTCAATTATTTTTTAAATCCAAATAATTCTTGTAATTTCTTAGATCTTTTAAATATCTTCCTGTCATCTTGCTGGTAGTATCTTGCCCTCAACCATATGCTTAGGTGATCCTTTATATCCTTCCAAAAGGTACCTTTCTCAAATGCAAACATGACTACTTTAAAAAATTTAGTGACTCCTTCACCACCTCCAACCCCAGATCCATATAGCCTAGAGTTCAGAGCGGCATTCCAGGTCCTCCACCCTCTGGCCCCACATCTTTTTTCAGCCTTCACTGCTGCTGGCCTTCTGACCCATTCATTCAACCAGCATTTTATTAGGCACCTAACAAGTGCTAGTCCCGGTGCTCAGTCCTGGGGCAAGAGTGATGTGGCACAACTTCCACCCTTCAGGGAGCCTATATAGTGTGTTGGAAAACCCAACAACTGTTAAGACAGTGAGATAGGAACATGCAAGCCCTGTAAAGAGTGCACTGGGAATACAGGAGAGAGGGCAAGGCAATAAGTACCCTCCAACTCCTTAGTAAAAGCCAATACAGATCCTACAGGATGGTAGTGGAGAGGAGGATGCTTGATCTCCTTTTGATGATTGCCTTTTTCCAAGTGATTCATCTTTAGGGGAATCTCTCGCACTAATTCGTTATCACCAACACACTGGCCTCAGGGAGGCACTGCACTGCTTTTCTTGCTCTAGCCTAAGTATAATCTCAATTTTTTCCCCTTAAGCCTCCAAGTAACAGCTGAGTCTGGGCTGAAATATTTAATCAAGACCTGACAGAATGCTAGGGGAGAAGCAGAAAAGTAATACCATAATAGGCAACTAGATAATCTGATAAAATATAACTAACTCCTTCAGGGATACCCTCCTTCCCTGCTGTAGAGCTGCCTCTAGTGGAAGATGCTTTCTCTTCCCTATCATCACAGAGCACCCGCAGGTTTATCTGAGCTTCCAGAAGCCCATGTCCAGGCGTGTGAGCAAGGTCCAGAGAGATACAGAAATTTCCTTTCCTATTTGAGACAGACCCTCCTTCCAAGCCCTAGTTTCTGGTACATGAACTTGCCTTGTCTTCAGATGGATGACACTGGGAATGCCCTTTAGGGGAGATTGCATCAACCCACAGTCTTGTTTATGGCCCTGCCCTGTGGTTTCCCAAGGAAAGAATATCAAAATACAAGCCTGTAAGATCTCCATTCACACATACATAGGTCAAAGGAGTATATGTTGGGGATAGTGCTGGGGAGGAATTAATTTCATTATAAGGGACCCCTAAAGTGGGGAGGAGTCATGGGAAGCTTCATGAGAAGATGAAATGAGTACTGAAATTCATGTAGACGTTAGCCAGATAGAGAAGGCTGGAAATCAAAGTGAGTAAAGTAAGTTTTAGAAAGAGTGAAGAACCTCTGTAGAGAGACCCTAAGGAGTATCCTATCTATCAGTCATTTAGTTTGGCTACAGCTTAGAGCCCAGGGGGAAATGGAGAGAGTAGAGGCTGGAAAAGATGAGACAGCCAAGTCCCGGCTCTCAAAGGGCTGTGGGTGCCATGCTGCCCACCTGAAGGGGCTGGGAAGCCATGGGAGAATTTTAAATTGGGAGCAACATGACCAGGTTCCTGTTCTGAAAAAAAATCTCTTTTTAGCAGAAGTGAGGAATTAATTGGCAAAGGATGAAAATGAAGGTAGAAAGGCCAGTTAAGAAGCGATGGTAACCACCTAGAGGGGTAGGATAGGGAGGGTGGGAAGGAGATGCAAGAGGGAGGAGATATGGGGATATATGTATATGTATAACTGATTCACTTTGTTATACAGCAGCAACTAACACACCATTGTAAAGCAATTATACTCCAATAAATATGTTAAAAAAAAAAAGAAGAAGCGATGGTAATAGTAGGCCATAAATGAAGTCCTAGTCTAAGGCATTGGCAGTACAGATGAGCAGGGGATAAATGGAAAAATTCAAGAGATATTTGGAAATTAGATTCAACAAGACTTCATGACTATTTAGATGTTGGTGGTGAGGTTATGAGAAAGGTATAGAGCAATGGTATCTAATAGAACTTTCTGCAGTGATGGAAATGTACTATGATCTGTGCTGCCCAATATGACAGCCACTAGCCACATAAGCCACTTAGCACTTGAAATGTGGCCAGTGCAACTGAGGAACTAAATTTAATTAATTAAATTTAATTTAAATAGCCACCTGTGGCTATTGGCTACCATATTGGGCAGTGAAGATCTGGAGGAACTCCTAGGATTTTGGAACTGGTTGGATGGCTGGTGCCATTCACCACAGTAGAGAATACAAGAAGGAGGATATGGGAGAGAAGATCATGAATTCAAGATGGACAAGTTATGTTTCAAGTGAAGATACCTGTATGACAGGCAGGTGGCAACTCCTGAATACCAGGAGTAGGTATTCAAGCTGGGCAAGGGCTAGAGATGTAGATTTGGAAGCTTTGAGCATGGCAGCTGAGCTGCAGCCAGACCAGAGTACCATCCCTCCCAGAACAGCCTCTGGGCCTTTGCTTGTCTTGTTACGTCCTGCCTTCCTTCAGTCTGCCAAACTCTCTTTCAAGGCTGAGGTCAGAAATACCACCCCCCCCAACTACCAAAATCAAACTGCCTCTTTGTCCTCTTTGGCACACTGTGAACAACTTGAAATAGGAACTGAGTCTCACTCACTTTGTGCCCTAACACCTGTCACAGTGGAAAGGTGCACACAGTAGGTGCTCATTCAGTATTTGTGAAACCAATATGGAGAATAGGCTTCACAGCCTCTTTGGACAGAGGTGAATCTGTCCATTTATTCCCTGCTCTTCATCCTCAGAATGTATCTTGTGTCCTTCTCTGTGTCATGTTTTCTAATTGGGATGGCAAAAAGAGCCCCCCAGAAAAGAAATGACTAGAGATGGTCAGTGTCAGCACTGACACTGTCCCCTAAAGGATCATGAAATGGAAATTGCACCTTCCCCTTAACCACTGCTTCAACCCAAACACTGGCAGAGGGCACAGTCCTATGTTTAGAGCTATCTCTCTGGCTTCTGCTGCCTTTTTTTAGTTGAGAGAACCATCAGAAGTCTAGTTCCACTAGGGGAGTTCTGGCTTGTGGCCAGTGAACATGTACAGAGACCCAAACTAGCATGGCTCTGGGCTGTCTTTTATTCACATATTCAGTGGATGACAATGAGGTGCCCACTCTGTGCCAGGCACTGAGCACTAAGCAAAAGCATGATCGCTGCCCTCAGGGGAGAATCAGAAATTAATCCAAGAAGCATAGAGATAAATGTCAAGTTTATCCCTGATCACTCCTATAAGGGAGAGGGGGGACTTGACATAAGCGGGGCTGGGAGGGGGGCGGTGTCTGGGAAACATCCCCCAAGGTCATGATGGCTAAGATCTGAAGGCAGGCCAGGAGGTGACCAGGCCAGGGGACAGAGGGAGGCAAGAGCAAAGGAGACAGCTGTGGCAGGAAGGGCACATGGGGCGGTGGCTGAAGTGCTGAGAGCCAGTCTGGCTGGAGCTGACAGACCAAGGGAGCATGCTGCAAGGCACCCTCGAGGGGAGTGGGGAGGCCGGCCATGGGAGAGACCTTTGGTCTTTATCATAAGGTTGATGGGAAATTATTGAAGTGTTTTAAGTGGGGGAGGTGAGACCACATTAGCATTTTTTAAAGATCACTCTGATGGCAGTGAGGATAACAGACTGGAAGGGTCCCGGAGCAGGTGTGGAGAAGCACGGCAAAGTGGACATATCTAGAGCTATTTAAGATATTTATGACTGATGTTAATTTAATTTGTAGGAAACAGCCTTAGCTAAGCTAGATAGGACTCAGTTTAGGAATATAAGCTAAATGTGAAAATTTATGACTGACTGAATTTTCCATTTTTTTCTCCTATATAGGCAACTGATTGAAGGAACAGATGTTCTTCATCAACTAGAATTGGTTCCAACAGAGAATGAAAGACCAATACAACAATGTGTAATTATTGACAGTGGAGAGCTTTATGCCTAACCTTCGTATCAGTATTTTCTGATAATTTATTATTATACATCCGATCAGCTGTTTCTAGATTTAATTAAACAGTGTTAAAATTTGATTTGAAAGCTGTGGCGGACGCTGTAGGTTAGCTCTCCCAACACCCAATCCCTCCCCATTTTTCTTTCTTGCCTAAAGCAAAATACACAATTTTCCAGCCTCCTTTGCAGCTAGGAGTAGCCATGGGATACTGTTCTGGCCAGTGAGACAGCAGCAGAATGCCAGTGGTCCTGCCCCTTCCCCTCTATCCAGTCTTGAATGCAGAGAGGCTGGAGCCATGAAGGAAAGGCCAAGAGAACAACAGAGGTGTCAGCCCCAATTCTTGAGCTGCGGGACCAATACTAGAAACTCCCTATGTCTAGATTTCTTGCTGTCTGAGACAAATAGATTCCTGTTTGTTGGTCGATTATTGTTACTTGTAGCCAAAACCATTCTTAACTTAGCAGCAGTACCTAATGGCCTCTAAATTCGAAAACATTTGTACCTATAACAGAATTATGTTGGTGTCTGTAATTATATTTCTGCCATAAGAAGGTTGGTAAATAACCAAACAGAAGAGAGGCAACAGAAAAAAATTCATTGTAATATTTCGTTGTTTATACATAACAGTCAGAAAAGGATATACACTTTAGATGGTTTTATGAATAGAATGCTTGTCTCTGAGCCATACCAACTATACGAAAACCAAGGGCTTGGGTTATAGTCCCTGTGGTGGTGGACTCCTGAGATGTTACTGGGATCCAGCTTTATCAGCTGCTCCTTAAGCTGAGATTCTCAAACCCATGTCACCTAGGGAAGTTTTTCAACAAAGACTGCTGGAACCCTGTCCTTGACCTGCAGAGTCTCTAGATGTGGGATAGGGATTCTGCGCATTCGCTTAGCTCTCTCCCCAGAGGTTCTTATTTAAGCCACCTGGGCACTGGTCACTTGGGAATCACTGCAAGACACAAGCAACATGTTTCAGCCCCTTTTGCAGTCAGTGAGGTGCTTGCCTCTGTTAATGGTGACAGCGCTGAGCTGCTGCCACCACTGCTGTCGAACTGCTGCTCTGCCCAGACCCACTGCACTTTTCTTGCCCTTAAGTGAACGTTTGTCTTCCAAGCACAATCTCTCTTTGAGCTGATCTTAAGGAGACAGCCCCCTAATTGACTTGGGGCTTGCCAAAGGGAGGCAAAGGATTTTTAAAAATTTTAAATTTTGAAATGATTATAGATTCACAAGTAATTGCAAAAATAGAACAGAGCAGTCCTGTGTACAGATCACCGTTTCCCCAGCGGTCCTATCTTACACCATAGTATAACATCAAAACCAGGCAATTGACAAATGGCAGTTGTCATTTTATCCTGTATATTGTAGATCTGTGTGACTGACACCACAATAAAGACACAGAGCTTTTTCAGCACCACAAAAACCTCCCTCTGGCTATAGCCCTTTATAGTTAACCTACTCCCTGCTCCCCACCATCCCTAACTCCTGCCATTGGGCATCTATATATACATCTATCTTCCTCCCTTCCTTCCTTTCTTTCTCTCTCCTTCCCTCCTTCTCTCTTTTCCTGTCTCTCTCTCCCCCTCCCTCCCTTCCTCTCTCTCTCTTTCTAATAACAGCTTCATTGCTATTGCCATATGGGATGGGGAGGAAGCGTACTGCCTGTGTCACGTTCTCAAGTGACCCAGGGGCAGCAGAATGTTAAGAATGTGTGTTCTAGAGCCAGACAGCCTGAGTTTGAATCCTGGCTCTGCCCTTCCCTTGCTGCACGAACTCAGGTAAGAAATTCACTGTGCCTCTACTGCCTCATCTCAAAACAGTAGTACCTACCACACAGAGCTGCTGTGAGGGTTCAGGGGTTCAGGAATTTGTAGACAGGATCTAGAATACGACCAATTATGCTGTAAGTGGTTGATGCACGTATGATTAATAAAATCCTGGTATATGACCTTCAGGGTATTGTCTAGGAACTTGTATTTTTTAAAAACTCCTCAATGACTGATTAACAGCCAGATTTGGGAAACACTGAAGAGGAGGTATCTCCTCTTCTACTCTTAGGAGTTTTGGCCAACCTGAGAATTCAAGCTGTTTGTATCAAGCCTCCAGATCCACTCCCTGGGCCTTTGGAGGGGTTCTTCCAGTCACACTGGCGACAACTCACACAAAGGAGCGCTGGGCTTGCCGCAGAGGCTCTCAGCAACTCCTGAAGCACGGGATGAAAGAAACTGACACGTTGCAAAGGTCCTGGTTAAAACATTACGGGCATTAGTCATGTAATAACAAGAAGCAGAGCAATTCTTACTGGCAATGAACCTGTATATTAGGGCATTAAGCATTTATCTGATATTGTGAAAGAACTGGGATATTTGCATGGGTGTAAGAAACTGATGCCAGCTCCCCTTATTTTTCAGTTTGGCTGCAATGTAAAGGTAGAACTCTGCTAACCACCTAAAGGATGGCAAGTTCATGGTCACTTTGTTTGCTCTCACTTCCCACGTTTAGGCTGTGTAGAAACTTTAGTCACAGATCTGTATCTGCAGTGGTTCTTACTGCCATCATTTAAAGGTACATGCACTGATACTTCTGTCTTAGAATACACTGTCCAAGAATGATTTATGTTTAACTATATCGTTTGGAGAAACTGATTGTTACAAAGGACTCAGAAGCTTATCCCAGTTAACTCCAAATATAAGACTTTGATTTAACCAAAATGAAAGATTCTGATTTGATTAAACAGAAGGAATTTTAAATTTGTCCAAGTCTACAAATATGAGAGTAAAGGCATTCTGATGCTTTGTACAAAATGTTAGTTATGTGACCTAGCCCTAAATGCTGATATGGCAAAGTCAAGTACATATGCTCTGTCTTACACCAAGCCATGTGAATAAGCAGAGTGTGGTATCTTTTCATTATTTTTTATTTTGGGAGATTTGAGATAAATATTTTAAATTCTATCTAAAGAATATGTTTTCCCCAACTCCAAACAATGCCAGCTATTTGTTAATGAATGAATAGGCTGGCAACCTCAGGATTCCATACTATTTACATTTTATACATATTTTAAATCAGGTGTGTTTGTTTTAGTCCCAGCTAGCTAGCAAAATGGTGCCCAAATCACTTAACCTTGCATTTTCTTCATTTGTAAAAGGAACAAATAGGAGTAAAGAAGTTGTTAGCTCCCTTCAGGCGCTAAAACTTCAGTGGTTCCCTGAGGAAATTTATAAAATCAATAACAATACTATTATCTACTTTGGGGCTTCAATTACACTAGTAAAATCGGGGTACATCTACCTCATAGTGGTTTGAGGATTGAGATAATTTGTGAAGACACCACTAATGATCGTTGACACATAGCAGAAATTTGATAAAAATTATCTTCCCATCTGGAATGGCAACCCACAAAAAAACAGAGAAACTGCCACTGACAAAAAGAACATCATCATCATTTCAAGAAACAGCAAGTCCCTGTTATGCTCGGTGTTAGCTGTTCTCACTAACATACTAATTTCCAATTGACTGAATTAATTCAAAGGTATATCCTCAAAATTAAAATTAATCTCTATCAACCTAGTGATACTCTTTCCCTCATGGAAACTCATTTTTTTTTTTTTTTTCGGTATGCGGGCCTCTCACTGTCGTGGCCTCTCCCATTGCGGAGCACAGGCTCCGGATGCGCAGGCCTAGCGGCCATGGCTCACGGGCCCAGCAGCTCCGCGGCATGTGGGATCTTCCCGGACCGGGGCACGAACCCGTGTCCCCTGCATTGGCAGGCGGATTCTCAACCACTGCGCCACCAGGGAAGCCCGGAAACTCATTTTTTAAACTACTATATTGCTTATACCATCCATGACCCTTCCCAAAATGGAATTGCAACTTAAACTTGCAAATCTAGTTGGTCCATATCTCCAATAAATTTTATACATCGTACAAAATGTAACACACTCAGTAGTAACACATAAAACACAAATTACAAAGTTTGACACTTGATAGGTGGTTTCGAAAACATGGTGAATCGTAGGTTCTTCTACTTCAGTGAGCATCAGAAATGCTTGAGCCTATTAAAACACAGATTCCTAGGCCTCACACCAGTTTCTGGTTCAGTGGATCTGGAGTGGGTTGGAGAATTTGCATTTTTAACATGTACCAGGTGATGATGATCTGCTGGCCTGGAGACCAGGCTAATAGTCATAGATACATGAGAGACTTGTGACATACAGGTATGCAGAACAAAGATAAAAGTTATTAAACACTAAAGTGTGACAACAGAAAAGAATGAGAAAAAATGATGAGACAAGAAACTCTGATTTCATCAAAGCAGCAGGGAGGTATGCAAACACTGACCAATCAGAAGGGACAGCAACTAGAGGCCTGGTGCAGGGACCTAGAGCTCTTGGCTGGGCTGGAAGTGAGTCCTCCGCTTCTAGAGAGGCAACGGCAGTCTGGGATTTCAGAAGAGTGACTGGGACCCTTTGGCTGCTCAGGCTGTGCGCTTTACCATTCAGTACAGAATCAGTTGAACATTTTAATAAGCAGAATATCCATCAGGGTGTGTTCCGGCTGAAAAGCAGCACTCCAAGACAGGATTGGGAGGAGCACAAAGGGTGCCTGGGCACAGGGGGATATCAGAAAGCTACCTGGGTGTAGTTTACTTTGAACTTGGGGGTTGTTCCTAAGGAATGAGTTATTAACAGGTCTTTGTTCTGTTTCCTAAAGGACTAAGAGATAATGGGAAAAGCTCTAGCCTGCCCAGGATTTAAAGCAGTATAGAAATAAAAATAAATGTGTCTCAAGCGCCAGCCTAAAGGGAACCTAGGCTGGGCTCCAAGACTCCTGCATATCCAGTAGTTTTGTGTTGCTTGTACCATAACCTTACATACCTTTGTAAAACAAGCAAAAACCCAAATAAAGAAACATAAACTTCACAACATGTCTTGCCTGATGTAATTTTGTAGAGGATTCACCACTAAGAATTGCAGCCACTTAGGAGACTAGTTCTCCACAGGTTATAGTGCAAAGCAGTCTTCTCAGACTTTAATAGGTGCACATATAGATCTCGTTAAAATGCAGATTGTGATTCAGGAGGTTTGAGGTGAGGCCTGACCTGCATTTCTAACAAGTTTTCAAGTGGTATGAATGGTATTGGTTCATGAACCACGCTTAGAGAAGCAAGGGTAAAGCAGTGGTTTGCAACCTAAGCTGCAGACAAGAAACACCTGGAGAGTTTTTACAACTCCTGAAGCCCAGACTTTATTCCAGATGAATTCAATCAGTACCCAGGCATCAGTATTTTTCAAAACGTCTGGGTGGTTCCTATTTTCAGCCAAGGTTGAGAACACCTACTTTAAAGTGTTATGCTCCCCTATGAAACCCTGGAACAATTATCAAGGAAATACCATAGTCAAAGTGGAGAGCATCTAGTATTTTATAACCAACCCTAATCACAGTGTGAACAGTAAGAATATGAATATACAGTTTTAGCTCACTGTTAATATCTGACTTATTACAATCCTTCTCTGATTTTGTTGAAAGTTATTTAAATATTACACAAGGTTTAATACATGTTAAAACTGTATAATACGCATGTAAATCAATGAAGTTAGAACACTCCCTCACATCATACACAAAAATAAAATCAAAATAGCTTAACTTGAATATGACATGACACCATAAAATTCCTAGAAGATAACATAGGCAAAACATTTTCTGACATAAATCGTAGCAACGTTTTCTTAGGTCAGTCTCCCAAGGCAAAATAAAGACAAAAGTAAGCAAATGGGACCTAATCAAATGTATAAGCTTTTGCACAGCAAAGGAAGCCATAAACAAAACGAAAAATCCACCTGCGGACTGGAAGAAAATACTTGCAAAGGATGCAACCGACAAGGGCTTAATTTTAAACAGCTCATGGAACTCAGTAACAAAAAAAACCACAACTGTATCAAAAAATGGGCAGAAGATCTAAACAAGACATTTCTCCAAAAAAGACATACAGATGGCCAACAGGCACATGAAAAGACGCTCAATATGGCTAATTATTAGAGAAATGCAAATCAAAACTACAATGAGGGACTTCCCTGGTGGCGCACTGGTTAAGACTCTGTGCTCCAAATGCAGGGGGCTGGGGTTCAATCCCTGGTCAGGGAACTAGATCCCACATGCATACCACAACTAAGAGTATGCATGCCACAACTAAGGAGCCTGCGAGCCACCACTAAGATGCGGCACAACCAAATGAATAAATATATTTTTTAAAAAGTTGACTCGTGCCTTCATTTGGTCTGGTGTCAGATGGTTATGTGCTAAATAAATACCGTGTGAGAAGTATCCTGAAAAAAGAAATACCTTTCTTTGTTTGATGGCTGATAATGAGACCTCACTTACTTACTTGGCTGTACTCTCACGCTTCTGGCCGTAGGTTGGATCAGTCAAAAACCGAGTTTCTTGTTTACATCCAAGCAAATCTCCAACTAGTGTAGTTGATGGAACAAATATTCATAGTCATGAGGGTACAGAAGGATCCCACTGATTCTTTTTTAGGGTTAGGAAAGCCTTCAAGTTTAGGTAAAAAATGATAAAGCTCTTATGCAGTCTTCTTTTTAGGCGTTTCCTGCTTTTTCTGCTTTTCCATAGAAAAGCAGATCTCAAAAGCAACTGATGTTATTTTATTAGACTAAATGCGCGTAATTAAAATTAGATGATAAATACAAACAGCTGAAAACAGCGTTAAATACAGCTTTTATAACCTAAGTTTTACCATTTGATATAAGCATGGCTGCACTTCTGAATATTTTGGTGAGTTGGGCATCAGATGGCGCTCACCCTTACTAAAAGCCTGAGCAGTGGCAGAATATTAACAGGCATTTCGAAATCCGGCCCTGACGCCAAGCAATTGTGCCTTTCGGTCAAGTCACTTTTCTAAGTTTCGGTTTCTTCACCTGTAAAGTGGGGGTGGGAACAGACCAGATGGATTTCCAACCCATAGCGTCTTTGTTTGATTCTTCGACTACAGCGGTATCACAGACTGGCTGCTGCTACCGCTGGCTGAAATCACCACGAAATTCAGGTAAGTCAGGGTGGGAAGGCGTGACAGAAGTAGACAGTGTGCGTTCTCGGCTGGAAGGCAGGAGACCGCTTTCAGTGTTTCAGCCGCTCATATTACGTGGGCAGCGGAGCAGAAACTCCTTAACCGCGTGGTGCCTCCATTTCCCTGGGGTGTCGCAGCACAAGGTTACAGAATTCCAGCAAAATCGACTTTCAAGAAAAGAAGCGCGGGTCCTACGAAGGATACTTATGCAAGCACGTTGGGAACGCGGGAGGACAATACAAGCTTAATTCTTTCTCAACTAAACGCCTGAGAACAACTTCCGCCCAGCGGGTCTCAGGTCTGGGAAGTGCCGCCCCGACGGTCACGTGGGACCAAGAAGCTGGTCGTTGGCGAGGACGCCGTCTCCACATCATGTAGGTTGTTCTACCCAAGCCGGGGGTCAGCCTTCTCTATTGCAGGAACGAGAAAAGCCCAGCCGCGCCCTGTGTGGCAACCTGAGGGCAAATAAAAGAGGTTCCTGTATCTAGACAGTTTCTTCGCTTGGCCTGTAGAGTCGCTTGGGTAAAATCTTCCCTCAAGTTTCCTCTCGATTCCTCTGTTCCCCCTTCCGTAGGATTCCAGTTGGTATCGCCGGCTCCCCGCCTCCGCACGCCGCCCTCACGTGACACCGGCGCGTTCCCGCGGGGGGAGCGGGGTCTGAGAGGCGGCGCCGCAGGGGACGGAGGAACGGGCGCAACGTTGGGTGTCCTAGCTTTTGCTCCAAGGCCAGCGTGGAGGACGCGATGTCGGGGCTCTTCCGCCCGCTGCTTTTGGCTGCTGGCTGCCTGGCCGCGCTCTGCGTGATGACCGCGGCTCAGGGCACCAGCCTGGCCCCGAACGCGACTACACCCTCGGTTCTACCGACCACCACCACGACAGCGCCGGTGCCTCCGCCGACGCTCCCGACGGTCACCACGCCAGCACCAGGTGGGCGCCGGCCCAACGGGCTTTCTGCTCTCGCCTGCCCGCCCGAGCCGCTTTCCCTGCCGGTGGTGCGCGCGGGGCCGGGGCGGGCCGCGGTCCGGCAACATGGCGGCCCCTCCGAGTCCGGCCGGGGACGGGCCGAGGTGGCCGCGGTTGGGGATCGCCCCGGGGGGAAGGGGCGGCTGGGCCTTGGGGTCGTTGGGCTGTTGCCGACCCAACAGTGTCCTGCCCGCCCGGAGGTGTTGTTTAAAAGTGCCTCGTAATCTCCAGCCTCACTTCAGGCTCCGAAGAGGGGACGTGGCTTTCTTCCGTGGTGGCGGCAGTGAGGTTGATTATGGAGCGAGGCTACCGCCTCCAAAGTTGGCGATGAGACCGAACTCCCGCTCTCTGGGGTTAGTCGTTTGTCCATCCAGGTCTTCTTTTCGAAGGGAGGCTTCTCCAGAAGTTGGCGAAAGAAGGAAAGAGACGCTGTAGACTAATGCTCGCTGGTGTCTCAGCCTTAGGTCTGAAAAAATAAGTCGCTTGAGATTTAATTACATCGGTTTTGCGGATAGGTATGGGATATATTTGAGGCTTGAGCATTTAATTAAAATTTTGCATTCCGTGCTGTTGTGCAAAGGAGAAAAAGTACCCATTCGTGTGCCCGGTGCTTCGCATATATCTGTTAGTATTTTAGGCTAAACTAGAAGATAAGTGGTGGAACCTAGGAGGTGGATGGAGATAACGTAACTCTGCCAGAACCGTATGTTTAGTAGATTGTGAGGCTGAGATTGGAACCCAGGTTTGTCGTTCTTCTAAAACTAGATCAGAACCTTTTGTTAAGCTCTGCAGTCGATTTGGAGACTGGTTGCGGCATACACTGAATCTTACAGCAGAAATTGTCAATGCCGTGACAACACGCGCGAGAGGAGGGAAGATAAATTTTAAATAAGGTGAAGAACCTCCTTAGATATTTAAAACTTGCAGTCTAGTGTGATTGGTTATCCTGGTTAATATTGGGTAAGGAGTAACTGGCATATAGACCGAAGACTTGAGGTGTAAGAATTTTTACTTTTTTTTTTTCAGGCTGATCACGTTGTTTTACAATATCCTCTCTAGTTTTTGTATTTTGTAGGAGTTTAATGACATATATAGTAAACTTAACGTTATTTGTAAGATTTAGAAAGATGTAATGGTAAAATTCAAACATCTTTCAATGAAGAAAGGAAATTGCAGTACAATACTGGAGATTCTAACCGCACTATTCGAAGATGATAGAGCAGAATTTGTTTTCCGCTTATTTGGTAGTTTCCTCCTAGAATTTTTTTTGGGGGGGGTGTTTAAAGAGAGGCTTGGAAATATGTTAATTGCATTTGTGTAATTGAGTGCAAAGGAGATGATTTGTATTTTAAGTTAAGTGGTGGTTGGATAAACTGCAGTCTGAAAGGCAGCAATTTTAGTTCATTGTAAGTAACATACACTGTGCTACCCAAATATTCGTCATCAAGCACAAAAGATTTTAAACAACTGGCATTTTTCATGTGTATACAAACCTCTGAAGAACTTATTTCTAGTTTGTGACTCCCTGCCACTCCCCAAAGGGTATGGTGTATGTCCCAATCTCTGATAAATATTGAAATGCGATGTGTTTGTGCAGAACTATTTTTTAGGCACGGGGAAAGCAAATGAGGATGTTTTTTGGAGGCATCTAGCTTCTAGGAAAATGTATAGAGCCTAATTCTATAGTCCATTTGTTTGTCCAGACTTTGAATTGTAGTTAGTTGCCTTTGATGTCCTGTCTCAGAGCTGTTTGGCTTAAATTATTGACAAAGACCTTGCTAACTTGTTAAATTATGTGACTGTAGCCCCCTCCAGATGTGTTGTCTCTTATCCTCCCGTCATGGAAAACCCCGGAAAGAGTGGACCATCTATGAATTACCGATCTCAGATTTTTCAGGATAGGCATCACTGGAGCTTGGGTTCAACCTGTAATAAATCTTTATTACTATTAAAAATTCCAGTTCGCATCTGATGTTTGGGGGCAGTGATTTCCCTGTGTATAGTGTTGTCCTCGTAACAGCCTTTTTTCCAGTATTTTTCTTTTTTAAGGAAGACTCAAGAAACTGAGTGTCTGAAATAGTTGCTGTGCAAAAAGGGGTTGTTTAGATAGGTACCAAGAAATATTGAGCGTTCCCACTAGCTTGTGCTTTTTCCCCTCTTTCTCATAAGTTTTTTATAATGATAGGAATTTTTTAATAAGCCACTTTATAATGTTTTTTTTTTCTGTGTGTGGTTTTAAAAAAACACGTAAGAGCTACACTCTTAATAGATTTTTAAGTGTACTGTACAGTATTAACTATAAGCACAGAAGATCTCCAGAAATTTTCATCTTGCTTGAAGTTTTATACTCATTGAACAGCAAACCTCCATTTCCCCTCTCCCAGCAACCACCATTTTACTTTCTGCTTCAGACTTTGATCATTTTAGATACTTTATATAAGTGGAACCATGCAGTATTTGTTCTTCTGTGATTGGCTATTTTCACTTAGCATAATGTCCTCAAGGTTCATCCAAGTTGTAGTGTATAACAGGATTTCTTTTTTTAAATGGCTGAATAGTATTCCCTTGTATGTGTATAACACATATTTATCCATTCATCTGTGAATGGGTTATAAAGTTTTGCCATTTTCTTGAATTAGTAAGTCTGGTACTGTATGTAATACTTGCTGCTGTTTAAAAACAGTAACTAGTACAAACTCAAAATGAGATAGCAATTAATTGATTTTATATATTTTAACCCCCACTCCTACCCCCAGAAATCTGTGAAAGCCGCAACAACTGTGTTTCCTGTTTTGATGCTAATGCTGCTAACACTACCTGCTTTTGGATAGAATGTAAAGGTAAGAAACTTTGGGATTGCTTTAATTTTGAGAGTTCAATATTGTTTTGTTCTAACACTTAAAAAATACTGCAAGGTATTCTTGAACACTTGAAACTTATGTAAAATATTTGGGATGGTGTGCACTATTTATTTTGCAAATCAAATACTTTTCCTTTAAACTTTAACCAGTTGCTTAATACTCTCCCTAAAATCTTTTGTTGTCTTCCATGCTCCCTCCTTTAATTTCTTAGACTTGATAATTAAGGCTCGATACTTTTAAAAGGAAGAGAAATTTTAGACCTTTGTGGTTAGATTAAGTGTACTAGTACACTGAAATTAGCTGTGAAAGAAAGCTGTGGGATTTTCCCCTGAAAACTGTTCCCCAGTAAAATGTTTGAGGCATTTATCTTCTGTAGATGTCCTACTGGATGAACTATAAAGAGACCTTATGAAGCATTGTTGGATACTTAGTGGGAGAATGAGGTGGGAAAAGAGTGACTTTTTTTGTGTTATTGTTAAGCTTTAAAGTTATCTTTAATTTGATTGAGGGATAAAGAGCTAGATGGATATAGTTTGAAATGCCAGTAAGGTTTTTGTTAGAACCACCGGATTACTGCATAAATTATTCTGTTTTCTTAAGGTAAGATGGTTGCATTTTTTTCTTATCAGTAAAACAATCTCTCAGGTTTTTTTTTTTATATAAAGAAAAAGCCAAAGCTACAAGTTAAGCTTTTTTATTCTTCATTGAAAAATTGAAGAGTTCTGGAAATTATGTCACTACGTAACAAAGTTTAAAAGCCTCTTTAAAAATTAAGGTATTAGCTTAAGTTTGAATTAAATTAACGTCTTTGTTGTATAAGGGTCACTTTTCTTTAGGTGATAAAATGGAATTTAAGAATGTGCCCCTCCCCTCTTGTATGGCAGAGTTGGCAAGTTTTGGAGATTGAATGCCTGCCTTACTCTAGGATATGTTGGGGAAGGCTTTCCCTTGCTGGTGTTACAAGTCTTTCCATCCAGGAAGCTGGTTTTAGAGAGTATAGAAGACTAAAGCAGAGATCTGGAACAGAGATCCCACTGCTGCTGTGGGGGCACCTCCCATGTTTACTAAGCCTTTATTAGCTTCTAAGGACTTCTCCCTACTGACAGCCCTCTTGTGGATTCTAGCAACCTTCCTGGTATAGTACCACAATTTTGAGATATACGTGTTTCCGACTTATCTGTTCAGTATATTCATGTGGATTTTAAAAGGATGTTTGGAGAGATCCTGTGTAATATGTCTAAAACAAGGGGAAAAAGATAATAACAATATATTTTGTTTATCTATGGACTTCTAGAGAGTTTATACCTGAATTCGATTTTTGGAAGCAACTCTGGAGCACAGTGACAAAGTCAAAGATAATGTGAATAATTGATGCTCTTCCCATCCCCCCTTCCAATAACAGGTAAAAGCTACTGTTCAGATAATTCAACAGTTAGTGATTGCAAGGTGGTGAACAGCACGGAATTCTGTACTGGTAAGTATTCACATTGGCGTCTGGGAAAAGTGGCCACAAGGAGGTAAGGAAGATCATTGCCTCAGGAAGCCTTATTTCAATATTTGGTTCAAAGCATTTCCATAATTCTAACCTCATTACAAACTTGGATCTGAATAGTATATTCATATTGATTGCTGAAAGGACAGTGTTCTGAAGCTTGATTTAGTCATTTGCTGGTACATACTGTGGAGTGCTGTAGGTGCAGATATCTCCTCCTAACTCTCCCAGATACTCACTGTATTTTACACCCTCTATTTGCTTTTTAAAGGCGTGGACAACCTTGTTCTGGCACTTTCTTGATTATGGCACTGGTGATTATCACAGTCTGGATCATAGTTTTTGTATGGTTAAATGAATCCTCTCTGTAGTCCTCCATTTTCTGTACTTTGGTTTGAGGAACTTGATTATTTAACCTTTACTCTGCCCAGAAAATAGTTTTTAAAAATTCCTAGATGAAAACTGATTTTTCTAACAAGATAATAAATTAATTGGAAAGTCAAACTCCTAATTTGGTGTGTAGATAATAAATAGAATAAAAGATTTTTCTGGAGTGTGTCAGTAACCTTGATAGACTACCTGTAACTGTTTAATTTTGGTAGGGGTTTCCCCATTCCTCTCCCCTCCCCCCCATCCCAACTTGAATTTTGTAACTGAAACTTTCATTAGTATGAGATCAGTTATACCCAATGTAGAGTCCATAATATGGTTTAGGTGGTAAATGAACAAACAGTTTTAATATTTATTTTAATGTGTATTTATCTGTGATTTTATGATAATATTGTTTAGAATTAAGGTTAAGTATAGAATTTTAAAATACATTGAAGAAAAAATGAATAAGTAATTCTGCTCATTTGATGATGTATCAGTTAGAATTAGTTTTGGCTATCAAGGACATAAAACCCCAAATTAAAATGGTTTAATTGGTAGATTAGTTTGGCTCTCGTGTAAAGGAAATCTGGGTTTCAGTGCAGCTAGAGGGCTAGAGAGGCATCTCTACAACCATTAGAGACCCAGGCTCCTTCTAGGTTTTTACTGTGTCATTCCTCAGAAATGGCTTTGACCTTATTCTCCAAGATGAATGCTTATGTTCCAGCCATCAAAATGGTTTTCCTGCCAACAGGAAGAGGAAGGGAAAGTGAGAGACCCCTACCTTACAGATACTTCCTAGCAGTTGCACATGGCTACCTAGCTGCAGGGGAGGCTAAGAAATGTCTTTGCATGGGAGGGTGTCACTAAAAATTGGTGCTATTTCTAAAGAAGGGAAGGCTAATATTGGGACAGAACAACTATCTACTCCATATGTGGCACTTAAATGAAAACATTGTAAAAGTGGTACTCAGATGACTGCAGGTTGGGAAATAGCATAACAGATTGTGATATTTTAGACAGCTTCGACTCACATGTTTGTTTGTTTTTTTAAATAGTGCCCACTGCCACACCATTGCCAACCAATTCTACAGGTAATACAAGATAATTGACTCTTTTCCCCCTCCTTTGAAGGTTTTTAAGCTTTTTTTGATGAATAACTTTAGTAATATCTAAAAATCATTAGTATGATTTTAAAAATGAGTAGACATAGTCTTGGACTACAGTAATTACATTAATGTGTATTATTTATGACAGTGAAGCATAATTATAGTGTTTCACGTTCATTGAATTTGAGATTTGCCATAGCTTTGTACGTTGAGTCTGCAAACAGCTTTCTGTGCATTTTGTGGAACTCTAAGGAGATATAGAAGCCTAAAGGAAATCTCATCATCCATAGGTACACCAAAAGGTTTTCAGTTCTTCCAGCCTTTTCTCTGTGTGTATCTAAATAAATATACTTATTAGGAAATTGGATGATATGCCCATGCAGGTTTGAATAGTTCTCCATCTTACTGCACACGTTGTTGTATGCACTTTACCCCTCTGCTCTTGGTTGGATAGTTAGGTCATCTTTCATTCTTCATGCAGTGAGTATCTTATAGGAAAGTATTTGCTGTCATCTTTGGTAGGATTGATTCAAACAGCGTTCTGTGTTAGAGGACATGATTATCTTAAGACTCTCAATACTGATTGCTTTCCAGAAAGATATGCTTTTCATTCCTATCAACAACTGGAAAGTTTTTTACCACATCTTCAACAGCATTAAATAATATCTCCTTGTAAAAATCTTTACCAATTTGATAGTAAGAGTAAATAATTAAAAAACATCTTCTCCAGGACAAGTACTAGGCTAGAAGATAGGGATATAGGAACACAAGTAAGATAGTATTTTGTCTGTTGTAGGAACTATGAAAGGTTGGGAAGCACAGTGTGTTGGGGGATTTGTAGGAAGACGTGTGTGTTGTGTAATGTGTGGTGACAGCTTCCTGGAGATGTTGACTGAGTCTTGAAATTACACTGGTAAAATCTGAGGGGAACTTCCCAAGTGGAGCAGGCTGGTTAGCTCATGTGAAGGAGAGGTAAAAGAGTATAATAAAGTCAGGGAATTGGCATTTGGAGTGTCCAGTACAAGGCGAGAACAAGTTAAGCTGGACAGTCAACAGGTCAAGAGCCAGATTGAGAAGTGCCATTGTATACTTTGCTGGTGGGTTTGAAGTATGATGAGATTTGCATTTTAATAAAATAACTTACTTTAACTATGTAGAGAGGTGATTGGAAAGAGGCAAGAGTGAACACAGATGAGATATGCTGTTGCAGTAATTCTAGAGAACTAATAGCGGAGGAGTTGCAGATGTATGCAAATTGGCTTAGGAAGTAGAAAGGGAAGCATTTGATGATTGAGGTGTTGGGAGAACTCTTTGCTACACAGCAGAGATAGGTTAACCAGTGTAGGCAGTGGTAGAGTCCACTGGAGCAGCTTTGAGAGAGAACAGGGCTTGAGGACCAAGCTCTTGGGAACAGTAATTTCTAATTACTGTGGGAAGAGGACTGGATAGGAAACTGAGTAGGGATGGGCAGAGAAGTAAGCCCAGAGACGTGTGCCTAAGAAAACCTGTGTTTGTGTGTGTATGTGTTTTAAAAGTGTAGTTTTTCAGAGGCAAAAGTGGTCAATGGTGTGACAAGGCTAAGAACTCATTTTGAAAGACTTTGGCAGTGTTGAGCTAGCTTGTACCAGCTTCTGCTGGCACAGCTCATCCCACCTGTACCCTCAGTGATACTATGTTGGCAGCTTGAATTAATGGCTACAATGGGAGTAGTCACTCCATGGAAATCTGCAAATTCTACAGAAAGTATTTTGGAGAGCAAACAGTGGTGTGCTCATAAAACCACCAGAAGTCATTGACAGGGAGGAGGATGTTAAAAGTTGATGAAAGCAGAGATACTGAAAGAATATGGATTTCCAGAAGGTAGGATATGAACAGAGAGGGGGAGAGGAGGAAATAGTTTTCCCCCAAACTATTGTGGGCTGCTTTTCATTTCTTCCTTATGAATCTTGATGTAATTCTACTTGCTCCACACTGGGTTCTTCTGTGATCTCCTTGAGTGTCTTTTGTTTTCTCTCTTTGGTTCTGTGAAGTGGAAGGAAGTCAGGGCTTGCTTGAAGAAAATGCATCAATTCAGTGGTAATTAGTGGTTGAAGAGCAGCGTTTATATGGTCTCTTTCCATGTCAGCTGCTGAAGAGGGCAATGAGAAATAAAGGAACTGTTAAGGAAACAATGCAAGGAAAATCTGATTTATGTAGATAGGCTTTCAGTGGGGTTAATTATATAGTCTTCCACCAGTACAAATAATATAAGTATTATAAACATAAATAAAAATATTTATAGGTAACATAATATCTTACAGTAGAATGACTAAATTATATTGGAAATACAGTGGAAAATAAGTAGAAAATAAACTGTTAAGTAGTTCCAGTACAATTTTATTTTTTTGTTGTATACGCGTCTAGAAAAATGGCCAGCAGGAAGTAACGTTTCTCAGAATGATAGAATCACTTAAATGCTTCTACTGTATTTTCTAAATTTTCTATCACCAGTAGCAGCTTTTATAACCTATGAATTATTTTTTTTAAATGAAAGGAACGTAGGGTAGGTCAACAAGGTATTCCCTGAGTAGTGCCTGATTTTAAAAATTTTACCAGTGTAATACTTTGGTTAAAAGTAGAAATATGTAAATGTTTTGCCTATTTCAAAAAATGAATTATTTTTTAAAAAGTGAGGGCAACTTCTACAAATATCCCAAAATTAAACCTCATAGCTCTGCCTTCATTGATTACGCGGTGGACTTGTAGTGCTTCAGAGATTTAAACCAGTGCAGATTTCAAAATTTAAAATATATATATATATATATATATATCTTTTACCATGTTCAGAGGGTGGTAGAAACAAATAGCGAATTTTCAAATTTTTTCCCCTAATGTTGTCAGGCAAAATTATTTTAAGATTGAAAAGAATTTGATATATGTTTAATTTATGAAGTGTATTTTTTGTTTCACAGAATAAGCAAGAAAAACTTTGAAGGGATTATGAGTCTTAAAATAACCATACCCTCTAATCTAGGAATTCTGTATAAGAATCAGTCCTATCAGAGATTAGATCAAATATTGCCCTGTAGGATGTTCGTAGCATGCAGAAATGAAAGAGACCTAACTGTCCAACCAAGAGCTGGACGTGCTTACAGTTAGAGAGAAAGGGGTACAAATAAATGTGTGTGAACATGTAATAGTGTTTACTAATATCTATTAGTAGTGTCGATACTATCAGAAGTCTCAATATAGTGCGTTAGATCCTAAAATGTTTTTACATTCAAACTGATTCTTCCCATGAGTGCATTTCTTTAGAGACACTCATGCAGTATGGTAGATGAGAGCTTATTCTTGGCTCTTAACATCATTTAGATGGGGAATTATGGCCCCAGGGCACCTGTTCTTTTAAATAAAATTTTTTGGAACACAGCCATGTCCATTCATTTGCTTGTTGTCTTTGCTGGTGCATTACACAGTGCACAAAGTCTAAAATATTTACTGTCTGCCTCATTAAGAAAAGTTTGCCAAGCCCTTGAAATGAAGAAGATAAGCAAATTTTGATACTTACATAGACTGAATTGTATTTGTTTCTTACCATAATTATTAAGTTAATAGTTTTTGTCTTGGAAGCAAGATTATTGGGAAAGAACTTGTAGTTCCCTCACCTAAATACTAATTCCTGCCCTTCTGTGTGTCTTTTTGCAACTTTATCCAGGTGTATACATAAATTTTTATACTTAGATATGTACATTGATGTTAACATAGATAGAATTTTATGATTGCTTAATGTTTTAAAATACACTTCAAAGCTAATATTTTGGATACATAGATATGTTAGTGAACCATTAACTGAGATTTGGCCTTTATTCTCTAAAAAATTTGAAAGCATGTTGAAGTAGTAGTAGTGTTTCTAAAAGATGCTAGATAATTGAGAAATTTAAATTTTTAATACATTTTGTTTACATTCCAGCTAAAACCACAACTCCGCCTTCCCCTTCTACAGCTTCCACCACAGCTACTACATCAGGTAATTGAGGTTTTTTTAAACTAACAGTGAGGTAGGATGTGTGCAGTGTTGCCTTTTACAATTTCTGCTATCACTGTCCAATTTTATTCATGTTATTATTCATCTCTTGTATTTGGAGGACCAAGATAGTAGGCTGATAAAGCAATAATGATGGGTTTGCTGAGAGTCCTCTTCTGGATTTTTAAAGTGTAATCACATTTGGCATGACATGTTAGAATTAAATGGTAATGGTTTACCAAAACCATTTTAGTACAACCTGTAGGTGAAATCTAATTTCTTATAAATTAAAAATTAAATACTGATTATTGTTAGGGATTGGTTGTGTGCTGTATTAGACCATGGCAATTTGAGTGAAGGTAATATAACCATTCTTTTTGCTGTGAAGGGTCTGAAAAGCCAAGATCACTACCAGATGTGCACCTCATTCATATTTCTTACCATTTCTTATATTCCTTTATAACCTTTGATAGTGTGTGTGAAAATTAACTTTTTATTAATGATTTGACATGTTATTAACTAAATCATATTTAGGTTATGCCACAGGTTACTGTAGGTACACAGGTTAGGAACCCTTCCCTCCAGCCATATTTATAATACTGTGTTGATTCTCATGAATATTTTATGGTTTTTTTTATCCTTTTGGTTTCATTCTTGTGCTACCTTTCTCTAAGTTGCAGCGAAGCCATTCTGTCTTCACAAGAAGAAATACAGAACCGTTGTAATTAATTTTAAAGCTGGCCAACTTATACAGGCACAGGAACCAGTGTTTATTTGCTATTCCAGTTAAGAAAATAAAATTTATTTTAAATATAAAATTGCTGGGACTTCCCTGGTGGTCCAGTGGTTAAGAGTCCATGCTTCCACTGCAGGGGGCGTGGGTTGGATCCCTGGTAGGGGAACTGAGATCCTGTGCGCTGCGTGGCACAGCCAAAAATTTTTTAAAAAGAAATTGCTTTTTGTTAAAGTGGATGGTGCTCCACTTGAAACATTTTAGTTTCTGAAAAGGAATTTTTGTTTTGTTTCTTGTTGAAACATTTTACTGTCTGAAAAGGAATTTAAATTTTTGTGCTTTATTTCCTTTGGTAATACTTTTTCATTATAAAATTTGCAGAGTAAAATTTAAATGCCTTTAATGGTGAGTTCTGCTTGTTAGAATTACAAATTGCAGATTTATAAGATTGTAGAGTATTAAGATTATTTTTGTAATTTGAAAAACTAATCAAATTTTTCTTTACCTTACATTTAGTAAAATGCAAAAGTTGTATTTGTGTTTAAACACAAATATTAATATTTACTCTAGCAATTAACTAAAATATGTAGTCTGAAGAAACCAAGTTTTCAAAGTGCTTGACATGTTCCCAGGGCATAATGTGCCAGGAGAGTCATTTTTGTCATTTTCATATTTGAAATTATGTAGCAGCATTGACCATTTGATGTTGCTGGATAGAATGAAGAACGTGATTGATAAATGGTCGTCTTCCTCAATTAGGAAGCTGTAAAGACTTGACACAAGAGGAAATACTTTATAGAATTTAACACATGGCAAAAAAGCAGCTCAGGTGAGTCTTAGAGGATCATGAGACTTATTAAGTGTTCTTATTTCTTTCATCTCATTTAACAGGTACAACTAATACCACTTTAACTCCGACTTTACAACCTGCGCGGAAGTCTACGTTTGATGCAGCCAGTTTCATTGGAGGAATAGTCCTTGTCTTGGGTGTGCAGGCTGTAATTTTCTTTCTCTATAAATTCTGCAAATCTAAAGAACGAAACTACCACACTCTGTAAACAGACCCGCTAAATTAACAAGGACTGGTGTGTAACTCACTGAAACCAAAATATTATCTTTCAAGATGTCCCACATGGAAGACGCTATTCTAGGATCTTTAATTTTTCAAAGGATGCGTATAGGAGCATCGCCCTTGAAGAAAAATCCGTGAAATCTATTTGCTCAACGGGAATATGTAAAATATTCTGCATGAATCCTTGTGGCTGTCTTCTTTTATTTTAAATGGCTGCTGCTGTGGGATTATGTTCTCTCTTCTTGACATGCCAAATGTAACTCTGTAAGTGATGGAAAACATTGTCCTGCGCAGACAACCTCATGACTCTTTTGGCAATTTAAATGTAGTCATTTTAAAGCCTGAAAGCTGCATTTTTTTTCATCCTAACTCAGGATGTAGTTTAGTGACCAGAATTGAGAAGAATGTGCCAAATGAGCATCAATCAGGTGGATTTTGGGCTATCATTGCAAAAGTGGAATAAATTTATAAATTTAGTATCCTTAGAGTAAAATTTTGTGCTTGATAAGTTATTTTTTCTACATTAGAAAAAAGATGCCACACAGGGAATTACATTCCAGATTTAAAGAAATGAATGGAAAGGATACAAAACATTAAAGTGTAGCAGGTTATTGTTCATACTTGTAAAGCACCTTATATCATTGAGAAAATAAAGAACAGTGCCTTAAAAGACAGATTGCAAGGTAGACTGTAACTTAAAATGTTGGTGATTTGTTCTTTCACATTAATGAAGGGAAAGGTTGGTCTGAGGATGTAACTGTTGATGTGAGCAGTAGTAAACCTGCTTTTAGAAACCATACTGTTAGTATTTAATTGAAAACTTACCTACTTTATTCCAAGCCTGAGTAATTTAAAGGCTGTTATACAAAGTCAAAAGCCTTCATCTATTGAATCTCCCAACATTTTGCTTATGGCTGTTAAAAAGTATAAAGTTGATTTAATTATATTTTCCTTTGTACTTCAGAAAATTATCCTAACACTGTTGTACCTTAAAAGGATTTCCACGAAGCTTTCTGAAAAAGTAACTTCTGTAAGGCAAGAAAGAAAGATGTTTTAGAATCATTTATTAACTCTTTAAGTGAGACAGTCATTTTAAGTTTTGAGACAGCAAACGTGAGCAGTATATAATTTCAGAAAAAATTTTAGTTGATCAGATTACTGTAGATTTTTAATGATGATTGCCCTGGATAAACAGGTTGTTCTTTTTTTTCTCCTTTTCCATCCTTTCTTCTCAGTTTCAATTGCTGTAGTATAAGCATGCATACTTTTATTTCTTCAGCTTCCTTATGAAGCACTAGTCTTTTCAGGTTTAGAGGGATACTTCTTCCCTGCCTTTGACACATTGGATTAGTTCAGAGGCTTAAGTCAGTTTAAAATGAGCTTTTGCTTTTCTAGGTCATTAAGGATTTTGTTTTAGTTTCTTTAGCCTATAGTGGCTGTGTTTAGCACTTGGTTTTCAATATTTTATAGTAAGAAATGACAAGTTGCTTTGGTCCATTTCATAAGCCAAAATTCCTTACATTTAGATAATTAAAGGTTCTTAAAATGAAGATTTACTGTTTCTTCTTTACTTGCTGGTACAGCTAAAGTTTGTTTTACTTGCACATTGGTACATATACCTAATGTTTTCAAGTGCCTTAATTGTTTAAAATCTCTGGCTTCAAAGGTTTTTGGGGAAAGGTAGGCTTACCTCACATTTTTGTTTCCCTCAGTAGTAATATTTTAGGTACCTCACAAAAAATTGTATTATGGTGCCATGGCCATTAGTTTTTAGTGAGTGCTTTAAGATACAAGATGCAGTTGAAAATATACAGAATTTCCATTCTCCCAAAGTGGTAAAAATTAGCTCCAATGGAATAATTGTCATTTACCTAGATAGGAATACCTTGCCACACATTAATGTTAACACTATAGCTACTTTTGTGAAAATATAGCTGATGAAGCCTCTCATCTTCTGTAATTTTGAATACTGCTCTAACAGAATCATAATATGGAATTAGATTTTACAAAAAGAGCTCTTAAAACAGAACTCACAGGCTTTTCCCCTCTTCCTTTAGCAGTTTAGTATCTTGGGCCATTAATAATTTTTGGGTTCTTTTTAATCCAGAAGGTATATAGAAACCTTTTCAGATTTTTCATCTGATTTGTTCATGCAGATTGTAGTTCTATTAAAATCCCTTATTTTACCTTACAGATAATTGTTGCACAGACACTGCTGTATTTAGAAATTTCTATTTCAGTTCATTAAAAACTGCAAAACCAATCTGTATCATGTACCAAACTGATTTTAAATAAATCTACATGTTTGTTGGATTAATCTGCTCTTTTTTATTAACGTATGTTTTTATATTTTGATTATGAAGTTTAATGCTAGTGAGTTTACCTTAATCTGTTGGGGGATGGCTTGTCTCCTCAGTTTTTCATTGCTCCTGAAGACTAGCAGATACTAAGGGACGTATTCATCAGTGGAGAACAGAGCCTTAGAAATGATAGTTGGAGGGAGGACTTGGTATGCCTGTGGGATTGACATGCAAGTTGATCTTCCTCAAATCATTAGAAATCATCTACTTACGTGCTAGTTAAGCAAGTATTTATGAGAATATCATCTGTTGTTAGATATCTGAAAGCTTGTTTGTGACTTTCTGCCTTATTCAGATTGCATATAAAGTAAAATTGGGTTTCTGTTCAGAGTCTTTGGTATAAATATCTAGGACCAAGCCACATGCTGGTATGTGAAATATGGTTCTTTAGGCCCATGTTTGGGGCAACATAATATTCTATATTAAATCACAGAACTTGGACTAAGAAGAGAGAACAAATACTCACCTATCAGCCTTAAAACCCAGAAGAGTGGATTGAAGGCTCCCCAAAGCATTGCTAGAGACAAATTTTTATTTTGATAAGAATGGTGTTCACAATAGGTTTGGGTTTTTTTTTTGTTTGTTTTTTTGATGATAATGAAAAGTCCTGTGTATTTCCCCATGAGGTTACTATCCCTGTGCTCTTCCTTAATTTGTGTAGATAACCTGTTGCTGGTGGTATCTACCTTCTGCCTAAAGGATGTCCTTTAATCCTGAACATTTCTAGTTTTGATGGTACAGGTATTGTTGATGAATTCTTCTTGTTTTTGTGTGTCTGCTTTCATTTTTGAAAGACGTTTTCATTGGATATAGAATTCTAGATTGACATTTTTGCTTTTAGCCCTTTAATGATGTTGATCCAACATCTCACATGCATCGTGTCCTATGAGAAATCTCATCTTTATCTTTTGTTCCTCAGTACATGGGGGTTTTTTTTCCTCTTTTTAAAGATTTTTCTCCTTATCAGTCATTTTGAGTATTTTGATTGTGATGTGCTATGCTGTAGTTTTCTTTGTTTCTTGTGGTTGAGGTTTGTTGAGTTTCTTGGATCTATGGTTCTTCATCACATTTGGAAAACTTTCAGCTATTTCGTCAGCTGTCTTTTTCTGTCCTTTCCATTCTCTGTGTTGGGGACTCTAATTACACAGAGGCTGCTAGAAGGTGACTTACAGTTTACCCATGCACTGTTTAGGTTTTTAAAAAATTTTCTATTTCATATCAGATTATTACCATCTTCAGGTTCATTAACAACATCTGCTATGTCTAATCTGTTGTTAATCTTACCCAGTGTGGTTTTCATTTCAGGTGTCATCACTTTTAAAAGTTCAATTTGGGCGTTTTTCATGTTTCTACATGTTCCATCTTTACTTTTTGAACATATAAGAGCTTTTAACATCTGGGTCAGTTTCTGTTCATTGACTTTTTTTTTCCCCCTCATTATGGGTCATATTTTCCTACTTCTTTGTAGGCTTGGTAATTTTTTATTGCATGCCAGACATAAATTTTAACTTGTTGGATGCCAGTTATTTTTGTTCTGGGACATAGTTGAAAACTATGAAAACAGTTGGATCCAACTTGAAAACAGTTGGATCCTTTCAAGTCCTGCTTTTAAGCTTTGTTAGGTGAGACCAGAGCATTTGTTCTAGGGCTAATTGTTCCCCAGTTCTGTGCACGTAGTGCCCCCTGGATTAAGAGGCTTTCTGGTTTGGGCTAGTGGAAACAGCCTCTATTCCTAGACTTGTGTGCGTTCCAGGTACTGTTTCCTCTAAACCTTTCCCCAGCCTTGGGTAGTTTCCTCATGTACATGTGCTGACCAATACATTGCTGAATACTTGAGGGGAGGGGTGCCCTCTGCAAATCTCTGGAGTTCCACTTTGTGTAGTTCTCTCCTCCCTGGTCCTCTGCCCTGGGAACTCCATCTTCCTTCGTCTCCCTTAACTTTCAGCTCCATCTCCTTAACTCAGGAAGTCCACTGAGCTCTGCCTGATTGTTTCCTTCCTGCATCATGGCTTAGAAATTCAAGGCAGTAAGCTGGGTCGGTGGTTTTCTTTCCTTCAGGGATCACTGTCCTCCTTTGCCTGAAGTCCAATGTATTGAAAACCACTGTTTAATGTGCTTTGTCTAGTTTTTCATTTGTTTCAGGGTATATCCAGTCTCTTATTTCATCTTGGCCAGAAGAAAAAGTTCAAGATAGGACTTTAGTCTTAATTTTTAATTATTTAAGTAATAAATGCATATTATTTTTTTTTCTTGAACTATTACAGGTAAAGTCTGCTTTGACCATCCCTAGCCCCTTCCCCTTCCTTGCCCTCCTCCACTTTCCAGAGGTAATTACTAGAATTGGTTTGGTGTTAAACTCTTCCCCTCAGCAATTTATATACATGTAACTAAATGTACCCTTAAAAAAGTATATTATGTGGATTTTTATTTTAACGTTATCCTGCAAATTTTTCCACTCATTAGCTATACCAAATTCTTAAATTCTTTTGGTATATGTAGTTGTGAATATTGTAAGTATCCACCTATTGAAGCACAATTAGGTTGTTTGTAATTTGTAGTTTTTACTGTTTTCTAAAGAATATCTTTGTACTTGTCACCTTGTTCGTGTATGAATGTTTCTCTAGAGTAAACATGGAGAAGTGAACAGCTACGTCACAGGGTTTCCACTTTAAAAATTTTAACACACTGAGATTGCCTTCTAGTCCCCACCAGCAGATATCAGAATGTTTTCTGTATCCTTACCACTTGATATTGGCAAAGTTAAATTTTAATATTCCAGTAAGTAGAATGATTTATTTGGTTACTATAATTAATTTGTACTTCCTCTGTGAATTGCCTGTTTTTCTATCTTCTTAACATTTTGTAGATTTTTTAATCTTAAAATATGCTGGGTGCTAACCCATGGTCAGTGGACTTTCTTCAATCACTATTTTCAAGTCTTTGATTTTGGTGTCTGTTTCAGCAGGAGACAGAAGCCACATAATATGAACAGGAAGATTTGACAGAAAAGTATTAACTATAGGAGTAGATTGGAGTGATGGGGCATATTATCTGTAATATTTTAAGAAATAAAAATCTACAAAGCAGTAAAGAGAACACTAAAGAATACAGAAAATAGCAAATCTAGGGAGTACCCACTATCTGTTCCTTGTGGCTGAATTCCAGAAATCAAGATAGAAACGTGGCTCTTGGGATGAAGCTTGTGACAGCTGTAAACCCCTTGGCGATGGTGCCAGGGAAGCTATCCATGAGGAGGTACTACACCAGTGGCAGTCTGTGAAGTCATCCAACGGGGTGCAGGGTAAGGTGACACTGTACTGCTAACCTATATGCACTGCTAGAGCTGGGCACTGTAAGAGTCTACGCAGAACCAGGAAGAGAAATCCCTCCAGTACCTTCTACTGACAAAACGTGCCATCTAGCAAAAAAGTATTCATACGGCCCAGCTCCCTTTTCACCATAATGATGGATGGAGCAGGCAACAAGGGGTAGATTCAAAGCCCTTGTTTCTAAATTTATGAACTTCCACTATATATTTGATATTTCTTTTGCCCTTTGTCAGAACCTCAGTTGGTCAGGGTTCTTCACCTGGTGGAGTGACCCAAATATTCATTATCAAAGATTCTGAATCCTCTAATTGTCCTACCTGTTTTGGTCACTGTTGTTTTTCATTAACCTTTTCTGTTTCTCAGGTACCCAGAGAATCCCATGTGTTCCAGATATAGTCCTTGCCTCAATTATGTACCAGCAATACAACCTCCCTTTGGTAATCAGAATTGATCATTCCAGTCAGTGTAGTAAGACCTTTTGCTGCCCATTGGTTTAGCGGCAAAAGAATCCTGGCCAAGCGGCAGTCTCGTCTTAGATCAGTAGGCCCATTATTGTGTCCCTAATTGAAGCATCCCTTGGAAACTAAGACCTCCAAACTAGCACAGTTCGAAGTTGCTGGGATGAGAAGTATAATCGTGAGAGGAGCCACTGCCTTTGCCACTCCTTGATCTTGGACCCATATACTCCATCTCAAGCTAGATGCTACCTTTAAGACAGGATTCCTTCCTTGCAGGGTGGTGTCTCCCAACTGTTACACACGAATACTCAGTGAGCTGTTCCACCTTTCAATTAGACCAGCCACTTCTGGGTGTTGGGGTATGTTAATTTCATGAGCTCACTGCAGCATTTCCTTTATTGTGAAATTGTTTCCTTGGTTAGAAGAAATGCTATAGGAAATGGATGATGGTGGGCAAGGCATTCTGTGAGTACATGACATGGGTCAGGTGGTAATGCTGAAAGAAGCATTATGGACAGGAAGGCAATCCATGTCCAGAATCCATGTCTATTTTAGTGAAGTTGAATCTCTGCCCCATCTATGATAGAAGGGGTCCAATGTAACCAAACTGCCACCAGGTGGATGACTGTCACCCATGGGATTGGTGCCGTACTGTGGCCTTAGTATCGGTCTCAGCTCTTGACAGATTAGGCATTTGTCAGTAGTGCATGCCAGCCTTAGGAAGGGGACGTCTATGTTGAGCCCATTCAAAGCCTTGCCCTGCCACCAATGCTATATTGTTCATGGGCGCAGTGAGCGAGCACTAGGGTAGCTGGGGAATGAGGTTGACTGACACCCACGGAGTACATTATTTTTTGTCCACTGGATTAATAAGAGCCTCCTCTCCTGTGGATGACCTTTACTGGACATTGACATGGGACACAAATATCTTCACAGTGTGTGACCATTCCCAGATCCAACCACATACCTCTTCCCAGACTTCCTATAAACCAGACTTTCAATCCTGTTTCCTCCTAGTCCTTGGATAACTGAACCATCAGCCCATGAATCAGTATTGATGTGTAGCTGTGGTCATCTCTCATTCAGACATAGTGGACAACAAAATGTACTCTCAGAGTTCTGCTCACAGGGAGGTTTTTATTTCACCATTGTCCTTTGGGTCCTCCCCTGGTGCTGCAGATGTCCACTTTTGGGTGGAACCAACAATATGCAGACCTATCTATAAAGCAGGCTTGATTTTTTTTTTTTTTTCTTTTTTGGCCAGCTAGTTGTTAGAGCACCTCAGGTCAGAGGTATGGATTGAGAGAGAAAAGGCAATGGGAGTTGGTATTGAGTCTGAGCCACGTGTTCAAGGACACTATATTTATCTTGCAGACCAGCTCAAGCAAGTTAAGTCTATTGTATACCATTTCCATTGATGATAAATCACTGCTGTGTATGCTCAAGTTTATGACTAAGTGGGTCCTACGACACCCAAATCATGATGGGAAGCTCAGGCTACATGATCACCTAATCTCCCTTGGTTAGACATTCAGTCTCTACCAA
This sequence comes from Kogia breviceps, assembly GCF_026419965.1. Lineage (NCBI taxonomy): Eukaryota > Metazoa > Chordata > Mammalia > Artiodactyla > Physeteridae > Kogia > Kogia breviceps. The sequence continues at coordinate 41,135,138 of NC_081322.1, read as the reverse complement.
GGTGCAAAAGGAGAATAGTTTTCTTCAGAAGAGGGCAAAGGTTTGCTCCAAAATCCTAAGGGTCTGCCGTGTGATTCTCCTACTGGTGCTTGACAGAAGCTCCATGCTGTGTCCCTATATGCCTGGACACTTAGTATCATTGGCTCTGTTGGATCATACAACCTAAATGGCAGAGCAGCTTATACTTTAATTCACAACAGGGCCTTCGTGAGTGATTTCCTATGCAAAATTGGTAGTCTTATGGGTGACTCTCTAGGTTGGTTGAAGTAGCACACTCAAATATAGTATATGTTTGCCTTTAAAATCCAAAAAGGCCTACTTAGCATCATACCTCTTTTTTCATGGTTACATACTGTGAGATGAAGCAGTATGTCTTTCATCTTGGGGGTTCATCATGCTCTAAACCCCCAGAAACTTTGTTGCAGTTAAGTTTTGTAGGATTTATCTTTCACCCTCTAGTTCTTACAAGTCTTACTAAGGCACCTAAGTACTTACTACTTCCTGCTCATCGTATCCAATCAGCATAATTTTGTCAATGTAGTGGATCAGTGTGATGTTTGTGGAATATCATGATGCTCTAGGTCTCTATGAACTATATCATGACAGAGCAGGAGAACTGACGAAACCTTGAGGCAAGAATTTGAAGGTATATTGTGGCCCTTCCAGATAAAAGCAAACTGCCTTCTGTGTTCCTTGCAATTTGATATGGAGCAAAAGGCATTATAACAGCATCACAAGTGCCAAGGGCATACTAATTTGCCCCAGTAAAGATACTGCATCTGGGATAGCAGCTGCAATTGGAATCACTACCTGGTTAAGGTGTGAACCTGATAGTCCCTAGTCATTTTCTAAGATCCATCTGTTTTCTGCACTTAACAGGTGTGTTAAGTGGTGATGTTAAAGGTATCACCACCCTCACTTTCAAGTCTTTGATGATGGCATTAATCTCTGTAATTTCCCCAGAGTTATTGCTTCTAGTTTCTTGATAGAAAGGGGAAGTTCCAGGGGCTTTTCATTATCCCTTCCTACAATAATGAGCCTTTAACTAATGGGTCAGAGAACAATATTGAAATCCTTTTAGTTGCTAATTATGTCTATTCCAATTATATACATTCAGGAAGTAGGAAAATAACCACACTGGACCAACTGGGTCTACTGTAATTTGGACCTGAGCTAAGCTTCTACCACCTCACTGTAAGCCTTCATTTTGACTGGTGACATAGTGGTGTTTTGGGCTCCCAGGAATTAGAATTAATTCAGAGGTAGAATTAATTTAGAGGTAGTACCTAGTAAATGCCAAATGGTCTAGATTTTTTTTTTCCTCTCATGAACAGTCACTCTAGCAAATAATTACAGATCCCTAGGAAAATGGAGGAAGATTTATGGTATGTACCTTCAAGGGGATCTAACCTCCTGTAGTTAACGGGCCCTGGTCTGTGAATTGACTTAGGTCTGGAATCTGGATGAGAGGCTGGAACTCTTCATTGTGCCTATTCAAATCAGGTTTTGGCTACCAGAGTTTTTCCTGTGTAGATCAAGCAATATTCTATCAATAGTTGGCTGCCCATAGGATTTCATTCATGGAGATGCATCAACCAACAAAGATCTCTGTGTGCCAAGGTATTTTGACTACTCATATGTCCCTGCTGCCCTTTATGATAGATGTCCCACCTTGTCTTGGCAGTTGGCTTCTGCTACTCTGGAAGTGCATCATCATCACCACTGAAATGAGAGAGCCCATTTCAACAGCAGTGAGAAACAACAAGACTGTAAATTCAACTGTCTTTGTCATTTTGCACAATTAAGATTTGTGCTTGACTTTTAGCAGTATTCTCCTCCTAACTACAAGAAATAAGAGATTTTAAAAGGCTACTATTGAAGCTCTCTGGTTCTCGGGGCCATGATTTGAGCTGGGAATTAAAGGACCTGAGCTTGTCCTTTTCTTTCCCTAAGTGCTGAAGTGCATTAAAAAAACTCCATCCCACACAACAGTCTTTATGGTCATCATTGCTGCCATGAGAGTCAATGTAGGAGCACTTTAGGTTCCCAGGGTAGTGCTACACGCAGCCTTCCATTTCCCCTTAGCAAGGAGCTCAGCCCTGTGTTCAAGCCCAAGGATGTAACCAAACAAATCCCCAAATCCCATCTTTATGGGTCTGTCTCCTAGGACCACTCTGTTACTGGTATCACTTCTATATTGGTCATGGGCCATTTAGGTGACAGAAATCACATGGAAATCAAAAAGGGAAAGTTTAATAGAATTATTTAACAAGGGATTGAAGTAATGGGAAGGTTGGCTGGTAAGCAATAAAGAGAGCTCTAAAGAATATAGGAATGTCAGATACAGGGAGCTGCCACTACCCTCCCGGGCTGACATGCAGACCTCATGCGAGAGGGTGTGACCAAGGCTGAATGGCAGAGAAGTTCACTGAGGCTGTGAAGCATCCAAAGGGGTGCTGGGGCAGGAGAAGCACCTTCATAGGAGGTGCCATGCCAGTGGCACTCCACCGGGAACTGCATGCACCACTGGAGTTGGGCATTGCAGAAGCTGCATGTGCTACAGGAACCTGGTGCTGCAGAAGCCATGCATACTGCAGGAGCCTGCCTAGAGGAGGACCCCAGAACCTGGAAGAGAAACCCTTCTTCCTTCTCCAGGGTCCCTCCAGCACCCTCTCCTGACAAAGCTTAACATCTTGCCAGGTGGCAAAGAAGAAATGTTTACAGGGTCCAGATTCATTATTTCATAGAAGACAGTGAAGGATAAATTTGGAGCTGAGAGGTCATAAATCATTAAGTGGTATCATACCTGGTCATATCATGTTGAATTTTTAGTTTTGATGTCAAAGTCATCAATCTTCCTTTTGTTTTTTATGTCCTATTTCAGAAATAAGTTTGTATGTCTGTGCATGTGCATGTGTGTGTGCATGTAGATATTTAATCCATTTGGCATTCATGTGTATAGTGTAAGGTGATGATTTAATCTAATTCAAATAGACCCAACCTTTCCTTAATTTGAAAAGCTACATATATCATATATAAATTTATGTATATAAATATGTTTCTCTGGTCTCTTCTGTTCCATTCATCTATTTATTTATTCCTTTACCCAAGATAAATTTTCCTGTCTGAACAAAAAGACTTGGATTAGGACTTTACAAAAGTCTGAAGAGGGTCTTGCCATTTATAGGAAGAATAAAAAGACTTAATAGAGAATGGTGTTCTTAAGTGAAACAAATAGACATAAGTGCTTTGAAGTTTCTTTGGATTAATCTCTGTCCTGGTTTTTCACTTGTTAGTAAATACTGTCTGGTAGCAATGCCCTCTCTCCTGGCTCTCTCACCTAATCAGTAACTCTAGAACCCATATTAAGAGGCTGCTCGTTGACCAGAGGCAAGGCCTAGGTTGTAGAAATGCAAATCAACTCTTATGTTTTAAAATTTAGGGCCAAACCCTACTTCATCTGGGACAACAACATGTAGTCATCTCAGTCCTTCCATGCTATCTTCACAATACAAATAGTAAAATTTAGATAAAAGGCTTAATGGATTTAGAATCATTTTTATTCATTCAAATGCTCATAGAAATAAAACTTGGAAAAAGGATATATGATTACCAGTCAGGTCAGAATGGGATTCTGGATGGAGCCATTTTAACTTGAAAAGCTGAAAGTTGAACATTTTCTGCCACATTGGGTAGGAAGACATGGTCAATTCTTTTTTGTGTTTAATAGGTACTTGCAATATAAATTTAAGTAGATACTGGAGCCTTTAAAAAAGATGGTGAATAATTCTTGTTATAGCATCATTACAAGTCACTGTTAGGAATAAGACTAAGGTCATTGGTTCAGTCTGGGTTAGGCCATTTAGTGTGCCTTCTTGCACACATTTTGCCTCTTGTTATAAAGGGAACTGGTCAGGAATGAATCCATCAATGGAAAGCCATTTCCAGCTAAGGAAGGAAAGCTATCCCATATTTGGAGTAATCAATAAATTCTTTAATGTTTTATCATTTGTGTTAGTGTAGTGCTACTCTTTAAAAGAAAATCATTGTTCTTATATCTCAGCCATGTATAAACTCCTCTCAATCTGTATTTATCTGACTTGTCTCATAGGCTTTATTTAAGAAGTCAGACCTTAGATAGATTTAAAGAGGCCCCAGCTAATTCTGTGGCTTTCCTGGACCTCAGCCTTTTTGCTTGGGGTCTCTATACTGTACACAAGCCAATGGGCCCACAAGACACTTCCTTATTTATTAGAGTTTATTTAGTAGGGTAATGTGGCCAACAATTAGTCTTAGACCGTCACCCTTCTAAATCTCTAAAACCTAGTGGATGTCCACTAATGTAGTTAGCTACTTAGCAGCTTTTGCAACCATAAGAGTTGTGAACAGCAACCTGCCCCACTGCAGGAACATTTGCTTTGGGGAATGAAATGGGGATGGAGTGAATCTTAAAAGCCCTTGTGGTTCCATACAAATCAACAGAATGTTGCTTCGTTTTGGAAAGGGCTTTGCGGAAACAGATAGACATATAGTAGAACTTCACCTTTTGCTGAAAGATGACTGCACAGAGATTCGTGGGTCAAGCAAAAGGTGGGTATTGATAATGTGGCCCTACTTGGTCAAGTATCTCAATTGGGTATGTTCCTGACCTGCTTCTTCCCTCTCTGTGTGTCTCCCCTTAACTGTGTCTAGAAATACTGCAACAAACTTTTGGTCCACTAACTAGACCATCAATTTCAAAAGAGGGCTTAGGATGGCATATTTTCTCTGACAGAATGATTATATTTTTTCCTCTTAATTTTTCTCAAGGAAAGAGGGGAGGAATTGTTAAATGTGTTGATTAGATATATAAACCTCTGGAGGGGATTCTGAAAAACAGTGGAGCAAAGAGTGTAATACTTATTAAAGTGGTACAGAGAAGGCAGTGGAAGAGGATGCAAATAGTGTTTTACATAAGCTAAGAGCTGAAATATTTTTTAAAAATTCTTCAAATATGTGCTATACTTCAAACTAATCTGCATCCCAAGAATTTCTTTGGAGGGTAGATTTCTCACGTGTTTTAAGATGACTTCTGAAATTGTTTATTTCTGCTCTGCCAAGGAACTCAGATAAAGGCTCTGATGCTGCTAGTTAATTATTGTAGATAATAAAAAAAAAAATTCAGACAGAACACGGCAAGGTGTTGGTACTGACTTTCATACCCATTTACTGAATTGTAACTGAGTGAGTGCTTTTGGATTTAATTGTTTCAATATCAGAATTTTATTACTGAGGAGTGATGTCATCAAGATGGCAGAGTAGGAAGCCCTAGACCCTCCTTCCCACATAGACACACTGATTCAGCAACAATTCATGGACAAATTCCCTTTGTGAGAAATCCAGAATTTTATCTTCAAAGACCCAACCACTGAGATAAGATCCTGATACACAATTTTAAAATGTAAGTTTGAAGTGACCCTAAATCCATAATTTCATATTTACATTTTTCATTATTTCATATACATAATCATATTTATCATTACTTACAGTCTTTGGCCTTTGAATCCTTCTTATTATTTTACTGCCCATGAGATGAGTCTTTAAAAAGTGTTGCTGGGTGTATCTGGATGATGTGGAAGCAGAACTTAGGGAGTAGTGAGCCTGGGATATAAGGCCTGTAATGTGAAAAAAGTTAAATTTTATCTCTGGTTACAATGTACAGGCCTAGATTTAATTCACAAAATTTTAGAGCTTAAAATGGGCCTCTGATCCAGCTTCATCACTTCTGAGTGAATATGTCAAAACCTGGATGCAGTCTTTTGCCTGAGGGTCCATGACCAAGTGAAAGAGAAAGAGGTGATGGGTTACTTGGACCTGTGGGTAGAAGTGGACAGAATGAGATACTCACATTAATAGGACTTGGTAATTAATTAGATTTACAGGGTGAGGAAGAATAGCTCTCAGATTTCTGGCTCAACTGGTCAGATGTTAATTTTATTTTATGTTGGATTTTATGATGATGGCACATACATGCTCAACAAGTCATTGTTGGTTACAAGATCAGAAGGATAGACGTGTGGGAAATATGAGTGTGTAGAGAGGAAGCAGATAAAGATTAGCTCAAGGCCCCTGAGAAGACAGAAGCCCATGGGATGCTGTTCACAGCAATTGTCCCAAGGAAGAAAGGGGGCACCTTTTCCATTTTAACAGGAGGGAAGGAGAAGCAGCTGAATATAGATGTAGGTAGGCTGGGGACAAGAAGTAGAGGGAGTTCCCATCTGATAGGGGAGGAAGACAGTGTCTGAAAGTCTGAAGAGACCAGGAAGATTTAAAATAGTTGCTGCATTATAATAACTTTAAATAGAATATAATCTATAAATATATTGAATCACTATGTTGTACACCTGAATCTAATATGATACTGTAAATCAACTATACTTCAATTAAAAATAAATAAAATAAAATAGCTGCTGAGAAGAGGAGGAGAGAGTGAGCTGACCCTACCCTTGGCTCCAGGGGAGAACATGTGAGCTGGGCCTAAGTCCACCAGGCATCTCAGTCTCTGGCTTCAGTGATTTGTTCAAAATTGGTCACATGACCTGAGTCAGCCTAGTCAGAGCTCGATTGTTTTTTTGTTTGTTTGTTTTTGTGGTACGCGGGCCTCTCACTGTTGTGGCCTCTCCCGTTGCGGAGCATAGGCTCCGGACGCGCAGGCTCAGCGGCCATGGTTCACGGGCCCAGCCGCTCCGCGGCATGTGGGATCTTCCCGGACCGGGGCACGAACCTGTGTCCCCTGCATCGGCAGGCGGATTCTCAACCACTGCGCCACCAGGGAAGCCCTCGATTGTTTTTAACTGTCCCCTCTCCACACCCGATTCCTGCCATGTGAGCTTGAACAGAGGATGGAAGCTACAGGGGTGGCAGCTATCTTGCTTCCCAAGGGGGTCCACTTCCCGTCCACTCTCAGCCTGCTCAGGGCCCAGAGATGCAATGAGAAATCAGTCCTCAAGAAATAGTTCAAACCTTGATCGCACCCATATGGATCAATGGAACGGAATAGAGAGCCCAGAAATAAACCCACACATCTATGATCAATTAATCTTTGACAAAGGAGGCAAGAATATACAATGGAGAAAAGACAGTCTTTTCAGCAAGTGGTGGGAGAGCTGGGCAGCTACATGTAAATCAATGAAGTTATTTAGAACACTCCCTCACACCATACACAAAAATAAACTTAAAATGGCTTAAAGACTTAAATATAAGACATGACACCATAAAACTCCTAGAAGAGAACATAGCCGAACATTCTCTGACATAAATTGTAGCAGTGTTTTCTTAGGTCAGACTCCCAAGGCAATAGAAATAAAAGCAAAAATAAACAAATGGGAACTAATCAAACTTTAAGCTTTTGCACAGCAAAGGAAACCATAAACAAAACAAAAAGACAACCTACAGACTGGGAGAAAATATTTGCAAACGATGAGATTGACAAGGGCTTAATTTCCAAAATGTACAAACAGCTCATACAACTCAATAACAAAAAACCAACGCAATCAAAAAATGGGCAGAAGACTTAAATAGACATTTCTCCAAAGAAGACGTACAGATGGCCAGCAGGCACATGAAAAGATACTCAACATGGCTAATTATTAGAAAAATGCAAATCAAAACTACGAGGTATCACCTCACACCAGTCAGAATGGCTACCATCAAAAAGTCTACAAATAATAAATGCTGGAGAGCGTGTGGAGAAAAGGGAGCTCTCCTACACTGTTGGCGGGAATGTAAATTGGTACAGCCAGTATGGAAAACAGTATGGAAGATCCTTAAAAAGCTAAAAAATAGTTGCCATATGATCCAGCAATCCCACTCCTGGGCACATATCCAGAGAAAACTATAATTTGAAAAGACACATGCACCCCAACGTTCATAGCAACACTATTTACAATAGAGAAGATGTGGAAGCAACCTAAATGTCCATCAGCAGATGAATGGATAAAGAAGATGTGAGATATATATATATATATATATATATATATATACACATACATACACACACACATACACAATGAAATAATACTCAGCTATTAAAAAAGGATAAAATATAGCCATTTGCAGCAACGTGGATGGACCTAGAGATTATCATACTAAGTGAAGTAAGTCAGACAAAGACAAATATGATATCACTTATATATGGAATCTAAAATATGATACAAATGAACTTCTTTACAAACCAGAAATAGACCCACAGACGTAGAAAACAAATTGCTGGTTGCCAAAGGGGAAAGGTGGGGGGGGGGTAAAATAGGAGTTTGAGATTAGTAGATACTAACTACTGTATATAAAATAGATGAACAACGAAGTCCTACTGTATAGCACAGGGAACTATATTCAATATCTTGTAATAAACTAAGGCAAAAGAATATGGAAAAGTATATATACACATGTGTATATATATATATATATATATATATATATATATGAATCAATTTGCTGTACACCAGAAACTAACACAACATTATAAATCAATAAAAATTCAAAAAATAAAAACAAACCTTGATCAAGCCAGCTTAAGCCAATCCATCTCTGAACATTTCAGTTTTGTGAGCCAATTGATTTCATTTTTTTCCTTAAGCATTTTGAGAGTAACTGAACTAGAACAAATTGTAATTTCTCAGGAGTTACAAGATCCTAAGGGGAATCCATGTTAATGCCAAGTAAAGAGAACTTGCCCCTTAATTCTGCTTCTGCTGGGAAGCAGGGAGGCTGCTGTGACCACCTCTACAGAAAGGAGAGAGACCTGGGTCACCTCATGCTTCTGGCTAGACATCTGAGAAAGGAGTGGTAATGGCTGACTTTTACCTTTTAGCACCAATAGTATAGGTAATATCTGGCTGTCCTCTTGCAGTGCTTGGTACTAAATTTAGACAGGTATGAACTCTGATGAATCTACATTCTGGAAAGGGAATGTTGCCTGCCATTCCAGTAAATGAAGAATGTTGCCTGCCATCAAGCCATCAGCTACTGCAGTCCTGCTTCCCTCAGTGTGCCCTGAGGGGAATTGAGGATGGAGAAAAACAGGAAACATTCTGTGCTCTGGAAGCTGGCCCTAGATGGGTAAGATGCATATCTAGGGAATAATTTCAATGAGCCCAGACTCTTGCATCTTCCCATACATAGAAAAGCACTAAAATCATTAACTTGTTTTTTTTTTGTGACTAGCAGTAATCTTATGATGTTCAACCACATGGTTTGTTTTTCAGCAAAACTCCTCTATATCCTGGATCCTTCTCTACCTCTTCAGAGCAGTTCCTCAGAGCTATCCGAGAGGACAGCTGTCTGTCTGTCTCCTGGGCTACAGTCCTTAGTAAGCTCCCCAAATAAAAGTTAACTTGCAGCTTTTAGGTTGTTCATTTTTCTTCAGTAGACAACATGTAGAAAGTCCTAAGCAAATCCCCTCTCATTGCTGCAGAAGGGGACATATGGGGGCTGAGACTTGGGAGTAACTTCTACCTCTGCTTCCTGAAAGAGAGGCTTCTCTTTTACTCCTGCCATGTCCGCAATCCTGGGAATTAGGGTTCTCTCCACCTGCCTCCTGCCCCACTCTGGTCCTTCTTTGTAAATGTGCAGGTCTTAGAGGACACAGATGGCAGTTTGAGAGGACATGATAACTCGGAAAGGAATTTAAAAGATGCTTGGCTGGGCTGGAGGCAGAGGGGAAAGGGAGAAACAGAAAACCCCAGCGAGGGTGGAGAGGAAAGTGCAAGGACAGACCCACTCACGGTGCGTGATCAAAACAGGGCCCTTGGGCTTCCCTGGTGGCGCAGTGGTTGAGAGTTCGCCTGCCGATGCAGGGGACGCAGGTTCGTGCCCCGGTCCGGGAAGACCCCACATGCCGCGGAGCAGCCGGGCCCGTGAGCCATGGCCGCTGAGCCTGCGCGTCCGGAGCCTGTGCTCCGCAACGGGAGAGGCCACAGCTGTGAGAGGCCCGCGTACTGAAAAAAAAAAAAAAAAAAAAAAAAAAACAGGGCCCTTGGGCGCTCTTGATATGCTTCCTCTCTGTACCTGGGCTGGGGTGGGGGACACTAGCCCCAAGGTCAGGGCCCAGGCAGCAGGCCCAGGCAGTAGGCACCTGCAGGCAGGAGCTCCCTGGGGCTTTACCAACAAGCCCAGCCTTGTTCTTAGAAAACCCAAACTATCTTGACCTTTGAAAATAATCTTTCTGCTTCTGACAGGCTATGTTTTCTCACATCATTCACACTGTAAGTAGCCAAAAGGAAACACATAAAGGAGGACACACATATATGAAAGTGTAATAACCAACATTTGCACAATGACCTAGTGCTACTATACTCTGTGGCAGACACACATTGTTTCATAGAGTCCTCAGAATATACCTTTGAGGTGGGTATTTTTCAGAGAGGTGAATTAACCTGTCCAAGGTCACACAGCTAGCAGTGACAGAGGAAGGATTTGAACCTTGGCTGTCTTACCCCGAAGTCCATACCCTCACCCACCAGCTATGCTATGGAACAGAAAGGAGGAGCTTGGCTGACCTTAACAATAGGCTGATAGTGGCTACTGATTGGGTAATATTTTTGATAGATCTAGAAGAGAACTTGGAATTTATTTAGTCCTCATCTTATAGGGGAAGAAGTTAGTTTAGAGACATCCCGGGGTCTGGCCTCTGTTCCATTGCTATTTGCTGGCTGCATTGTCCAGAGTGTTGTTTTGATTGCCATTTCCATAATACTCCTCAAGCCCCTATGACCCAAGAATCATGATGTACTTTATGAATAACACCTAAGAAATGTGGTCATTAATAACCTATCGGGGAGGAAGAAATTTTCCTCTACCCTTCTATGTTCTTCTGGCTGGTCTAAGAATTGAACTGACATGAGATTGATTAACACGAGAAAATCAGACAAAAGTTTAATAACATGTATACGTGGGAGAGACTGAGGAAAACTGAGTTACTTGCCAACGTTTCTGAAGCTCTCAACTTAAATACCATCCTCAGCTAAAGACAGAAGAGGATGATGAGGATAGGGGAAAGTCAGCTATGGGAGTTTACCAGGAAAAGCACAATAAACAAGGGTAAGACTGTTACACAGATTTATCTTTTCCATAGATAAATTTCTAGAGATTTGGTCATCCTCCTCTTCCTCGTACTGAAGAGGGAGACACCCTTACAACTGTAAACATTTTTTACAAAAGGGCAACTTCTTTCCGATGTCTGCTTTTTCTCAGAAACAACCAGCTTAAAACAATATGCCAAAGAGACATATTAGGGTGGCAAATTTTACTCCTCTATAGGACCAAGGTGTTAAGATGCTTCAAAATCTAGTGAACTACACAATGTTCTTTAGGTGACATATTTCAACTGGAACCAGTTTTTATGATTGAAACTTTTTAGTATAGCCTATCAGTACTCCAAGGTGAACTGAAGTAGAAAGTTCTGACTGCAATTGAGGATGAAGGTTTATTCATTCATTCAACAAACATGGAGCACCCACTCAATAACCACTGGTTTGTTATCGTTAGTCCCTGGGGCCCTCCTTCAATCCCGACCCTGGACCCTGAGAGCTTAGAGAGAGAAAGGGTATCCTTACCGCCTGGTGAGCTCCTCTGGGCAGAGGATCTGTCAGTGTCATTAAGCTGATTTTGTAGCTCTTCCACCCACTGGAAAGCGTCCAGCTCCACGCTACGCTCGTGGGCAAGCCGGCTTCTCATCTGAGGGGAAAACTGCTTGTAAAGCAGAGATGCTTTTTGGTGCACACTTTCGTCAGTTCACGGTGAGGGGTGGGTTAGGGGGGATTCCTAGGGAGAGTGTGGGTCCCAGGCTACCCCAGGAATACAAGTCTTCATGAAACCTTCGTCAGGCTGAACTCAGCCTTCTGAAAATCAGGAGCTCCAGGAAGGCCAAGAACTTAATCAGAGAGGGACAGAGGCGGCCCTTGGAACCCTTTATTACCTTATAATAGCCAGAATTTTACTCACAAAAGTCATATCTTTTATGTTTATTTTATTAGAGGGGAAGGGGGGAGGGGGGAGGAACCAGTTCACCTTGTAGGCCAAGCCATGCATCTACCCCAGGAACCTGTGGGAGCCCCTGGATGGCTTCAAGCAAAGACGTGATCTCTCTCCCAGATCTCCATGCTGAGTTTAACTCATCACGTTCAGGGAATGCTCTGAGCACTGTCTCCAGGCCTGACACAGGGCCCACAACCAGAGGCTAACTTTGTGTTTGCTCTCCCCTTGCAACCCTTACCCACAGTCCCCTGGCCAGAGAGTCGCTAGGTCCAAAGCGTGCCTCATCTGCATAGATCACAGGCATTTTTTCTTTTTAAATTCATTTTTATCATCTCCTAATTGTTTTTAATTATTAAAAAAAAGTAATGGTGTAATGGGTTGAATAGTGTCCCCCACAAAGTGTCCACCTGGAACCTCAAAATGTGACTTTATTTGGAAAATAGAGTCTTTGTAGGTGTGATTAAGTTAAGATGAAGTCATACTGGATTAAAGGGTGGGCCCTAAATCCAATGTTGATGACCTTACAAAAAGTGAAGCAAGTACAAACAGAGAGAGAGAGAGAGAGAGAGAGAGAGAGAGAGAGAGAGAAGCAAGTACAAACAGAGAGAGAGAGAGAGAGAGAGAGAGATTTCAGACTCTGGTCTCCTGAACTGTGAGAGGATACTTTTTTTTTTTTTTTTTTTTTGCAGTACGTGGGCCTCTCACTGTTGTGGCCTCTCCTGTTGCGGAGCACAGGCTCCGGACGCGCAGGCTCAGCGGCCATGGCTCACGGGCCTAGCCGCTCCGCGGCATGTGGGATCTTCCCGGACCGGGGCACGAACCCGCGTCCCCTGCATCGGCAGGCGGATTCTCAACCACTGCGCCACCAGGGAAGCCCGAGAGAATACATTTTTTATCCTTTTTTTTTTTTCATTTATTTTTGTAAAATTCTCCTTACTGATCTCCTTGAGCACTTGAAACACTTGGCCAATCATTTAATTTAAACCTCTGATTTCTGTTTCCTAACATTTCTGGTGAATTAACTGACTTATTCATTCAATGAATATGTGTGAAGCACCTACCCCAGAAGGTGCTCGGTTTTTTTTTGTTTTTTGTTTTTTCCCTTTGTGTTGAATTTCATTCTGTGGTCTCCTTTGTTGGGACTTGCATTAGTCTGCATGTACACTATATTATTTCCTCCTTTTTTTTTTTTTTTTTTTTTCTGTGGGGTATATTTAAGAAGAACATATTGGGTCTGAAAACCACTTTGCCTTTCCTTTTTTATTTCTGCAGTTCCAGAAACACCATGAATAAAATTCCCTTATAATAGCTTCCATAATACTTGCTGCATTTCCAGTTTACTCGTTGGGATTTTCCAAAAGATCCCTCCTAGTTCAAAGATTAGAGCCAGGTAGAAATATGTTTTTCAAGTGGCTTACAAAGATGCCAAGATTCTGGGCCTCGTGGCAGTCAAGCCATCATCCTTTGTCACAAGCAGCCTGAACAATCACCCAGGTATAGATATTTCCATTTCCCTGCTGTTCCTGGGAGTGATAAAGGTGAGGAACACCGCTGTGGAGGCATGAGAGGCATGGAAAAGACAGAGGAAGAATGAAACAGCTGTGGCTGGTACACCCTGATTTACTACCTCTCACTGGAGTTACCTGTCGGAGTTCTCTCTGAATTTTCTTCTGCTGGAGCTGGCCCAGTTTAGAAGCCCTCTTGGCCTCTTCAGTAAGGAGCTGCAGGTGCTGTTCTTTTTGCTCCACATCCTCCAAAAGCTTCTCCATGCTGGAGGTTTTTATTAAATCCAGCTGCTGTTGGTGGAGAGCCTCCTGGGTCACTCTGTGTTCTAATTCTTTCAGCAATTGCGCCTATGGCAGGAAAAGACCAAAGGAAACAAGAAAGGCACAGAGTCTTTCTTCTCAGCAGAGGGCAGGGGATGAGAGGCTGGCCAACACAACTGTCCCCTCCACTAGCGCCCAGGGGCAGAACTGTGTGAAGTATTCCTGGGCTCAGGGTACCACAGCCCAGCTGCTCTATCCTGTCCTGTGCCAGCCAGTAGCAAGACCAAATATTCATATCTACCACAAACTACATTTGCCCTGTCACTCCACCTTTATCACGCAATAGCAACGGAAGGGCAGAACCTGGAGAGACAGGGTGATGCAATAGGTACGGTGAGTGGGGAAGGGAGGTGCTAATCTTGTCTCTGTTTCGACTTCCAAAACAGCCCTGGGGAAGCCAGATTCCAGATGGCTGGAAAAGGAAAAGAGTAGTAATAATTGGTTCTGTTCTGAAATTTTTCTAATCAACAGTCACTAGAAGGTCAATCCTTAATTATAATATTCATGATGATGATTAATATTTGTAGGGTGACTTTATATAATTATACATCATAACTCACTGGCACACAATAAGGGAGGAATTAGGGTCCAAAAGGAACAAATTATATTTTATGTTTTAAAATATGCCCAGCTTTCCCAGGCTGTTATTTCAACTCAGCTGTTCTCTCTCTAAACCTAGGGTCTCTGTTTCATCCATGCTCAGAGGGTTGGAACAGTTATTTAGAGCTTAGACTTAAAAAGCCTTTATTTTGGTGCCAGTCCCTATAGAGCAGCAGTAAGTTCTGAAATTAAGACTTAGTGTGGGTCATCAGGAAAGGAACCAAGACTCTCTGCTTGGGGCATAACGCTGATGGCTGGGCCACACTCATGGAAAACAGGCTTGGAGCGTGAAAGGAATGTGTTAGAGGCAGAGACCCAGACCCCAAGGTGCCCTCTGGCTAAAAAAGATCCTCAGAGAAACACACAGAACAATCTTAGTTATGAGCTATATTTCACCATCTTAGCCAAATATGAATAAGAACAAAAGCCTTTTGGCCACTGCCCCTGGTTTCTGGGCTGGAAAGAAGGCAGAAGGGAAGCCAGGGTCCGGGCCATCTTTCACCAGTGGTGCCGTCTGCTTGGCTTCACACTGTGTTCCTCTGGTGACTGCTACAGGCAACTCAGTGCCACGTCTGGTCGCCAGAGCGTGTTCAAAGAGAGGGAGGAAGAGGGGTTCTGAGCTCAGACACCTGGCTCTCCTGCTGCTTGCATATCCTCACGTTGTCTGCCTGAGCCCTGGCCAGGGCCTGCCTGCCTTAGAGCCAATAGCTGTTGACAAAATAAAAGGACTTCTTGTTCTGCCATTAGTTTGATGTTCAAACACTCTTTTTTACTTTGCATAGCTTCCTGTGAACATCCCAAACACAGTAAGGTAGGATATAAGTTTCCTTTCCATATTTTCAGCTTCCCAAGCAGTCTCTAAACCACTTCATCATCCATCGCTCTTTAAAATTTCTGGTAGAACAGAGCTCCTGCTGGCCACTGCTTCCTTGATTTCAATTAAGAACAGTGTGACAGATCAGAGTAAATAAAGACTTTCAGAAACAGTAAGTAAAAGTTTCCAAACCACTATTGATATGTGCTCTGGTTTCAATTTTCCTTAAAGCAGATTTTCCACTTATTGTTACTTCATTTTCCTCAGATGCTTGAAACTCAAGGATTTGCAGTGTTTTGACAAAGCTTGCCAGCTCCATCTTTTCCCTTCCCTTGTGCTAAACTCTCTGATCTGTTCTCTCATTTGCTTCTTTGCCATTTGCTTCTGGCTCTTTCCTATTTCTCCCCAGGCTCTGCTATTGCCCGTTCCCAGGAAAACTTGCCACCTGACACCAGCACAGCAGCTGCAGCCAAGGAGGCCAGTGCCATCCTCTCTCCCTGCTGGGCGGGGCCTCCCTCCCCCAGAGCTCTCACCTTCTAAGCCCTGCTCAGCTGGCCCCGCAAGTGCGCCTACTGCACCGCCAGCCTCCAGTGGCCCAGGCTCCTCATTTTGAGCACCAGGGCGGCCAGGCTGCAGTTGTCCTGCTCCAAGGCCAGCAGCTGCTCCTGCTTAGAAGGCTCACTTTCAGAAAAGGCTGACCCCAGCACTTTTCTCAGGAAGGACATTAATCCTGACAACAGAAACATGCCTTCCAGAAGATGAGACAATTGTGCAGTGAGACCCAGTGCCCTTTTAAATGCCTGACACAAGGATTTCTCAGGCAACCAGGACAGGAATGCAAACAGAGTGAGCAGTGGGGTCAGACGCTAGGATGAAATGCTGATACCCCACTTAAAATGAGATCACATACTATGGCTGGATTTTCTTTCATTTCTTCGTCACGTCTGGCGGAGCCCCATTTCTTCTCTAGGCCTTTCTTTCGTTTTGTCAATCCCTTCTGTTCTTACTTCACCGATGAGCTCATACACTTTCTGGATCAAATTAAGCTGATTCTCATCCAGCTTCTCCTGCAAATTGCAGGCTCAAGTTCAGGAAGGTCAGCTGAGGAAGAGTCACTTTGCCCCATAAAACCCAACTTTCAGAAATGATATCACATTAAAACAATATCCACCCAGACAATTACTCCATCGGGTGTTGTCTGGAAGCCTCACTAGTGGCCCCTTTTAGTGTTGTCTTCAACCCGCAGGGCTTCATCACCTGCACATCTCAGAGCCTGTGGTTGTCAGATGCCAAGACAAGCTGAGCAGGTAGAAGAATGGGAGGTCACAGGTGGAAAACCAAACCGTCCCCCAGCCCCGCCCCGCCCCCCCCCCCCCCCCCCCCCCCGCCGCCCACATACACAAAGGATTACTTGGGAATTTGAACCTAGGGATTTTTCCTATCAGGTTGACTCAGCAGAACCTGACCAGGTAAGACATTGTCCATGAGCCACTAACAAGGAACTCCATTAAAAATAGATAAATTAGAGGAAGGAATCAAGCTGGCTGCCTTCCTCTTTAGCCTCCAACAGAAATCTCATTGTGAAACAGCTCGTTCTGAATGGCTATGGCTAACAGCTTATGGTGAAATAGCTTGCTCATCGGTAAGTACAACTTGGAGACCCAGCATCCTTGGGTGAGGGGTGACTGTGGGATATCCTTTCACCTCTGAACCACTTCCTGGGACAGGAAACAGGAGGTTAGTGCCGGGGAGCCACAGCAGGAAGCCTGGCTACTGGCCACACAGCAAAAGCTTCCCATCTTCTTGGGACCCTGGGATAAAACAGCGATTCCCTACCTTCAGGGGCTTGTGGAACTAACTGAGGCTGAGAGAAGTGGAGAATTTCCTTTTTGTCTAGGAATCTGGCAGAAGCTAAAAAGAACCTAAGAAGTTTTTCAACAATTTCACACCTGAAAGATGGCTTAGTAAATTCTAGACTTCACTGTCTGCTCACCTCTCTCCTGCAGCACTAGGCCCAATGCATGTTGGTTTGGATACCTTAATATTTGTAAGCATTTGTGTTTTGTGGACACTTCACAGTAAGGAGAAAGGTCCAATCCTCTCTGGAATAACCAGACCAAGGCAGAGCATCAGTAGAAACTCCTCTCAATGGACCAACTCCAGGGACCACCCTGGAATCCTCTGGGGGAAGGGAGTAAGGGAAGGACCCAAATGGGGCTGGCTCTGGGGAACATCTAATAGCAGAGAAGGGGGCAGGTTTGGGGGAAGCCATGGACTTGGGGGTGGTAGGTTTGTACTGAAATTCTCACTCGTTAGGCAGGGGTACCAGGCTCCACAATAGCCCATTGTAGGCATGGCTCTCCATCTTACAGCTGCTCAGACATCATAAGACAGTGACAGGCTTCCACAGTGCTGTGGGCACATGGGAACCCCCTCACTCCTCTTCTGGATGGACCTTTACTGACAGGTCAGCAGCTCCCTGACACGAGAGGTGAGAGAAAGGCTGGTGGGCATTTTGAAGGTTGTAAAATCTCTGAAAGCTGATTCAGATTCTGAATCTGCCCAGTGAGCTTCCAGGAGGCGGCTGTTGCTACCTACACTGGGGTTTGGCCTGGCCCAGGGCACTGTGCTCTCCTGTTTTGGATGGTCATTCAGTAGACAAAACAGTGACATAAACTGTTGGGGTTTTGGAGAAGAAACTCCCCCTTCCCTCAACCGCAATCAGATGGCAACATGGCAGTAAAGTGAGGAAAACTGCAAATATCTAAGTTATTTAAAATTCAGTGTCTCTTTTGGGAAAATAATGACCACTCATTGCTGACTCACTCTCTGCAGTGAAAGCCTGGAGCTGGAGAATTCTTGGGCCCAACAATCTCTTGTTGTCACAAAGCCCACTCTGTTATTGATCTCTCCGTACAGCCGCCGTGGGGGTCAGGTACACCCGGGTCCCCACAGGACTGCCCAGACATCCGACCCAGGTCACTTACTTTGATGTGCAAACATGTCACAAACAAAGCTTGAACTAATGCTTCATATTCTTCTTGGACTTCTTTTCGAATTTGCTTTTTGAGATCCAGAGTCTCCTCCTCCAAATCCATGAGTCGGGTTCTCAGGGCAGTGACTTCCATGATCATATTGTGACTGAGCTCTGCAATGTAGTAGCAGAAATTTTTTTTTAAATGGAAAATAATTCAGGAATTCCAAATGGCCACTGCAAAAAGAGTCCTTTGTATCAATATATCAATGTTGAATTGGTATTCTACTTTGAACTTAATGAAGAAGGTGAATATCCTGTTGTGCAAGTGTAGACAGAAGAAGCTAAAGTTGGCTTAAGGGTCCTAGAACAGTTCCAGACACATAGTAGGTGCTCGATAAATGGCTGCTGAATGAATGAACCCAGAAGAGATGCTACTTAAGTACTTTGGAGAAAATACGTCAACTGTCTTGGCTTCCATTTCCAAACTGGCCTCCCCATGACACCTTAGCCTATATACCTCCCCTCAGAAGGCACACTGGCCTCAGAAGAAAACAAACACACACACACCCCAAAAAAACAACAAAAAGGAAAAACAAAGCAATAAAAAATAACAAAAGTCACCAAAAAACTAAGAAAAAAAAAAAGCCCTCATTGCTTAAAAAGTAAAGGCACACTCCTTGGATGTCTCTGCAGTGGGCCAGTCATTGATGGGATTTCTATAGGAAGGGGCACAAGAAAATGACACCAGGATGTCCCATGTCTGACTACTGCTGAGATTGTGGATTTGAGAAATGGAGAACTTTTTTAGTAATAACTGACCTACCTGACCAGCCTTGTCTTCAGGTGGACTCTGACCTCTTCGTATGATGTCTGATTCCTAAAGAGGAGAAAGCAGTGCACAGCTGAACTCAAACATTTATTCAGTGCACCACGCTCCAGACAGCTCTTATCTGTGTTATTCGTGCTTCTTTTTGAGATCCTCGGGCTCCACCTGGAGCTAGGACTGTGCTTGTTGTTCCACTGCACTTTAGGACGGGATCTCATTTTAAGGAAGTCTCATCAGTGAGACCCATGATGTGCATCCTAAAGACTGAGTTTATTCAAGGATCCTAGCTTCTTTGCTGAACTAGGAACAGCACAAAGTCCCTTGTGCTTGCTGAGGGTGGGAAGGTCAGCTATGGATCTTCCCCTGGGGGCCAGCTGCCTTACTGCTTACCTCTTATATTTCCCACTAGACCCCTCCAAAGCATACAACCCAGTGTTGCTGGGGCCATCACCTTCCCAGCTGAGAAGACCAGAGCCCAAGGAAATGAGCCAATGAGAAGAAAACCTTGGAGAGGACCATCTACCCTCAATTCTTGCATAAGAACACCTCCCTGCACCAGACTGCACCGTGTTTTATTTCCTCTTTGGAGTGATTCCTGGGCCTCCCTCCCCACACCTTCCCCAATGCACTTCTTGTCTGTCTGGGAACACACTTGCTCTTTCTGGCAGAGCTTCTGCCTAGCATGCTCCAATACATGCTCGTAACACATGGAGTAGCTCTCGAAGTTGCTGCGTTCTCTGGCCATCACGTCACAACCCAGGGAAAGGAGACAGGCCTCGAGGTGGTCTTTCCTGAAAGTGATCTGAAAAGGGGCATCACTCACAGCAGCTCCCCCAGGCAGCCCTACCACACCAGAGCTCATGGCACATGTTACCTTGGCTCACAGACCCACTTCCATTTCTCCTCCATGGAAAAACATCAGCTCTATAGCCTTGAAAGTCTCTCTTTCAGGTCTGCTCTTAACATTTGCAGGGCCAGGGACAAGAGTACAAACGGAGGCCTATGTTCCACATGTCTAAGTGTTCTAAATATTTAAAGGCTATAAATCAAACTATTAAAATGAAAATGTTTAATTCTCCTACTTTGAAAAACAGACCTTTAAAGGGACTCGGGAGGCCAGGTTTGATTTTTATCATCCTTGGACTACTCTGAATTCTATGCTGAGATATGGTCAGGGAGAGCTAGTCCCCAACCCATAGTTTACAGTTTGACCCCCTTCGCTTCCTCCCTTTGACCTCACATCACACGGGTGGGAGGGGGGCTTGCATGCATATAAGCAGACACCCTAGCTGTCCACACCCCTGCACAGCTGTCCTTGTCTACCCCACAGGCCAGGGTGTGCTCACGGGTGGTGAGGCCCATTCTCTCTCTGGGGAGGATGATCTGGGGAAGGGCCAGGAATTCCAGTGCTCAGGTATCCGGAGCACGGTCCAGAAGGAAGGCCAGGGATCGGAGTGGGCACATTCCCTTGGCCGTGGGGTTTTCCTGTGGGGAAGGGTGGAGCTGGAGCAGAGCCAGAGGGGCCTCTGAAGTGGGGCATCTGATAGGGGCACTTCTTGCCTTGGTCAAAGGGCCATAGTTCTCACTCTCTAGGCAGTCCCATTCCCTCCCTTTCTCTAGGCGGCTGGGCACTCTTTTTGAAGAGGTGGTCTTTAAGGAACAGAGGAAAAGTCCAACCCTCCAAGGCAGACTTAGGTTTAGACTCCAAGAGAAATGGGAGCCAATATGTGGAAGGTAGGGCAGATCTACCTGACTAGGACCTGCATATCCATGGGAGTGCTTGTGTGTCTCTGTGTGTCTATATCAGCGAGTGTGTCTGTGTGCATTTGTGTGTGTGTGTCTATATTCATAAATGCATGTCTGTGTGTGTTTCTCTGTGTGTCTGTACCTCTCTGTGTCTATGTCTCTCTCTATGAGTGTTTGTATAGGTCTCTATATGTCTGTATGTGTCCCTCAACGTGTATCAGTGAGTGTGTTTGTGTGTGTATCTGGCAGTCTTATGGGGCCCACTCCAAGATTCAGCCTGCTCACTTGATGAGCTTTATCTGTGACACTTCCAGGGTCTGGACGGCTCTAGGCTCACTGGAAGTTTGCTGCAGAAACTAGGTTCTCCTTCCAGCCTGGGGTGATTCCCCTGGTTCTGATTTGATTGTCCTGGTGACACTGTCCTATCAGTGCAACCTCTGTGCCACTGACCTCCAGAGAGGGCCCAGACACGCTTTGCCAGGTCAGGCAAACTAGCGGAGATAGCAAATACTGATAAAAACCCAGTACTAACCAAGTGAGGAAAGTGGCTTGCTCACCACTGCTGACAGGAGGAGAAATCAGTGTAGTACTTTGGAGGGCAGACTAGCAGTAACTGTGAAAGGGTTTTAAAATATTCATGCTCTTTGATCCAGTAACTCCTCTTCCAGTAATTTATTTTTAGAAAATAATAAAAGTTATACACAAAAATATATGTTAACAGATGTTCTTTATAGTAGCCCTTCCAATAGAAAAGAAAAATGGAAACAATCTAAGGTACTTAATAATGGAAAACAGGTTGAATCCGTCTCATTCATCTATAGGATGAAACACTAAACAGCCACCAAAAATTGTGCTGTGGATGTATGTTTATTGACAAGGAAACATGTTTATAACATATAGTCAAGTGAAAAAAGTACACTACAACAAAAAGGCATATAGAATAATCTTGTTAAAAAACGTGCATGAATTTTTAAAAGTTATAAATAAAATTTAGAAGGAAAGACACCAAAATAATAATAGTGGCTATCAATGAGGGTAAGATTATGAGTGTATTTTCTAATATATCATATTTCTATTTTCTAATATAATCATAAAATGTATATATAATTAAAATAATTATATATAAAAATGTATGTCTAAATAAAATGTATATACTAATTAAAAAATAGTAAAGCTTTGGTAAAGGTTATCAACTATAGCAGCTTGGCAGGATGCACTCAAGACATGCATAATGGAAACAGTAGATGAAAACCTCTGCTCATGGGGGAGTTTATGAGCAGGAGCCAGGCAGTCAGGGGAGGCGCTCAGCCTCCCACCCTCACTCTCCAGGGCCTCCTCAAGGGGTTCCCTCAGAGGAGATGGGTGAGGGCAATCCATCCTGGTCCTGGAAAGTGAGCAGTAGGACAGCCAGAGTCAGCTGCTGACACCAAGGCAAAGGGCACCAAGATTCCATCCCCTGGGCTTTGACTTCTTTATGGTGAAAGTGCCAAGGCTACGTGCATTAGTATTGACAAAGACAGCACTTCCCAGACTGAGTGCGGTGAAAGCCTGAAGCCTTGAGAAGTCATGAGACCACATTTGGGGCCATCAAGGTGTGGCCGGTGACCTCATCCAGGTGGGCCGGGCCCAGTGCTTAGAGTCAGCCACAGTGACTCACCCCTCTCTGTCCTGGACAGCAGTGCCCAAACTTGAGCATGCCAACAGGGCCTCCGCAGGGCAAACACTTCTCAAACTAATGCCTCCACAGCCACTGCAGATATAGGATCCCAAACAAACAGAAATGCAGACTTGAACCACGGTGGCCCTCTGCCATCCTCTCTTAGTCAGCATGCTATTTTAACCAGCCAAGGAGGAAGCCTTGGATGAGTCTGTGTTATACCAAAGAGGTGAGAATGGCCAGGACTCCCCTTGAGCATCTCCAGAGGTCAGAGAAATCATGTTGCTTCCTTCCCTCAGTGGCTCTGCTGAGGCCTCAGGAGACTGGGCTGAAAGATCAGCTCAAGGCGATGGCATATAGGGGGTGAGTGGGAAGTCAGGGAGAGGAGTAAGGGCCCTGCCAGAGCATCTGCAGTGGGCACACAGACCATGTCTGAGTGGGGCAGACAGGCAGCAGTGACTGACAGGTGACAGAGAGGTGCAGGGAGACTCCCAGTTCCCAGCAGTCCCTCTCTCCAGATGAACTGTGCTTCTGCAGATGGTACTTGGCCTCCCAGAAGCACCATTGGAGCCATCTGAGCAGCATCTGTTGTGGGACTACAGCCTACGTGCTTCTTTTGGCACAGTCCTATGAGCTCTCAGCGAGATTTGTTTCTCAAAAGCTGTTCTACAACTCACCCCTGCCTTCCTAGGTCACTAAAAGTCAGCTCAATGTCAAAGTGCAGCACAAAGGAGCTTCATCCGCCAACTTCCCCTCCAAGGCAGGCCCCTGGGTTCCATAAGAACCAGAGTAACGACCATTGGCCCAGTGCCCTCCAGTGGGCTGATTTCTTCACCAACACTTAAACCTGAACCGTATTGGGTGGCACTGGCTGGAAGAGCACAAGATTGCCCCATGGATTCTTCTGGAGATCCAGCCTGGAGTGACGCATGGTAGGTGCCAGGCCTTGTTACGGCAAAAGTCTGACCCTGCTGGGAGCAAACTGTGCTTCTGTGGTTTGCTTCCTCTTGGAGCCTCTCATAACAATCCATCTAACATCAGGCACACACAAGGTGTTTTGATGATATTTCTAAAACCTACCTCTGCTGACAAAATGCTTCAGTGACTTCCCACTGACTCTGGGATGAAATCCAAACTCAGAAGGATTGCACACAAGGCCATTCAGGATCTGGCCCTGCCTACCTTTACAATGTCCTCCTCTGAACTCTGCTATAACTCCCTTCCTAGATTGCTGCCTTCCCTCCCCAGCCCTTCTTCCTCTGGCCAACTCCGACGTGTGCTTTAAAACTTGGCCCAAACAATACCTCCTCCAGAAAGTCTTCCCTGACTACTTCCCACCCCTCCCCCTAGCTGGGTTGTGTTCACCCTTCTTGGAGCTCACACAGCACCCCATTTGTACCTCTATCAAAGTGCTTAATGTGAAAAGCCTTTTCTGGACATTGCAGGTTCACCTAACTTTTTCCATAAGTTCTTTGAGGGCAGAGACTGTGCCTTTTGCCTTTATATCTCTAATAAAGTGCCTGAGAAAAAACAGGAGATCTATAAACCCTTGCTGAATGAGTGAATGACTCTTGGCATATAAATGGAAATGGTTCTGGAATCCACAAAATAGACTATTACAGTTCTGGTTTGCAAAAAAGGTCAATCTCTAACTTCAGGCCAGTGTGTTTGGTACAAAATTTGGCCGAGATATTAGAACTGATTGTGAAAGGCTGGTGTTCTAGAATTTGGAGAAGGAAGCAAAAATCACGAGAAGCCAACATAGGTTCAAGAATAGACAGATCAGATTAAACTTTTCCCTCAGGAAATATAGCAGATGCAGTGTATCTGGATTTCAGCAGGACATCTGAGAAGGTTTCTTATGATGTCCTTTTGGACAAATGGAGAACATGGGCTGGGTGAAAGGACAACCGGATGAGTTTCTGGTCACTGAAAGACTGCGCAAAGTACCTGTTAAGCCTGGAGGGGACCCAGAGTGGGTAGCACAGCACTTGGGGCCTGTCCTTTCATACACTGTTATTAAAGGCTTGAAGGACGATACCAAGGGTAGGCTGACATGAACCTGGAAGGGAGAGAGAGTATGCTGGATGATAAAAATCCAGATTTTTAAGGATTTCAAGAGGTTCAAAGAGTGGACCAAGTTGAACAAGAACAAGGTTAATAATATGGCAGTAGTAGGATGCCTGAAGGCCATGTATGGGCTTCAGGTGGCTGTTAGCCTAATGAGTCAGCTGTGACAAAACCTAACACATTCATGGGCGTTAATCAAAGCAGAGCACCCAGGACAAGGGTACTCTTGGCTGGCAAAACAACCTTGAATTTAGAGGATCCTGACCAGGAGGGTGGGGCACTCATAGAGGTTGAAGGAAAGGAAGCTGGTTTAGGCTGAAGGAGGGAAGGCGGGGCTCAGGCTCTCCTTGCACACCCGTGCAGTCTGCTCTGCGCAGGGGCACCCAGGTGAGGGGAGCACCATTTCCCTGTCCATGTG
Source organism: Kogia breviceps (assembly GCF_026419965.1). Lineage (NCBI taxonomy): Eukaryota > Metazoa > Chordata > Mammalia > Artiodactyla > Physeteridae > Kogia > Kogia breviceps. The sequence goes on along the minus strand of NC_081322.1, from coordinate 41,110,192 downwards.
CCCTGGTATAGGCTGTACCGCCTGAAGGAAGGGGTAACAATTTGTTATCCACCACCCAGAGGGGTACCTGTTTGGGTCTGTCCTCCTGGAGCTGGCCCTACTTGTAATTTTACAGGAGATTCACACATGTTAGCAATGGCCCAACTGAGCTTCTCTGACTGACCTGCCCTCAGATATCTAAAGGCTTGTTGTGAGGAGTCAGAACCATGATCTGTGGTGTCCCAGGGACAGAACTAGGATCCATGGTGGAGACAGTGGGGAGGCCAAATCCAGCTCAGTAAGAGGCACCTGAAACAAGAGCTGCCAGGAATGGGGGTGGGGAGGTATGGGTGGGGACTGAAAGAGAGTGAGCTCCCAGTCACTGCAGATGATCCAGAAGAGACTAGAAGCCCACCAGGCACAGACTTTGGAGGGACCTAACATTCTGGGGTCCTGTTATTCCAAGACAACCGCAGGCTGACACCAGCCTCTTCAGTGTGCCCTCAGTTTCATCTGTGCCTGATCTAGGTTTGCCCTGTTTACTAATACTCACATTTCTTTCCCAGAAGATCCTGTCTTCAACGTTGGGATGAAGTACATAGATAACGGATGAGCAGATCTTGAGCCACAAACTTTTTGTTTGCTTTTTTTATCATAGTAAAACATACATTAAATGTGCCATTTTAGTCATTTTTAAAAGTGTACAGTTCAGCAGCATTAAGTACATTCACAATGTTGTGCAATCAATCTCTAGAACTCTTTTCATGTTGCCAGACTGAAACTCTGTACCCATTAAACACAAACTCCCCACTCCCCCACCTGCCAGCCCCTGACAAACACCATTCTACTTTCTGTCTCTATGAATTTGATTACATTATGTACCTCACGTAAGTGGAATTGTGCAGCATTTATGTTTTTATGACTGGCTTATTTCATGTAACAGAATGTCTTCCATAATGAAGCATGTGTCAGAATTTCCTTCCTTTTAAGGAAAGCCACAAAATTTTTTGATTCAAACATTTTTCTGCACATACCCCACCTTAATCACCTCTGTACTTCTGCTTGAGAATCACTGAACTGCAGGGATCCAAGAGGAATTACTTCACCCCCTCATCAGAATACACAGCACCACACTGGGTATAATTGAAAGCTTAAAACAAATACATGTAAATCACATGTAAATTCTGAGGAATAGTGTATCTCTAAGCAAGCTTGTGAATTCTCTACCTTATTAATAAGAACTGAAGGGCTTATTATAAAATTATGGGGACTATTTGGAGAGCTTAGAAAAAAGTAAATGTGGAGAAAATGTTGTCCAAAAAATTGAGCACATTTTTCTAAGGCCAGCTTTTTAAAAATGATTGAATTTCAAAGGAAACTGGATTCACAGCTACCCACTGCACTTAAGGCTTAATTCCTTAAAGATCCTAAAAACTCTGTTATGGCCAAATATCCACAAACACTCTCTTATCCTGCCTTTTCAGCAGATTCCTTTGATTTAGAAAGGCACCTCATGTTAATACTAAACAGTTAAAAACTCCAAGGACTGTGTGTATGCCTGTTGTATGTATTAAATATATATTATTGTTAAATGCATATTATATGGAGTTGTTATGAATTCAAATACATATACACACATACAAATTGTTGACACTGGCTTCCTTTGGGAGAGGAAACTGGAGATGATGAAGTGGAATGGGGTGAAAATGTTACCTTTCTGAGCTGTTACGTTTTCTTCATATTGCACATTTAAAGAAGTTTTCTAGGTAGTGATTTCATAGGCTATTTTGGTTTTTCTCTTAAAATTTTTATACTAAAAAAATAAATAACAAGGAAATGTTGCTAAAAATAATTCATCCATAAACTCCTAGGTTACTCTTAAAAATTGGCCAAATCTGAAATTAGCCAACATGCATATTCTAATTACTCTCCCAACTTAATTAGAAATCAGTCTTTTTCCAAAATTAAAATTAAAAATTAACATGTGATTTCTACTTTGAGTTCAGCCTCAGTTTTCACATCTTCAACTCTAAGGGAGTAAGGGAAGCATTAGGAGATGTGTTGAAGGGAAAGTCTTTCTTGTTTGAGTTTATGTAAAACAAAAAAAAGCAAACCACACTCTAGAATGACTAATTTTCAGTACATACCTCTAGTCCACCATCCTGGTAATTCTCCAGTAATCTCTGTACAAAATTTTCGACTATTTGTGGTCTGATAACTGAAAAGTTTTCTCTCATTACTTGGTGTTTCCAAAGGTCTAGGGGAAAAACATACCAACACTAGTACCAGGAAATATTGAACAACCATTAATAGCTATGAGATGGCAACTGTCTGAGACATAACACTGGACACAAGCTGTCACTTCCAAATACACAAAAACTAATGGGTGAGGAGGGGAGGGGAGGGGGTGGTTGAGGACACAGGATCCTCCAGAACATGGGAATAAGGAAGATCTCTAACAAGATTCCTAACAAAAAGATTTGGAAAAGTACCTCTGAAGTCCAGTGAACAATATTTTGTTACCATAACTAAAAATCCCAAATCAAATGTAATTATTGATCTTATATGGCATCTGTTTTCCTTAAGTCCCTATATGTAACACAACTATCAGAAATAAATGAAAAGCTATTATATTTATCTATTTAAGTACATTCCTGGTGTTACAAGGCAAAATTAATTTGAATGCAGAGTTAATAAAAAAAAAGAGGAGGAAATCCAAAAGAGAGAAGAAAGAGTCACAGATTAGAAATGGTGAGAGCTGCAGAAGATGAACTTTAGCTCCTGCACTGAAGCAGCAACAGGGCTGACACATACGTGATGAGGCGTATACACAGTTACTCAGAATAGCATTGTTGAGGACAGCAAAAACTTAGAAACAACACACAAACTGTAGTATATCCTTCCAATGGGATAGTATGCAGCTGTAAAAAAAAGAGAAGAATTTCTTTTTTTACTGATGTGAAAAGAACCATAGATTAAGCAGAAAATGCAAGGTGTAGAAAAGTGGGTATAAAATGCTATCTTTTATAAGAAAGATACAGAAAATAACAATAAAGGGAGAGGCCATCCCCTCAAACCTATTCAAGGTCATTGGTCCAAATATTTGGCTTTCTCTGATATCATCACTTCTCCCCTCTTTCCTGAATCATTCACAAGAGCACACATTATTTCTCCCACTTCATAAAAATTCTCCACTTGACCCCATTTCCCCTGTCAGCTTTTGCCTCATTTCTTTGCTCCCTTTCTAGCAAATCTCTCAGAAAGAGATGTCTATACTTAATGTCTGCGACTTCCTCTCAAAATCCTTCTTAGTCCCACTCACACAGCTTTTACCTTTCACTCCACTGAAACTGATTTTGTCATAACCACCAGTGACCTCAACATGGCTAAAGCCAGTGGTTTTACTTGCCTGCCAATAACATTTCACACAATTTGTCACTTCCTCCTGCTTGAGAAACTTCCATCACCAGACACTGGGACACCACCCTGTCCTACTTTTCCTCTACCTCACTGTTCCCTGCAGGTTCCTTTTGCTGGTTCTCCTACTGCCTCCCCCCTCTACCGCCAGCTCTTAACATTAGAGTGTCCTAGGACTCAGCCCTTGGTTCACCGTTTTTGTTTTTTCTATCTGCACTCACCCCCTTGGCTATCTCATTTAGTATCATGGCTAAATACCATCTGTATGCTGACAACCCTCAAATTTAGATCTAATATCCACTTGGCATCTCTTCTTGGATGTCTAAAAGGCGTTTCAAACTTCACTTGTGCATAATTAAATTTCTAATCTTCCCTCCCTAACTTGCCATCTCAACTGATGGCAATTCAGTTTTCCCAATTGCTCAGGTCAAAAGCCTTGGAGTCATCATGGACTCTTCTTTTTCCCAAACCCTATATCCAATTCATCGGTGACTACTTTAAAAATATGCCCAGAATCTTACCACTTAATACTTCCACTGCTCCCAACATTGTTTGATTCATCATCTCCTCTTGCCTGGATTACTGCAATCGCCTCAAAACCAGCCTCTCCCTTCTTCCACCCTTTGTTCCCAACATAGCAGCCAGAGAGATTCTATTCAAATATAAGTCAGATCATGACAGTCAAAATCTGGGACAGGCTCCCCATAGCATTCAGAGTAAACACTAAAGTCCTTGCAAGCTCCTGCACAGTCTGTTGTCCTTTCATGCTTCCTCTCTGACTTCATCTCCTACTACTCTCCCTCACTCTCTCCACTCCAGCCACACTTGGGTCTTTGCTGTTCCATGAACATGACAGGCATGCTCTGCTTCGGGCCTTCGTATGGGCTGTCTTTCTGTCTGGAATGCTCTTCCCCCAGATACCCACATAGCTAACTCCCTCACCTTCTTCAACTCTGCTCAAAACGTCACTTTCTCAGTGAAGTCTATCCTGACCATCCTATTTAAAATTACAGTGTGCCCCTTTGAACCTTCACACCACCATCCTCCTCACTCCATTATTTTCTTATTTCTTATGTTCATTGATTATTGTCTGTCTGTCTACCCCCTTGTAGATGATAAATTCCATGAGAGTAAGGATTTTTGCTCCATGACAGTTAGGATGTACAGTAGTCTTCCCTTATTCGTGGTTTTGCTTTCTGCAGTTTTAGTTACCTGTGGTCAACTGCAGTCTGCAAATATTAAATGGAAACTTGCAGAAATAAACAATTCAGAAGTTTTAAATTGAGCACTGTTTTGAGTAGCATGATGAAATCTTGAGCCATCCTGCTCCATCCCGCCCCACCCAGGATCCCCAACAACTAACATAGTCTCCTCCTGACATCCAACCATGGACGTCATAATGGCCCGATGATCCAGGGTCACTTGAAGCAGACGATCCTCTTTCTGACCTATCGTTAGAAGAGCAACAGAAGCCCAGTGCTAAATCACAATGCCATCGTCATTCGCCTCACTTCCTCTCATCACGTAGGCATTTTATCATCTCATACCATCACAAGAAGAAGGGTGAGTACAGTACAATATTTCAAGAGAGACCACATTCACATAACGTTTTTATAATATATTGTTATAAGTGTTCAATTTTATTATTAGTTATTGTTCATTTCTTACTGTGCCTATCTTATAAATTAAACTTTATCGTAGGTATGTATGTATAGGAAAAAACCACAGTATACTATATAAACCCTATAGGGTTTGGTACTATCCCTGGTTTTAGGCATCCACTAGGGGTGTTGCAACATACTCCCCACAGAAAAGGGGGGACTACTCTATGCCCAAAACAGTGCTTAAAATATATAGCCTAGAAAATAGCGGGTGCTTAGGAAATAGGTATTGAATAAAAGAATGAAATAGTATATGCATAAAAAGCACTGAAAAGGATATATTAAAAACTGAAAAAGATGATTACATAGGGGTGGCAGAAGGGGGTCAATGGTGGCAAGAAGCCTGCTAAATATATATGTTTTATGTCATTTTGAGTTTTGAACCAGGTAAATGCATTCTCTGTTAAGAAATAAAATCAAATTTAAAAATAATATGATAGTGCTGGAACAATGAAGTATGTCAACACTCTTTAACTTCCATATGGGAGAGCAAAAGGACTTGTGTACCTAATCATTTTGTGTGAGGCCTACTTCCTCACTCATGGCCCCAGGAGAGTCTTTTTTTTTTTTTTTTTAATTGAGGTATAATTGATCTACAACATTGTGTTAGTTGCAGGTGCACAATATAGTGATTCAATATTTCTATACATTACAAAATGATCACCACCATAAATCTAGTTACCATCTGTCACCATACAAAGTTATTACAATATTATTAACTATGTTCCCTCTGCTGTACATTTCGTCCCCATGACTCATTTACTTTGTAATTGGAAGCTTGCACCTCTTAACCTCCCTCACCTATTTCTCTCCTCTTCCCACTCCGGTGGAGTCCCGAAACTGACAGAGCCCTAGGGCTTCAGAGGTGGAAGCCAAGCCCCGCCCCACTCCCTTTTCTGTTGGGGGTGGGGCTGGCCACCAGCAAGTGTACCCACAGGGCCTCTCCCTGCCCCCACCTGTTTCTAATTTTAGATGGGATTTCCTACTCATACTTTCATTTTCTGACGGGAGACTCAGTGCACACAAGAGCAAGCGTCCAGCAAAACCCTCCCCGAAATGTGGATATGACAGAACAGGAGCCTCTGGTATTTGCACTTATTATTTATCAGGGGTCCTGTTTTTCAAAATGGAATTCCATATTTCTTCTACAATTGCCTACTTTCTATCATAAACAAATAAATCTGATTTTGCTTTTTCTTTAGGATAATAAAGGTGAATAGACATATCACCACTGTCCTAACATAGTTGAAGTAGAAAATCCAAGAGTTAATGCTGTGCCTAGAAGTTCATACTTCTAAGATGTTTAAGACTTCCATAAGTCTAAACTTTGACAAGACAGAGCTCATGTATGTTTCAGAAATGTTCAGAAAAGAAACTGGATACTTTTTCCAGGTTACTCTCCTGGCAGGTCTCTGGCTCACAGATAAGCCTTGCAAGGGGCCACACCCTTCTAGTTTGGGTATCTTCACCTGGCAAATGCCCACAGAGCTGGTTTGGGGTTTAGCTATGGGTTCACCTGAGGGGGTAATATTTTACTGAAGTGTTGGGAATTCTTCCCGGCATGCTTCCTCCTCCTGAGTTCAAGTTCAGGCACGCACCTGCATCTGTAGGCAGGAGTCAGGCGAAGTCAGGATGAGAAGAATTCATCCAAGAGAAACAGTTCCTGGCCAGGTGGTGTTGATGGTCTCCGAATGTGTCCCATTTTAGGTGTGTGTGTGTGTGTGCATGGCTTCTTAAAGACAAAGCATGGAGGTGGGAGGGACACAGCACACTGGGGGTACAATTAGGGTTTTTTCTTCCCTCTCACTCTGTTCCTAGGTCATTTGACTGAAGGAAACTTTGACGTCCTGGTGGCCAAACCACTTCCTCTCTCTTCCTCTCTGAACACCCCACACCCACACAGCCCCCTCCTTCTGATGGGCACCTTGGTTTGGCAGCACTTCACTTCTCTAACACAACCACCAACGCTCTGCACCTGAGCGGCCCCTGCATCCTAAGCCAAGGCAGAATTGAAATTTGAAGGCACACAAACTGCCAATCACAGTTGTTCTCTTGATCAGCTGGGTGGCTGGGGGCAATGGGTAGGTTGAAAACCTTATTGCTTCAAGCATATGTATGAATTTTGTACTCCTGTGTTTCTCAAACTGCTCCCCAGAACACTAGTTCTTTGAGGTGATGAAAGATATTCCCAAGGGAATAAAAGGGTTCTGTGGTCAAACAAATTCAAAGAACATTTCATACTCTCTCTCTGGAGATTCAACACACAGTAGGATAGTAAAGGCTCTGGGAAAGTCTGGAGTAAAGGAATCTTTCTAACATTATTTACTCCCAGTTTCCCAAACTTATTTTTAAAAAGCAAATAAAACCCTTCTTCCCTAACCCCTGCAAAACACAGTAGAAATCCTCCTGTCCAATGCAATCAAGACTAAGAGTTGGTTGGTCAATCATAAGAAGTCTGTTAAACCACAGAATGCTTAAAAAAATGACATGCACTATCTTAAACATTTTATTTAAATCAAAAATACACAAATATACAAACATTTGCCAATCTTCTAACATAGAGCCTAGGCTTTTTCTTTGTATATACCCACTCACTGGAGTTCTGTACCATCTTTCCTCTATAAATCGTAATACATAGTGTGTGGTCTACAATTTCTAGTGTGTGTGTGTTTTTGGTGTGTTTCTTTTTATGGAGAGAAATCTTAAAGACCATGAAACAATCCAAAAGCATCATTTTTTGTTTTTTTAAAAGAAGTTTTACATTCACAGAATAATTGAACAGACAATTCAGAGAGTTCCCATAAATCCCCTGCACCCTCACCCAAAACATACAGCCTCCCCGGCTATCAACATCCCGCACCAGTGTGGTACATCTGCTACAACTGATGAACATACATTGACACATCACTATCATCCAAAGTCCACAGTGTACATTACGGTTCACTCTTGTGAAACTTGGGTTGGACAAATGTATAATGGCATGTATCCACTACTGTAGTATCATACAGAATAGTTTCATTGCCCTAAAAATCCTCTGTGCTCTGTTATTCATTGTTCTCTCCTCTCTCAACTGCTGGCAACCACTGATCTTTTTACTGTCTCCATGGTTTTGTCTTTTCTTGAATGTCACATAGTTGGAATCATACAATATTAGCCTTTTCAGGTTGGCTTCTTTCACTTAGTAATATACATTTAAGCTTCCTTCATGTCTTTTCATGATTTGATAGCTCATTTCTTTTTAGTGTTCAGTAATATTCCATTGACTGGATGTACCACAGTTTATCTATTTCAACTTAGTTTTTAGAGAACAGATCTTTCTTTTTGTACTCCTATTTCATTGGTTTACATAATAATTAAATTACTCAAACACAATGACAAGTAAAACTGGCACAAACAGGTTTGGAGCAAACAACGATCAATGATGCTAGGTAAACGTATGCAACCCAAAGGCTGTGAATAGTGAGTACTTTGCTGGCTTGTGCTACCAAGGGAATGGAAAGCTTCAGGTAATCCATGAGTCTGTAAGTGAAGGGGGGTTGGGACAACTACTGTATTAACATGCTGAGGAGTTAGTATTCCAGGGCACACTGCCGGGGAAACGCTGACTTAGCTCATGTTCTCCCAAATGTTTTGACTGTGCTTCCTTCAAGAAAAGCATTTTTGTTCACTCACCTTTAACATATGTCTGTTTATGTAATCATAACTACCTCCAGTACTATCAATGGCTAATATTGCAAAGCATGATGTACATAGGGTGAGATTCATCAACAATAAGAATGAATCTCAATCCACATTCCCAATAGTTTCTTTGACTTAAAAAAAAGTTTTGTCTGACTCCTTAGATGTGATTAGGTTATCTTTTTTAACCTCACAATGTGGCTAAAGATAAGCATGTACTAGGATTAGTACTGTCAACTCTACTCTTCCTTATTATTCTCTTGTGCATTGCCTCCCCGTGGTCGCTTCAGGACAACTTAGTGTAGAGTGTAACATGGGCTTCTTACATACAGATGTAATCCATTTAGAAGTTCTAGTATTTTCTTCCCACACCCCTGGGATATATGCCTCCACTTTGGAGGCTGCTGGCCTTATAAACTGCTCAGAGAAATTTAGAAAATCAATTAAAAATTACTTCAATGCCAAAATGTCAAAGATGGGGAATGGCAGAGCCTTTTTAAATCAGTGGAGCCCATCTCTCTGTTAAGCAAGCCCTGAGTCTGAGTGAGGATATCTGGGGCTGCTTTTTTTTTTTTTTTTTTTTTTTTTGCGGTACACGGGCCTCTCACTGTTGTGGCCTCTCGCGTTGTGGAGCACAGGCTCTGGACGCACAGGCTCAGGGGCCATGGCTCATGGGCCCAGCCGCCCTGCGGCATGTGGGATCTTCCCAGACCGGGGCACGAACCCGTGTCCCCTGCATCGGCAGGTGGACTCTCAACCACTGTGCCACCCGGGAAGCCCTGGGGCTGCTTTTGATCACTCTCAGGGGAGCACAAGTTACCAAGAACTAGCACCAGACCAGGTGTGGCTGCCACATTTTCAGATGCTCACCGACAAACTGGAAGCTCATTCAGAAGCTGAATAAAAAGATTAAGCTCCAAGACAAGGTGGGGAGGAGGGAAGGAAATAGGGGAGAAATATTCGAGCCTCTCATGTCCCCTGTTCTCAATACTCTCCATTCCCAACTCCCTCTGGAGAAACCCCTATCCCCAGGCTAACCTTGACCACAAGTGGTGATCTCTGCATGAAGAAGCAGCCCCTGTTGGAAGCCCAATCCACTATGGCTGCTTCTTGCTGCTGAGATGAGCAGTAGGTGAGTGCGAGTTACAAGGTTTTATCAACCTCTTCCACATACCCAGCCCACAGAGGTCTCAGGAAGACTAAGTCGAAGAATATAAAAGCACCCCTAGCACACAGTGGGGACTCCATCACTTGTACTGGGGGAACTCAGCACAGGAGAAGACCCAGGCCTCTCCACCGTATCATGCTGAACCATGATTCAAAAACAAAAACCAACAATAACAAAACACCCTCATTACTGGCATTTATTTTTAAAATCTTAAGAGTACAGAATCTGAACAAGACTTCAGAATTGGCCAGTATACTCTAGGTTTTGGTAAGGTTTGGTAATATCAACCTTACCACCATTAAAAATAACTCTACCCCTCCCCTTTGCCTGACTCCCACCAGCCCCTTACTGAAGGCCCTTTCCAAGCACAGCTGACAAGAACCCTGCACAAGGCAACACACAGCACAGCTGCAAAGCAAAGACACTTCCTCCCCTGGGCCCCCACCCGGACGTCTCAGAAGCATCACAGCCCTGAAACGTGCAGATGGTTGCACCTGCCGTGTGCTTGTGGATTTTCTCCAAGGACTCGGAAGGGAACCGAGCAAACACAGCACAAACAACAGACGCTTTGTGCCTTGTTAAATGTTCTGTAATCGGAGCTCAACCACACTCCACTCTCTAGTGACAGTCAGAGATGCCCATTTGGTGGGGGCTTGCTCTCTCACTGCACAGCCTTTTCCCAAAGTCCTGCTTACATAATTCAGTTGCTTGAAGCACTGATAAAACCAGTGTCTTAGATACCCACAGAGGTTATTAATTAACATTACAATGTCTGTGAATCTTGTCTCAAAAGGAAACCATTATTTATTTTGTTAGTCAAACAACTCCCCTTAGCTCAAAGGTTGTGGATTTTCCTTCAGAATTAGTAGGAGTTAGGAGTAGACACTGTAGTTCAGAAAGGACCAGCCACATAACCTATGGTGCCCCATGAAAAATAAAAACGCAGGCCTTGTTCAAAAACCAGGAAAAAAGTGCCGTTAAAGGTACTAAAATATAAAATGTTCTTTCTTCTTCAGTCTCTCTCTTGACCTGTCACAGTGTTTTTGTTTTTAATGTTGGCTCCTTGGCATAGGGATACACACAGGGCAAGTACAACCTTCACAGGCACCAGGGGCCCCGCCCTGTGACTGGTGCATGAATGTACCTGGTCTAATAGCTACTGGACTGAGGTTTCATGCCGAGCCAGGGGCGAAGAAGTTGAGTTGGGCGTCTCCTCTTCCTGCAGTCCCATTGCTCCTATCTACCGCGGATGGGCAACCCCAAGGGTATTGCAACCTCTGCCCTGGGATATTCTAGGTTCCCAGGGATGGGCAACAAGCTCACACCCAGTGAGTCACCCATCAAACATAGCCTGGTGCTGCCAGTCTGGGGTCCCTGAAATGCTGTCAGGTACACATGCCCCACACATGCCCTCACCATGTTCAGGCCCCCACTGGGTGGGGAGTGGCAGCCATTGCTGGATGCGGATGGTGAGGGGGAAGTTAGTGGTGCCTGGGGTGCCAGAGGGCAGAGGAACAGGCAGCTGAGAACTCCTCCTGGCAAGGTGGGGAGGCAGCAGGAGTGTTTGTGAGCCCAGGCTACAAGCCTTTGGTGCATCCTCCATTGATTCACTGGATGCCACTTACAAAATATAAATTCTAAGTGAAAATGAAGAGTACAAGATGGAACCTACAAAGCATTAAACCCCAAGTGCCCCTGTGAGAGTCCTGTGGGAGTGCACTAGTCACTTGCCCATTAAGTCACTCTGACTTTAGACCTCAAATGAAACAATTTTGATTGTCTTCCCACCCCAAATATATGCATTTCTAAGATATATATTTATATACGCTTATATATAAGAAAAAGCTTTATGTGTTTCCCCCATTTCAACTTTATTTCAGCTATGGGTTAATCAGCAGAGACTGAAGTTTACAAATGTTTTCTACTTAAAAGCCCTTTAAGTCAAGAATATATATATCAAAACTGTAAAAGCACTTCTCTCTGAGCACAGGGAACTATAGTCAATATCTTATAATAAACTACAGTGGAAAAGAATCTGATAAAGAATATATAACTGAATCACCAGAAACTAATACAACATTGTAAATCAACTATACTTCAATAAAAAAAAATTTTTTTAAAGTACTTATTTCTTGGGCCAAGGTGTTAAAAAGTAATTTTTATACTATTTTCTGGGCGTTGTAGTGTTTTTGTTTTTCCATGAATACGGACACATGGCATTTCCCTTTTCATAATTAGGAAAAAATAATAAAAATGTTATTTTATAAAGTAATAAAATAAACATACTTTACCTATAGGGAGAGTATGCTGCTACTTGGACTTTTCTGATACAACCAGTGTTATCTCTCTGTTAACTTAATACCTCCTGGATCATATGAATTTCAAGATTTTCCAGAAGTTTCCGAAGCTAGAGTAAGCAGTTTGAGAGCCACTCTCCACTACTGGCTTATACTCTAGGCTCCTAAATTCTTGCATAAGGGCCTTGGGCTGGGTCCTGTCCTTTTGTTACTCTCTCCTGAGGAAGAAGAAATGGTTCCTTTTTTTGGGTTCTCAAGTGGGGTAGATGCACCTTTTTGGAGACAGACATCTTTTTTTCCTGGCCCACATCTTGAATGATAAAATATATCCCTTTTCACCAGGTTCTGCTAAATTGCAAAGTGCTCAATGTCTGAAGCGACCTCTTGTGTTTTGGAGTCTCTAAATGTGGCCAGGAATTTCATGAGCTGTTATTATAAAAAGCGCTTAGGTCTGAAACTCAATTTAGATACCAAGGAGGATTTCATGGGAAGATTTAAAAGTCCATATGTGATCAAGAAAAAACTGTGCTCCAATACCCCTGAGCCCTTACTCTACCCATTAGGCTTGCAAAGCCCACGTTTCTCCCTGTCAGAGCACCCCAGGTGCTAGAGAGGAAGCAGAGTTCAGAAGGGTAAGCAAGGGGCTTGGGACTGGGGTGTGTGTGGGGACGGGGTGCGGCAGGGTAGGGGGGAGTGCTGAGTTCTCCTGGATGCTCAATGGACATGCACCTCTGTGCTTACACCCAACCAGCTAGAGTCTTTGTTCCCTGTTACAATAAGCACAGCCAGGCAGAGCCCCGCATCCCAGGACCAAGAGGAACAAACACTTGGGGAAACAACCCCTCCACATAGACCATCAACACACACCAAATAGACTAGTACATAAATTGTGTTGTCTTATTCTCAGAAAAACAATCACAGGTGCTATTTTAAATATTCCACTTCCATGAGTGTGCGCGTTGCAGGAGGGACACCTGTGTGCAGGATTTTATGTTTAAGATGCTAGTGGTTATGTTTTCTATTGTCTTTTTTTTAATTTGAGGAAAATAAAAATATGAAAACTTAGACTTACAGAATTGAGATGTTAAAGGGTAGTTATTTGCTTAATCAAAGCCCCACATACCTTTACATACTGAGTTTCCTCAGAGTCTGTTCAGCAATTTACAAACCCTCAATAAACACTTATCTTCTTAGAAAAAACACCACTTGGGTATATCTGTAGTTTTACATGCTAATGTCATAAAGCAAATTTTCAAGTCAAGTTCAAGATAGCTCCTGCAAAGGACTTGAGGACACAGGGTTGGCGGGGAGGGGGAAGCTGGGGTGAAGTGAGAGTGGCATGGACATATATACACTACCAAATGTAAAATAGATAGCTAGTGGGAAGCAGCCGCATAGCACAGGGAGATCAGCTCGGTGCTTTGTGACCACCTAGAGGAGTGGGACAGGGAGGGTGGGTGGGAGGCTCGAGAGGGAGGGGATATCCGGATATATGTGTGCATACGGCTGATTCACTTTGTTGTACAACAGAAACTAACACAGTATTGTGAAGCAATTATACTCCAATAAAGATCTATTAAAAAAGAAAAGAAAAAGAAAAAAATAGCTCCTGCATACCTGCTGAGTTTTTATTTCAATTTCTGAAGCTCCTTTAGGGGGAAGAGTAGACTTACTTATAAGTCCTGCAAATTCATCTTCTTTCCCTATTCACCTAGCTATAGCTTTCATGCTAGGGTAGAGAATGTCAGTTCTATTAAAGAAGAGAGACAGAAATTAACAAACACTTTTTCTCTTTCAGATTCTCTGGCAATTCTTTTCATTCATGTTCTGTTTCCTGTCATCATGCATAAACCTCCCAACTCATCACAGACACTTACATCGACGTCTAAATCCACCACAGTTACCGCTCCCTTAGTCAATATTAAATCATGAGGCCTTTTCCCATTGGGCACATTTAATTTCAGTCTTCATTCTTCAAAATATTGACAAGTCTTCTCACTCCCTGTTTACCAGGAAAGCTGACTGTCATAACTCATAAAGTAGACAATTTTGACTAGGCCACCAAAGTGAGCCCTAATTCCCTCAGTAAGGTCCTGGGGTGGTGGTTGGGTGCTTAGTGAATGCTTGTTTGGTTATAGACACATGGCAGAAACCACATGCCTTTCCCACCAGCTAAGTCATCCCAGCCAGGGCTTGAAGTTGAGAAAACAACCCAGCATTCTGCAGACTGAACACCTCATGCTGCACCATACTGTACCCTTGGCTGTGATGCTTGAAGCTCTCAGAGACTCATTAGACTTGGGTCTAATGGGGCAGAGAGTGGAGAGGAGGTCACAGCAGCAGCACTCCCCACTCTATTCTCACTGGGATCCTGTGAGCTAAAAAGCTTAGAGTTAGCACTGAAGGGACACTTCAGAAGCACCAGTTCCCAGGGACAGAACTCTGGGTAAATGATATACAGTGTTGCTCAGTGGAATCCAGGGCTGTCCCTGCAGTCAATAGAACTCAGCTTATCCTGTAAAGCACTGTTCATAGAGACACACTGCCCAGCTTCCTCTATGACCAGTGGGGCTAGGCATACCAAATTCATGGACCAAATGTCACCCTCAGAGCAAGGGCAGTAATCTGCCAGATCCCAGGTTCCACTCCTTCAAATGCATTTCCCCCTGAGCACACTCACCCATAGAGCTCCGAGAACTGTTTGTGGAGAGAGGGAGAATTGATGTCCTGGCCTCGCAGCTTCAGTCGGCCTCAGTGCTCCTTTAGCACTTCCAGTTGCTTCCAGAGCACCAGAAATGATCTCAGCAAAGCAAGGGACATCACTGCATCACATGGGCCCCCCAGCAGCCTGGAGGTCTTTGGGCTGCTTTGGAAGTGACTTCTGAATCCTTGCACTCTGGACAAATCTGGCTGAAAGCATTACAGAAATTCTTTTTATTTTTTATTAGTCATAGACCACTACAGGATGACCTTTTACATTCATTCAGCTCATGCAGAATGAAGTCTTTGGAGAATGACTTTTCTCCCCAGGAGGAATGGTTTACAGGCCAGCAGCACATGTAGAGCTTAGAGAGTATAAGCATTCTTCCTGAATAGACAGTATATAGAAAGGAGAGAAAAGTCTTCATTTCAATTTTCTGCTTAAGCTGTGAAACCACTCACTTTAAAACTCTTTTACTTGGGTGCCAACATTTTATCTGCCTTTGGAAAAGTAAGCCTTTCATGTTTAGCCTCTGCATTTTGGAAAGAGCTCTTCCACACACTCAAGATTTAACAACCCATCATGGTAGAGCTATATTATAACTTTAAATTGGGGATTTTACCCATTTTATGGGTAAGGAAATGGAAACTTAAGTTTATCTTATCTCCTATTCCTCCTCCCATCCTTTAAAAGTTAGGCAGAGAACATGTCTCTTGATTTGAGTTTATTATTCAATAGGAAATTTCACTTTAAAATTATGATTTGTTCATTCATTCTTTGGTGCTTTCCTTAAATAAGTGTTTGTTGAGGGGCTGCTGTGAGCCCAGGAGGGCGTGGAGGGAATAAGGTTTTCAGGTCCCTGCTCTCCTGTACCAGCGACGTGAGGGCCAGGGCTACCCAGAGAGTGACAGACAGAAGGGGAACCTGTATTCCACCCTCAGCCTGAAGACAGTGTCTCAGTTATAGAAAAAGGAGCTTTCCTTTGCACACCTGGACCATGATGTTATGACAGGAAGGGACTCAGAGGACATTCAGGTAACAACACCTTGGACACTCAAGTTTCCTGGCCAGGAACAGGAAGAACCACCACCTGATGTAACTGGACCCTAGATCAGTGCTATTAACATATGGGGAGGGTAGGATGGGGGTGGGGCCGCCAGAAAGAGAGGTGGTTAGGGGAAGAACTACAAGCAAGACCAAGGGGAGAGTGAACTCCTGCCAACAGCTGGCAACCCTTCCACCTAGTAGCCTACCTCCTCAACAATCAGCTAATTCATGCGTTTCCAAATTTATTTTATCCTCAGAAGCCTTTCAGCAAATGAAATCTTACTCAGTGACCCAGGCTATCCAACAGACCAAGGCCAAGCATGGTGATAAGGAGGGGGCTGCCTACAGGCCATGTAGTTGGGCCCCTCCGCTCAAAAAGCCCCAAGGTGCCTCTGAGGAACCCAGGGCTCCTGGGACCATTTTAAAGGTCCTGAGCTAATCCATCACCTTCACTTGGGAGTCTTAGAGACTGAAGTCTAAGAGGTCATAGAACTGGTGGCATAGCTGGGACAGGCAACCTAGAGTCCTAAGGCACAGGCAGTATAAATTCCAGTGTTGCCTATTGTCTATGAATATTGAAATACTCTTAAATGGAACCAATCATAAAATAAAACTAATTAAAATAGATAATAATTTAAAAGCAAACTTACCTTGTTGATATATTCCTGTTAAGAGAAGTCTTCTCTTCCTAAGTGTTTTATAGGATGGGAGAAGGAACAGGAAACAGGATAAAGAACAAGGCAGGGGAGGGTAGAATTGTCAGGGAAAGATGGTAATCCATCAGAAACAGGGCCAAAAGAGAGTAAACAGAAGGACCAAAGGGCCCTTTGGCAGGCTTCTTGGTCTTGGCACTACTTTGTTTATATCCAGCTTTGCAAATGCTCCCTCTGGGTGAAGCATTGAATCCTGCTGTGGAATTTAGTTGGCACATCTAACATACTTCCTTTTCCACTAGTTGGCCTGAAATGGACTTGTGACTCAGTTTTAGCCAGTGAGACACAAGAAAAATCTACTGGAAGTCTTCTGAAAAAGATTTCCCTCCTTGATAAAAAGACAAAGCCCCTTAAGGAGAAAGCTTTTTTGCTCCTGTCTTCATCTTACATGGATGAGGGAGACATTTTGCTGCCATAACCAGGATGGCAGAGCTGGGTGCCTGCACCAACATGAACTGCCTCCTTCTAGGCCTGTTTGGAAAGATTAATACACTTTCTAATTTAAGTCATGACTAGTTACTTCTAGCAGGTGCACCCTAACTGGCACAGAGGGGTATTGGCTCAAAGGTGGGAGATCAGATAAAGCTTCTGAAAGAGTGGTTTGGAAGTTGAAATCTGAAGGATAAGTAGGAGTTAATCAGATGATGAAGCAGAGAGTGGAAGGACAGGGAAGTTTTCCACCAGAGGGGCCAGTTTGCATGAAGGTACTGAGGAGAGAGCATGCTGCATTTGACAAAATAAAAGAAGTTGAGGGTAGAGATATTGGCAGGATTCAGGTTGTGAAGATCTGGTTAAGGCACCCAGACTCTATTCTCAGGGCATTTGGAAGTCATTGAAGAGTTATAGGAGGGAAGTGACATAATCGGGTTTGCATTTTAAAATACTATCCTGGTGAATGGACATGAAGAAGGCAAAGGGAATATAGGGAGTCCTTTGGAGGTTATGATCATGGCCCAGCATTTGGATTTGGACTGGTGGAGTGGAGTGCTGAGGGAGGATGGAGAAAACTTGAAAGATATTAAAATAATAGGATAGTAGAACTTGGTGTCTGATTGTGGGGTATGATAGACAGAAATCAAAGATGGGTGTCCAGATTTTTTTTGCTTGGGCAACTGGGCAGGTGGTGGTTTCCCGAAGGAGGAGCACATACATTTGGGGGCAGTAAAATGAGCTCAGTTTGGGACATGGTGTCTCTGAGATGGAACAAGGCAGTTGAACATATGAATCTGATAGGACTGAGATTTGGACTAGACATGTAAATTTTGGAGTCATCGCATAAAGCCATCCAAGTTATAAAAGTAGTTGGGTTTGCCCATGGAGAGGGTGAGGAATGGAGCAATATCATGGATAAGAGTATGAGGGAGCTCCAGGGACAGACTGTTAGGTTGGAACCTGGGTTTCTTTTCTCTCTCGGCAAGTGACTTTTAGGCATATCATTTAACCTTTTGAGTCTTGGTATTCTTATCTATAAAATGAGAATAATGAAAGTACCTACCTCATGGGATTATTGTGAGAATTAAAGAAATTAATAGTTAATAAAGCCTCTGAACAGATCTCAATCATAGACATTATTAATTAATAATGTTCTATTAATAGTGTTCAGGGCCAACTTATTGATTAGACACAGAAGGCACAGTGCTTAGGGTCCACAAAATGTTTTAATTTCTTTTAAAATCAGAAAAAGAAAGAATATTTAGGTTGAATAAAATGCTATAATTTATTATATTAATATATTTTTCTTTATATTAACACAGTTGTAAACTATAACTCTTCATGTTTTTTAATGGAGAAATGGGTCCACAAAGACAAAAGTGGCTAGAGTCATGGAAGTCAAAATGCAGCCCTGGCAGTGGTAGAAGTGGGACAGAACCTGAAAAGCAATATTTTCAGGATTGGCAGAGGTAGGGGACTTGACACAGAAGTCCGAGAAGGCATGGCCCACGATGTCAGAGGAAAACTGGAGAGAGTTGTGCTTTAGAAGCTAAGGGCAGAGAGGCTTCAAGAAGGACACACTGTGTCAAATGCTGCTAAGGGGTCAGGTTGGAAGGGGACTGAAAAGTATCCAGGAGATTTAGTGACAAGGACCACGGTGCTCTCAGTGAGAGCAGTCTTGATGAGATGAGGAAGACAGATCATAGTTTCTAAGGAATGGATGGAAGGTAAGGAAATGGAAATGGCTGGTGCAGAGACTTTGGCTCTGAAAAGGGGACTCTTTACATGGGGGCACTGGCTAGCTTACCCCATGTCCAGACAAGTCTCTGTCTAGTTCCAGAATCATGCAGAATTGTTTTAAGTTATGATACTAGGGGGACTACTGGCTCTTGGTACCTTAGAGCTTCAGGGAGACAAGTCCGGAGAAGGGAGTGCTTGCCTAGGAGTCCATGGGCTAGCAGAGTGATGCAGACAGGAGCCAGGCTGGAGGTGTTCACCTGGGGCCTCTGTCATACCCTGCCAACTCCAGCCCGAAATATGTGAGACTCACAAGGAAAAGCAGCCAGTTGGAGTTCAAATTGGTTTCAACGGACCACCCCCCATGAAGTTTGTTCTAGTTTTAAAATTAAAAGAAATGGATATACCACTGATCATGGGACTTGCTGTGAAAGAACGTACTTTGGAGGGGCTCTCACGGGCTACCCCTGCTTCACTGCTGCTCCCGTGCAGCATAAGCACAGTCCCGGGACCCTGGGAGAGGCTATGGGATGGATGAAGCTATCTATTCCATCTCCCAGATAGAAAGGTCCTTCGGTACAACGCAGCACTGGTCAAGTACGTAGACTGTTCACCAAGAAGACCTGTGTATTTTTGTCCAGTGTGGCCTGCCAGCCTGGGGGACCCTCCATGATCATATGATAGTTACTCAGAAGGACATCTTCCATTAGCAGCTGCATGCCTGCCAGCTCTCCATGAGCCACCTTGAGGTCACGGTCACAGCCTACAGAGGCATAGTTAAAAACAGAAAGGGGGCTTCCCTGGTGGTGCAGTGGTTGAGAGTCTGCCTGCCAATGCAGGGGACACGGGCTCGTGCCCCAGTCCGGGAAGATCCCACATGCTGCGGAGCAGCTAGGCCCGTGACCCATGGCCACTGAGCCTGCGCGTCCGGAGCCGGTGCTCCGCAACAGGAGAGGCCACAACAGTGAGAGGCCCGTGTATCACAAAACAAAAACAAAAACAAAAACAAAAACAAAAAAAACACAAACCCACCAAAAACAAAAACAAAAAGGAACAAAATGAAACCAAAACATCCGTTTTGAACACTTCTAGGTATCCTTTACACGTGGTTTTGAGGGAGAAAATTAGGAGTAGTTGTGTTTACAAGCCCCATGTTCTCAACTATTTTAAAAAATCCATAAAAGTCAGAGCAACATATCTAGCTCAAAGTCCCCCTTGAACATATCAGACTTTTGGCTCTGTGTGGAAGTCCAAGTTTCCTAAACCTTATGGTGGTGTCCGTATGTGGTGTATGTGTAGTGTGATACATGGATGCACAGGGAAAATATTGGAAAAAAACCAAAATGAACTGTGACCGTCCCCTAGTGGGGGACTATGATTAATTTTTTTAAAAACATTCTTACTATTTTACTTAAAAAAAAATCTTTTTACTTATGGAAAATTTTGAGCACATACAAAAGCAAACAGAATAGTTCCCATCACCTGGCCCTAAGAATCACCAACCTATGGCCAGTCCTGCCCCATCTTCATCACTCCCCACCTCCATATTATTTTGAAGCAAATGTGTCATTGACTTTAATGTTGTTAATAATACTTTTAAGATATTTTCTATTTAAAAAAATGAAAACACAGTAATACTTGCTTAAATAATCAGGGGGAAACATATAATTGAAAGAAATTTTCCCTTTGAGTCCTGCTTAAAGAGTTCTCTTCCTACTACTGTAGGTTGGTCAGTAGTCACACGTCTCTGAACTGCCAGCCTGGGAGTTACTCTAAGAGGCCCCGAGAGTGACCAGAAATGGATGACCACTCCCCCAGATCATTATTAGCCATGAGTATTTCAGCTGTTTCAAGTCTGATGCCAGCTAAAACCATGATTTTCTTCTGTCATAAGCAAACATAACTCACCTTGCAGCACTGGGTTTGCAGTTTCATAACCAAACACCTTGCTTATCTCATAAATTATTCACCACTGCCTAGAGTATGAAGGATCAGACCTATGGACCCAATGACACCTGCTTTGCGGTCTGCATTCGGCTCTCTCTGTGACAAGTGGGAAGACCTATCCTACCTGCATCTTATATTCTAGGGTATCTGGGCTGCTACTTGTAACTGGAAATGGTCCTCCATCTTCCAGAAATGCTCTCTAAGGGAACAGCACAAATGCCTAAAAGAAGCAAATAATAAATATCATAATGCTGCATAATAATGTCCATAAGAAACAGACATTTGTATATGAACAAGATGTCTGTGTCTGCACACTAAAACACTGTGGGATGATTTCTCTATTATGTAGAAATAGTTCTTGATGGATAGTCCCCGATGATGCACAGGAGAGAGTAATAATCTTATTTTTTAAACTGATATTTCAGAAAGTGACTAAACACAGAGGGTACTTAAGATTTCAGTGTAAATAGTCAACACAAGTATTTAGAAGTCCCAGAATAGTATAAAACCAATGGTACATATTTATAATCAAAAAAAGTAAACTTACTCAAATTTTTTCAATATTACAAACCTTAAATATTTGTCCTTTATCTCCATTGTGCTCCAGTTCTAGGCACCAACTCAAAACCAATGCCACAACGTTACACATGGGCCTCTGTCTTCTCCACGTCACTGTCCAACAGCCAAGGCATCCCCTACTCCTTGGGGCATGACATGCAGCCCTGGATATAGTGGGCCTGTCCACCTGACCCCATTTTACACTTCCAGACTCGGTACTGGCTTCAGACAATTCCTAGAGTTGCAGTTGATTCAGGTAGCAGGGAGCCAGGACACCTGCATCCACCTAACCCCAGGCAACACTCAAAGGCAGCAGGAGCAGGCCCAATGGTCACAGTCCAACCCTGTCTTCGGGTCTAAATGAGGGTCAAGGCTTGGGCCAAGAGTCACTGTCTTGTAGCTAGGGAAGGTAGAAGTGTGAGACTTACATGGGGTTGATGCTGGCATTACTTGGCTTAGCTTTGTAACATAAAAACATTAAGTTGGAGGTTTTGGAGTCAAAAGATCTGGGCTTGTGAGGTGGTTTTAATGATATGCCCACAGGGACTTCCCTGGCGGTCCAGTGGTTAAGACTTTGAGCTTCCACCACAGGGAGCACGGGTTCGATCTCTGGCTGGAGAACTAAGTTCTCACTGTGAGGCCAAAAAAAAAAAAAAAAAAAAGATATGTCCACAAATACTTTTTTTTTTTAGTTTTTTTTGATGTGGACCATTTCTAAGTCTTTATTGAATTTGTTACAATATTGCTTCTGTTTTATGTTTTGTTTTATTGGCCACGAGGCATGTGGGATCTTGGCTCCCTGACCAGGGATCGAATCCACACTCCCTGCATTGGAAGGCAAAGTCTTAATCAATGGACTGCCAGGGAAGTCCCAGTCCACAAATTCTTTGATTCTCTTCCCATTAAGAGGTGCAGCACCTTGACCACAGCCTCATGAGAGATCCTGAACCAGAACTACCCAGCTAAGCTGCTCCCAGACTCCTGAGCCTCAGGAACTATATGAGATAATTAACGTTTATTGTGTTAACCTGCTAAATTTGGGGGTAATTTGCTCTGAAGCCATAGATAACTAATACAGTTTGTGACCTAGTGTTGCCATGACTATGCAGCAGTCTGATCTCTGGCCTTCTAGAACCTCAAACTCTTTAGTTGTAGCAGGTGGGTAATATAGTTAGTGCCTAGGAGCAATAATAGTTGCCAGGATTACATTAGATAACGCATGTTGTTACCGGGCTGTTCAAAACTCAGCTGCTGACCTAATTTATGTATCGTAATTGCTAGCATTATTATTTATTACATGGAAGAGATCAGGTGTTGGTTTTGCTACCAGCTGTGAGCAGATGAGCTTTTGTCCCAATTAGCCTGTTGAGCGGTTTAGAGGGAGAGCCCCTGACTGGGAATAACAGCGGGCCATGGGGGCCTAGGCCACTCTACCACGTGAGTGAAGGGGAGCCTACCGAGGCTAAAGGGCATTCCAGCATAATGCATGTTTGATTGGTATAAAAATAGCTCTCAACACACCTGGAGGCTCTGTGGATCCAGCGGCTGTGGCAGGCTGAGCTGGGAAGCAAAGATGCTCTTCATGAGAGAGTTGCTCAGTGGCGGCAACCCATGCTACACGTCATCTGTGATAGACTGGTAGGCAGGAGCATTTCCAGGTGCCAAAAATGTTCTTCTACCAAAACAGGAAGGGGATCTCATTAACAGCAGTTACTCAAGTTTCTAAAGCTCAAAACTCTCTTCAAGGTTACTGGAGCAAGATAACATTTTGAGATATCAACAGGTTTCTTCCTCAGCAACATCATCCCTCACTCCCTTTTCTTTACACATTGCCCTTCACTCTCATAATTCACAGCCCTCAAGAGAAAGGTAGCTATCCTCTAGACTAGCATGGTCTAACTGCAGAACATTCTGCAGGGCAGAAATGTTCCATATTTGACTGTCCAATACGGTAGCCACTAGCCACATGTAGCTGCTGAGCACTTGAAATGTGGCTACCATGACTGAGGAACTGAATTTTAAGTCTTATGTCACCAAAATCAATATTAATTTAAACTTTTAAATTAAAATAGCCACATGTGGCTACTATACTGGACAGCTCAGCCGTAGCTCTAGAACAAAGACATCAGTTGTTGAATTTATTTTAAGACCAGTAGCTGAGACAGCAATTCTTGATATGTAAAACCAAATTTTAAGTTAAATAATAAGAGCCTGGGGTTTGAGAGAGAAAGCTTCTTGTTTTGTTTTGAACAAAACTTGGCTTTGTATATCAAGAACCAAAAATCCTGAAGACTAGAGCATGAAATTTATACCATAAGTCACAGAGAAGGAAGTCTGCTTGATAAATTACAATCATTTTCTTGCCCCAAAGGAAATGAGCTTAGCGAGCAAGGAAAGACTGTCTCTAGAGCTTAGATCTTGTGGATGCCCAAGAAAAGATGATGAAACAGGATCAGTTGAGGGGGGATCCAAAAGGTCCCCAGGACAGAAGGGATCTTTTGCCTAAAATCCTTCATGAGCTTTGCCAAGTCATGCATAAAGCAGATATCAAAAGGGAGATTAGCAATGACTGAGGGAGATGTTATCACTGATGGAAATGAGGCAGCCTCCCAGAGATGAGCAGATAGTCAAGTGTTGTGGAAAGACCTGGGGAGTGCCTAAGACCCCACAAGGGGGTGTCCAAGTGGGGTGATGAGCAGCAGGACAACCAGAAGAGATCTGGGATTGGACAGAGATGGGTGAGGTAGCCACTCCTCTTCAACTGCTGGGATGATTTATAAGATCACCTCTGAGAAGGATAAAGGAGGAGAAGGGTATGGCGTAAGGCTTAAGTTAAGGTCCAGTATTAGTGCTGCCTTGACATCTGGTAAAATTGAGAGGACTTTGACTGACCTAACTGTAAGTTCCCCTGCCTACTCTGCTCCCACGGGTAAGGTCCCCTAGTCAAACTTCCTTATCAAAGGGACCAAGTACGATCCCTGTTTATCCTCAAGTAGTGGTTTCAGTTCCCTGCCAGACCACAAAATTATTTAAATGAACAAATCACATCCTCCTATGGGAACCAGGAAGCACTATATCCTCTTGATACTACAAAGCCTGCCTCTCAAGCCCCTAGTTGTTCACTCTGGTCACAAGTACAAATCCTCTGTGGCCCTGCATGGCATGCAATGTTCTATTCCCCTCGGCTGTGAGTATGTATGGCGAGTAAACTGCTGTTGATCTCATCTGTCCAGTATTTAGTGTTATGTGTTTGGCCATCCCCATAACCTTGGGGCCATACCCTCCCTCACCAACAGGGTAAAGAGGAGGCAATTAAAACAAAGGTAAAGGGGATAATCTTGAATTAATTGATTTTATATCTCAAACTGACCACTTTAAACTGTAAATGTGGCTGAATGACATGGAATTGAAAAGTTTAATCTTTTTGTCATCAGCAGAAGTAGGGGCTTATGAACTTAAGTTCAAAGACAGATAAAGGTAGCCCTATTATTTGTATATCAAACCACTGTACTAGTGCAAAAATCATACCACCCTTTTCACGTTTTTGTGAGAATTAACAAAAGATAGTTGCATATAGTTATATACTGAGACACTGAATAAAAACATTGACTTACCCTGATAGCTCAAGGATGGCGCTTGGAGTTGCTCAATGGATATATAAACTTTTTCTCCTGTTTCTCATATCATTCACATGCTTTCTCATGATTCTCAATAAGCCCTGCCAAGAGGCCCATGATTCATTCAACACCCACGTGACAGTGATGTATGAAGCATCTACTATGTACAGGGCACTGTGTCAGGAACTGTCTGAGATACAAAGATGGGTCCCCCATGGGTCTGACCTTCTAGCCCAGTAGGGTCCAGTGAGGCAGAGCTCATTATTCAGCCGCTTCTGACCTTCCTCTAAACTCCCAAAGCACTTTCTACATATATACCTCCCTTATAGGTTGTATATATCTACTTAAAACAATGGTACTGCAGACAAAAAAATGTCACCTGCCATTCCACTATACAAAGAATGTTGCCTGCCACCAAGTCATCAGCTGATACAGCTGCCCCGAATAGTGTACCCTGAGGGGAATTCAGGATAGAAAAAAACAGGATACTGGCCCTAGATAGGTAAGATGCATATCTAAGAAATAATTTTAATGAGTCCAGACTCTCGCATCTTCCCATACGTAGAAAAGCACTAAGATCATTAACTTGTGATGTCTGTTTTTTGTGATTAGCAGTAGTCCTTTGATGTTCAACCACATGGGTTTTTTTTGCTGTTTTTTCAGCAAAAACTCCTCTATATCCTGGCTCCTCCCTTACCTCTTCAGAGCTGATCCTCAGAGCTATCTGACAGACTGTCTCCCAGGCTATAGTCCTCAGTAAGGTTCCCGAATAAAACATTTGCAACTTTTAGGCTGTGCATTTTTCTTTAGCCAACGGTACCAAAAAGCAGAGTATCCTAATGGAAACATTTATTTTCAGCCTAAATCAAGAGCACAGAAGCCCAATATCTCACAAACCTCTTCCTGGTTGACTCTTCCCATGTCATTCCTATGCTTTTCTCCCACCAATCCACAAAATTATTTTCTCTCTCTCAGCCTCTGGGTCCAGCTTTGTTTGCACCTTACTGTTGACTGTATTGCTTATATTTTAAAATTTCTTTTTTATTATGATGTTTTAACATCTTTAAAAAACCTTGCTGGCTGGGGAGAGACTGCCCTTCCCTGCATAGCCAATTCTTAGAGATAGCTAAAGGCCCAGCATACCTTTGATATGCAAACTAACCAATCTGAGCCATACTTCCTCTGACCCTTGCAACCCAGGAGGCAATATTTCTCTTCTTTAATCATCCTGGGTCTAGTTAACAGGCAACTAGAGACCTCTCCTACAGACCAAAGCCCGCTGGAATTTTTCAAAGTAGCTGATCTTAAACTGTTCCCCTGCCCTGCCTTGCCTTTCCAGGTCATGGCCTAAGCACTCTCCTTGCTCTCGACCTGTGGCCCTGTATGACATGGCATGATGGATGTTTCTAGGAACTGAGTATAATAATTTTGTTTTCCTGAGTCTCTCCTGTGTCTCCTCTTGTGGCTGCACCAGACTGATTTTCACATAAAAGAACACAGAACATTGACTTGCTCTCTTATCTTGGTAAGTTTGTGCAGAACTTTTAACTACTAAGTGCCACAAACAACCACAATTCTTGGCAGAGGTTTAGAGCCCCAAACACTAGGTCTATTAATTTATAGATGCTTGGAGACTATTAAAAAATATCAAGGGGCTTCCCTAGTGGCGCAGTGGTTGAGAGTCCACCTGCCGATGCAGGGCACACAGGTTCATGCCCCAGTCTGGGAAGATCCCACATGCCGTGGAGCAGCTAGGCCCGTGAGCCATGGCCGCTGAGCCTGGGCGTCCAGGGCCTGTGCTCCGCAACGGGAGAGGCCACAACAGTGAGAGACCCGCGTACCACAAAAAAAAAAAAAAAAAAAAAAAAATCAATACAGTTCAGATGTAAATATGACTGCTACTCTAAGCTAGAGAACCATAGCACATGATACACTCTCTAGAGAGATGAGGGTCAGATTCTAGGCACCACCATTGATCAAATCATTGGTTATCCTTTTCCTCACTTTCCTAATTCTTCAGTCTAGATCACTATCCTTGATAGGTCCCAACTCTCCTTTATCAACAGTACTGCTTATTAGGGAGCTGTACAGTGTAATGCTATGTATAGAAGGGGGTCTCAGAATGATATTTAACATTTTTAGCACTATATCCTCTTTTATTTCCTTCCTCTCCACGGACCCCATAGTTTGAAAGATTTTTCTACCAAATTAAGCATTCTCCTGTTTTTAACTCAAAGCCACATAAACACCTAGCCTAAGCTCTGAGCTGCAGGAAGAGATGAAGAAACATGATATAAAGGAAAGAACGGGGCTCTGGAGTCAGACAAACCCTGTGAATGTAAGGTCTGCTACAACAAGCTTGTGACCCTGGGGCAAATTATGCAACTTCTCTATTTCCTCATCTGTAAAGATGGTGAAATGATTGCTATCCCACGGAGTTGGCACATGGCAGGAACTCAACCAAAGCAAGTTCCCTCTCCTCCTTATCTCATCCGTTCTTATGATTCCAGTTTAAAAAAGAAAGAAATGTGACATTTTCTTTACCTGCAAAACTTTTGTGCAAACGTGTCTTTTTCATCATGTCTTTAGAAATACTGAAGACAGCTCACTGTGACAACTTACTCGGACACTCAGTTGGTAAACCTGGCCTGAGCCTTCTGCTGGGGTAGGTCTGATCAGTGCAGTTTGCCAGCAGCACTCAAGATACAGGGAAACTCATAGGAATGAAAGGTCAGCTTGTTGCTTGTGCCAGTGCTACACCTGCCAACTGCCAGCCCCTATTAAAGTCAGGTCTCCCCAGCAGTTCACTAAAATACAAGGATAGATGCATCACATTCTCCGAACTGTTTTGCCACACTCCAGCTGCCTTACTGTCAATAAGCAGTCAAGGGTTTCCTAGAATACCACTCATCTTGTGTGTGAGAGAGTTAGCCATAATGTGATCCCAGGCAACCTAGCTGTAGCCACAGGGAGCAGGGAATTCATGGGACACATGCTAGGGTTTTTCCTGGATGCAAGGATATGAAAAAGAAAATGAAACCCCAAAAAACGTCTGAAAAGTGGCCCGGAAGAGGCCAGGCAAAAGTTGTGGCTCTTCACTTCTCAGACACTAGAGACCAGGAGCACATGGCGCCTTCTCTGTGTTGTCCAGAAATCCCCAGATACTCCTGAAGCACACTTTAATATCTGTGTGTTCAGAGACACTTAAACTAGGTGAGCATAAAGATAAATTGAAAAATGAAGAGAAAACCAACACAAATTCGAGGACTAAGAAATTGGTGTTGCTTCTTGAGAGATTGCTTGATGTACTCTTAAATCAGGCTTATTGCAGAAAGTTAAGGTACCTTTGGTTTATTTCCTTAAATTCCTCCTTTTTACCGTAATCACTCTGAACATCAATAATACACTAAGATCAGTGGCACTCTGCATGCCATATGTTTTATTCTGTCCTATAGAATTCCTTTGAGGGACTTTTTTTTTTTTTTTCTGGTTTCCCTCCATTCTTGAATTTCAAAAGAATTCAATCCTTTAAATCAGGGAGTGGCAAACTCTTTCTTAAAGGGTCAGATAGTAAATATTTTCAGCTCTGTGAATCATATAATCTGTTGCAACTATTCAACTCTGTGGTTCTACTGTGAAAGCAGTCAGAGATTATCTATAAATTAATAGGCCTGGCTGTGTTCCAAATAAAACCTTCATTTCTGGACACAGACACTTGAATTCCACATAATTTTCATGTGTCACAAAATACTACTCTTGAGTTTTTCCCTCAACCATTTAAACACATAAAAACCATCCTTAGCCCACAGGCCTTACAAAATCAGGCAGGGGCCTATGGCAGTAGTTTGCTGATCCCTAACTTAAACAGATGAGATTGATTAGAACCAATGTACTACTGAAGCATTTACCATTGGTGCGAATGATTAATTCACCTGAAATTAAAGATAAGCTCAATCCTCAGGCATTTCTTGCACTGATAGCTCTTAATAACTCTTATAGGTTGGTGGACATGCCCAGAGGTGAATGACAGGCCCTGGGCAATGTGATTCTGATGCCATCGGAAGACAGCACCAATTTCTATCAGGTCCTTGGCAGAGGGACAGGTGGACAGGAGCAGAGTGAAACTTTTGTGCCTAGAAACATTAAACTTTCTTGAAATCTGAGCTGGTCCATGCCACAGAGAAGCAGAGGCCACATATGAGGGGACTCTACGGGGCCACTGTCGTGTTGTCCTTGAGCTACATGCTTCTTCTCCTCCCCTGTTCTATGGAAGTATGCTGTTCTCATTCCTGGTAAGAGTTCCTTCTTTTCAAACTCTGGAGAAGGCTTCAGTTTAAATAAGCAAAAAGTTCCCTGGGGTAAACAGTCATATTTACTCAGTTGATGAGCTCTGGGAAGGGTGAGGGAACTTCTCCAAGCTTCCTGTCTCTTTTGGTTATCTAAGGACTTCTCCTTGCTTGCAGGTTCAGCACTAAGTAAAATCCTCAAGCGGAAAGACATTTATCTTTCAGCTTCTCCTTTCCTCCTGCCTCTTGCCTTTTCTTCGGAGTCTCCCTTTCCATCAATCCTGCTGCTGTCTGGCATCCATCCTAGTTCTCAGGTTTTGGAGTCAAATGCACATAGGTTCTAATTTTGGTCTGCTACTCACTGGCTGTGTGATTACAAACACAGACACACCCCAAAGACCTCTGAAGAAAAAAGGCTGGAGGAAATGCTATGAATGAAGGACTCCTGGTTCCTTCTGAGGTCCTCTGAAAAATATACGGAATATACTGAAACCAGTCATAGGACACAGTGCCCTCCATTTCTGCAGACTGAGCACCAGGGCAGAGAAAGCCCCACAAAGCAGTTCCTGGGGGAAGCAGAGTGGTTCCTCTGGGAGAAGAGGAGCAAGCTGAACTCCATGGAGCTGGAATCCAAGAAGAACTTCTGGGGTGTAGTCCTATTTCTTCATCCTATGTAAATTCCTTACAAATTCTGACTTGAAATTTCAGAGCCCAGAGGGCTAATGAATGGCCGTCATGACAATTAGTCAAAACCTTTATATCCTACATGCTTGACAAAGCTACAGTTTCCAAAGCTGTTTGTCAATCAAAAGAAAACAAATTAGTCTGACTTTTTGTCCTGCTGAATCTGCATTCTAAATCCAGAGTCCCATGATGCTCAGAGTAAGAAAAAGCAGAGCAGAAAGAGAAAATATGGTTCAGTACAAGCCCCACATTTCTATTCTCTATGGACACTCATGCTAATGGTGGGAAGTGATTATAATCCACAGATAAAAGCACTGCCCTCCCACATCCCCCTCATTGACTAAATACTCACACTGGGAATTTATCAAATGAAGTTAATTAATTTTGACGATTTAAGAATAAGCAGAGACCCTCAGGCCTGACCTCTTCCCTTCCCATACACAGCTTATTATTTATACAGGAAACATTGTGACTCTTAATCCAAGCTAATTTTTTCATCAGTCATGATTAACCAAATAAACATTCTTTTTGAATGCAGAGTATTACCTACAAGGCCAGAGGTAAATTAACTTATTTATAAATTTAACTCAGGTGGTAAATTCCATTGGTTTCAGATGTGCAGTGAAAATTCTGTTTTTTTGAAAGGTAATTAAGGGCTGAAAAAATAAAACTCTTAGGAAGAATCATCTTCAGAAGTATAAAAAATGTGATTCCCAATAAAACAGGCTGTTATGCAAGCTAACTATATTGAAATCACATTTAATAAAATCAAGAATATTATTATCCAAAAAGAACACAGTTCACCTGGACAGCCTCTGCTGCTGAACGCGTTTGGTAGCAGCAGTGTTCTGGATCAGGTTGTGCCCCCGACTATTTTAAGCTCATTATCTAATAGTGCCAAGAGTGGCCTCCCTCCATGATCACTCAGAAACACCTGCCCCGCAGAATTTATTAGACAGGATTAGCACTCCAGCCCTTACCGGATGAGGTACCTCACTGCAGCGTCAAACTGCAGAAACATAACCTCCCTTTGAAGGAGGAGGACCTGGGACACCAGAGTGGGGTCTTGGGGGCTCTGGAGGCTGTCAATCATTTTCTGCAGCTCTTGAAGCTCAGACCCTAGAAGATGGACGACATTTTACTCAGTGTGAAACACAGGCTACCCTAGCTACCCTGTGAACCATTTCACCTCCAAAGCTAACTTTTTACCTAAATTGACTTCTCTTTGTTTGTGAGTATACTAATTATATGTCTTGCAAGATCAGCAAAGCCTTATGTTCTAGAACCAACCCAGGGTCTGATTTATCTTTCCTTCCTTCCTTCCTCCCTCAGGAATGTAATAACTTGCTTTGCTTTTCAGCAGAATAAGAACATACTGTTGAAAGAAAGTTTCAGTGTTTATAAGGCTACAGACTCTAAATAGATTGAAAAAGAGAAATTACAAGGAATGGGAAAGTATAGGCCTCAGTAAGTCTATTAGGGGCTTGAAATTACTATAAACCAGCACTCATTTCTCATAGCCATGCCATTCAAATCCGCCCTGTCACTGGCTCTTCCTGTCAATGGCTCATAAATTAAAGAAGACTCAGGACCATCCAAGGCAAGCAAAAATATGTATACATATATGTATACACACACATACATAGATCCTTCTAGGAGATTCTCATCATTTCAGGAGTAGATGTGGGAGATCCTAAATTGGCTTATTTCTTGGACCCTTACTGCAAAAGATTTATATGTGTTTTGGATGGAAATTTAAGTTAGAGGCCCTTTGGGGCTCTCAATACTGGTTTGAGGAACTTGGCCTGGGTCTAGGTGGCTGTACTAACATCTCTATTATTGGCTCAGGAAATGAGCTGCTTAGAATGGGAGAGCACAGCAAGAAAATGACAAGCCCTTAGGGAGCACTGATGGGGCAGGTAGGTGGGCCCCATTTCCAGGGCTACCAGAATGTCAACTGATCTGAAAAGCTCATCAGCTCCCTGTGGGGACAGTGATAGTTTTCTACTTAAGAGAACATCCCTGCTTTGGGAAGAGAAGGATTGTGGAAATTGATCACCATCCCTGATTGTAGCCCATAGCAGAAGTGAGATGGGAGATCCACGAAACATTTCCGGAGCTACTCTATGTCAACCTCTCATCCAGACTTGAGCAGCCTTGTACACAATCTGGCCTGGTACTGGATCTCTTCCTACATTTCTGGCACAGAAGGCAGGGGAACTGAGGGAGCAGGGAGGCTGTCCACGAGAGCCTGATCAGGGCGGAGCCAGGTCTGAGAATGGTTGCTAATATGTACTTGCAATATATGCTCTTGGCTTTAGGAAAAGATGAGCAGTCCAGATTTCATATCCATTTACTGTTTTACACACCACAGAAAAATGTTTTTTGGGTATTTTCCCAGCCACAAAAGAATTGGGGCCAATAATTAGAGTTTTTATAAATCCTCTATAAATCTGATGGTCATATTGGGCTGAAAAGAAACTTCCACCAGAAGAGGAGTCACAGATCAAATTGTACAAGAACTTTAAGAATGTTGTACTGGATGGGAGGAGTGATGGTCAGTGAGCCTTATTTGTTCAAGGCCTAATGTGGCTGGTCTACAAGCAATACACTCTGTCAGGCTATGCAGCAACCAGGGGAAAAGGTTTATCATCCCCTGCAATGACAATGAAAAAAGAATATGAAGTTGTACATACCCTATGATTAAAGCTCTGTAAAATGTATTTGGGCAAGGGCTAGAAGGAAGTAAGGATAAATAAAAAAAATATTTCACTTGTTACAATGGTTGGATTACGGGTGATTTTTCTCTTTTCATTATTTCCATTACTGTTTATATAATGCTGTGTGTGCACTTTTATACGATCCCTTCCCAGCAAAATTGTTCTGTGCTGACAGGTGGCATTATCGTTAAAGTACAGCTGTGGAGGAGGGCCTACCTTTTCTTTGTTACGCACTGATAACAGTCCTCATTTGGGCCTCCCTTTCCTGTGGGCTCACATGTCTCAGTGGGAGCACAGCTAGCAGGCACAGGCAGGGAACGCAGCCTGTCTGTGAGGACGGGCAGATGGTTGCCGTGTGGTCGTGGGGGTGGTGGGAGGAGACCCTCCTCTGGGAAACAAATGAGCCTCTTCTTGTGCCTTTTCCCAGGAGGGTTCCATTTGGGAAATCAGACAGAGAGAGCAAAATCACAGTGGCCCTGCCTCCATGTGAATACTCAAAGCCAGTACATTTTGTTCCTGAAAGCCTGAGATCAGTGTGTAGTGCCTGGGTTTAATTGGCCTCCTAATTCTTTAAAAGAAAATCATAATGTAAACTCCTACATTCTGATTCCATCCTCTGTTTCACACTGACTCCAAAGGGAGTTGCTGGCTTTCAGGGAAGTTGAAAATTTGGCAGGGTCCACAGAACTAGCCCACAGTATCTAACAGCTGCTTGCTCAGTCAAGTGGGAGGACCACAGCTGAAATTCGAAGTGTCTCTTTAAAAAATATTTTAAAGCACATAAGGCTTCAAAAGTCACTTTAACTCCAAACAGCTCTGAAATGGCTAAAAGGAGTTGGGTGGGTCTATGAACAAACCCGTCTTCTCTTTTCACCTTAGTTCTCCTTGCCTCCTCTGGGAAGCAGGCCAGGAACTGAGCAGCCTAGCCTTTTAAAAAAGATGATTATCTTAGAATGGAATTTTTTTTAGTTCAGTTTGCTCTTTATCTATTTTCAGCAAAGCAGAGTATGTAAAACTTTGCACATTCTCCCTGGAGCACAAATGTTTTTACTGGCAAAATGACAAGGTGTGTCTCTCTAGTTTTACACCTTGGAAAGCCTGGGCCCCAATTATTTCAATGGTTTCCAGTTCATAAGCATATAAATAGTAAAAAACCAATTTCCTTCATCCTCAATTCTAGGTCCTCAACAATTTGGCCTCATTTACCACTATCCCTCAGTGTTGCACTGGTGGGTTCATCATTCTCTCTGGACTGGCCACGTGTAGTCCTACCTGTTATCTTTGCCAGTATCCTTTTCTTGTCCCCCTTTAGGACAAGCCCTCCTATTTTTCTCCATTGATTCAAGTGAGGGCAAGTCCCCCCAGATCACCCTCCCTGTGGGCTCTTCTCTCCCAGCTGCTACAGAACTTCCTATGCAGTGACTTCTTTTGGAAACATGGCTCTGGCTCTACCTTGGCTTCTATCTCATCTTCTCGAGGGCAGGGATAGCATTCTTCCTGGCCCATCCTCCTTTCTCCTGTCCCTCATCTACAATCCAGCCCCACACCCTCCCAACATCCAGCTCCACTGGAGAGCATCTTAGTTTATTTTCTGAGTTAACCCCTTACGACAGCCCCCATATTAGCAAAAGGAAAGGAGCTAAGAGTGCTTTTGGAACTTCTGTAATCTCTTGATGCTTATATTGAAGCCTTGCTAGTAGGCCTGCAACAATTCTGTGCTTTCTGCTGAGGTAGCACCAACCCCTTCTCTTCTTCATGCTGCCTTTCCTCAGATATAGGCATCAATCTTCCTCCTGGAACAAGTCAGAATCTCCCACAAACATTTCCTTGATGCACCGGCCAGAGAGGAATAGATTTAGATTATATCATGTTTGTTTTAAGACCACTAAGTTTAGATAGGCATGTTACCTCATTTCTTTGGCTCTTCTCACACTATAAAATCCTTGTCTACTATGTTATAATATACTGCTATTAATTGATTAATATTTATATGACTAATGACATAATTAGGATGGGAGTCAAATTATTAAAATAGTAAGATCAGTTTCACTGCTTCTGATAAACCCAGCTTACTAAGCATTTTAGTGTCTTTAATTTACCACATGCATTTATCTGAGAACTTGTGCTGAGTTAGGGTTCACGGATTAGCACTGGGCAGATAAAACAAAAGCCTCAACTGTTCTTACTAACAGGACTACCGGGTCATTGTTAGCTAACTGAGGGCTGTCTGCAAGCTTCTTGACAGTGAATGCTTGGCCTTGACCTTGCCACATTAGTTCACGAAGCCCAGGAGGGGAAAGGGAATGAAAGCAAAGCTAATATTTAATGGGGACTTGTACATCCTTCTAGAATTTTTACAGATTTTAATCCACAGAACATGTCTCTGAGACAGGTGTTGTCACCCTTGTTTTACAGATAACAAACATAGAGCCAGGGAGTAAAGTGCCCAGCTTTTAGTAAACCAAGTGACAGAGGCAGGGTAAAAACCCAGGCCCCCCAAATTCTGACTTGGCATACTTCATGGTTTAACCTGTAAATGTGGAACCAATCCGTTTGGAGGCAGTATATAATGGGACTTTCCCTTTGCCCTTCTGTCATTTATGAGGAAATATTTTAGTTCTGTCTTTCCAGGTATTAAGAGCTTCATAGTAATTAACTAGATGGGGGAAATCCTTTCACAATGTATATATATATCAAATATAAAGTTGTTCACTTCAAATATATGACAATTTTATTCTTCAATTAGGCTTCAATAAAGCTGAAAAAAAAAGAGCTTCATGGAATTGCAACTGAATATTGAAGGCAATTTTAATCACCTTTAATCACTTACCAATACCCTTAGTTCCTTCCCAGTTGCCTCTCAGAGGGTTAGGACTTAGAGGAAATTCAAAACGTGCTGGATAATTTCCATGTTTAGCCAAACTGAAGAGGTAGGCCACAATGTCGTGGAGAGGGGCTATCAGCTGTAGAGTTAGCTTTAAGGCTCTAAAAGCTACCTGTGGGTAAAATCAATACAAGGAAATAATTTTCAAGAAGCTTCTAAAGGGATATAAAAATATATGAGCATTGATTAGGAATAATATATTTAAACAAGAATATTTAGATAAACATTTTCACAGTATAATACAGGATAATAGTTACAGGATAACATCTGAAAAAAAGAACAAGCCTTTTCATGAACTCAGGTCTTTGGACAAGTTAACTCCGGCCGGGGAATTAAAACAAAGTGTTTCTCTTTGTTTAAAGCCATTGGAGGCCAAAAACACATCAAAATGTGTTTGTATGACTAACCATCAATGAATTACAAGGGTCACAAATAAATTCCTAGCAGGGACTTATATTCAGACAACATTGCCCTGAGGGAATACCTGTAAGCAAAACATAACTACTTATCAACATAGTTTAAACACATGACTGAAAAACAAACAATGGATCATAAATATCAACATTCAGTGAAGGAATAAAGAAAAAATATGATTTAACTGCAGAAGGCAGTAGTTTTATATATTTTTAGAAACCCTAAAAATTCTTCTGTGAATGAATGAAATAAAAGGTAGTTCTATTTCTAATTTTTTGAGGAATCTCCATACTGTTTTCCATAGTGGCTCCACCAATTGACATTCCTACCAAAGGTGCACAAGTGTCCCCTATTCTCCGCACCCTCACCAAGACTTGTTTTCTCTTGTCCTTTTTTATAATAGCCATCCTAACAGGTGTGAGGTGATATCTCATCATGGTTTTGATTTGCATTTCCCCAATGATTAGTGATACTGAGCACCTTTTCATTTATGTATTGGTCATTGGTGTATCTCCTCTGGAAAAATGTCTGTTCAGGTCCTTTGACCATTTTAAAAACAGATTATTGGTTTAAAAATTGTTTTTCTTCATTTTGTTTTTGCTTTTGCTATTGAGTTATATGAGTTCCTTACATATTTTAGGTATTATCCCCTTATCAGATATATAGTTTGCAAATATTTTCTCCCATTATGTAGGTTGCCTTCTCCTTTTGTTTTTTTTTCTTTACTAGCAGAGACCTTTTAGTTTGATGTTATCCCACTTGTTTATTTTTGCTTTCGTTGCCCGTGCTCTTGTTGTTGTATCCAAAAAAATCATTGCCGGGCTTCCCTGGTGGCGCAGTGGTTGAGAATCCGCCTGCCGATGCAGGGGATACGGGTCCGTGCCCCGGGGTCCAGGAAGATCCCACATGCTGCGGAGCGGCTGGGCCCGTGAGCCATGGCCGCTGAGCCTGTGCGTCCAGAGCCTGTGCTCCACAACGGGAGAGGCCACAATAGTGAGAGGCCCGCGTACCGTGAAAAAAAAAGAAAAAGAAAAAGAAAATCATTGCCAAGACTGGTGTCAGAGCTTTTTCCGTTTTCCTCTCTGATTTTATGGTTTCCAGTCTTACAGTTAAGTATTTAATCCACCTGAAGTTAATTTTTGTGATTGGTGTAAGATAGGGATTCAGTTTCATTCTGTTGCATGTAAAATTACCATATGATCCAGCAATCCCACTTCTGAGTATACATCCAAAAGAAATAAAATTAGTATATCAAGGAGATTATTCATACTTCCATGTAGCATTACTCACAATAGCCAAGATATGGAAACAACCTAAATGCCCAGTGGATGGATAAATGGATAAAGAAAACATCACACACACATGCATGCAAACATACAGGAATATTATTTAGACATAAAAAAGAAGAAAACCTTGCCATTTACAACAACATGGGTAAACTTGGATGACATTATGCTAAGTGAAATAAGCCAGACAAAGACATACACTGTATGATCTCATTCCTATGTGGAATCTAATGAAAATGAAAAGGTCAAACTTATAGAAAGGTGGTTGCCAGGGGATGGGGGAGATGGGCTGATGTTGGTCAAAAGGTACAAACTTTATTTAAAAGATAAATAAGTTCTGAGGATCTAATGTACAGCATGGTGACTATAGTTAATAATACTGTATTTTATACTTGAAATTTGTTGAGAGTTAGACAAGCATTCTCACCTCCAAAAAAATGGTAACTATGTGAGGTGATAAATGTGTTAATTAGCTTAACTGTGGTAATAATTTCACAATGTATATGTATATCAAATAATCATGCTGTACACTTTAAATATTTACAATTTTATTTGTTAATTACACCTCAATAAACCTGAGGGGAAAAAAGAAAAGGTAAGAAACCTAAATTGCTAAACAGTTTTTCACTCACAAAGAAAAATCAGAATGTTCCCAAACTGCCATTTTCAACATTACATTTTATTTAACTAATACTTGAATGCTTTATGTATTTCTATATCTACTCTTTTTTTTTTAACATCTTTATTGGAGTATAACTGTTTTACAATAGTGTGTTAGTTTCTCCTTTACAACAAAGTGAATCAGTTATACATATACATACGTTTCCAAATCTCTTCCCTCTTGCTTCACCCTCCCTCCCACACTCCCTATCCCACCTCTCTAGGTGGTCACAAAGCACAGAGGTGATCTCCCTGTGCTATGCGGCAGCTTCCCACTAGCTATCTAATTTACATTTGGTAGTGTATATATGTCCCTGCCACTCTCTCATTTCATCACATCTTACCCTCCCCATATCCTCAAGTCCATGCTCTAGTAGGTCTGTGTTTTATTCCCGTCCTATCACTAATCTCTTCATGACATTTTTTTTTCTTAGATTCCATATATATGTGTTAGCATACGGTATTTGTTTTTCTCCTTCTGACTTACTTCACTCTGTATGACAGACTCCAGGTCTATCCACCTAATTACAAATAACTCAGTTTCATTTCTTTTTATGGCTGAGTAATATTCCATTGTATATATGTGCCACATCTTCTTTATCCATTCATCTGTTGATGGACATTTAGGTTGCTTCCATGTCCTGGCTATCATAAATAGAGCTGCAATGAACATTTTGGTACATGACTCTTTTTGAATTATGGTTTTCTCAGGGTATATGCCCAGTAGTGGGATTGCAGGGTCGTATGGTAGTTCTATTTGTAGTTTTTTAAGGAACCTCCATACTGTTCTCCATAGTGGCTGTATTAATTTACATTCCCACCAGCAGTGCAAGAGTGTTCCCTTTTCTCCACACCCTCTCCAGCATTTATTGTTTCTAGAGTTTTTGATGATGGCCAATCTGACCGGTGTGAGATGATATCTCATTGTAGTTTTGATTTGCATTTCTCTAATGATTAATGATGTTGAGCATTCTTTCATGTGTTTGTTGGCAACTTGTATATCTTCTTTGGAGACATGTCTATTTAGTTCTTCTGCCCATTTTTGGATTGGGTTGTTTGTTTTTTGGTTATTGAGCTGCATGAGTTGCTTATAAATTTTGGATATTAATTCTTTGTCAGTTGCTTCATTTGCAAATATTTTCTCCCATTCTGAGGGTTGTCTTTTGGTCTTGTTTATGATATCCTTTGCTGTGCAAAAGCTTTTAAGTTTTACTAGGTCCCATTTGTTTATTTTTGTTTTTATTTCCATTTCTCTAGGAGATGGGTCAAAAAGGATCTTGCTGTGATTTATATCATAGAGTGTTCTGGCTATGTTTTCCTCTAAGAGTTTGATAGTGTCTGGCCTTACATTTAGGTCTTTAACCCATTTTGAGTTTATTTCTGTGTGTGGTGTTAGGGAGTGTTCTAATTTCATACTTTTACATGTAGCTGTCCGGTTTTCCCAGCACCACTTATTGAAGAGGCTGTCTTTTCTCCACTGTATATCCTTCCCTCCTTTATCAAAGATAAGGTGACCATATGTGTGTGGGTTTATCTCTGGGCTTTCTATCCTGTTCCATTGATCTATATTTCTGGTTTTGTGCCAGTACCATACTGTCTTGATTACTGTAGCCTTGTAGTATAGTCTGAAGTCAGGGAGCCTGATTCCTCCAGGTCCATTTTTCATTCTCAAGACTGTTTTGGCTATTCGGGGTCTTTTGTGATTCCATACAAATTGTGAAATTTTTTGTTCTAGTTCTGTAAAAAATGCCAGTGGTAATTTGATAGGGATTGCATTGAATCTGTAGATTGCTTTGGGTAGTAGAGTCATTTTCACAATGTTGATTCTTCCAATCCAAGAACATGGTATATCTCTCCATCTGTTTGTATCATCTTTAATTTCTTTCATCAGTGTCTTATAGTTTTCTGCATACAGGTCTTTTGTCTCCTTAGGTAGGTTTATTCCTAGATATTTTATTCTTTTTGTTGCAATGGTAAATGGGAGTGTTTTCTTAATTTCACTCTCAGATTTTTCATCATTAGTGTATAAGAATGCCAGAGATTTCTGTGCATTCATTTTGTATCCTGCTACTTTACCAAATTCATTGATTAGCTCTCGTAGTTTTCTGGTAGCATCCTTAGGATTCTCTATGTATAGTATCATGTCATCTGCAAACAGTGACAGCTTTACTTCTTCTTTTCCTGTTTGGATTCCTTTTATTTCTTTTTTTTCTCTGATTGCTGTGGCTAGAACTTCCAAAACTATGTTGAATAAGAGTGGTGAGAGTGGGCAACCTTGTCTTGTTCCTGATCTTAGTGGAAATGGTTTCAGTTTTTCACCATTGAGAACAATGCTGGCTGTGGGTTTGTCATATATGGCCTTTATTATGTTGAGGAGAGTTCCCTCTGTGCCTACTTTCTGCAGGGTTTTTATCATAAATGGGTGTTGAATTTTGTCAAAAGCTTTCTCTGCATCTATTGAGATGATCATATGGTTTTTCTCCTTCAGTTTGTTGATATGGTGTATCACGTTGATTGATTTGCGTATATTGAAGAATCCTTGCATTCCTGGAATAAACCCCACTTGATCATGGTGTATGATCCTTTTAATGTGCTGTTGGATTCTGTTTGCTAATATTTTGTTGAGGATTTTTGCATCTGTGTTCATCAGTGATATTGGCCTGTAGTTTTCTTTCTTTGTGACGTCTTTGTCTGGTTTTGGTATCAGGGTGATGGTGGCCTCACAGAATGAGTTTGGGAGTGTTCCTCCTTCTGCTGTCTTTTGGAAGAGTTTGAGAAGGATAGGTGTTAGCTCTTCTCTAAATGTTTGATAGAATTCGCCTGTGAAGCCATCTGGTCCTGGGTTTTTGTTTGTTGGAACATTTTTAATCACAGTTTCAATTTCAGTGCTTGTGATTGGTCTGTTCATATTTTCTATTTCTTCCTGGTTCAGTCTCAGCAGACTTGTGCATTTCTAAGAATTTGTCCATTTCTTCCAGGTTGTCCATTTTATTGGCATACAGTTGCTTGTAGTAATCTCTCATAATCTTTTGTATTTCTGCAGTGTCAGTTGTTACATCTCCTTTTTCATTTCTAATTCTATTGATTTGAGTCTTCTCCCTTTTTTCCTTGATGAGTCTGGCTAATGGTTTATCAATTTTATTTATCTTCTCAAAGAACCAGCTTTTACTTTTATTGATCTTTGCTATTGTTTCCTTCATTTCTTTTTCATTTATTTCTGATCTGATCTTTATGATTTCTTTCCTTCTGCTAAATTTGGGTTTTTTTTGTTCTTCTTTCTCTAATTGCTTTAGGTGCAAAGTTAGGCTGTTTATTCGGGATGTTTCCTGTTTCATAAGGTATGATTGTATTGCTATAAACTTCCCTCTCAGAACTGCTTTTGCTGTATCCCATAGGTTTTGGGTCATCGTGTCTCCATTGTCATTTGTTTCTAAGTATTTTTTGATTTCCTCTTTGATTTCTTCAGTGATCACTTCGTTATTAAGTAGTGTATTGTTTAGCCTCCATATATTTGTATTTTTTACAGATCTTTTCCTGTAATTGATATCTAGTCTCATAGCATTGTGGTCAGAAAAGATACTTGATACGATTTCAATTTTCTTAAATTTGCCAAGGCTAGATTTGTGACCCAAGATATGATCTATCCTGGAGAATGTTCCATGAGCACTTGAGAAAAAAGTGTCTTCTGTTGTTTTTGGATGGAATGTCCTATAAATATCAATTAACTCCATCTTGTGTAATGTATCATTTAAAGCTTGTGTTTCCTTATTTATTTTCATTTTGGATGATCTGTCCATTGGTGAAAGTGGGGTGTTAAAGTCCCCTCCTATGATTGTGTTACTGTCGATTTCCCCTTTTATGGCTGTTAGTATTTGCCTTATGTACTGAGGTGCTCCTATGTTGGGTGCATAAATATTTACAATTGTTATATCTTCTTCATGGATCGATCCCTTGATCATTATGTAGTGTCCTGCTTTGTCTCTTGTAATAGTTTTTATTTTAAAGTCTATTTTGTCTGATATGAGAATTGCTACTCCAGCTTTCTTCTGATTTCCATTTGCATGGAATATGTTTTTCCATCCCCTTACTTTCAGTCTGTATGTGTCCCTAGGTCTGAAGTGGGTCTCTTGTAGACAGCATATATATGGGTCTTGCTTTTGTATCCATTCAGCCAGTCTGTGTCTTTTGGTGGGAGCATTTAATCCATTTACCTTTAAGGTAATTATCGATATGTATGTTCCTATTACCATTTACTTCATTGTTTCGGGTTGTTCTTGTAGGTCTTTTCCTTCTCTTGTGTTTCTTGCCTAGAGAAGTTCCTTTAGGATTTGTTGTAGAGCTGGTTTGGTGGTGCTGAACTCTCTCAGCTTTTGCTTGTCTGTAAAGGTTTTAATTTCTCCATCAAATCTGAATGAGATCCTTGCTGGGTAGAGTAATCTCGGTTGTAGGTTTTTTTCCTTCATCACTTTAAATATGTCCTGCCACTCCCTTCTGGCTTGTAGAGTTTCTGCTGAAAGATCAGAAGTTAACCTTATGGGGATTCCCTTGTGTATTATTTGTTGTTTTTCCCTTGCTGCTTTTAATATGTTTTCTTTGTATTTAATTTTTGAAAGTTTGATTATTATGTGTCTTGGCGTGTTTATCCTTGGGTTTAGCCTGTATGGGACTCTCTGTGCTTCCTGGACTTGATTGACTATTTCCTTTCCTATATTAGGGAAGTTTTCAACTATAATCTCTTCAAATATTTTCTCAGTCCCTTTCTTTTTCTCTTCTTCTTCTGGGACCCCTATAATTCGAATGTTGGTGCATTTAATGTTGTCCCAGAGGTCTCTGAGACTGTCCTCAGTCCTTTTCATTCTTTTTTCTTTCTTCTGCTCTGCAGTAGTTATTTCCACTATTTTATCTTCCAGGTCACTGATCCGTCCTTCTGCCTCAGTTATTCTGCTATTGATCCCATCTAGAGTATTTTTCATTTCATTTATTGTGTTGCTTATCGTTGCTTGCTTCCTCTTTATTTCTTCTAGGTCCTTGTTAACTGTTTCTTGCAATTTGTCTATTCTATTTCCAAGATTTTGAATCATCTTTACTATCATTATTCTGAATTCTTTTTCAGGTAGATTGCCTATTTCCTCTTCATTTGTTAGGTCTGGTGTGTTTTTATCTTGCTCCTTCATCTGCTGTGTGTTTTTCTGTCTTCTCATTTTGCTTATCTTACTGTGTTTGGGGTCTCCTTTTTGCAGGCTGCAGGTTCGTAGTTCCATTGTTTTTGGTGGCTGTCCCCAGTGGCTGAGGTTGGTTCAGTGGGTTGAGTAGTTTTCCTGGTTGCGGGGACTAGCGCCTCTCTTCTGGTGGATGAGGCTGGATCTTGTCTTTCTGGTGGGCAGGTCCACGTCTGGTGGTGTGTTTGGGGATGTTGGTAGCCTTATTATGATTTTAGGCAGCCTCTCTGCTAATGGATGGGGCTGTAGACCTGTCTTGCTCTTTGTTGGGCATAGGGTGTCCAGCACTGTTTGTTGTCGGTCCTTGAGTGAAGCTGAGTCTTGGTGTTGAGATGGAGATCTCTGGGAGATTTTTGCCGTTTGATATTGCGTGGAGCTGGGAGGTCTTTTGTGGACCAGCGTCCTGAGGTTGGTTCTCCCACCTCAGAGACACAGCCCTGACGCCTGGCTGGAGCACCAAGAGCCTTTAATCCACATGGTTCAAAATAAAAGGGAGAAAAAATAGGAAGGAAAGGAAGGAAGGAAGGAAGGAAGGAAGGAAGGAAGGAAGGAAGGAGGGAGGG
Source organism: Kogia breviceps (assembly GCF_026419965.1). NCBI lineage: Eukaryota > Metazoa > Chordata > Mammalia > Artiodactyla > Physeteridae > Kogia > Kogia breviceps. Next base: position 41,066,524 of record NC_081322.1, on the reverse strand, counting down.
AGGGAGGGAGGGAAGGAAAGAAGGGAGGAAGGAAGAAAGGAAGGGAGGAAAGAAGAAATGAAGGAAGGAAGCAAGAAAGGAAGGAAGGAAGGAGGAGAGGAAGAAAGGGAGGAAGGAAGAGAGGATGGAAGGGAGGAAGAAAAGAAGGAAGAAAGGTAGCAAGGAAGGGAGGAAGGAAGGGAGGGAAGAAGGAAGGAAGGAAGAAAGGAAGGAAGGAGGGAAGAAAGGAAGAAAGAAAGGGAGAAGACAAAATAAAGTAGGATAAAATATAGTTATTAAAATAAAAAATAATTATTAAGAAGAAAAATTTCTATTTAAAAAAAACAAAGAAAAACGGGTCAGTCTAACCCTAGGACAAATGGTTCAAGCAAAGCTATAGAGACAAAATCTCACTCAGCAGCACACACATACACACTCACAAAAAGAAAAAAAGGGAAAATAATAGTATATCTTGCTCCCAAAGTCCACCTCCTCAACTTGGGATATTTCGCTGTCTATTCAGGTTTTCCACAGATGCAGGGCACTTCAAGTTGATTGTGGAGCTTTAATCCGCTGCTTCTGAGGCTGCTGGGAGAGACCTCCCTCTCTCCTCTTTGTTCGCATAGCTCCTGGGGTTCAGCTTTGGACTTGGCCCCACCTCTGCGTGTAGGTCGAGGGCGTCTGCCCTTCTCTCAGACAGGACGGGGTTAAAGGAGCAGCTGATTCGGGGGCTCTGGCACAGGCTGGGGGGGAGGGAGGGGCACGGATATGGGGCGAGCCTGCGGCGGCAGAGGCTAGCATGATGCTGCACCGGCCGGAGGCACGCCGCGCGTTCTCCTGGGGAAGCTGTCCCTGGATCCCGGGACCCCGGCAGTGGCGGGCTGCACGGGCTCCCGGGAGGGGCGGTGTGGAGAGTGACCTGTGCTCGCACACAGGCCTCTTGGTGGCGGCAGCAGCAACCCTAGCGTCCTGAACCCGTCTCTGCTGTCCGCGCCGACAGCTGCGGCTCGCGCCCGTTTCTGGAGCTCCTTTAAGCGGCGCGCTTAAACCCCTCTCCTCGCGCACCAGGAAGTAAAGAGGGAAGAAAAGGTCTCTTGCCTCTTCGGCAGCGCCAGACTTCAACCGGACTCCCTCCCGGCCAGCTGTGGTGCACTAACCCCTTCAGGCTGTTTTCACTCTGCCAACTCCAGACCTTTCCCTGGGATCCGCCCGAGGCTCAGTTCCCAGACCCGCCCGCCCCGACCGGTGAGCAGGCAAGCCTCTCACGCTGGTGAGTGGTGGTCGGCACCGATCCTCCGTGAGGGAGTCTCTCCGCTCTGCCCTCCGCACCCTGTTACTGCGCTCTCTTCCGTGGCTCTGAAGCTTCCCACTCCGCCACCCGCAGTCTCCGCCCGCGAAGGGGCTTCTAGTGTGTGGAGACCTTTCCTCCTTCACGGCTCCCTCCCACTGGTGCGGGTCCCGTCCCTGTTCTTTTGTCTCTGTTTATTCTTTTTTCTTTTGCCCTACCCAGGTACGTGGGAAGTTTCTTGCCTTTTAGGAGGTCTGAGGTCTTCTGCCAGCGTTCGGTGGGTGTTCTATAGGAGAAGTTCCACGTGTAGATGTATTTCTGATGTATCTGTGAGGAGGAAGGTGATCTCCGCGGCTTACTCTTCCGCCATCTTCTCGCCTCTCCCCAAGTCAACTCAGAACTCACTTTTATTTTGCACACTTCTGTTGAATTCTTACTCCTTGCCAGGCCTTGTGCTGTGTGATGGAGCTATAGACATATATCAGACCTGGCCCTTGCCCTCAGGGAGCCTGCAATCTGAGAGGAAGACAGATAAATTCCAGATACAATACCTATTCTACTCTTTTTTAATGGTCACCCTCTATCAGTAAATGAGGTACTTAGAGGAACCCCTCAAAAAACAGGAACCAGCTAATGACTGTGATTAAGTGCGATCTCAACCTCTCCTCAGTTTCAGCGCAACAGGATGCGGTTTTCTTGGCATTGTGGAGGAAATTAAGGATTAATAAGGAATGTCGGAAGCTCCAATTAGTGTTCAGTAATGACCATGGAGAAACAGAACTATGAAATAATGAGGCACAAGGGAAAATATAATAAAGCAGGCAAAAACATGAGGAGCTGTGAGATTTCAGTTATTAGGTGTTCCTGAAAAAAAAAAAAAGAGATGTTCTCTGAAATTGATATGTTTAACTGTGGGACATCAAAACAGCCAATTTCCATTCTGGCATACATAAAAAAATACAAACCTTTACAGGCAGAGTTTTGAACATAATCAGCACTTCAGAAGGATGGGGTATGAACCATAAATTGAGGAAGACTTTCCCGTCAGCAGGAAGCAAACATCGCGGCCAGGGCTGAAAACTCCTGCGGCATGAGAAGAAAACTCCAGGAGTACAGCATTTCTCTTTCTAAAAGGGGCGTCTGGCATGAACTTATACCACCGCCCTCCAGCCACAGCCCCAGAGCCCATGTTGTGGTGACACACACACCCAGCGTTTAAGCCCAAGGGCAGCAGCCCTCCTTTTCAGGCTGCTCACAAGTGGCCACAGTTATAAATAACTCAACAGGAGAAGAGCAGTTGGGCTGGTTTTAGCTTCAGCTGTTATCGGGAGGAAGGAGTGGGCACAGCGGGGGGGGGAACGGTGTAATAAGAAAGGAAGCAGAGGGCATAAATTAAGTGCCAGCACCATACCTGGGGTGACATTTTCTCACTTAATTCTTACGACAACCTTGGGATGTTCCTATGTCGTTCCTGTTTCACAGATGAGAAAACTGAGGCCCTACCAGGCTACGTAGATCTTTCCTATCCAGCTCCTAAGAGATGAAGTTGAGATTTAAGTGCAGGTCTGTCTAGTTCTAGAATCCAGGCTCTAGAAACCAGCCTCTATTTTCCTTCTCTCCCCACCACGTTTCCTGCCAGGCTCTCTAGACTCTGGCCCTCTTTTCCTTCTTTCTCCTTTCTTCCTCCTCCAAATACTTTATCATTTCTTAGGCAGCAGTATTGCTATCTCTTCATTACTGGGTTTACATACAAATACATAATACATAATTCATATATGTCTGGTGTAAGGATTCACACAAGCCCAAGTACCCACCCCACTACCTGGCCTGGGAAACAGAATGTCTCCAGTTCCCCTGAAGCCCTTCCACAGCTCCACAGTCCCAACTTGCTCCATCTTGGCTGACAGTGCCTCAGGGCACCTCAGTCAAAAAAGGCAAGAACTGAACTCCTCACCCCCACCCACACCCCGATCCCGGGCTTCCTCCTGTGTTAAAAGAAACACAACCCTCAAGTCCTCAAAACCAGAAACTAGGGAGTCTTTTTTTTGGGGTGGGGTACGCGGGCCTCTCACTGTTGTGGCCTCTCCCGTTGCGGAGCACAGGCTCCGGACGCGCAGGCTCAGCGGCCACGGCTCACGGGCCCAGCCGCTCCGCGGCATGTGGGATCTTCCCATACCAGGGCACGAACCTGCATCCCCTGCATCGGCAGGTGGACTCTCAACCACTGCACCACCAGGGAAGCCCAAGGAGTCATTTTTAGATGCTTCCTTCTTTATCCCTCAGGTCCTATTGATCCCATTGCTCTCTTGTACCCAGTTTCCATTCCCACTCTATTGTCTATAGCAAGGACTCCCAACGCGAGGGTCTCACCTTCTAGGGAGTCTTTTGGAAATCATAGGGGCATTTTTTGACTGTCATTATTTCTGGGTCCTTAGGAGAGACTCAGATGACCCTTTCCATTTCTTAAAGTAAAATGTAATTCATTTTAACTGAGGGCTGAATGTTTTCGATATCAAACATTCTGAATATGAAACTATTTAAATTACTACAACTCTGCTTGGAGTAGTCTCAAGTCTCAGGGTTTTAATCAGGTAATTTGAAGCTCAGGAACAAAGTATGGTGGTGTTAGTTTGGAGAACTTCTCTTATTTCAGCAACCACAAAGTCAGACTATCCTGTCCTGGAGTAGGTCAAAACCAGCTAAAGCTCGCCTTATCTCTATTATTTGTTTGAAGGTGCCCCAAGGAAACACTGACTATCAACAATAAAAAGTCATAAGGCCCATGTCTGAGCACACAGGTCTGTGGGCCAATGGGGCTGGCAGCAGTGTGGCTGAACTCAGTCTTGGCCTCTGAGAAGCACATGTGTTCCTGGAGCCACAGGGCCCTCTACCAAATGTTATCCTTTCCTTCTCATCTATTATTTCCTGCCATTTCTACCCCTGCCTGCAGCAAGTAGCCCTCTACTGAAGGGGGAAAGAGAGGGCAGCATAAAGCTTTAAGTGCTCAGTGCAGGAGCAAAGCCTGGTTCTCAGCCCTGCAAGGAGGATTCTTCCCCGCTTGTGATGGCCCACCAACTCAGTGGCCTGAAAATTCCTTGACCTGCTCAACATCACCCCCTTCACCTCCATTCTCCTTCACTGCCCACTCCAGGGCAACACTCCAGACCTTATCATCACCTGGAACCATATCACCTCTAAAGACTTAAACTCAAATATCCTACTTTCCAGCTCAACCTTTTATTCTTCCAGTTTTCTCACTCATTCACTCCCACTAAACCTCCTTTATCCCCCCAAAATATGTTCCTTGATGTCATTCAGCCCTCTGGCCTCCCCTTTCACCTGTCAGTTCCATTCTGACCCCCACTACTCCCTTCCCTACCCACACTAGGTCTCACAGCCAAGCACATGAACTACTCTCCCACCAGCACCTTCAGCTCTCTGTTTTTTTGTACTCATGACCCACTTATCTAGCAAAACCCCAGCTCTGGATCCCTCTAGCTAGTCTGTTTCTGCTTCTAGTTGCATGCTGCTGAGCACAGCTAGAGGAAATCACACCGCTAATTGCATTGATGCAACAACAAATAAATGGTTTCCAGCCTGAGCTGTGTCATGACAGGGAAAATTGGTTTTCTTTCCTTTGATCAGCTCTCATGTCCATTTCCTTTTTCAACAACTCCAAGTCTTCCTTAAGCCTCATACCAAATTCCTAGCAGCAGATGATGACATGGTCTGTTATTTCATAATTGAATTAAATGGGCTGGAACTGCCCCCACTTCCTGTGGGCTCACTCTCCCCTCCCCATCCTCCCTTTCAAACCAAGGTCAAAGGCACAGGCACACACACAGGATATGACGTGAAGACAATCTCTGCCCTCAAGGATCTTACATTCCAGAGGCAGCTAGACCTGCGAGCATGATGCTATGATAGAAGCATGGAGGAATGGAAGTATGTGAAAGTGGAAAACATCCAGAATAAGAAGCATCTGAGACTAGTTGGGAGACCAAGGGAAGAAATTCACAACAGGGGCTTCTGAGCTGTGATTCATTATCTCCCCCTCCATATCTCTCCTCTTAATGGCATTACCATTCTTTCTTTCTTCCATTATAAAATGTGATAAAACATACATAACATAAAATTTACCATTTTAACTGTTTTTAAGTGCACATTTCAGTGGCATGAAGTACATTAACACTGTTGTGCAACCATCACCATCATTTATGTCCAGAAAATTTTTTTCCATATTCCAAAACCGAAACTCTGTACCCATTAAACAACAGCAACACTGCCATCTTTTTATTCACCCAAGCCAGAGACTCTGGGTGACATCCTAGACTCCTCTTCCTTCTCCTCACTCAGTTCTGCATTAAATCTAGCACCTGGCCTAGCTGATTTCACTTCCTAAACATCTCCTGTCTGTACAGTTTTAGTAGGTCCCTAAATGGTCGCTGACAATCATTTGCCCCCGTCTCCCTGTTTGTTGAAGGACAAATGGCAGACTTCTGGATCTTGCCCTTCGTGCTGTACATTCTGCTTCCCCAACTCATCCTCACATACCTTGGATAGGAGCCACTGGGAGGTCCACATGCTGTCTCTTATCTCTGTGCCATTACACATGCAGGTCTCCCAGCTTGAACTGAATTTCTTTTCCTTGTGCACCTGCAACACTAGTCTTCCTTCAAGACCCAGGCTAAGTGTCCCCTCTTCCCTGAAGCCCACCTAGCTCTGCATCCCCACCTCCCTGCTCCTTCAGATAATACTGAATATTTCCTGGTGAGTGCTTTCATAATACTTTAATTTTATTCTTTATCACAACGTACTGTAATTGCCTATTTCCCCTTGCCTGAAGGGAAAAAACCATGTCTAATTCATTGTTATACAGTGCTTGGCACCAAGGCTACCATGTACTGTTCAGATTGTGCCCTGAGGCAACCAGCAGTGGCTGAGATCCAGCCTATACTTTACTTGCCAAGCTCTGCACCCTGGCATGGGGCTACCCCTGCCCGGGGGAAACTGTGCTTTCTTCTAATCCTCATAAAGCAGCAGTATGGCATAGTGGTGGATCTGGCTGTCACACAGCAAGGGCTTGAATGTTAGTGTCCTCTCTTTCTGTGCCTTCCTCACTCCTCTATCAGCCAGCGCCATAGCTCCTGGGAGTGTGGCCAAGTGTCATCCCAGTCTCCAGACTCCAGTCTCCTCTAGAGCCATGAAGGACATAGAGCCCTTAAGGGGCATCATTCTTTGGAGGAGAGCTTCCCTTGGTTCCTCTTCTATTCAGGTTCTGGTTTAGGGGCAGGGTGTCTCTGCTAAAACTGAACAGTATGTTACAGGCTTTAAGGATTAAGCAGCATTTTAGAATTTTAAACCTACAGAATTTATGGGGCTCTTCTAGTCAAGGGGATGGCAAACACAAGTAGGGAGGCCTCCTTTCTCCCTTTCCTTGACCATGGTATGACATTGCCAATCAATCACAACAATCTCACAAGCTTGGGATGTCTTAGAATCCTCAGCAGGACACTAATACAGCAGGACACAGAATTGACATTTAAAATAAAACATTTCTTATCCTTGATCTAACACAACTCCTTATTTTAGGAATAAGGTGAGAACCTCTGTTCTCCATGACCCTCATTCCTCAACTCTGTCCCTTTATCTCTAGTTAATCTTGACCTGGGATGATTCCCACTGATCATTCCATGAACATTCTTAGATGGCTCCCTTCCCAGCAAGTCTTTCCTGAGCAGTCCTAGACAATTTAGCACTAAGAAACAGCATGTTTAACTTCAGAGAGCTGCTTCAATCTCCTCACTTATTTGATGGAAAGTTGAAGTCCAGAGACTGAAAAAAAGTGATTTGCCCGAGACCTCAGAACAACTTATGACTGAGCCAGGTAAAGTCCAACATTCTAATTCTTGGGCCATGCCTCTCTCTATTATACTTCTTGTGGCTGAGGTTCATTTCTTATTAATACTCAATGCATGGAATCATAGACTTTGGAGTTAGGGTTAGGGTTAGCGTTAGAATTATATACAGTACCTTTTCCAAACTTCCACAGAAGACAGAACTTCCTTTCTCCATTTCATGTGAGTGTATTAGAAGGGACATGTTAAAATCTAGAGATTTTAGGAAGCAGGAGATGGGTGTAGTGGAGAATTGCTGAATCTGTATCAGTTGCTGTTCATCCGCTGCCTGACTATATGACTTGGGCTCTGTGTGGGCACTCCCTTTGCTCGCACTTTCCTAGACCAAAGCCCTGTCCTGAAATGATCACAATACTGACCAGACGATTTAGGGCTCTAGCCTCTCCCCATTAAATGACTGTTTCCCTTAATCTTTAGGTAACACACATCATCTACCAAAAAAACAAAAACAAAACAAAACAAACCCCCAAAAAACCCAATAACAGAATAGAGCAAAACCTGTAAGTTGGTGAGATTTTTTTTCCCCTCTCTACTTCCTGACCTCCTTATTTGGTGGCTGCAAATAAAATAGATCAGAAACCAAAACAGACTTCCTTAATCCATTTATCCTAAATAAAAATGTAGTGAACTCACGGTTAGAGTTCTGTCAACTATTTTTAAAATTTGATCCAAATGTAGATTGGGTTTATAAATGGTTGACATGGCTGTTGGGTGGATGAGAAAATGGAACTAAGAAGTCTTAGAGGATTATCCTGTGATGTTTTTATATGAAAGAAAGATGCACTTCAGCCTCACTGAGCAATAGATGTCCAGTCAAACTTTCAGCAAAATTATCAGTCTCCTGAGGTATTTTTTGCCCTGCTTCTCTCTCTAATGCATTCTTCCATTAGGTAAATCCTGAATTCTACCCAAGTGAATGTACTGGCTGGGCTCATGAGACAAAACACTGGTAATCCACAAACTGGTCACCTTATAACTATCAAGGTCAGATTGGCCACTATTTTGATAGCCAGCTATCAGTCAGCCAAGCGCAGAGACTCAACTTCTTTGATTCTCTAGCATTCTCTAATCTGTTCTATCATCACCTTTTCCTTAGTGAACTCCAACTTACCTGTCACCTCTTCTTTGACTTTCTCCCTGAGGCCCTGGGCTAGAGTTCAACACTTCCTCTTTTGTGTCCTCACAGGACTTTCACATAACTCTAACATGTTATCTTTGACATCTTTGAAGTGACTTGTTCATTCATAGAGATTTCCTCCACTAGACCGAATTTATTGCCAGAGTCAAAATGACTTATTCACCTTTGTAACTCCAGTATACATAACAAAGCTTGGAACCAAGTAAGCACTGAACAAATAATGGTTGAATAATCCATGAATGATAAGTGAGTGAAAGAGTGGTCTGATACATATGGTCTTTCAATTCCCTTCCATCTTTCTGTTCTGTGATCATATTTATTATTACTTCTACTCAGAACTAAACTCTGGCACGCCAAAAGGGAAAGAGTAAGGAAGGAAGGCAGGTCACCCTATAGGGTGTTTTTGCTCCCTCTTGGAGGCTGTGTAACTGTGTAATACCCCCTTTTTTTTTTCCTCAAAGGAAACTTGGTCACTTACAGCACAGGTATGCCAACTCCTTCATCCAAATGAGTGAACTCTAGGTAGGCTGAATTATGAACATCTGGAAAACTGGATAAGGCATGATAAGGAGGTATGGAAACAGCTCCACTCTTATCACTTAATATCATTCTACATATACATTTTTTTCTCTATCAGTGAAGTACGGAAGGACACTGATTTATCCAAAGCACTGGAGTATCACTGTTTTGTTTTGCTTTGTTTTTTCCTGAATATTTCTTCTACTCCACTGAGTAAAATATTTGAAGCCAGAAACAGTGCAAGATTAAGTTTACTTATTTGTTTGCTTATTTTAGATGCTGGCCTATGTAAAAGGGTGTGACTGATGAAAATCTCTGTGTACTCCAGGAGTAAACGAAACTTCATAGATTGAAAAAGCAGTCAAACAGCCCATAAACAAAGAACTCCTTTTGCGTTCAAATACAAAGATACACTTATTCTTGGAGTGTTAGCTCTGTCTTTTCCCCTTCTGGACCAGAAGATCAAGGTTAAATATGTTAAAGGGAGCAAGATTTCCATACCAAACTTAACAAACCTCTCTCCTAGGAGAAGTGGGATAGGGAGGGGGAATAACAAGCTCTAAAGAAAATTCTGCACCTGGGGTCAGTCTTGAAGCCCTCCTTGGAGTCCCTCGACCCCTTCTTTTCTTGTGGCTGTCCCACCACAAAAAAGGTATCTCTGATGGTTGGGAAATCGTCCAGCAGTGCTCTCAGGCTGTTGCAGTATGCCGTGATCTGCCCCCGAAGAGCATAGTGAGACATGTGGCAGTTGAATCTAAAAAGTCAGAAGAAGAGATGATGTGCAGAGGTGAACCCAAGTTGTTCCATCTCTCAAGGAAGTTCCAGGATATAAGTCCCTGGAGACTTTTCGAAGAGAAAGAGGACCTCTGTCAAGAAGAAACTTCTGTCTTGGTCAGGTTGCTATTGTCTGAAGGCAGAGACATGGATCTCTTCCAAGTGCCTCTTAGCCATCACTTTTGATACTGCTTCCTCTGTGTGTCAGAAGACAGCTTAATTTGCTTTTATCCAGTAGGACTGTGGCTTGAACACAAACCAGCTGATTAATTGTATGGATTTCTGTATAATACTGTTGTTTATTGAGTTCAGAGTAATAAATCAGCATGTGTAGTTCACATATACTATACTTACTTCTGGCAATATTCAACTATAACGTCTCTCTTGACTTTTCCAATTTCATCCTGTGATAAAAGAGAATGACAGTTTTCCTATTAGACAGTTGGCTATAAGAATTCCCCAAGCTAATACATCTGTACAAACTTATAGCTAACTTATAGCACAAGAAGGCCACACAGCTGAGATATTCTTTCTGAATGTCAACCTACTGGGAGATATTCCTCTGTGGGTCTTTCCTACTCCAGCACATCTTGTGAGTATGCCAAGAATTCAAGGCCCTTACCACTCTTTACCTGAACCATTTCTCAAGGTTACGTTTGCAGAGAGCAGTCTGGAGGGATGAGGTAACATCTCTCTCTAGAAAAAAGAGCAGGTGGATTCCCAAGCTCAATGTTACTCAACTGTGACACAAAACTGCGTGTACCTCAGCTCCTCCATGTTGCCCCTGTGGGACCCGGGAGGCAAAAGGAAATGGCACAAACATGAGGCTCATGAGGCTGGCTCTGCTGTGAGTAACAAAGTTCTTTGTCTCTGACCTAGGAGTCTTGTGTCCTCTGCCAGCATCCTCAGAACAGTAACAGGCTAACTTATTAGCTTATAAGTAGGCTAAAATCCCAGACCTTGACAAAACTGACAATTATATTGTCTGAACCCTTTCTAATCTGATAGGCATTGGATATTCCTGAAGGGCAGTTAATGAGCTAATATACTTTTCACTTGGTCAATATTTTTTGAATATTTTAGTTTAAAAAGTAATTTACTTATCAAAGTAATTTACTTAATTACTTACCAAAAGGAGTCCTTTGCCTCCATTATTGCTCAGCAGTAATCTAGAAGGTCTAGCCTCCATCATTTCCAATTTGTAGAACTTGATTAGGTGAATTGAAGTCCTTCCTTTTCAGTCACAGGTATGGACAAAGCCTAGAGATTGTGAACCTTGTCATTTCATTCCCAAATAACTATATATTAGCCTAAGGACTTCTTCATCAAAAAATTAATGAATAATATCCATAAAATTAAGCAACACTTTTAATTGACAAAGGTTTGAATTTCATAATACTTTTCAAAAGATTAGGTTAGTAAAAAACTGTTTAATAGAAACATGGTGGTAGTGTCTGAAAAACCAAGATAACAGGTGAATTTGATGGCAAGAGCCCTTGCACACCTTGTCTAAACCCCCTAAGCACCTGTGGGTCACTCAGGAGTTGTCAAATGTTGCGGAGCAGGTGTTGAAACTAGTTCTGCTTAGAAAGCGACAAAACAAAATGTGCCCTTGGAAAAATGCACATATTTTAAAAACTAGACTGCAATTAGCTTGAATTCCTTCCTTTCTATTTCTTATTGAACTCTTTTTTTCATTTCTTTATATTTTCAATAGTTCTATCCAAATAGGCTGAAAGCAACAGGTTCCAAGTTAAGAATTTTTATTCGCTCAAATGTAAAAGATGATGTAATCTTTAGGGAGCCCTTCTTACTACACTCACGAGGTTCTTCATTCTGTCAGCCATGGCTTGTTTCCTGAGGAGGAAGGTATTCAGCATCATGTCCCGCAGCCCCACCTTTTCTAGTTGAATAGACACGAAAGCTTCCAGAGCCCTGACAAGTGAACAGAGACATGTAAGCCCAAGGCAGGAGGTAAATGGACATATAACAATAAGACTCTGGTGGACAGGAACACCTAGGGCTGCATACTGGGCACTGCAGCAGGAGATCAGGTGGCTCTGTTTCTGTGGTTCTTACCTGCTCCAAGTGTTTCTCTTATATTCACTGGGGATGCTGATATGTCACCATCCTTGTTGGGGACCTCCATGTGCCTGAAGCATGCATCATCAGTCCCTCCTCACTCCCAAATTTCATAGCCTGGCCCAGTGTTTGTAGACCCAAGGTGCCTTTGTGCCCTCCTGGTCTGAACTGTAGGGGTACCTGGACTGAAGTGGCCTCCTAAGGGTCCTCTTGACTAGACACATTGGTCTTAAATCTCCCATCCACACACTGGGAATGTGAATTTAGAGCACTCAAACTCTGGCCATGTGTCAGATTAATGGCATATTGAGGAGTAGAGTAGCTTTGCCTGTTATTTCTTTTTCATTCTAAATTTGCCAGAATTAGACTGGAGTCTCATTGGTATGCCTCAATAAAATATTCAGAGTATTCATAATTATTACAGAATACAAATCTCGTATTCTGTAATACAAATTATTACAGAATATGAGATCAAGATATAATAGGGAAACCCTGGTTTATAGATACATGTCTGTAGAGGCCATGCCTCTCTGACAGTGTACCATTCTATTATTCTAAGCAACGGAAAAACCCTTGTTAGAATAGTGAGGGTAGTTCTGTGCTTTTCTGTTTAAGATAGATGTGGAAAATTTGGACATGCTCATATTCTTCTTCCTTATGTTCTACCCTCGTTGGAGTTTGAAAAATATAGAAAGAGGGAAGAAGGAGGGGAAGAAGGGAAGAGAAAGAGAAAGGAAAAGAGGGAGAAGAGAAAAGAGTCTGAAATTAGGAACCATTGACTCTCCTTCATAGACTGGAGCATATTAGAAGGAGCTGAGCCTTCTCGGTGTTTTATAACGTTTTCAGACAAGGTCTTAAAAATTTAACACATGCTGGTGACTCTGGAAGTTTAGGCATCCTTTAGTCCCATAATACTGCTATTAACTGACTTGAAAAAGGAAACTTTTGTTATTATAAACAATCCTTCACCACCACCCCCATGCAGTACCTTTTGGTAGCCTGAAATCTTTCTGAAGGATGAATAAGGACTTTTGGAATTGTGGCTAACAGCATGCTTTCTATGCCATTCACAATTCTGGAATTTCTTCTTCTGGTTGGACCCATTCCACTATGATTTTTCAGACCTGAAAAACTTACTTCCTAAAATATTTCAAACCAAAGTGAATTAAATTTGTTGGATTTGTTAAGTCCTGTGGTACTGACTGTAAAATTATCTCACAGCCATAACTGCCGCCAAATACATGTAAATGGCTGGATACACTGGGGGTGGGAGGGAGTGGAAGGGAGAGAAGAGAAGGGGAGGAGAGGAGAGAGTAAGGGAGCGAACGGAAGAGAGATACCATTTTGCACAATGAAGGGGTGAGGCACTAAGTGTGACTATTTCCAGAATAGAGTTGTCTAAGGTGCTCTGAGAAAAAACTCTCCATTTTACAAGGTGGCTAGTTGGAGTGCTTTGTATAGTGGCCTCTCAAGAAATACAGCTGATGAACTTCATGGCTGCAAGATCTGAAAAATCATCTCAGGGTGCCCATTCTTGTATAGCCTAAGCAGATGGAGGTGGACTGTATATGCTGCCCTGCACAATGCAATAATGAGGGAGGGAGAGGTGGAGGGAGGGTGGGGAAGGAAGAGGGGGAAGAAAAAAAGAGAAATCTGTATCTTCCAATATTCCTATTGGTTATGGAACTACAGGGCATGATGGATGGAATTCTTTTACATTTTTCTAAAATACTAACTAAAAGAAAAATATTAAGCCTTCAAAGGAAAGACTATTCTTCTTCAAAGAAAGAAATAAGTTCTCCATAGCTGAATTACTGAAGGACACTTAAGGAAAATGAGACAAAAGAAAAAAATCTTGGGTTAAAAAGGCTAAAGTTTCCATCTTGATTTTTCCTGAAGACTCTTGGGCTATCCCAGTCTCCTGGAAATAGTAGAATATACCAGTTCAGAAGACTCAAGAGGCCTTTGAAAGGCTATGAGTGAGCTAAGAGGGAAGAAAATAAGCTCTGTAATCAGATCCTAGTGCTGACACTCAGCTGGTGATCTTGTCTCTGTTCCCTAACCTTTCAAAACCTGTTTCCTCACCTAGAAAAAGGGGATGATGTCCTCCATCTCCTAGGGTTGCTGAGAGGATCCATGAGCTCAGGTACATCGATCACTTAGCTCACCGCCTTGCCTGGACCATAGAAGCTGCTAAGTGGAACCCTTAAATCCTTGACTCTCTCAAGTTGCACTCAAAATCTCAACCATGACCATCTTTTGTTTCTATCCTCGCTTTCTTCCTTTTTTCCAGTCCCTTCCTACAAATATGATTACATCTATTTTATTCTTAATTCTCTGACCCCTCGAGCTTCCTCTTCAATTCTGACCCAACTTTTTAAAGAGTTATTATGGACTAAATGCTTGTGTCTTCCCCTAAATTCTTACATTGAAGCCCTAACCCCCAGTGATGGTATTTGGAAATGGGGCCTTTGGGAGGTAATTAGGGTTAGATGAGGTCATAAGGGTGGGGCCCGAATATGATAGGGCTGGTGTTCTTATAAGAGGAGGAAGAGACACCAGCACTTTCTCTCTCTCTGCCTTGTGAGGACAGTGAAAATGCAGACATCTGCAAGGAAGAGAGCTCTCACTAGAAGCTGATCATGTTGGCTCCTTGATCTTGGACTTTTAGCCTCCAGAACTATGAAAAAATAAATTTTTGTTGTTTAAGCCACCCAGTATATGGTATTTTGGTATGGCTGCCCCAGCAGACTAATGCAGGAGCTGTAAATATAACCTACTTCTACATTTCTATCATTCTGTCACTCCTTAACTCTGGCAGTCTGGTTTTCACTCTAACTCCCTTAGAACTGCTCTCTCAGAGTCAGCAATGAACTTTTGAGAATATAAAATAGCCTCATTTTAATTCCTACTTTTCTGGTTCTTCCCTCTACATTTAACTCTATCAACTTCTTCCTCCTTTCCCTCTTCCTCCTTCACCTCTTCCTCCTCCTAAAAATAATTTTATTTAGGTATAATTGACATTCAATAAACAACACATACTTAAAGTGTACAGTTAGATAAGTTTGGGCATATGTATACAACTGTGAAACCATTACTGCAATCAAAATAATGACCAGAGCCATCCCTCCCACCCAGCCCCCTTCCTCAAGCAACCACTGCTCTGCTTTCTGCAACTATAGATTAGAATGCATTTCCTAGAATTTTATATAAATGAAATCATGCAGTATATATTCTTTTTTCTGGTCTGGCTTCATCCATATTGTTGTATATGTCAATAATTCATTTCTTTGTATTGCTGAGTAATACTCCATTGTACAAATATATCACAATTTGTTTGTCCATTCACCTGGTGATGGATATTTGTTTTTTTCCAGTTCTTGGCTATTTTAAATAAAGCTGCTATAAACATTTATGTATGTCTTTGTATGGACGTGTGCTTTTATTTCTCTTAATACCTAGGAGTAAAATGGCTGAATCATACGGTAAATATGCGTTTAACATTCTAAGAAACTGCCAAACTGTTTTCCAAGGTAACTGACAATTTTGCATTCCCATCAGCAGTGTATGAGAGTTCTGGATCCTCCACATCCTGCCAAGACTCAGAATAGTTAGTTTAAATTTTAACCATTCTAGTGGGTATGCAGTTGTTGCTCACTGGGGTTTTAATTGCATTTCTCTAATAACAAATGCTGTTGAACATTGTCTTAGGTGCTTATCTGCCATCTATACATCTTCCTTGGTGACTCATTTCTTCTTGAAACACTCTCCATCTTTGGCTTTGATAACAGTAACAATTTTATTCTCTCTGTCTCTTTCCTTCCTTCCTCCTTTCCCTTCCTCTTGTTCCCTCTCGATGTCTCCATCATTTATTCCTCCTTACTATATCATTAGACCTCTCCTGTCCCACATTTGTAGAAGAGTATATAAATACATATACATATATATTACTATATATATTCAAATATTCATATGTATATAAATAACCCTAATGCCTTCCTACCCCTCCTTGTGCTGTGAGTCTTTCCAGGCTATTACTCTAATGCCTTCCCACCCTGCTCTGTCCTCCTATCCAGTGACTTTTATCATTTGCTTCCTGGAGGAATCTCAGGGAGTGACTTATAAGCCTCTCAACCTGGAAAACCCCACTTATATCTGTCTTACATATGGGTATTCTTCATAAGATTAAATTAACTGAACAGAAGATTCCATATGTCAACTATGCATGAAAACCACAGGTGGGGCCAAGCTGGGCTTCCCATTTTTTCCTAGTACTCATCTGCCCTTTCAAACTATGCTTGAGTATCTGAAGGGTCATCTCTACCAGTCAAAAAACTCATCCTTCAGGTTTTCCCAAATGCCGCCCCCCCCACCACCACCACTCTGTGCTGCCCTTCCTGGCTCCCCAGATGTGACCTCTCTTTTATTTAAATTCCTTCTATAGCTTGTTGAACCTCTATTATTCCTTGTATTTGAACCACTTATGAGCCTCTCCCCCTTTTATACACCAGATATAAGTTCCTCAGGAGTATGAATCGTACCTCAGTATTATCTGATGAGCCTAACTTAAAGTAGGTACTGAATTAAGATTTGGGGGTTGAATTCTTAAAAATCAATATAACTCACTCTATCCCTATTTTCTACTTCAATATTTGATTTCTATGGGCATTAGTATTTGGCAGTAGAAGTGGGAATTGAGTATTCTGGCCATACCCATAAACTTATACTCTTGTATTAATGTAAAGAGTAAAAATAGAGAAATAGAGGCAAATAAATTGTGCTAAGTGGTAAATGTGGTGAGCTATATAGAATTCATAAAGCTTAAAGAATGTGTAAGAACCATCTGGAAAGTTGACTTCCTAAAGTCATATTTAATTTTTTTTAAAATTTATTTATTTTTGGCTGCACTGTGTCTTCATTGCTATGTGTGGGATTTTTCTAGTTGCAGTGAGTGGGGGCTACTCTTCGTTGCAGTGCGCGGGCTTCTCATTGTGGTGGCTTCTCTTTCTGTGGAGCACGGGCTCTAGGCACAAGGGCTTCAGTAGTTGTGGCGCACGGGCTTAGTTGCTCCGCGGCATGTGGGATCTTCCCGGACCAGGGCTCGAACCCATGTCTCCTGCACTGGCAAGTGGATTCTTAACTACTGCGCCACCAGGGAAGCCCCTGTCATATTTAATTTTACACTTAAGTTACATTCACAAGTATATACACACAAGAGAAAACTATACAGCTGTTTTTAAAAATGGGGGGAAAATCTCTATGAACTGATTTGGAGTGATTTCCAGGATATACTGTTAAGTGAAAAAAAATGTCAAAGAGTACTATATACAGATAAAATCTGAAACCCCTTCATGATAAAATGATCAAAAAGCTAGGAACAGAAGGGAATGTCCTCAACCTGGTAAAAATTATCTAAGAAAAACTCATAGCTAACATCATACTTAATGGTTTAAGATTGAAAGCTTTCCTCCTAAGATCAGGAATAAGACAATAATATCCACTCTCACCATTTCTATTCAACTTTGTACTAGAGGGTCTAGCTAGGGCAATTAGGCAAGAAAAATTAATAAAAGGTATCCAGAATGAAAAGAGAGTGGTAAATTCATTTCTATTTGCAGATGACATAATTTTTATATAGAAGAACTTAAGGAATACATACATATACACACAAGTAAACTACTTACAAGTTTAGAAAGGTTGCAAGACAAAAGATCAACTGTATTTCTATATACTAGTAATGAACACTGAAAATGAAATTAAGAAAACAATTCTATTTAAAATAATATAAAAAAGATTAAAATATTTTGGATTTAACAAAAGAAATACAGAACTTGTACACTGAAAACTATAAAATATTGTTGAAAGAAATTAAAGAAGACATAAATAAATGAAAAGACTTCCCATGTTCATCGATTAGAAGACTTAATATTGTTAAGATGGCAATAGTACTCACACTGATATATGGATTCAATGCAATCCCTGTCAAAATCCCAAATGGCTTTTTTTTTTTTTTTTTTGCAGAAACTGACAAGCTGATCCTAAAATTCATATGAAAATGCAAGGGACCCAAAATAGATGAAGCAATTTTGAAAAAGAAGAACAAAGTTGGAAGACTCATACTTCTTAATTTCAAAACTTATCATGACTCTACAATAATCAAAACACAGTGGTACTGGCATAAAAACAAACATACAGATCAATGGAATAGAACTAAGGGTCATTAAGTGATATATACAGGACATTCCATTTGAAAACAACAGAATACACTTTCTTCTCAAGTGCTCATGGAACATTCTCCAGGATAGATCATATCTTGGGTCACAAATCAAGCCTTGGTAAATTTAAGAAAACTGAAATCATATCAAGTATCTTTTCTGACAACAACACTATGAGACTAGATATCAATTACAGGAAAAAAAACTGTAAAACATACAAAAACATGGAGGCTAAACAATATGCTAATAAATAACCAAGAGTTCACTGAAGGATCAAAGAGGAAATCAAAAAATACGTAGAAACAAATGACAATGAAAACACGATGACCCAAAACCTATGGGATGCAGCAAAAGCAGTTTTAAGAGGGAAGTTTATAGCAATACAGTCCTATCTCAAGAAACAAGAAAAGTCTCAAATAAACAACCTAAACTTATACCTAAAGCAATTAGAGAAAGAAGAACAAAACAACCCCTAAATTATCAAAAGGAAAGAAATCATAAAGATCAGATCAGTAATAAATGAAAAAGAAATGAAGGAAACAATAGCAAAGATGAATAAAACTAAACACTGGTTCTTTGAGAAGATAAACAAAATTGATAAACCAATAGCCAGACTCATCAAGAAAAAAAAGGAGAACACTCAAGTCAACAGAATTAGAAATGAAAAAGGAGAAGTAACAACTGACAGTGCAGAAATAAAAAGGATCATGAGAGATTACTACAAGCATCTATATGCCAATAAAATGGACAACCTGGAAGAAATGGACAAATTCTTAGAAAAGCACAACCTTCCAAGACTGAACCAGGAAGAAACAGAAAATAGAAACAAACCAGTCACAAGCACTGAAATTGAAACTGGGATTAAAAATCTTCCAACAAACAAAAGCCCAGGACCAGATGGCTTCACAGGCGAATTCTATCATTTAGAGAAGAGCAAACACCTATCCTTCTCAAATTCTTCCAAAATATAGCAGAGGGAGGAACACTCCCAAATTCATTCTACGAGGCCACCATCACCCTGATACCAAAACCAGACAAAGATGTCACAAAGAAAGAAAACTACAGGCCAATATCACTGATGAACATAGATGCAAAAATCCTCAACAAAATACTAACAAACAGAATCCAACAACACATTAAAAGGATCATATACCATGATCAAGTGGCTTTAACCCAGGAATGTAAGGATTCTTGAATATATGCAAATCAATCAAGGTGATACACCATATTAACAAATTGAAGGATAAAAACCATATGAGCATCTCAATAGATGCAGAAAGTAGGCATAGAGGGAACTTACCTCAACATAATAAAGACCATATATGACAAACCCACAGCCAACATCGTGCTCAATGGTGAAAAACTGAAACTATTTCCACTAAGATCAGGAACAAGGCAAGGTTGCCCACTCTCACCACTATTATTCAACACAGTTTTGGAAGACCTAGCCACAGCAATTAGAGAAGAAAAAGAAACAAAAGGAATCCAAATTGGAAAAGAAGTAAAGCTATCACTGTTTGCAGATGACATGATACTATACATAGAGAATCCTTGTCACTGTTTGCAGATGACATGATACTATACATAGAGAATCCTAAGGAAGCTTCCAGAAAAGTACTAGAGCTAATCAATGAATCTGGTAAAGTAGCAGGATACAAAATTGATGCACAGAAATCACTTGCATTCCTATACACTAATGACAAAAATATCTGAAAGAGAAATTAAGGAAACACTCAAATTTAGCATTGCAATACCTAGGAATAAACCTACCTAAGGAGACAAAAGACCTGCAGGCAGAACACTATAAGACACTGATGAAAGAAATTACAGATGATACAAACAGATGGAGAGATATACCATCTTCCTGGATTGGAAGAATCAACATTGTGAAAATGATTATACTACCCAAAGCAATCTACAGATTCAATGCAATCCCTATGAAACTACCAATGGCATTTTTCACAGAACTACAACAAAAAATTTCACAATTTGTATGGAAACACAAAAGACCCCGAATAGCCAAAGCAATCTTGAGAAAGAAAAACAGAGCTGAGGAATCAGGCTCCTTGACTTCAAACTATACTACAAAGCTACAGTAATCAAGACAGTATGGTACTGGCACAAAAACAGAAATATAGGTCAATGGAACAGGATAGAAAGCCCAGAGATAAACCCACACACATATGGTCAACTTATTTTTGATAAAGGAGGCAAGAATATACAATGGAGAAAAGACAGTCTCTTCAATAAGTGGTGCTGGGACAACTGGACAGCTACATGTAAAAGAATGAAATTAGAACACTCCCTAACACCATACACAAAAATAAATTCAAAATGGATTAAAGACCTATATGTAAGGCCAGACACTGTAAAACTCTTAGAAGAAAACATAGGCAGAACACTCTATGACATAAATCACAGCAAGATCCTTTTTGACCCATCTCCTAGAGAAATGGAAATAAAAACAAAAATAAACAAATGGGACCTTACGAAACTTAAAAGCTTTTGCACAGCAAAGGAAACCATAAACAAGATGAAAAGACAACCCTCAGAATGGGAGAAAATATTTTCAAATGAAGCAACTGATAAAGGATTAATATCCAAAATTTCCAAGCACCTCATGCAGCTGAATATCAAAAAAACAAACAACCCAGTCAAAAAATGGGCAGAAGACCTAAATAGACGTTTCTCCAAAGAAGATATACAGATTGCCAACACACACATGAAAGGATGCTCAACATCACTAATCATTAGAGAAATGTAAATCAAAACTACAATGAGGTATCACCTCACACCAGTCAGAACGGCCATCATCAAAAAATCTACAAACAATAAATGCTGGAGAGGGTGTGGAGAAAAGGGAACCCTCCTGCACTGTTGGCAGGAATGTAAATTGATACAGCCACTATGGAGAATAGTATGGAGGTTCCTTAAAAAACTAAAAATAGAACTATCATATGACCCAGCAATCCCACTACTGGGCATATACCCTGAGAAAACCATAATTCAAAAAGAGTCATGTACCACAATGTTCATTGCAGCTCTATTTACAATAGCCAGGACATGGAAGCAACCTAAATGTCCATCGACAGATGAACGGATAAAGAAGATGCAGCAGGTATATACAATGGAATATTAGTCAGCCATAAAAAGAAACAAAATTGAGTTATTTGTAGCGATGTGGATGGATCTAGAGTCTCCCATACAGAGTGAAGTAAGTCAGAAAGAGAAAGACAAATACCATATGCTAACATATATCTATGGAATCTAAAAAAAAAAAAGGTTCTGAAGAACCTAGGGACAGGAGAGGAATAAAGATGCAGATGTAGAGAATGGACTTGAGGACACAGGGAGGGGGAAGGGTAAGCTGGGATGAAGTGAGAGAGTGGCATGGACTTATATATACTACCAAATTTAAAATAGATAGTAGTGGGAAGCAGCCATATAGCACAGGGAGAGAAGCTCGGTGCTTTGTGCCCACCTAGAAGGGTGGGATAGGGAGGGTGAGAGGGAGACGCAAGAGGGAGGAGATATGGGGATATATATATATATGTATAGCTGATCCACTTTGTTATAAAGCAGAAACTAACACACCATTGTAAAGCAATTATACTCCAATAAAGATGTTAAAAAAAAAAAAAAAGCAACCGTCCTAGCTACTACATGTTTCCAAGGATTTTGCAGCACATCAAAGAGAATGTTACTAACGAAAACATTTTGGAAGAAATAAAACTAGAGATATTGTTGCATCTCACTTCTCTACGTCAACCTTTTAACCATTTATTCCCAGAAGAGAAATGTGAAACATTAAGACAAAATTGTTGGGTAATAGATCCATTCATTTTTCAAAACCCAGAATCAATAATTGAGTTCAACTTGGTGCCTGAAGAAGAAAATGAATTATTGTAGCTCAGTTCTTCATATACATTGAAGAATGATTATGAAACATTAAGTTTATTGCATTTTGGATTAAGATAAAGGAAGACTTTCCTTTGATAAGCCGAAAGAGTATCCTGCTCTTATTACCATTCACAACAACTAGTTTGTGTGAACTAGGGTTTTCAGTCTTAACCCAGAAAAAACAAAGGAAAGGAATGGATTAAATGGTGTAGCAGATATGTGAGTAGCATTATCCTCCTGTGTTCCAGACTGGAATGAACTTATGAACAGGCAAGCACACCTACCACGTTAAATAAATCTTTTTTTTTTTTTAATTGGAGTATAGTTGCTTTACACTGTTGTGTAAATAAATCTTACCTGGGTTTTGTTTTTTCATTTCTTATTTTGTGATTTTTTAATGTGTTGTATTTAAACGTTAATCTAGCACTGTATGTGATAACTTTAAGTTTTAATTTTTGTTATATTTTAATACTAATAAAATCATAATGTAATTTTTAAAAAAGAAAGTAAAAGGGAAAAATTTGCCATCTACAACTTCAATGGAATATTATCAATATGTTAATCTAATTAGTGCATAACTATGTGATTCTCGGCCTCTTTATTACTTTTTTATCTTTGGAGTAAAAATTCTTTTTAAAAAAAAGAATTAAGGGTCCAGAAATAAACTCTTACATTTATGGTCAACTGGTTTTTGTCAAGCGTGCCAGGACAATTCAATTGGGGAAAAATGAGTCTTGTCAACAAATGATACTGCGACAGCTGGATAAGTACACTCAAAAGAATGAAGCTGGACCCCCTATCTCACACTACATATAAAAATTAACCATAAATGGATCATTGACCTGAATGTAAGAGCTAAAACTACAAAATTTTTAGAAGAAAACATAGGAGTAAATCTTCCTGACTCTGGATTAAGCAATGGTTTCTTAAATGTAACACCAAAAGAGTAAGTGACAAAAGAAGAATAGGTAAATTGGGCCCAGTCCTGAAAGCGATGGCAGTTGCAGTTGTGGGTCTTACTTCTCCTCCCTTGCCCTAGAGGATCTTTTCTTTTTCTCCCTTTCTGCTGTCCCAGCAAGCTGCAAACCCTCTGAAAAAAATGCCTCTGCACCTCTAGCTCTTGTGGAGGTTGGTGTCTTCAGTGGAGTCTCCTATTGCAGGGGGACCTTCAAGATGGCTGACGAGTAAGACATAGAGATCACCTTCCTCCCCACAGATACATCAAAAATACATCTACATGTGGAACAACTCCTACAGAACACCTACCGAACACTGGCAGAAGACCTCAGACTTCCCAAAAGGCAAGAAAATCCCCACGTACCTGGCTGTGCGGCTGACAGGATCAGGCCTGATGCCTGGTGTCAGGCCTGAGCCTCCGAGGTGGGAGAGCCAAGTTCAGGACATTGGGCCACCAGAGACCTCCTGGCCCCACGTAATATCAGTTGGCAAGAGCTCTCCCAGAGATCTCCATCTCAATGCTAAGACCCAGCTCCACCCAATGGCCAGCAAGTTCCAGTGCTGGATACCCCATGCCAAACAACTAACAAGACAGGAACA
Organism: Kogia breviceps; assembly: GCF_026419965.1. Lineage (NCBI taxonomy): Eukaryota > Metazoa > Chordata > Mammalia > Artiodactyla > Physeteridae > Kogia > Kogia breviceps. Next base: position 41,043,154 of record NC_081322.1, on the reverse strand, counting down.
CAACCCCACCCATTAGCAGAGAGGCTGCCTAAAATCGTACTAAGTTCACAGATACCCCCAAAGCACAAGGCTGGACGTGGTCCTGCCCACCAGAAAGACAAGATCCAGCCCCACCCACCAGAACACAGGCACCAGTCCCCTCCACCAGGAAGCCTACACAAGCCACTGAACCAACCTCACCCACTAGGGGCAAACACCAAAAACAATGGGAACTACGAACTTGCAGCCTGCGAAAAGGAGACCCCAAACACAGTAAGTTTAACAAAATGAGAAGACAGAAATATGCAGCAGATGAAGGAGCAAGGTAAAAACCCACCAGACCAAACAAATGAAGAGAAAATAGGCAGTCTACATGAAAAAGAATTCAGAGTAATGATAGTAAAGATGATTCAAAATCTTGGAAATAGAATGGAGAAAATACAAGAAGAATAGGTAAACTGGACTCATCAAAATGAAAAACTTTTGTTTCAAAGAACACCATCAAGAAAGTAAGAAGATGATCCTCAGAATGGAAGAAAATATTTGCAAATCATATACTTGATAAGGAACTTGTATTCAGAATATGTAAAGAACTCTTACAACTCAATAATTTTAAAAATCCAATTTTATAAAAGGGCAAAGGATTTGAATTGACATTTCTTTAACAAAGATATATAAATATCCAATAAGCACATGAAAAGATGCTCAATGTCATAAGTAATTAGAAAAATACAAATCACAGCCACAGTGAGATATCATTTTACCCTCACTAGGATGGCTAAAATAAAAGAGAGATAATAAAAAGTGTTAGCAAAACTGAAAACATACATATGTCCTTACAAAAACTTGTACATAAATGTTCATGGCAGCGTTATTCATAATAGTTAAAAAGTAAAAACAACCAATGTCTGTCAACTGATGAATGGATAAATAAAACGTGGCATATACATATAATAAAATGCTATTCATCAGTAAAAAACAAAACAAAACAAAAACAAAGTACTGGTACATGCTACAACATGGATGAAGCTTGAAGATACTATGCTAAGTGAAAAATTTCAGACATAAAAGGTCATATATTGTATGATTCCATTTATATGAAATGTCCAGAATAGGCAAATCCATAGAGACAGAAAGTGTATTACTGGTTGCTAGGAGGTGAGGAAAGTGGGGAATGGGGACTGACTGCTAATGGGTACAGGGTTTCTTTTGAGAATGAGGAAAATGTTCTGGAATTAGATAGTGGTGATGATTGCATGGTCTTGTGAATTATACGTTAAAGGGGTGAATTTTATGTTATGTGAATTATATCAATAACAACTAAAAAATTCGGAAAAGAAAGAGAATATATTTTGTGTTGCTTTTTGTGAAAAAAAGAAGGGCAGATGTATCTGGTTACTTTTGCAAAAAGAAATACAGGAAGGATAAAACAGAAAACAATGGAATCATTTATCCACAAAGGGCAGGGGTGGAGGAACAGGATATTTTCTGCTGGTTGATTCTAGCTAGTCAATATTATAGAGTCACATACAATGGAAAAATTATCAGCAAACCACTGAAAATTAAGAGACCCAGTAAGAATTTGATCATATGTCAGTTTGTATTAGGAAAGAAGGAAGGGAGGGGAAGAGGGAAGGAAAGAAGGTAAAAAGATAGGGAAAAAATGGTCAAAAAAGGGAGAAGGACAAGGACGGAAAAGGGGAGGATGGCAAGAAGGAAAGGAGGGAGGAGTGGAAGAAGGAGGAGGGAGGGAAAAGGGGAGGGAGGAAAGAATGGGCAGCCTGACAGTAGCTGGAGGTAGTGGTAGCACGCCTCAGGTTTCTCTATCTTACAGACTGACCTTGACATCATCATGACGGGCCCCTCACGGAGTGTGATAGAAGGACGCCTGCTGGACAGCCACCATTAAAGCATTTTTCTGAGTAGCTTGGCATGCAAGGGTCACTTACATATTTTCCACTCCCGGATGGAACAAGAGCTGAAGGAAGAAATGTGAAAGTAATTAGGAATTTCTCTCATAACAGAAAGGTGAAGTTGAGGGTGGGGATCACCACTTACTCAACATGTAAATGTATGGATCAAACTGCTGGATATGTTGAGATCCTTGCTCCTCAGCCACAAGCCTGAATTTGGTCTGTCTATAAGCAGTGTTTCATCCCATGAAGGCAGGCTCCAGGCCTAATTGCCCTGTATCTGGACAGCATCAGGTTTCCCCAGTTATCAGAAAAGGATGAGTAGGCTCTGATTAACTAGCAAACATATGCTCAAAGGCAGGCTTTTGTAAAACTGACAAGATTAGTGTTTAAAACATACACACAAAAATACAAACCTGCACATACACATATAGAAGCAAAAGAAGTCCATCTGAGTGACAGAGAAATGCAAATCAAAACTGCAATGAGGTATCACCTCACACCAGTAAGGATGGGCATCATCAGAAAATCTACAGACAACAAATGCTGGAGAGGGTGTGGAGAAAAGGGAACCCTCTTGCACTGTTGGTGGGAATGTAAACTGATACAGCCACTATGGAGAACAGTATGGAGGTTCCTTAAGGAACTAAAAATAGAATTACCATATGACCCAGCAATCCCACTACTGGGCATATATCCTGAGAAAACCATAATTCAAAAAGACACATGCACCCCAGTGTTCATTGCAGCACTATTTACAATAGCCAGACCATGGAAGCAACCTAAATGCCCATCAACAGATGAATGGATAAAGAAGATGTGGTACATATACACAATGGAATATTACTCAGCCATAAAAAGGAACGAAATTGGGTCATTTGTAGAGACATGGATGGATCTAGAGACCGTCATACAGAGTGAAGTTAGTCAGACAGAGAAAAACAAATATTGTATATTAACGCATATATGTGGAACCTAGAAAAATGGTACAGATGAACCAGTTTGCAGGGCAGAAATAGAAACACAGATGTAGAGAACAAATGTATAGACACCAAGGGGGGAAAGTGGCAGGGGTGGTGGTGGTGGTGGGATGAATTGGGAGATTGGAATTGACATATATATATACTAATATGTATAAAACAGATAACTAATAAGAACCTGCTGTATAAAAAATAAATAACATTCAAACAAAAAAAAAAGAAAGAAAGGAAAAACATTGACATCATGGCAGATAGATTATAAGGGAGAGAATTTAGAATGCAATTGCATTTGCATGGCCAGCGGTGATAGAAATTATTTTTTACTGGCCACTCATTCTACTGTTACATTACTTTTACTTTGACCCTCTCAAGGCTCACCTATCTACGCAGTCACTGTCCTCCAGCAGAGAGATTATAAAGCCAGGAGGTGGATGGACCACCTTGTCCTCGTGTGATGCAAATTCAAAGTGAACAGGCCTCAGATACAAATGGAACTCTTCAAAACCCATCTCACACGCCAAGTCCTTATAGAGACTAAAAGGGGGAAAAAAAAGCCAAGAATATTTGCTATTATTTTCCCCTAAAAGGAAAGTAAGTGGTAAGAAAACCAAACCATCTGAATAAGCACAAAAGCAAAATTCAAAACAAAAGTAAGCCAAGTCCGGTGTGAAGTGAATGAGTCACAAAGGTTTTGAGTCTGCCCTAAGCTCTGACAGTTAAAGATAGTAGTTAAGGTGGGAGGAGATATGCTTGGGCACTTCCTCAACTCTCATTTCCTACAAGCTGGCTTCTGTCTTCAGAGCCCTCCTGAGGTCACCAATATTGCCCTCAATAGGAGGTTCACCATTTTTTCTCAGAGCTCCTCATGGCTGGCCTGTCTCCTCCTTGAGGAACGTTTTTGTTCTCCTGGATCCAGGATCTCCATGCTTCTGCTTCTTGACCACTCTCTCTCTCAGTCTTCACTGGCTTCTCCTCTTTTTTTTTTTGTTGAAATAGTCCTCCTCTACCACACATGCCATGTCACTGACCTTGTTGGAGACACTGCAGGACCCCGTGCAGGTCACCCGGATGGCTCGGAAGGGCAGTGGCGCCAGTCGCATGTGCACAGCCCCTGCTAGATGTTCCCCCGGGCTGTTGATGACACGGTTGTGGCTCTGGCGGACTACAAAGAGCTGCACCCACCCCATGCCAGGTCACTGGCTGAGCAGCCAAGCACCACTGCCCCCGTCCCACCACCACTACTGCCGCTACGTTCCGGCTTCTCCTCTTTATTTTCAACACCTGTTTCCTGGTGTTCTAAACCCAATCCTCTTCTCACCTTCTGCATGCCCTCCTTAGGGAGTCTGTCATCCAACTCCAGGCCCTAACCATTACCCCCTTGTGTAAGAACCTGTGACCCCCATCTCTCTCCCGCTTCAACTCTGAGCTCTACTCACGTGTCCATGGCTTGCAGCCAGGATCCATTCATATGTCGCTCTGGCATTTCAGGCTTCTGTGTCTAGAATGCCTTCCCTTCCTCTCTTACCCCCATTCTAACACACTTCTTCATCTTGAGAATTTGGTACATTAAGGCTGAGTTCAAATGGCACCTGTATTAGTTTGCTAGGCTGCTGTGAAACAGTACCATAAACTGGGGGGCTTAAACAATAGACATTTGTCTCAGTTCTGGAGGACAGAAGTCTAAGATCAAAGTGTTGCAGGGTTGGTTCATTCTGAGGGTTTTGAGTGAAGGAGCTGTTCTAGGCCTTTTTCGGCTAATAGATGGCCATCTTGTCCTTGTGGTTTCACACAGTATTCCTTCTGGGTATGTCTGTGTCCAAACTACCTCTTCTTATAAGGACAGCAGTTATATTAGATAAGAGCCTACTCTAATAACTTCATTTTAACTTGACTACCTCCTTAAAGACCCTATCTCCAAATAAGGTCACATTCTGGGGTACTAGGGGTTAGAGCTTGAACATACGAATTTTGGAGTTACACAATCATCCCTAAGCCCTTTTCTATGGAACGTTCTCTGATTCACTTAGAAAGAGTGAAATACACTATTTCCTGCGCTCCCATAGTATTTTGTTCATATAACTAAAATATCATACTAAACGTTATTAGGGGGAACTTTTACATTGTGAACTCCCTGAAAACAAGGATCAGAAATTATGAGGAGGTAGTATCACAGCAGTTAATAATATCTGGGCTCATAGTTTGAATTCTGCTTCTACTTCTTTCTAGTTATTTGATCTTAGGCAAATTACTTAATTTTTCTGAGCCTCTACCTTCCTGCTGGTAACATGTTTGTAAGCTATCATATCATAATATCATATCATAAGGACATCATAAAGCTATCATATCAAAAGAATATTCTGAGGAGTACATGAACTAATACATGTAAAGTCCCCAGTACAGACCCTGGCCACACTAGGCCCTAGACAGTGGTTGATGGTTGATGATTGGACTCTTTGCATCTTCAGGGCCTCTCATGGGGACAGAACACAACAGAACTCATACACGTTTGCAACAAATCTTCAAGTTCCATATTTTTCCAGTTTGGGGAACATGTTCACTTAAATGTCTTACCATCATCTCACGCGCATACGTAAAACCTAACTCAGTAAGTGTTCTCTCCCCCTGCCTGCTGAACCTTCCATACCTCTGCCAGATCTGGATGCTGTCACTGACTCATTCTTTCCTTTCTTTAGGCCCTCCATTGCTTCTGCTCTGCTATTCAACTTCATTATATTTGAGAGCAAATACAATCAGTACTCACTGAGTGCCCAGTGAGGGTCAGGCTTCATACCCGATAGGATACTAGGGAGCTTACACTAGCAGGAAAACCAACAAACCAATATTAAGCATCTAATTAAAAGGCAATGGCTGAATGAAGAGGAAGCCCGGGTGCTCAGAGGAGAACCCAGCCTAGCTGAGTGGTCAGAGAGGCATGTGGGGAGGCCTGAGTGAGAGGATAAACAATGGAGGGAGGGAGAAAGGGAGGTCATCATTTCAGCCGTTTAGAAAGCTCACTCTGGCTACTATGGGGGCACAGATGGGGCAAGGCTTGCAGGTAGGGGGACCCGTAGTCTGTTATCCTCCATCTGGATCCTCAGTCCCTCTACTGACCGTGCTAAGTGTACACTCTCCAGACTCATCTCTATCAGCCTGTGCCAGAGGGTCAAGAGTTCCAAAAGTTTGGAAAATGTCCGTAGGAGCAGCATATGAGAATCTTGGCCTTGGTTCTGTCCTTCGTCTGCTGCAGATTTGAATGCAAGCAGGCCTATCTCCCCCACGAGGAAGGGATCACCCATCACTTTAGCTGAAAACAGCTGAAAGAAAACAGAATACTTTTTAAAATACACACACACACACTCTCTCTCTCTCTCTCTCTCTCTCACACACACACACACACACACACACACACACACACAGAAATTTGACATATTAAGAAAAATACATCAGCAGCATAGACTTTGGATCCAGAGTTCCTGGGCTCAAGTCCTAGCTCTGACACTTATAAGCTGTGAGATTTGGGGCAATTTATTCAATTTAGCTGTCTCTCAGTTTCCTCATCTGCAAAGTGGGGATAAGGATAATAACAGCACCTAATAGGAACTGATAGATCAAAACTGTATCATAGGGTTGTTGAGAGGGTTAAGTGAGTTAATATATGCAAAAGTGCTTGGTACAGAGTATTTGCTATTACCATTATCATAAATGTTTTAAGCCAAAATAAAGAGAAACGAAAAAGATGACCTAAATAGAAATAGAAGTCTCTGATATATTTCAAGTATTTTAGTGGCCAATAATAATGGTAATATTAATAATTTCTTATAAACTCTAATTGAAGTTTTAAAAATTTCAAGTATTTTCACGTATATTAACACATTTTTATTTTCACAAGATACCCGTGATTTAGGCATCACAGATACTATTATTTCCATTTTACCAGTGAGGGGTCTGAAGCAACACTGAAATTTTCTAAGGTCATACAACAGTACCAAGAATAAACTTAGGTTTCCTAGTCCCAAGCTATAGTTTTACAGTATACCAAACTGCCTCTGCAGTGCTCCTCCACTCAGAGTCAGCCCTGGGTGATTTGTGAAGTAACCATACTGTTCTTTAATGTCCTTCTGCCTTGGTCACCTCCTCTGCTCGGACATTTTTGCTACCCTCTAATATACCACTCCCAGCAAGGACCCAGTTTGGAGACCCCCTAGTCTGCCTTTCCTGGTTTGGCTTCCCAAGGGTAGATCCACTTATCTACCAAAGTCCTTGCCTACTCAGAGATGCAATTTCTAGACAATTGAAGTCTTCCAAAGTGATAAAGAGATTTATTAAACTAATTTCCTGCTTGTCTTCTGAGGGCAATACCTGCCCCATTTTCTGTCCCAATACAAAAGATTAATCTGAATATTTATCATTTATAGGTCCCAATTTGAACAAATTTCAAAAATAATAACAATTAAAATTGTGTGGGGAATTCCCTGGTGGTCCAGTGGTTAGGACTTGGCACTTTCACTGCCAAGGGCCTGGGTTCAATCCCTGGCCGGGGAACTAAGATCCTGCAAGCCATGCAGTGCGGCCAAAAATATAAAATAAAATAAAATAAAGTGTGGGATCAATGAGAGACTGGATAGGTACCCCATATATTCACTACGATTTATAAGAGAACTAAAAATACATTTGAAAAAAATCTGGTACCATAATACAATGTGAAAATAATCCTCAATAAATGGTAGTAGGATACATGGCTGGTAATTCGGGGAAAAATTCTATTTTGAGCTATACCTTACACCACACACACACTCATATACACACACATACATGCACACACACTCCAGGTGCAACACTCAAAGGAGTTAAGTATCTTTGAAATAAGATAAAACCTTAAGAAGTTAGAATAAAATAAGATAAAATATGAAACATCTGGAGGAATTTTTGCTTTCTGGATTTAGGAGGATAGAAGAAATTGCAAAAGAAAAGACAAACATATTTGACTACATGAAAATGTTTCTGTTAAAAAATAAAAAGATAAATTGGGGAAAATATCTGCAGAAAATATGATGGACCAAAGGGTTAAAGTTTTTTTTTTAAAAGAAGAGCTCATGTAAGTGGATAGGAATGACATTAGGATTCCAATAGATAAATAAACTAAGGGAAAGAACAGAAAATTCATAAAAATACAACTAGTAACAAAAAATACAACTAGTAACAAGACATTTGATCTCAACAAATAGCAAGGAAAGAAAATCAGCAGTGTAATGCCATCTTTATATATAATATGTATATATTAGCACAGACATTACATGCTTATACATAACATTGTAGGGTATAGCAGAACTGGTACTCTTATACACTATCAGTGGCATGACTTCTGGAAAGTGATCTACCAGCATGTATCAAAAGACTTAAACTTTGCTTCAGCAAATCCACTTCTGGAATCTATCCAAAGGAATTGATTCAAAATATGGAAATCTGTGAGCATGAAGATGTACCTTATAGCATTTTTAATAATAATGAAAAATTGGAAACTACTTGAATGCCCACTGATGTTTGGATAAGTTATGATTCACCACTTAAGGGAATTATGTGGTCGTAAAGGTGAGTGAGTATAAAGACTATTAGCAATATGGAAAAATATATAATATGATGTTAACTGAGAAAAACAGGAGACAGTGTATGAAGGATGTGATTAGAAAGAACTATGTAAAACATGTATATGAAGAATACTTGAATTCAGAAAAATAATGATTACAAATGCATTTGAGTGGTTATATTTAGAGTAATTTTCTGTTTTCCTCTTTTGTTACAATTCTAAATTTTACTTTTGATCAACTCAAAATTAATTTAAAGGAAAATAAAACTTTAGTTTGGGCAGGAGGAGATAGGAGGCTGAGGCAGATCTGTGGAACAAATGTTTTTGGCAGCTGGGGTCCTTGAAAGTTCCTTCATCTTAACAGCAAGTACCCACCCAGAGTAAGGTCAAATTAGAAACCCAGGCTCAACTGTGATAGCCTTAATAGAAAAAGAAAAGAATTAAAATCCAATTACAAACACCATGTAAATCACTGGGCCACAGTTTGAACCACAGAGCATTAGAGCTGGAAGGGGCTTTAGTGATCATTGAGCTCACTTCTGCCCTCCTCCCCTCAAATACACAAACATATGCTAAAAAATAGGAAAGTAAGGCTCAGAGTCACACAGCAAGTTAATGGCAGGACTGAACTTGAGTCCAAGTCACTGACTCCTCACTCAGTGCTGTCTCTCCTCTACCAGATCTCAGCTTAGGACAAAAGAGTACATTTTAGGAAGAACCTTAGAAAGAAAAAAGTTTAATTAAAAAATATTTTAAAAATATAAATATAAACCAGAAAATATTTTCCCCATAGTAATCTCCCTTTAAATTATAACTGTAGCAGCATCCTGATAAACTAGAAACTTTGACCAAAAATGAAAAAAAATAGAAGTAAAAATGTTGTCAAGCCCTAGGACTATGATCTGTCCCTGGCCAAATAGAGGGGAATAGAGCCAAACGTCAAAACAAAGCTAAGTAGTAACATCTGGGAGGAAACATTCTCTTTGCCAAGGACCCACCTACCCCTTTCAGAGAACCTACGTCTCTCTGGAGCTGTGCGCTGTACCAGAACTTGGGCTTGGCTGGAGTGAGCCACACATCCAGGGCCAGTCGCAGCATGCGTCTCTCTAGCAAGGTGAGGGCACTGGCTGATGTGGGACTGCAGGTGTGGCAGGCCTCCCTGAGGAGGTGCTCAAGGGCCTTGGGGATGAGCAAAGCCAGGCCCAGGGAAGGGTGGAACTCCAGCAGGTAAATGTTTGTCAAAGCTAGGCTTAATGAAGAGAAACAATTAATGACGATTTTACACAGTGAAGAACTTAATGTTTCTATAGGTATTTGGATTTTATATTTTTCTAGACCAATAAAACACTCTTATAATTCAGGGCATTATAAAAAATTAGAAGCTCAGTGGGGTCTCAGAGGCTGTCCAGGGAGCCCATCAAGTTACACAACATGCTTTTTGCTTTACTGTGAACCTCTTTAAAATTGGAAGACATAGTTTACTCTAAAAGCCAAAAAGAATAAGATTCATTGTAAGTCAAATCATCATGCTGTACACCTTAAATGTATACAGTGCTGTATATCAATTATATCTCAATAAAATTTAAAAAAAGGATTCTAAAATTGTATATGGCAAACCTGTCAACATTTCAGTAATCAATATTTAGCCAAATATTTGAAAACAAAATAACTTAATATAAAGGTATCTAAATATTAAACATATACTTTCCATGACTATTTCTATTTTTCACCCAATTCTTTATCCATTTTTCCCCCCAAAATGATAATGGATGAAGACAATTTTTAAGTTCTGTACACAACTGCTGGAATCATTCATGTTTGCCATAAAAATGTTATATTTTATGAATGAATGAGGCCAGAAATAATAAAACACTTTTCTGTGGGTTATTGCTTTGGAAATAAAGGATATAGCACCAGTCAAGTCAAGGGTCTTTCTATATCTAAATACTTCTTAAACCCATGCAAATGGGATTCTTCTTAGTCCTAGATCTTAGAAAATACAATCCTGGGCTTCCCTGGTGGCGCAGTGGTTGAGAATCCGCCTGCCGATGCAGGAGACACGGGTTCGTGCCCTGGTCCGGGAAGATCCCACATGCCGCGGAGCAATTAAGCCCGTGAGCCATGGCCGCTGGGCCTGCGCGTCCGGAGCCTGTGCTCCGCAACGGGAGAGGCCACAACAGTGAGAGGCCCACATACAGCAAAAAAAAAAAAAAAAAAAAAAAAAGAAAATACAATCCTAAGTCTGGAAAGGAATCTCATCAAGTAAATATCATTTGCTTTTGAGACACTCTGACAGGTTTTAGTATCCATATAGTCCTAGCATGTTCTGTCAAAAACCACTTCCTGAACAGTAGAAGTGTTCTCAAACTTACTATAGTTAAAAAATCAGTCCTGTGAAAGGTCTTTGGAGAAAATGCAGTCTTGTGCCTGGAGCTCCCAGGCTTCTTTCTCAAGAGAAAGAAAGAAAAGGTTAGAACCTCAGCTATGAAATCCCATGGCACCCTACCCATGGGATGCCTGTCCATGAAATGATGGACCAAGATGACATCACAGCCCATTGTGGCAATCTCTTACTGCAAGTCTGCCTGTACTGCTAGACTATACACTTCACAGGAGCATAGGGCCATGCCTGCATTGTTCATTCTGTGTCCTCAGCTCCTAGCACACTGCCTGGTACATGCAGATGCTCAAAAATAGTTGTTGAATGTTGAAAGGAGCTGGACAATTTCTCCACCCATTTGGAGCAACAGAGAGGTTGTGATCTTGGGTTACACAGACCAACTTGGAGCTTGTCACCAGCTTCTTGGTTCCTCTGTACCCTTGAAGCCTGGAAAGGAATGGTGAGGGGGAATCATATCACATATCAAGGGGGTGACTTCATGTACTCTCTCTGAGTGATCTCAGGAAATTTAATCTGCTCCTTAAAGGGGTGGAGATGGTATCACAAGATGAGTCTGCAGAAACTTTTTTGTTGACACTTGCTAGAATAAGGAAATTTCTTTTTGAGAAAGTTAAAGCACATCCATGTTTCATATATGTTGGCTTGTGTGGCACCTCTGATAAATCCTATGACAGCATTTCAAGAGCAACTGGGGTTTTTTAGGAATCCTCAAGGGAATGAAGATTCTGCACCCAGTGGCATAAGTTTAAATTCTAGCCTCCTGTTCTTTATTTACAAAGTAAATAGATATTGAGTATGCAAAGGAATCCCTCTTCTGTGACTTTTATATTTACTTCTCTCAGCTCCGGATACTTGAGAGGTGCTTTGTAGAATAGTATTAGGCTTAACATCATACCCTTAAATTATCCAGAAATTAAATGTAAAATGTCTAAAGACAACATCAACTTACCAACTATTGTTGATGGAAATGAGTTATTTGCAAATCATGTTAAGGGGGAGTCCAACTGTATTGCTAGCATCTGGATGGCCTTCACGCCAAATCCTCTGGACAGACTCCCACTGACACTCTATCTAGAAATATCACATAAAAGTTAAAATTAGAAAAGTCAAACTTTCCCATGGATGTGAGTTATGAGCCTTGGCATGATAAGAACAGAACATCAGCCCTTTGCATCTCTTCATTATCTGACTAATTTTCACCCAGACATGGGTTTTAAGGATTCACTCACACAGAGACATGCTTGTCTTTGGTCTGAGCCGAGGGTCAGCCAGGGAAAGCAAAGGCAACCAGCTTCAGGCGATCTTAAGAGTCACAAGAAAACTTCTTTCTGTCAAATAATTGACTACAAGGAAAAAATTCTAAGCAGGCCTAAGGTAACTGTACTGCAACAATCATTATCTCCTAGCTTTTCCCCAGAGGACACAGACTGTGATCATTTCCTGTAGCGTCCTAGACATAATTGCAACCTTTTAAAAAATAAATATAATTTTACAGTTTAATGTCTTACAAGGGGGTAGGTTTCATCCTTCTTTCGCTATAAGCTCTGTGACTGAACGAAAACTGCTCGTCAATTCTTTGGTATCATTAAATGTAATTAGGATTGGAAACCTCCCTTTAAGATTGTAGTCATGCTTGGAATTCAACAATGCAAGTAAGCTTACATATAAACATCGTGTATGTGCTGCCCTAGAAAACCCAGATTCTGGACTGGGACTGAAAGGAAAACACGATTTTCAGTTCTGGTCTGTGTTTTTCATCCTCTTCTCACATGGTATCTTCTAAAATCCAAATATACTCACATGAGGATGCCCCTCACCAGCTGCAGGTGAAGCCTCAGGCAGGTGCATTCCTCTCGGTATGCCTTAATGAAGTAAGGGTAGCTGAGATCAAACCTTGGGCACCTGTGTATGACGTCAGTGATCACTTGTGCTAAGGCAAACCTCTCTTCTGGGTCCAACGCATGCTGGTAGGCTTCAGAGTAATTGCCAAGAAGTTTCAAATAAGGTTGATAGTCAGGGAACAGGGCTCAGCAGAAAGAGGTGAGCCTCCACCCATTCCATGCTTTGGAAAGACCCCCACCATCAACAGGAGAGGGACAGCTCTGAACCTCTGGGTACCGGGCCAGGGTGGGCAGCTGCTGCACCAGTGCGACACAGACCAAGCTAGGGAGGGTGAGGGACAAAGCACTCGTTTCACCTCTGTCCCCTCTTCCTCTGCTCTCCACAAATAAAGGGGGGGTAATATAATGAATAATATAACATCTAATAATTATAAGCTCTAATGAGACAGTGCATTCAATGTCACTTCATCAAATCCATTTATCTCCAACACCTTCTTCCACAGACCCACTCTCCCTCCCCCATTTTACTCTATCACCAAAGGTGAGCAGGTGGCCTCCACCCCTCTTCTACATCCTCAGTCCCATTTATGACCCTTTCGCTTTAACAGTTTGCCGAAGTTTCACCTATGTAGAAATGGTGGGAGAGGGGGTTAGAGTGGCAAGCTGAGGATGAAAGTCCCCTCTAGCTATAAAGGCATTTATCCCAGATCAGACTTCACTAGGAAAGGCCTACGTACAGAACTCTCAAGAGCATCGAGGGAGCTTCTCTTTTAGTGGAGTTCACAAGTCTTTTCTAAAAACCGAAGAAAGCTTCCATGCACTAACCGTTGAAGAGGGTTCTTAGTGTGGGAATTCAGAAAGAGATATTCTTTATTTTGTTTTTACATTTGTTTATGCACTTAAGGAATTTCTGTTCTGTGTGTAAATTCTATTTGTGTATTCTATTAATCATGGTGCTAATCAGAAAAAGCTCTTCAGAGATCACTGGGCTGGAATCCCAAACAGGGACCTAAGGGCCAATATGTAAGTAGTTCTGAACAATGTAATTACTGTCTTAGGGTTGTTTTAAAACTTTCATAGGCCTTAGACTCACTTACTTTTGGAGACCCTGACCCACATTATATCAAATACATTAAAACTCACATCCCAATCAATTTTTTTTCTGTAAAAGTGTTAAATGATATTTATAATTTTGCTTTTCAAATTATTTGGCTATGAGCAATACATTTCATTAATGATTGGCTATGATTTCTGGGTAGTATGTACTTGAGAATTCTTATGAAGTGAGAAAATCTGATCTATAAATTGTTTTCAAATATAATGAGATGTTTACAAGTGCTCAGTTAAAGTTTTAACATTTTATGGACATGTCATTTAAGCATTTATTGATAACTATTTTGTATTTTCTTTTTGGATTTCCGAGTAATGCATGTTTTTTTCCCTCTCAGATCTCACATATTTTCAATGGTCCCTGAAAAGCTCTTAGTTCCTAAACACCACGTCTATATTACCTGATGGATAAATCAACTCTAACTGAAAGCTTCTGAACTTTTACTCCCAATGGTCTCACAATAGGACAGATCCCTTTCCTCTGCCGATCTAATCCAACATCCTCCCAAGAGTTTCAGCTCAACATGTCCCTCCCCAGTCTTCTCTGACCCACTCCTCTAATGGAGGTTTCATGCTTCTGAAAGGCCTCAGCTCCCAGGGTAGCTGTATCACCAAAGACACAGGTGTGCCCAGTGTGTGCATTTAATTGACAGTAAGGAGTGGATTGTTGAGCCTGCAATTTCTACCCACCCGACAGCCTAGCATATGCTGAGATGCATTAGAGAAAGAGCATTTTTTGTTTCCTTGGGTGTTGGTCTTCCTGGTAGTTTGAGGCCAGGAAGCCAGCCCACTTCTTAACAAGCTAAGGAATTTCCTAAAAGGAGATAAAGGGCCCCTTTCATTGTGTGGAGCCCATAGCAAAGAATGCAAGACCAGAAAGAATTGAGAGGGTGTAAGCACTACTTGAATATAGGTGGCAACAGCCCAGCGGGGAGTAAAAGAACCAAGTGGCAGGAAAAGCCAGGAGTGTCTCCATCTTGCAATAACAACTCCTGAGGCTCCCAAGGAGGTAAACACTTGAGAATCAATAGCAGACTAGGAATCAAATACTGCCTTAGTAATAGAAGTCCAGTGTCTGAGGGCTTCAATGCTAAGGCTCAAGCAGGGAGAGCCTGGGGCACTTTATTTAGCATCCAGTTTTGCAGGATGCCCTTTGGGAAACATTGGTCCAAGGGGCCTTGGGTCAACCTTAGTATAAAAAGGATAACACCAGAAGAGGCTAAAAGCTTAGGACACAGAATGTGCTCCACAGGTTAAAAACTCACACAGCTCAGAGTGTGAAATGAAGGTGCAGCTCCCTTGCCTTTAAGTGAACCCCAGGGGAAATGAAGCAAGCAGGGTGATCTAAATGACCTTATCCCATCCACAGGGCTCTACTCTAGA
This sequence comes from Kogia breviceps, assembly GCF_026419965.1. NCBI lineage: Eukaryota > Metazoa > Chordata > Mammalia > Artiodactyla > Physeteridae > Kogia > Kogia breviceps. Next base: position 41,027,963 of record NC_081322.1, on the reverse strand, counting down.
ATAGCATTCAGTTATTAAATAGCAGAAGACAAAGCAGAAACGAAGGAGTGATGGGGTAAGAAGGGTGCCACTCAATAGCCTAGGGGAAGATTAGAAAAGAAACAATAACTTCCCTAAATCATTCTGGACGAATTTAAACCTTTTTGGCTGGGCCAGGGCAATCCCAGGAGCTGGTTTATAGTATTTGTATTGCCTTGACCTGTTTTTGTACAATAAGCCCTATTGTTTGGTTATTTGGCAGGGGAAGTTTGTGGTAAGGGCTCTTGCTGGTGATTCCAATCTGGTGATACCAGGTTGCAGAGGCTGGTGCTAAATTGCCACTATCACTTTGTTGTTGGTAGGATTACCAGATTTAACAAATAAAAATACAGGTCATCTAGTTAAATTTGAATTGCTGATAAACAACCAATACTTTTTTAGTATGTCCCCAATATTGTCATATTTTACCTGGCAACCCTAGCTGTTGAGAAGGAAAATGTGGCTCTTTTAAAATTGACATGCCTTTTTCAAGCTTTGCCCTCCACCTTGAAAAGCTCTCAGATGGCCTTTTGCATAATTTTATTATGAATTCTATTTCAGCAGGGGTAGGACTGTGATCTTTCTGCCTCATAGTTGCTATTTATTATCTGTTTGCTAACTGGCCCATTTCCATTTAAACTCTGGGCTGGTATTTGTCTAAGAAGTCTTCCTAGCCTGTCAAATGTCACCTGTGTATGTCAAGGGCCAACTCTCAGGCAAAATAATATGTGGTGCACACTGACGGTAGGCATCAAATATTGGAGAAAATAGAGAAATGAATAATCTCAAACCGTACTGTGTTTATATTTTTTACCTTAGCCTTTCTTTTATTTCTTGGACTTAAAAAACTTTTAAAAACAGTATTTTAGGTCAAATGAAAATGCAAAACAGAAAATCAGTGTCAGACACATCTTGTCACATTTTTGGCTTTTTTTTAGTGCTCTAAACACTAATTCAAATTACCCTGAAAATGTGTCCTCTGGTGGCTGTGGAGAGAATTAGCAGTTGGTATAAATGTCAGGAACTGGCACAGCTGATGCCCAGCTTCTGAGTCTCTTAATCCACCTAAATTCACACCAGCTCTATTTTTATGAGCCTTTTACATAATATGGCTACTTTAAGGATTTAAGACAAGCCAGTGTGTTTGAACAATTCTTGACTTTAGTGATTCCAATATATTTAACAATAAAAAACAGCTGAGGACAATTGGCAGTAGAATCAGTACTGGGGGAAATCAATTGTACTTTAGATAAAAATCTGGTTTATCCATTAAAATTAGGCGCTTTCGACAATTTCTGATTTAGAAAGCCACATTTTCCAGTTTTGGGCACAGATAGCTCAGTTTCTATAGGGAACACATTCTCGGGGTAGAAAGGAGGGAGATATTTTCAATGATTGTTTTAAGTTCAAATAATTTCACGTACCACAGAAGAAACCAGTGGACAGCCCTGGTAGCTTAGCACAGAATGAACCCTAGGCCAAAGTAAGAAGAAATTTATTTTTTTTTTATTACTCTCTGCCTTTCTATTCTTCTCTGCCATTGAGTCCTGCCTGGGGCCTCCATAAAAGGCCTAGAAGAACTGAAAGTGGAGGTGGGGAGAGTACAGAAAAGGGGAGCTGCTTAAAACTCATGTCTGGCCCAATAAACTTGTCAAGTTTGAGGATTCTGTATTACTTTACGTTTAATGCAGCCTCTCCAGTTTCTACACTGAGTCTAAATCTCCCATTTACTCAGCTGATCACAGTAAGGTTCTGTTTGGCAGATCAAGTTTGCAGATGCAAACTCTAGAAGCCAGTTGTCTTTGAAAAGAGGAACAATTTTCAAGGCCAAGGCTTGCACCCTTTAAGTCCAGCCAGTTGTTTTCAAAAGTGGGTGACCTACATCTCCATGAGTAACAGACCAGAGCATAGATGAAATGGTAAACCCTCTACTCTACTAGAAAAACAATTCAAAGAAAACATTTTCACTTCCTCATCCTCCGACCACATCACAATGCACGGTAACTGGCTTCCATCTCTGCTATTCTTCTGAGAGAGTCCTACAAAGCTGGCAATGACCGCCTGATGGCTGACCCCCACTGTCTGGTTTTTAGGACTCACCTTTCTTGATGCTTCACGTCCACACAGGAAACCATCCTCTCCTAATTAAAATGTTTTTTTCCTGTGGGCTTTCCTAACACTATCCCTTTCTTTCTTTCTTCAGTCTCTTTGGCTCCTCCTTCTTGTTCCTCTCATGGATTCTTGTTCCATGACCTTCCCCTTAAATGTTAAGTGTTCCCAGGAACCCATTTCAGGCATCTCTGGCTTTTCCTAGTCATTTCATTACTATGGTTCAAATTCCACATTCATACTTCAGCTCATACCTGCTCCTGAGCTTCAAATCTACAGCTCCTGCAAAACATTCACACCTGGGTTTTATCAAACTCTCCTCACATACCTTGTGTCCTAGACTCAATGTTACCTTCCCCTCTAAAGAGGCCCCTCCTCTTTCATTCTGTTTCAGTTAACAGCCTCCTCCCTGAGCCCAAGGAAGTCATTTTAATTCCACCCTCATTCTCTCACTCCAACATCCAGTCTTCAAATCCTATTATTTCCATTCTGGAAATCCTTGCCCAACTGCTCTCACCCACCCACATGTGGCATATCCTTCTAAAGGCCATAATAAGGTCAGTCAGTTTGTCTGTGTTTAGCAAAGTGAGGCTTGTCCCAGACAGGACAATGAACATGAATGGAATCATCATTCATTCTCAATAAAAGCATACATATTATAAAAGGGCCTGAATTATACAGCCCTCTAAAAAATTTCCCTTAAGATAAAGTCATATCCTTCATATTTTATTTTTTATAACAAAGAATCACAGTAAAGAATGTAAAATTTATTACTCACATCCTTACAACCAGTTAAGGTTATTTAAATAATTATTCATTTTATTGGGAGCTGCCCTAAAAGACCCACTGGGTTTAAAAAAATATATCGGGGTTTATAAGAATGTTCAATAGATGTTTTGTTTTCTAGGCAAAAATACCTGGCGCTTGTTTTCTAGAAGAGTTGCTTCCCAAGTCCACATGTCATATAGCGCAGCAAATCTGTCCATACCTGCATGGGCCCATCCCCAGTCCTGGTCAATATTTGACTTACTGCCCTCTTTGTGACCTGGTAGAGAAATGGATGAAAATGACCAGAGACAGACCTCTCTATGAAGCTATTCCTAGTAGAAATGGACCCCTCAGATTGTCAGCTCCCTCTCAGGAAGGAAAACACTGAATGGGTAACTGGGATTCCTGAGAATTGGTTAAAGAGCCATGGGCAAGACCAGATGCTAAGTTCATACTTGCTGACTTTTAAATCAACAGAGGTTTTTGTTTTTACTTTTAGTTTTAAAAGACTAATTTTAGAAATATAACCAAAATTCAGTTAACATGAAATATTTATTAAAATGTCTGCAAACCTGTAATTTAAAGGCAAAACACATTTCTCCTTCGGTAAAAACAGGTCCCTGGTGGTTTAAAAACAAACCCAGTAGGGCTTCCCTGGTGGCTCAGTGGTTGAGAATCCGCCTGCCAATGCAGGGGACACGGGTTCGTGCCCCGGTCCAGGAAGATCCCACATGCCACGGAGCGGCTGGGCCCGTGAGCCATGGCCGCTGAGCCTGCGCGTCCGGAGCCAGAGGCCCGTGTACCGCAAAAAAAAAAAAAAAAAAAAAAAAAAAAACCCAGTTTAACCTGCTGTATCAGTTGGTGCCAGCCAAGTCAAAACTTTTCAGGGAAATTTCTAAGATATTCCTTAATTATGTTAATTACTAACTTAAATCAATAAATGTAATCATTGCCGTTATTCAGCTAAAATATTTTCCCACTATAGTACCGTAAGTTTTCACTGTCGACATCATTATTGCTTAAAATTTTAAGTGGTCTCTTTCAGAATAAAATATTAAAAAGTAAGAGATTTTCAGGTTTAATAATTATCAAGTATATGGTGCATACTTGAACAAGAGAAAGCCTTTGGTCAGGAATTTCTATAGCAGCAGTTGGGAAATCATTTTACAATGGATGACCGTATACTCACTAGCTCAGCAAGAGATACTCATGTGACTAAGTATTTCAATCAAAGTAAGTTCTTAGCAGATGGAAATAGTCGAATCATAGTGTAAACTAACATCAGCAAAAATGATGCATTAGTATGTAGGATGACCAGTAGAGATAAAAGCTAAGAGCTGAAATTAAATGCCCTGGAATGTTGGATGCCAGCACTGCATCCCATGATTCAGATCCCAAATGGTCTGTGGCAAAGACAGAACAAAGAATTCAATCTAATACTAAATTAATTCTGCCTGGGATCTGAAAGGTTAATTGTTAAACATTCTTAGAGCAGCCTTTTATAACAATATGAACATGAATTATCCTTAATTAAAGTCTACATATATTACAAAACAGCACAAACTCTTGCTAAATTTCCCTCCAGGTGTTGCAATGTGTCTAGAAACTCTAAGTTCTTTCCAAATGCAATGCTAATGCAGTCATATTATTCCAATAGGAATATTCTTACCTCATCTATTTCTAAAATTGGATAAATTTGAGTGATGCCAAAAGGAAGAGAGAATACAGATTATGGGTTATTTGATTACCCTGACTAATGATTTCTCCCTCTGGGGCTCGTCTGGCATTTTCCTACCCAGGGCTTTTTGCATCCTGGTGGTTTTCTGTTAGGAACTCAGGAATATCTCTGCTTCTAACTGCAGTTTCCCCAAGGTCAATCACCTTTTTTGTCACTTAGAAAAAAAATCATTAATTTCCCTCAGGGCCCTGTACCCAGTGGGTAAGGCAGAAATGCCACTGGGAAACAAGTAGAGTCTAAACAACAGTAAGAACTATAACCAAGTTACAATCTCCAACAAATGGGGGACCTGAGCTGGAAACAAAACTGTATCTTTTCTAAAATGGTGTGTGTTGAGGAAGTGTATGTGCTTATTGGATTTTCAGATACTATTGTATATGCCTATATATTTTGAGGTGGGAGTAACTTAAATAGAGCCCTTAGTGGTTTTTGTCTGTTTGGTTGGTTGATTTTTAAAAATCTGACTTCTGACCTTTTTCTTTCTCAGTGTAATGGCTGGCCACAAGCAGCAGTTCTGTCTCTAGTTCCTTCAGATCATTCAGGGCTTCATCATACATGACATACCCTCCTTGCTGGTCCTGGGTGTGGACATAACCAACGTCCATGCTGTAGTAGTCATCCTGGTTCTCCACTTCCAAGAACTCCGTGAGTTGGACACTTTAGACCTGAGAAAGAAAGCCAAGCCTGGAAGTTACCGGAAGAGGGAGAGCTATATTTTGCCAGCCCAAACGGACAAAACAGCAGGCTTCTGTTTCCACACAGTGGGCTGTCAGCATGCAGCTATAGACATGATGAATGTATAAAGAGCTATATGTAGAGAAAAAAGACATTAGCAAAGAATGTCAGGGAAGAGTAGTTCCTTAGATAGATAACTAACTAAATTTAATGATTAACTCAGGATTATCTGGAAAAAGGTAGACAATAGAGCCAAGTGCTAAAGGTGGTCTCTGAAGCCAGAGTGCCTGTGTTCAGGTCTTGGCTCTGCCAGGATCTCACCTTAGGCAAGTCACGCAGCTACTCTTAGCCTCCAGTTCCTCGTCTGTAACATGGGCACAGTGGAGACACTGCAATGGTTGTTGTAGGGAGTATATGACACCATGAATATGAGGCCCTTGAGATCTGTAAACATTAGCTGTTAAAGATATTCTTCTTTTAATCTTATAAATACTTCTAAAATGCATTAACACAATTTTATGTCTTAGTAATGTACTGGGTTGAATGTGTCCTCCCAAAATTCATGTCCAATTGAAACATGTGAATGTGGCCTTATTTGGAAATACAGTCTTTGCAGACGTACACAAATTAAGAAGAGGTCATACTAGATTAAGGTGAGCTCCAATCCAATGACTGGTGTTCTTATAAAAAGAGGAAATTTGGAGACAGATACATAGGGGAGAAGGCCACATGAAGGCAGAGGCAGACATTGGAGTGTTGCGTCTACAAGCCAAGGAACACCAAGGACTGCTGGCAACTACCAGAAGCCAGAAGAGGCAAGGAGGATTTTCCCCTGGAGCCTTCAGAGATAGCATGGCCCTGCCGACACCTTGATTTTGGACTTGTAGTCTCCAGAATTGTCAGAGAATAAATTTCTCTCCCAGTTGTTGTGAGCCACTCACTTTGTGGTACTTTGTTATGGTAGCCCTAGGAAACTAATATAATTTGAGTATTCCAATCATAATTTTATTTTTTAGATGACCAAGGGCCTATTTCTTCCTGAGAATCATTATTCTAATAATAATTCTCATAATTTCAAACTTCTCTACCCTTCTCCCCACCCGCAATGCCCAGCCTCCCTCAGTCTCAGATGACACCCCTCCACTTCTCCACTCACACACAAACCCACCACAATCCCGCCCCTCCTTTCCTGCTCCTTCTGCACAGTAGGGGCCGATTCCACTCCCCTTCTCTAAGGCCGTTCCCTCCCCTTCTGAAGCATCTCTTCTCCTTGGACATCCAACTCATCTCAACCAGAGATTTCCCAATTGACACTGAAACATGCTCACAGCCCTCTGATTTTGAAACATCCTCACACCCTTCCCCAGGTTCCACCCTACATCTCTCCTCCTTCTCACAGTCCAACCTCCTAAGACATCATCTGTACCCACTGTCTCTATTTCTTCACCTCCTGCTCCTCATCCATTGGCTCTTGTCTCCATCAAGCCACCTGAACCATTTTCACTAAGACCAACAATGACCCTTGCTCCACATCCAGCAGACATTCTTTAGTCATCTTATGCAATCTCTCAGGAGCATCTGACACAATTTAGCACTCCCTGCTCATATTCTTCTTGCTCTCACCAATTTTCCAGCCATTTCTTCTCTATCAGGTCATTAAATGGTGGCCACACTCAAGCCTCAGTCCTAGGACCTCATCTTTTCTTCCTAGAGTCCTGCCCTAGGAGATAGTACACTTTCACAGCTGAGATTACCATATTTAGACCATTTGCTCCCTAATTTATATGTCCAATCCAGACCTCCTAGAGCTCCAGACACACATATCCAATTACCTATTTAGCATCTGTTCCTGGGCATCTCAAAGGCCCCTCAAATTTAACATGATCAAATCGTGTGATCTCCCCCACGAACCAAGGCGACCTCCAGCTTCCTCATTTTAGTAAATAGCACCACACCCATCCACTTCCTCTAGCATTAAACATTCCTGATGTCTCTTTCTGCCTCACCCTACATGTCCAATCTATCATGAAGTCCTGTTGATTTTACTTTCTATCTCTCAAATCCATCCAATTGTATGCATCTCCACCACCCACCACCCTAGTCCAAGCTGTCATTAGTTTGCACTAGGACTAGTCTAGGAACTTCTAAACTGGCCTAGCCTCTTAATTGGTCTGTCCACATACCCTCGGGCCTGGGCTTATTCTCCCTTCCATTTTACTCACTACTGGCAGAGGATCTTTTAGAAATGGAATTTAGATTATGTTATCCCTTCTCCCCTTTAATATCCCAAAGGGCTTCCCATTGCTCACAGAACAAAGCAAAACTCCATGAAAGGACCTACGTGGTCTGGCCCCTGCCTATCTCTCTCCAGTGGTTTTGAACCAAATGTGATTTTTCCCCTCAGAGGACATTTGGCCATGTCTGGAGACATTTTTGGTTGTCATAACTTGGGGGAAAGTGCTACTGGCATCTAGTGGGTGGAGGCCAGGGATGCTTCTAAATATCCTATGGTGCACAAGACAGCCTCTCACAATAAAGAATTATCAGGCCCAAAATTTCAATAGTGCCAAGGTTGAGAAACCTTGGGCTACTTTCATTTTGCATCACTTTCCTCCTGGATCACTGTGTCCCAGCCATTCATGTCTTCTTTTCATTTCTTGTGGGTGCCATGCTCCCTCTTGGCCACAGGTCCTTTGCATAGGCTATCTATACCCACTTCATGGAATTGCTGGAGCATATGATAATTCTATTTTTAATTTTTTGATGAACCACCATACTATTTCACACAAGCAGCTGTACCACTTTACATTCCCACCAACAGTACACAAGAGTTCCAATTCCTCCACATCCTCACCAACATTTGCTATTTTATATATATATGTATGTATATGTATTTCTTCTTAGTTGTTATAGTCATGAGTCATTTAAACTATGGAACCAATAGATCCCAATCTTTTATCTCCCATCTATTCATTCTTATAACATAAAAACTTTGTTAAGTAATCCACTGTTGGATAGAATCCATTTATCTATAAATTTTAAGCAGTCATTATATCCTGGCTCTCGGGAGACATGTCATTTGGTTTGTGTATGTGGCATTGCCTATTGTATAACCACAGGAATCCCTCTGGAATCTTCACAAACAGGGCAGATGATCACCTGTGGGGATGGTTAATTGTCATTATCAGAAAGGTAGATCAGGGGTACTCTGTAAGCCCTTTCGATTCTCTGGCTCTGATTCAGTTTTTACGTGCTGTTGTAAGTACACCAGGTGATTAAATACTTAATCTCCCTGAAGAGACTCCTCTTTAATGAGTTGCTCATTCAATTATAGATTTTTTATTTAAGCTGAAACTTAGAAATCTTCTAATAAGTAAAACCACGAGTGTTTCCAAATAATAGCTATGGTTCATAATATTCCATCAAGAAGATATTTCATTGTTAAACATTTTTCTGATAGGTGGTTGTTTTTGGTTTGCTTTGCTCTTTACTATTCTTTTTTTTTTTGGCTGCGTTGGGTCTTCGTTGCTGAGCACAGGCTTTCTGTAGTTGCAGTGAGTGGGGGCTACTCTTCATTGCAGTACGCAGGCTTCTCATTGCAGTGGCTTCTTTTGTTGCAGAGCACGGGCTCTAGGCGTGCAGGCTTCAGTAGTTGCAGCACATGGGCTCAGAGTTTGTGGCTTGCAGGCCCTAGAGTGCAGGCACAGTAGTTGTGGCTCATGGGCTTAGTTGCTCTGCAGCACATGGGATCTTCCTAGACCAAGGATTGAACCCGTGTCCCCTGCATTGGCAGGTGGATTCTTAACCATTGCGCCACCAGAGAAGTCCCTGCTTTTCACTATTCATTAGGCATAAAACTTTTTAATAATTAGGAGCTTCCTTTGACTAGGAGTTCCAAAAGTGAACATATTGTTTTTTATGAAATGAGAGGCACCGGTGGAAAACAGAAATTATACTGAGAAAATTACATGTAACATACAAAAATTAAACAGTTTGCTTAGATTTATAAGCTAGCATGTCAGCTTCTGTTGGCATTTAGCTCCTATAGCCTGTTATGCAAAATGAGTTCTCCTCTGAGGAAAAAAGGGACAACTTAATGTGGTATGCTTTATCCACTTTACTGGAAAAGACCTTTCTTTCCCAGTGTTCTTGTACAGGGGAATTTTCTGAGACTTTAAAGAAATGGCTACCGGATTGAGTTCTGAAGCTGATGGAAAGCAGTAACAGTGTCACGATGCCGACTGTAATGCCATCATCTATTTAAATGCTCTTTTTTTCCACTTTCCCCACCCCCAAGTCAGGGTTCAAGCCCTTTATATAGACATACATATTTCTTTCCTTTCCCTCCCTGACTTCCTGTGTCTGAAATGTACACTTATGTCCACAGGAGATGAACTATGAAGACGAGATGGCCAAACTACCTCACATAGGGTTATGGCTCAGTCACTATAATATTTCATTTTTATTTTCATTTCTTCCACAGCCATGTGGAAGACCTTCCTTCTAATGTTTTTGTGGTGTAGAGAGTTGATCCTTCAATATTATTCTTGGAGGAGTGGCAAGAAAAGGATGGCAATAATTACCTGTTTGACTAAGGTATAATCTGATCTTTGGGATGATTCATATGTTTTTAAGCCTGCAAATTAACTGATGTCAAAATAACTATTTGAGTATAGTAACTATAGGAAAATTGGTGCCCATCATTAATTCTTTTCACTCTATTGATTTCTGCCATCATTTGTTAGTAAAAAGTTTAGGCCTTTTGGCAATGTAGACAATACTTCTCTGGCTAGCCTACCTTTTTCTAAATCATCTTTTCATTAATTTCAAATAATAAATAGTACTACTACTACTACTACTACTACTACTACTACTATAACCCAGTCTAAGAACTCATCAAACTTTGTTGGGTGACTGACCCAATCCTTTGGCTACAATCTTTTAAAATTAAAATAAAAAATATCTTCTAGTCTCCGCCTCACCTGCAGAGTGATACTTTATCATAGCTATTTTATCATAGCTATTTTTTCTGCATTTGAACAGCATGATATACTTTGCAAAGCACTTTCATTTATATTGTCTGTCTGTGACCTCACAACCATTCTGTTACGAACAGAACATTTCTTTTGTTCAACAAACATTTACTAGATACCTACTATGTGGAAGATATATATACAACTCCCTACTTCCTTTTGCCACCTGAACATCTATTAAGAATGGCAAAGTTTCAATGCCCTTAACCAAGATCCTGATCTTCCCAACAAACCTGCTCCAACCACATCTTAGATGATGGCAACACCAAACTTTCAGGTACTCAGGCCAAAACTTTGGAATCAACCTTGACTTCTCTCTTTCTCTCATATTCTACATCCTAACTGCCTGGAAATCATAGTGGCTGTACCTTCAAAATATATCCAGAACTTGACCATGTCTCATCATGCCTTCTTCCCAGATGCATTGCTCTAGTTTGATCAATGTCATAGCCTCCTAACAAATCTCTGCTCAGCCCTTTAGTCTATTCCCAATACAGCAGCACAAGTGTTAAAATGTAAGTTAAATTACATCACTCTCTAGCTCAAAACTCTCCATGGGCTCCCCGTCTCACTCAAAGTCCTCAAAATGATCCATAAGGCTCTACATAACCTGTTCCACTCTTCCAATCTCTCTAACCTCATTTCCTAACAATTTCCCCCTCATTCACTCTAGCTGCACTAAGCTCTTTGCTGTTCCTGCAACACTGCTGGACACGATTCTGCCTCAGAGCCTTCTCATTGGCTCTCCCCTCTACCTGGCACTCTTCTCCCAGTCAGTCACATGGTTTGCTTCCTGATTTCCTTCAGGTCTTTACTCAGATAGTACCTTCTAAGTAAGGCCTTCCCTGATCACCCTACTTACTCCTGGCAATATCCCATCACCAACTCTGTATCCCCTTTTCCTTCTTAATTTTTCTCCACAGCTTCTACCACCATCTTCACCAGTCCACAAAGGCTAGGTTATTCTGTGATAAACAACCCCAAAGCTCAGTAGCCAATACTTAAAATTAATCTATCACTCAGGCAGGGCCCACTGCAGGACTAGTTGCTTTCTAGGCCTCTCTCTGCTAGCAGTGACCCAGGGACCAGGATGTTTCTATTTTGTGGCTTGACATGCTGGAGTGCCATGGATTGGCTCTTACATGCTTTGGACTGGAAGTGACACATCGCATTTCTGCTCATAGCCCTCTGGCGCCTCCCAACTGCAACAGCCTAGGATGTCTGGAGAAGCTTTGGTGCCAAACCACTAGCCATTCTATATATGTTACTTACTTATTTATTTAATGTCTATTTCCATTAAATAGTTCCATGATGGCAAGGATTTGTGACAGTTTTGTTTACTGCTGTATCCCTAGTGCCTAGTATATTTATTGGTCAGAACATTTGTGGGGTGAATGAATGAGAGAATGAATGAATGACAGGCTCACAGACTGTGGGAGTAGATAAGCCAACAGTTTTAGAATGAGCCAAGTGCTGTAATGTAGGTAGACAAGTCATAGGGAGAAGCACGCAGCTCTGCAGAGAGATGTGAGGAAGAGGTAATGTTTGCATGGACTTGAATAGAGCAGGCCTTTATCAAGGAAAGAGCAAGTGAGGGACAGAAGGGCCATTATGCACAAGACCCAGAGGCATGAACAGCCCTGCCCATTCAGAGGAAGGCCAGGCCCAGCTCTGTAAGAATGAAGGTATAGGCACAGTGGGGGGAAATGAGGTCTGAAAGGTTGGCAGGGGCCAGCTTGCACCCAACCTTGTAAACTTCACCAAGGAGCCTGAACTTTACCTTGTGAGAAACAGAAAATTCATAAAGACTTCAAGCAAGGGAATAAATGTGATTATGTTTGGGCAAAGATCTGGAGAAATTTATAAAACAATGAGGAGTGCCATTTTCTTATTTAAAATTCTGTTCCTCACCAACCTTGGAATTAGTCCCACATCCTGAGGAGAGCCTAGCCTTTCGTGGTCCGCTTTTTTCTGCAGCCTCATCTCCCACTACTTGCTCACAACAGTCTCTGCTACCAGCATGTCAAGTCCAGGCAGATCCTGAACACACTATGAGGTGTCAAGCCCATGTGTCTGAAGAGACATGCTCAAGGTCAAACAGCCAGGAGAAGCCTGCTGCCTCTCACTCTGGGGCCCTTTCTACCCTGTCACATGCTTTAAGTAGGCACATGGCAAAGTGTCCATGACAGGTTGTAGGGGCTTTCCTTTTCTGGTATTATCACTGAGCAAACACGTGTTAACACTGGCCCCAGACTTTCCTCGTGGGATCAAACACACTGGGCCCAGGGAAGAGGGTCTCCGTCTCAGGGGCTTCTTCAATGTTAGTTCCCCTGGCTGGTAAGCCCAGTGATTTTGCTCCCAGTAGCCTCAGCCCTGGCCTGGTGAGATCAACCCAACAAATTAGCATCTGTTCCTTCCATCCTCTACATGGGAAAGAATCACATAGTTATTCTGGACATTCTAGATTAAATGCTAACATGGCCACATACATGGAGTGCAGTAAACCACATGGTCCTATTAAAGACCCTGAAAGAAGGCCACTTCCTTGAGTTTCTCACGCTGAAGTAGTAGCTGCTGACAGCTTCTTAAGGGTGATGTTATTCCTATCATTTATGAGAGCATAGGAAAGAAATACTGTATTACCCTTGAGAAGCTCCTCCTACAATTAATGGGACAGGATAAGATTTGTCTCCCCTCTTCTCCTTCATTTTCACCCCACCCCATCACAGAACAAACAAACTGAGAGATGGGCTCAGTGGTAAGAAAGATCTTTTTTTAATCTACAGCTGTGGTATAAGACAGGCTGGATATTAGCAACAGAAAGATGTGTTTGTTTTATGGGTGTGTTTGTTTCCAAAGTGTCTTAACCCTCCTCTCCAGCTCCACTGAGGAATATACTAACTGGACTTGACAAACCATGAACTAGGATCAAGGGAAGAGGGCAGAGGGGTAAAAAGGGAAGTCTATGTATGGTGAGGAGATGGGAGCGGGGTAATCGTTAGGGAAGGAGACCAAAAAGAGGAATCTCCCAGATACTGAGTGAAAGTTGGACTCGAGGTGACTAGGTAGGAAAAATAAGGAAATGTTTTCTAATATCTAGAGCTGAACTGTTCAATACAGTAGGCTCTAATCACATGTGGCTATGGAGCACTTGAAATGTGGCTTGTCTGAATTGAGGTGTGCTGTACATATAAGGTACACACTAGATTTTGAAGATTTAGTATGAAAAAATATATATTGCATCAATGATTTCTTTATATTGATTACATGTTAGAATGATGATATTTTGGATACATTGGGTTAAATAGATTATATTATTAAAATTAATTTCATGTTTCTTTATACTTTTTATAATGTGGCTACTAGAAATTTTTAAATTATACCTGTGGTTTGTGTTATATTTCTACTGGACAGCACTGCTCCAGACTGCATATTAACAATAGTTGATAATAAGATTTCATACCCTTATAAGACATGACAATCATAAGTCAGGGGTCATACAAGCTTAAAATATGACTTATTTAGCAGCTAAATAGATTTTATTTTTCACATTTGTCAAGTTAGTATCTTTTAAGAAGATAAAATCCATATTAAACCCCACCTTCAGGAATAAACCTTCTAGAGATTGAGATGAAAATATTGCAAGACTGTCTACGATATTTCAAGAAAATGTATGCATTTTCAACTTTACTCCCAAAGAAAGGGATTTAATATTAATTTTTTAGACTATAGAAAAACATATTCAAGAGATAGTAAAAGCACCAAGGACAAGTAGGTTTTGGGATGGACAGATTTTTTCTATGTTTCAAATATTTTTCTACATTTGTTTTTTAACCTATTTTTTAAATTGGGTTTTAGAAAACAGGAAAGATAACAATAAATGCTGGAGAGGGTGTGGAGAAAAGGGAACACTCTTGCACTGCTGGTGGGAATGTAAAATGATACAGCCACTATGGAGAACAGTATGGAGGTTCCTTAAAAAACTACAAATAGAACTACCATATGACCCAGCAATCCCACTACTGGGCATATACCCTGAGAAAACCATAATTCAGAAAGAGTCATGTACCAAAATGTTTATTGCAGCTCTATTTACGATAGCCAGGACATGGAAGCAACCTAAGTGTCCATCAACAGATGAATGGATAAGGAAGATGTGGCACATATATACAATGGAATATTACTCAGCCATAAAAAGAAATGAAACTGAGTTATTTGTAATGAGGTGGATAGACCTGGAATCTGTCATACAGAGTGATGTAAGTCAGAAGGATAAAAACAAATACCGTATGCTAACACATATATATGGAATCTAAAAAAAAAAAAATGTCATGAAGAGATTAGTGGTAGGATGGGAATAAAACACAGACCTACTAGAGCATGGACTTGAGGATATGGGGAGGGGGAAGGGTAAGCTGTGACGAGGTGAGAGAGTGGCAGGGACATATATACACTACCAAATGTAAATTAGATAGCTAGTGGGAAGCTGCAGCATAGCACAGGGAGTTCACCTCTGTGCTGTGTGACCACCTAGAGGGGTGGGATAGGGAGGGTGACACAAGAGGGAAGAGTTATGGGAACATATGTATATGTATAACTGATTCACTTTGTTGTAAAGGAGAAGCTAACACACTATTGTAAAACAGTTATACTCAAATAAAGATGTTAAAAAAAATAAAAAAATTAAAAAATAATAATAATTAAAAAAAAGAAAACAGGAAAGAGGCAAAAAAAAAAAAGTACCTATAGCAATGTCAAGGAGGGTCTTACAAGAGTTTCTCTGTAAGAACATGTGGTTCTCAGGATAACAGAAAGGGCCCCTCTTCCTCTGTTCACTATCAAGTGGACAAACCAGCAGCTGAAATGCCTTCCTTCCTTCCTATTGTGGTTTCCAGGGCTGAGTGTTCCCTGCCCATGTCCTGCTCTCAAGTGGACACTGCCTTTTATTGCGGGTTAAAAAGTCATTTCCCTTTTCACCACAATTTTTCAAAAAAGCTATTTTCCTAGAAACTCCCACCTGTTACTTAATCATGTTAACTGATTCCAGGTGCTAAGAAGAAGGTGGCTTGGGAGATGAGATAATCATGGAAGAAAAAATTGTAGCAGAATCCTCACCTTGTGCTCGGCAGATGTCCCATGGGCACGGTGGGGAGTGCGTAGGCCTTGAGAGGTGCCCAAGCCTCCTTTTGCCACATTTACCCAGAAACTATCTTCTGAGGTGGGGACCAGACTCCCTGCAACCAAGGTAAGGCCTGAAGTGTTGATCGTCAGTGTTCACTCAACAGATCTAAAACAGTTCAGAATTCCTAAGCAGATGCGCGGAAACAAAGAAAGAACAGGGTCATGACCCTGCCTTTGCTGGCCCACCCTACAGAGTGAAACTTACTGCGGCCCCAGAAGTTGGCAGGTCAACCCTACTGCTGGAAAAGGAACACACCACCCCACAAAAGTCCTGGTTTCATGAAAGAATCAGAACAAAGAACAAAGTGTAAAAATGCATTACTACTAGAGTAGCAGGAAAGCCCCCTTTCCAGACAACCAAGCAATTCAGATACATGCAGGGCCATCCGCATACCTGCAGCTCCCTGATCCTCAGGTGGCACAGATACAGAAAGGACAAGTAGGTCCCTCTCATCAGGACAGGATCCCTATCAATGGGCCCAGTCCCATCATCCAAGCCCAGCAGTTGTAGGGCCACTGCATAACTGTACTTTCAGCAGGCAGGAAAAATAGAACAAATGCCTTTCTCCTCAAAGTGGTTCAAAAAATTCACATATACCATACTGAAGTCATTTTATTTAACTTCACAATAGCCACTTTTAAAAAGTGCACTGGAAGGAAAATTACGGCTCTATATGTATAAATTTAAAAAGAAATTTCTCTTAACAAACACTCTCATTAAAAATTCAGTCCTAGGGTGAAACATCAGTTATCTGGTCTGCTGTAACACTCTTGCTTTTATTTCAGCTTCAAATATTTTTGAGTTCATTCTATGAGGCCACCATGACCCTGATACCAAAACCAGACAAAGACGTCACAAAGAAAGAAAACTACAGGCCAATATCACTGATGAACACAGATGCAAAAATCCTCAACAAAATATTAGCAAACAGAATCCAACAGCACATTAAAAGGATCATACACCATGATCAAGTGGGGTTTATTCCAGGAATGCAAGGATTCTTCAATATATGCAAATCAATCAACGTGATATACCATATCAACAAACTGAAGGAGAAAAACCATATGATCATCTCAATAGATGCAGAGAAAGCTTTTGACAAAATTCAACACCCATTTATGATAAAAACCCTGCAGAAAGTAGGCACAGAGGGAACTTTCCTCAACATAATAAAGGCCATATATGACAAACCCACAGCCAGCATTGTTCTCAATGGTGAAAAACTGAAACCACTTCCACTAAGATCAGGAACAAGACAAGGTTGCCCACTCTCACCACTCTTATTCAACATAGTTTTGGAAGTTCTAGCCACAGCAATCAGAGAAAAAAAAGAAATAAAAGGAATCCAAATAGGAAAAGAAGAAGTAAAGCTGTCACTGTTTGCAGATGACATGATACTATACATAGAGAATCCTAAGGATGCTACCAGAAAACTACGAGAGCTAATCAATGAATTTGGTAAAGTAGCAGGATACAAAATGAATGCACAGAAATCTCTGGCATTCTTATACACTAATGATGAAAAATCTGAGAGTGAAATTAAGAAAACACTCCCATTTACCATTGCAACAAAAAGAATAAAATATCTAGGAATAAACCTACCTAAGGAGACAAAAGACCTGTATGCAGAAAACTATAAGACACTGATGAAAGAAATTAAAGATGATACAAATAGGTGGAGAAGTATACCATGTTCTTGGATTGGAAGAATCAACATTGTGAAAATGACTCTACTACCCAAAGCAATCTACAGATTCAATGCAATCCCTATCAAATTACCACTGGCATTTTTTACAGAACTAGAACAAAAAATTTCACAATTTGGATGGAAACACAAAAGACCCCGAATAGCCAAAGCAATCTTGAGAATGAAAAATGGACCTGGAGGAATCAGGCTCCCTGACTTCAGACTATACTACAAGGCTACAGTAATCAAGACAGTATGGTACTGGCACAAAACAGAAATATAGATCAATGGAACAGGATAGAAAGCCCAGAGATAAACCCACACACATATGGTCACCTTATCTTTGATAAAGGAGGGAAGGATATACAGTGGAGAAAAGACAGCCTCTTCAATAAGTGGTGCTGGGAAAACTGGACAGCTACCTGTAAAAGTATGAAGTTAGAACACTCCCTAACACCACACACAGAAATAAACTCAAAATGGGTTAAAGACCTAAATGTAAGGCCAGACACTATCAAACTCTTGGAGGAAAACATAGGCAGAACACTATACGACATAAATCACAGCAAGATCCTTTTTGACCCATCTCCTAGAGAAATGGAAATAAAAACACAAATAAACAAATGGGACCTAATGAAACTTAAAAGCTTTTGCACAGCAAAGGATATCATAAACAAGACCAAAAGACAACCCTCAGAATGGGAGAAAATATTTGCAAATGAAGCAACTGACAAAGAATTAATATCCAAAATTTATAAGCAACTCATGCAGCTCAATAACAAAAAAACAAACAACCCAATCCAAAAATGGGCAGAAGAACTAAATAGACATGTCTCCAAAGAAGATATACAGGTTGCCAACAAACACATGAAAGAATGCTCAACATCATTAATCATTAGAGAAATGCAAATCAAAACTACAATGAGATATCATCTCACACCAGTCAGATTGGCCATCATCAAAAACTCTAGAAACAATAAATGCTGGAGAGGGCGTGGAGAAAAGGGAACACTCTTGCACTGCTGGTGGGAATGTAAATTGATACAGCCACTGTGGAGAACAGTATGGAGGTTCCTTAAAAAACTATAAATAGAACTACCATACGACCCTGCAATCCCACTACTGGGCATATACCCTGAGAAAACCATAATTCAAAAAGAGTCATGTACCAAAATGTTCATTGCAGCTCTATTTATGATAGCCAGGACATGGAAGCAACCTAAGTGTCCATCAACAAATGAATGGATAAAGAAGATGTGGCACATATATACAATGGAATATTACTCAGCCATAAAAAGAAATGAAACTGAGTTATTTGTAATGATGTGGATAGACCTGGAGTCTGTCATACAGAGTGAAGTAAGTCAGAAGGACAAAAACAAATACCGTATGCTAACACATATATATGGAATCTAAGAAAAAAAATGTCATGAAGAGATTAGTGATAGGACGGGAATAAAACACAGACCTACTAGAGCATGGACTTGAGGATATGGGGAGGGGGAAGGGTAAGATGTGACGAAGTGAGAGAGTGGCAGGGACATATATACACTACCAAATGTAAATTAGATAGCTAGTGGGAAGCTGCCACATAGCACAGGGAAATCACATCTGTGCTTTGTGACCACCTAGAGGGATAGGGATAGGGAGGGTGGGAGGGAGGGTGACGCAAGAGGGAAGAGATATGGGAACATATGTATATGTATAACTGATTCACTTTGTTGTAAAGGAGAAACTAACACACTATTGTATAACAGTTATACTCTAATAAAGATGTTAAAAAAAAGTTAAAGACGTTGACAATTTTTAAATTAGGAAAGTATTTTTAAGAAGAATAAAAATTTCTCATATTTCCATTACTTAAATTGTAAAAATAAAATATTTTTGAGTTAATATGTAACCTACATATTAATCAGTCAATTGTCTCCACAGTGTTTAATCCATTTCCTTGAGTCACCAATAAATGATTTAATTTTACCCTGTCTCTTTCTTCTGCTTGACAGGCTCATTAGCACACGGGCTAAGACTTATTTGTGCTGGGTCATTTTCATCTCGTTCCACTGAAAGATCATCTTCCTTCATGTTTTCATTCTAGCAAAGAAGTAGCATTAGTTGAATTACATGAACATTCACAACACTATTAACAAAATCAAAGTTGGGTCATCACAAAATTAAATCTCATGATCCAAGGCACATTTAGATGAACAAGTAGAACAGCATTATGATCCATTTCAACCTGACATATGAAAATCTGGATTTCTACAATAAATTAGAGGTTGCTGTTTTTACTATGATTCATCTTATGAAAAGTGGACACACATATTTGTAGATGTTTGGAACCTTGAACCTCTCTAATCTAGTCTTGTCCCAGGCTGAGAGAGATCAGTGGATTAAACTCCTCTACTTTTTAGCTATATGATTTAATCATCTAAAGTCTTGATCCCGTTTTCACATTTGTAAAATAGCATGAAATTGAAAAATAAGTTGCTGTGAGAATTAAAGGTTAGAATGTGTGTAAAGCTCAGTGACTGGTAACTCATAGGTGTTCAGTACATGCCAGTTCTCTCCTGGCCAGGGATGGCAGTAGTCAGTCAGCCCTGTAGGATCTACAAGAATCTGTGGTTTACACTTATTTCCACAGTCATCTTTCCTAATGTCGAGAAGGATGAGGTCATGCACCCAGGCCCTAAGGAAAACTATGAGGAAGGTGACATTGACGTATGGTCCTACCCCTGCCCTCTGGGCAGCCCCTTTCTTAGTTGCCCTCTCTGCCTGAACCTGGGCATATACTCCATTCTCATAAGATGTGCTCTTTCACAGTGGCTGATCCTCATGAAAACACTGAGTGTCAATGGCTTAGTTGGGTTACTTGTATTCTAACAGTGGTTCTCAGAATTCCAACAAGCCCTTATGGTAGAAACTGTTGGTTGTACCCCAATATCCATTTTCCTCTTTTCCCACAGTACTTGAATATTTAGCTTGGCACATGGACACCCAGATACAGATGACATTTCCCAGCCTCTCTTGCAGCTAGGCATAGCTATGTGACTGAGTTCTGGCTAATGGAATGAAAGTAAAAATGCCATGTGGCAGCTTCTGGGAATCGCCCTCAAGTGGCAGCTTCCCCATCCCCATTTTCCATTCTGCTGCTTAGCACATGAATGTGACAGCTGGTGCTCCAACTCAGACCAAGTGTTGATCTCAGGTATGGCGGCCACATTTGTTGGAACTTCAGGATGGAAGTAGCATGGGCCCCTGAGGACTCCATGAAGCACAGTCATCACATCAGCTCTGTACTTCCTACCCCTGGATGTTAATATGAGGGAAAAATAGAGAAATTTCCATCTCCTTTAATCCTCTGTTATTTTGTTTTTAACTACGACCAACACACAAACCTAATCTTAACTAATGAAGTCCCCAGGACTCTAAAGATAGACTACCTAGGGAGGGTGGGAGAGAGGGTGATGCAAGAGGGAGGAGATGTGGGAGCATGTGTGTATGTATAACTGATTCAGTTTGTTGTAGAGGGAAAACTAACACACTATTGTAAAACAATTATACTCCAATAAAGATGTTAAAATAAATAAATAAATAAAGATAGACTACCAGTTTTTATGACAGGCAGTGGGGAAGAAAATTTTGGACAGGGATATTGGGAGGAGATGGTGAAAGAGAAAGTTGTCTAATCGGGTGTCTCTAAGTGGCTTCCCATTCTGCCTGCGGGCAGAGGTACCTCCTGTCTGTTCCAGGTAAGTATGTACATCAGTATATTTCTGTGTAAACATCCCACAAGCCAAGGACTGGAAAAGACCCTAGGATGTGACATAGTGCACTCCTGTTCCTTAATATAGGAACACAGGATCATCATCCCTCTGTTATTAAAAAAAAAAAAAATCATAGGAAATCCACAAGGGGGGTTGAATTTTGAGAGTTTCTATTTGACCCAGAACATTGGGTGAGAGGGGCTCTACAGAAGCCTTTTGCCTCCGGGACTTATATTGCTCTTGTGTTCAGCATTGCCCGATATGGCTCCAGAGGGAAGCCTAGGAGTCACAGCTTTTCTCTGTGGGGTTGTGACTTTTTCAGCTGCTTCTAAAGTTACCCAGAATTACACAGGAAGGAATAGGAAGTGATGTCAAGTTACAGTGAAAGACACTTTGAAGGAATGACTGAACAAACCACAAAAATACTGTTGGACCGGCAGATTGCCAGGAAGAAAGGAAGCGGGCACAACAGGCTAGGGTGAGTAAAGATAGACAGCCCAGCATCCTCCCGGAAAAGCGAACCAGCCACAGCCCACAGAAGCAAACTGCTTAGGAAATGCCGAAAGTCCGTGAGTGTATACCCCTAAGAGAACTGGACACGGCGCAGTTAAGCAGAGGGCTAACAAGAAACCAGAATGTCAATATCACCTATGCTCATTCTCTCTTCCTGGGTAGGTTAATTCTTTGACATTTACACTGCCTTGTGGCTGGGTCTTTGAAACCAGAATGGCTGAGTTCATGTTTTCTGACAGTTCAGAGATTTCCACTGATCGCCAATTTCATTTTCTCCTGGAAAATTGGCAGGGGCAGTGGAGTGGGAGGTAGAGTGGAGGGAATAATTAGGGGAAAAGTAAGCCTATTATGTATTCCCCACCTGCCCAAATGTCTCTACGGTTTACTTGTGTATACCCACAAAATAAAAAGACTAGAAGGATACATACCAAATGTTAACAATACTGTTGTTATAGTTGGGTGATAGAATAATGGGTGATTTTTATATTCTCCCTTGAACTTTTCTATATTTCCCGAATGTTCTGTGATAAATACATGTCACTATTGTCATCAGAAAATGTTTGTTTTTAAAATGTCCTATTGAATTTAATGACGAAGGCCAAGAAAAAGGTGTTTCATGTTTCCCTAAACTTCCTGTACATTGGAGCTACCACATACAACACCACTTTTGTGAGAGCACACCACGTACTCACTATATTGCATTATCGCTGGAGATGGAGGGGAGCAGGAACACAGATGGGGAAAATGGCTGTCCCCTTCCTCCCTCCTTCGTGTGGCCAGTGAGAAGAAGCAAAAGAAGAGGCAAAGGATGCAGTGTTTTCTGCCACTTCACCACTCCATAAAGTTAAAGAACAGCGACCAATTTAAACTGTATCTTTAGAAATATGATGGTCAATAGCAGTATTTCATGTCTGTACATAGTCATTTTAATAATCAGGTGTTTTTGAGAAGAATGGAGTTGGACACAGTAATAGAATTACAGGTCTGGGAGTATCTACGCAGGGTTAGCTGGTCCTTCTTCTGATCAGGACTACAGTTAAATTATCTTAAGTT
The DNA here is from genome assembly GCF_026419965.1 of Kogia breviceps. NCBI lineage: Eukaryota > Metazoa > Chordata > Mammalia > Artiodactyla > Physeteridae > Kogia > Kogia breviceps. The sequence goes on along the minus strand of NC_081322.1, from coordinate 41,005,423 downwards.
TTCTTCAAAAGAATATCCCCAAATGCAGTCCATTTGGATCAGAATTATCTCTTTCTAGTTATACACCGTTGTCAATTAACAAGGACATGAAAATCTGACATTTCTGCTTTATCTCCCAAACCCAGATCTTTAAGTGTATGTGGAATTAGAATTGTGTTTAAAGAAAAGCCTTCAATGCTAATAGTAAATATAAAACATTCTAAAACTCTCTAAAGAAAGGTTACTGGCCAACAGTATTTACTAAGAATTTTTCAGAAACTGTTCTGAAGTTGCACTACATTTAGTGTCTGTATTCTCTCAGAGCTGTCAGAATGAATAGTCCTCTGAGGTTTGCTTTCCTTCATGCAGAAGGCCCTTAAGAAAGTTATTTTTCATAGGGTATTGGTGTTCAGAATCAGGATGCTGCCCAGCATACACGTGCTAAAATTCATACTTCACTGCCATGTCCTTGCAAAATAGTAACAGAGCTTTAAAATTCATATCCACATTCCTGTGACTCCTCCCAGTTGCCACCTTTTCCTTAATCCTAATCTCATCTGACTAGTATTCAACATTCAGAATGACAACACACTACTATTGGTGCTCTGATCCTGCATAAAGTGCTTGACCAAAGCAGAAATACTGGAGGAGGTCACAAAGTAACACCCACAGGAAATGTGAAGGAAGGTAGAAAACTATTGGCTGTTGCCTCAGGATTTCCTTTTTAAAACCTGGGCTATTTTGTGTTCCCTACTTGGATAGCTCTTCTTCAGGTTGTGTGCATAGCTGACTCCTTCTTGTTCATCAAATTTCAGCTGAGATGCCCCCCACTCTGAAAGATCTTGGTTGACCTCTCTATTAGAGGATGCTCCTCTCTACCCCACTGCCCTCTACTTCTTGTTTTCTGCATGGCACCCACACATTAGAGATGTAGATTTACTTCTTTGTTACTCGTTTATCGCATGTTTCTTTCCTTAAGCCCAGCACAATTCATGGCACAAAAGGTAGTACCCACGCAATTATCACTGAATGAATGAATGGGAAACTGGAAAACTTGTATGACACTAATATGTAGGGTAATCTGTGTGTGTGTGTATGTTGTGTTTCTCCCCATGTTCCACCTCTAGGAACTATAGATATTCTAAGTCTCTTTAGGGTCTATTTACCATAAATCAGCTTGAAAATACAGTGTTCACATTTTTCTCCCTTTGGTCAATTCCAAGAACTAGCCAGAGGAAGTGGTATTTTTTCCCTTCTTTCCTTCCTTCCTCCCTCCTCTTTTTACCACTATTGGCCCCCAGGAGTTTAGTTCTCCCTACTCTCATAGCCAAGGAGGAAAACAGCTTTGTGGTGATGGCCCTCAGATGTTAATACCAGAACTTCCCAGGTAATTTCATCAGCATCATTGACTGTCAGGATCCTAGGGGCAGAGGTCTTGTTCAGAGATACCTGGGCTCACTCTGCCTTCACCCTCCTCCTTTCTTCCCTATTCCCTGTGTCCTCCCCCACAAGTTTGGTTCAAGAAGCAGAAGAGTCAGATGTTTTAAAATTTCCCCTTGTTAGTAGAAGGTCTTCTTAAATGCTGACATATACCTCAGTGTGAAACAGCAATGGACTAGGAAAAATGTGGCTGTTTTCTCAACTCTGGCAGGATATTAGCTGAAGAGGGGGTATCACTGGTAGCTGCATACCCTGTCATGGAATTCAGGGCCCAGGGAGAGCCATGCTATGATATGCTGCATCTCCTCCTGGTCTGTGTGGCCAACTCATTTTTCATTAGATTCTCTAGATTTTTGTCTACACATTAAAAAGGTAAAGAAGGTGTGTGTGTGTGTGTGTGTGTGTGTGCGCGCGCACGCGCGCGTGTATGTACACACAGGCATGCTTCCAGCATGTATCTGCTTACAGCCAATCTGTAACTCGTTAGATGCATTTCTGGCTTCATTTTCCCCCATACCCACCTTGGGATGGTGGACCATGACAGGGCTTCTTTCTCTAGCATTTTACTAAACTTCTCCATACCTGTGACTTTATGTGTGATTTTTAGTCACTCTACAATTATCTTTAGGGGTGAAAGTAATAGAATTATTATGCAGAATGGGCTCACTACAAATTCATGCCCTCTTACTTTGACTGGGCTCTCTGAGCTGCATCGTCATCCTTATATTCTTTTCTTGCTGGTGGTCCTGTGGCCTTCCCCCCACAGCGATACCCCTCCTCACGTGTCACTCATACCTTCTACCTCACTAATGCAGACCTCCTACTCCTCTCTCTCTCTGAGACAGCCGGGGCCATTCACAAGCTCCAGAATCTTATCTTTTGCACCTGAAAATTCTATGTACCTCATTCACCTCCAGGGAAGTGATGCCATTCTCCTTTTCTCAAAATTACTCCTCCACCTGGTTTCTTCATCCCATTCCCTCTTCTTTCCCCAGGGTCATCTGTTTCTCAGATTTACCCTTTCATGTCTTCCATCTCTTCTTCTCCACTGCTCCTTCCTCTCAGACTATAAACACACCAAGTCTTCCCATCTTAAATAAACAAATGAAACAAAACTCTTCCCTTAGAGCAACAAACAAATAATAGCCAATTATAGCTCCAAAAATCTTATAGTTCCATTGTAAAGATAAGTATCCACTAGCTTTGTGTAGAAACATCTTTTCATTGCCAAACTCCATGCCTATCCTATGTAGCAGATACCTAACTGGCTTCCCTGCCTCCAATCTCTCCCTTTTTCAATCCAACTAATAGCCTGCTGCCACATTAATCTTCCTAAAATACAGTTTTGTATATATATCACTTCCCTTATAGGATATTAAGCACAAATTTCCTTACTCTGGAATTCTGGGCATTCACAAGATGCCCCTCTCCCCCCCAAAAAATAACCTTCTCTTCACTCTATTTCCATGTGTCTCTTCCACTCAACCTAACTGAGCTTGAACACTCCATATACCATATCTCCTCTGCACTGTTGTTCATGCTTCCCTCCTGGAATACGCTCCCACTTCCCTCTCCACCACCACTTCCCTAAGCCCTATGTTTCCTTCAAGCCCAGCTCAATTTCCTCCTCCTTCAAGAGACCTCCCCCAATAGAACCTACCCTGTGAAGATCACTTTCTCTCTAAACACTCACAATATTTAACATCTGTCCAACTCATCTAGTGTTCAGCACTAGAGTGTGCAACTTTGCATTAGTATTTATTGGTTGAGTATAAGTCCCAGCAGCAAGAACATCTTGTATTACACCTCTTTATATCCCTCTTTTAAATTATCATTTAATATTTTTTATAATGAAAACAAACCCAGCTAGGTATACAGCTTTTGGGGGAGGATCTCTAAAAAAACTACCAAAGTAAATTTCTAAGGTCTACACAGGTGGTGAGTTGAACAGAAAGGCGTATTGGTTATTTCTTCCTGTTGTACCTGGTAGAGGTTGATGTTGCTATAAATAGTCTCCCAGATTTGGTCATAGTTGCCCTGATGCAAACCCTGGGAAGCCACAAATATAGGATGAGATGAAGCCAGCGAGACTATTTTTGCAGCATGATCTTGGAGCACTTGCACTACTCTCTCAGGGTTGGAAATCTTGAGTAGAAGACAGAGGAGAAGGGATGGTTGGGAGAAGGGTTATTCCCTTCTTTTCAGCAAGAATCTGGTCATGTACACATGAATAAGAAAGAAGTTCCAGGTGGGACTTTATTCAATTAAAAAATAAAAGTAAACTCAAACATCATGATTCCCTTAGGCATGTTCCTCCATTCAACACTGTAGCTATTCATATGTACACAGCAACTTGTTTAAAATTCTGTGATAACCCCCTCAACACAACAGCAGGTGCACCCCCACATGTGTTGTGGCACCAATGCAAAGATAAACACTCATCAGTTTTGGGTTTTTCTACTCCTAGGAAGCTGTCAGGAGATAGAGGAGGAGGCAGCTGGGTAGTGTGAGAAAAGCACAGGCTTTGTAAGGACACAGACCTTGGCTCATATTCCTTCTGGAATCCTGGCTTTTCATGCAAAGCAGGACAAGTCAACCTAACAAGAGCACTAGTGAGGTCTCTCCTAGGATTGCTGCAATAATGCCTGGCATGTTATAAGTGCTGAATAAATGTTCCTTTTCCTCCTCTAGAGGTAAAAAATCAAATAATAGTCCCAGAGCTGAACTTCTACTTCAATGATACACATATTACCATATTTCAATTATTTTAATACCACAAGGAACCTCAAAGATAATTTAGTCCAATCCCCATCAAAATCCCAGTGGCATTTTTTGTTGAAGTAGAAAAATTCATCCTAAAATGCATATGGAATCTCAAGGGACCCCAAATAGCTAAAATAATTTTGAAGAAGAAGAACAAAGTTGGAGGACTCACACTGCCTGTTTTCAAAACATATTACAAAGCTACATTTATCAAAATGGCGTGGTACTGGCATACATTAGACATATAGACCAATGGAATAAAATAGCGAACCTAGAAATAAACCCTTGAGAGTATAATCAAATGATCTTAGTAAGGGTGCCAAGACCACTCAAAAGAGAAGGGACAGTCTCTTCAACAAATGGTTCTGGGGAAAAACTGGATAGCCACATACAAAATAATGAAGTTGGATCCTTATCTTATACCATATACAAAAGTTAACTGAAAATGGATTAAAGATCTAAACATAAGACCTAAAACTTTATAAAAACGGGAAAATTTTCATGATATTGAACTTGGCAATGATTTCTAGGATATGACACAAAAAGAACAGTCAAAAAAAAAAAAAAAATCAGGGACTTCCCTGGTGGTCCAGTGGTTAAGACTTCGCCTTCCAATACAGGGGTACGGGTTTGATCCCTGGTCAGGGAGCTAAGATCCCACATGCCTGGCGGCCAAAAAACCAAAACAGAAGCAATATTGTAACAAATTCAATAAAGACTTTAAAAATGGCCCACATCACACACACACACACAAATCTTAAAAAAAAAATCAAACATAGACAAACATGACTACATCAAACTTAAAAAATTCTGTGCAAAGGACAAAATTAACAGAGTGAAAAGGCAACCTAGAGAATGGGTGAATATATTTGCAAATAATATATCTGATAAGGGGTTAATATCCAGAATATATAAAGAACTCCTACAACTCAACAATTTAAAAATCAAATAACCCAACTAAAAAATGGGCAAAGAATTTCAAAAGACATTTCTCCAAATATGATATACAAATGACCAAGAAGCATATGAAAAAATGCTCAAAATCACTAATCATTAGAGAAATGCAAAGCAAAACCACAGTGAAACATCACCTCATATCTATTAAGATGACTAATGTAAAAAAAAAAAGAGAAAGAAAGAAAATAACAACTGTTAGTGAGGATACAGAGAAGTTGAACCCTTTTGCACTATTGGTGGGATTGTAAAATGCTGCAACTACTATGGAAAATACTATGGAGCTTCCTCAAAAGAAATTAAAAACAGAATTATCTTACAATCCAGAAATTCCACTTCTGGGTACATATACAAAAGAACTGAAAGCAGGATCTCAAAGAGATATTTATACATCTGTGTTCATAGTAGCATTATTCAGAACAGCCATGATGCGAAAGCAACCCAAATGTCCAACAACAAATGAATAGATAAAATGTGGTGGACACATACAAAGAAATATTATTCAGCATTAAAAAGGAAGAAAATTCTGACATATCCTACAACATGGATGAACCTTGAGGACATTATGGTGGGTAAAATAAGCCAGTCACAAAAAGACAAATACTGTATACTTCCATAATATGTGGTACCTAGAGTAGTCAAACTCATAGAGACAGAAAATAGAATGGTGGTTGCTAGGATCTAGGGGGAGAGAGGAATGAGGAGTTACTGTTTAATGGGTAAAGAGTTACAGTTTGCCAGATGAAAAGAGTTCTGGAGAGGGATAGTGATGATGGTTGTACAACAATATTACTTAATACCACTGAACTGTACACTTAAAAATGGTTAAAATAAGAGAGGGTGATGCAAGAGGGAAGAGATATGGGAACATATGTATATGTATAACTGATTCAGTTTGTTGTAAAGGAAAAAGTAACACACTATTGTAAAACAATTATACTTCAATAAAGATGTTAAAAAAAATGGTTAAAATGGTAAATTTCATGTTTTGTGTATTTTACCACAATTTAAGGAAAGAGAAGTAAAAAGGGAAAAAAATAATATAAAGGGATTCCATGTAACCCTCACTCTGTTTCTCCCAATGTTAATATCTTGCAAAACTATAGTACAGTATCACAACCTGGATATTGACATTGATACAGTCAAGATATAGAACAGATTCATCACAAGGATACTTCATGTTGCCCTTTTACAGTTACACTCCCTTCCCTTCCCCTCCAGTCTCTCCTTAACCCCTAGAATCCATTAATCTGTTCTCTATTTCTATAATTTTATCATTTCAAGAGTATTGTATAAATGGACTCATACAGTCTTTATGGGATTGAGTTTTTTTCACTCACACAGTTCTCTGGAGATTCATCCAGGTTCTTGAGTATCTCAGTAATTTGATCCTTTTTTATAACTCATTGCTATTTCAAGGTATGGATGTACTTCAGTTTATTCACCCACTGAAGGACATCAAGATTGTTTGCAGTTTTTGGCTATTGAGAATAAAGCTGATATAAATGTTCATGAAAAACAAGGAAGAAGGAAATCTGGTCACATGCTACAACATGGATGAACTTTGAGGACATTCTGATAAGTGAAATAAGCCAGAACAAAAGGACAAATACTGTATGATCCTATGTATATGAGGTATCTAAGAGCAGTCAAATTCAGAAACAAAGTGGAATGTGGTTGACAGGGGCTAGGAGGAGGAGGAAATAGGGAGTTGTTTAGTAGGCAGAGAATTTCAGTTTTGCAAGATGAAAAAGTTCTGGAGATCTATTTCACAACACTGTGAATATACTAAACACTAATGAACTGTACACTTAAAAATGGTTAAGATGATAAATTGTATGCTATGTGGGTTTTTTTACCACAATAAAAATAAGGTAATTTAGTCCAATATTTTGGTTTCACAGATGAGGAAACTAAAACTCAAAGAGGTTATGTGACTAGAGCAATATCACACGAGACTTAGTGTTAAAGCTGTACTAAAATCCAGCTGTTTTGACAATTGTTACTCTCTAGTGAAAGCTAACAGGATATAAAAGTTTGGCGATTAGATTAGAAAATTCCAAATATAGCCTTCATAATGAATCCATGACTAACATTTTTTAAAAGTGGAAAGAATTCAATTTTTTGATAACAGACTTTTATCTACAAGGGATCATGGTTATTTTTTTTACCTTCAAAAACTTTGCTTGGAGTTGCATTAATACATCTGTTCTCCATTCTTTTAGTTTGGTCAAAAGCTTCTTTTGCCAAGGATCACATTTTGGCTTAATCTAGTGGACAAACATGTTCACATAAACTTACAATATAACAGAATGGTTTTCAATAAAAGCTGCAAGCAAAGATAATCAAGGACCTTCTGAAATGGGATCTGGCCTTCAGTGCTAGGAAGTGTGCTAGAGCATGTGAAGTCTTGGAAAGGGTCTGTGTGGCTTCACAGATCTGTGGAGGGAGATGGCAACAGCAGTTCCTGTTTGTACCTGGCCTATGAGATGCAGTAGCTCCATCTGGGATGACACAGAACTATCCACTGGCAGAAGGGACCCCAATTCCATCAGTGTTGGGCATTGCACTTAATTTATGGGGCAAGAAGTTTGTCCACAAAAACTCCTTGTGGCGGCACTTCCCTGGCGGTCCGGTGGTTAAGACTGTGCTTCCAATGCAGGGGGCGTGGGTTCCATCCATGGTTGGGGAACTAACCACAAGGCTCGTAGCGCAGCCAAAAAACCCCCCACAAAACCCCTTTTGGTTCCACATGTAAAACTTCACCTTTCATATTAACAAGTTGTATTTAAAAAATTAGTACTATGGCTGTAAATATCAATACATCAATACACTGTTAACTCTCAAATTTAGATCTAGCTCTAAGCTCCAGCCTGTTATATCCAACTATCTCCTTGATATTTATACTCGAATGGCAAGTGTAACAATCTAAAACAGAAAGCCTGGCTTCCCCTATACCAACCACCTATTTGCTCAAGCCCCAGATTTAGGAATAATCTGTGGTTTCTCTGCTTTCCTTCCATCCATCTTTATCACATGACTTTTCTTTCCTTCATGATACAGTTGATCCTCATTATTCATGGGTTTCGTATTTGTGGATTTGCCTACTAACTAAAACTTATTTGTAACCCCAAAATCTATTCAGAGCTTTCCTGGACAATCATGGACATGCACAGAATAGTGAAAAGCTTGAGTCACCCAACTCCATATTTCCAGCTGAGGTCAAACAAGTTGACATTCCACTTCTTGTTTCAGCTTATACTGTAAACAAATGTCCTTTTTACAGTCTAGTTAGTGCCACATTTTAATATTTTTTGTGCTTTTCGTTAGCTATTTCACTGTTTAAAATGGCCCCCAAGCATAGAGCTGAAGAGCTCCCTCGTGTTCCTAAGTATAGGAAGGCTGTGATGTCTTACAGAAGGACGTGTGTTCGAAAAGCTTCATTCAGGCATGAGTTATAGGCCATGAGTTCGATGTTAATGAATCAACAACATATATAAAATACAGTGTCTTTAAACAGAAACACAAAATAACTAGTTATGTATTGATTATGTATGATGAACCTAACCCCATATTTCCCCTATGAGCTGTCATTTGGGATTTGTTAATTCAGTGTTCATGGCAACTTTATAGAACATAAACACCCCAAATAATGAGAATCGACTGTATTTACCACTACCTCAAATCATCTCATTTAATTTGCTCACTTTTGTATTATTGTGAATTGTGTATCTCCAGCACCAAGGGCCATGCCTGACACACAATATGTAGTCAATAAATAGTTTTTGACTAAAAAACTGGATTTACACAGCTCAATTATAACTTTGTTATTCTTTGTTCTTGCCAAGTAGCCAAGGTCACTAACAACAAGAAAGGAGTTCTGACACAAAAGAGAGGGGCACGGGAGTATGTGGGAACTTCCAGAGAGGCAGATCAGCCTGGCTAACTTCAACATAGGCCTGAGGCAGGGAGGAGCTGGGAGATGCTGATACACAAGGCCAGGTTCTCTGAGCTGCCTCTCCTGAGTCAGGTAGGCACCTACCTTTGCTCCTAGGGGACAGTTTGCTGAGGGCATTGAGCAGAGGGGATAGTAGGGATCTGACAGATCTGATGCTGCCAGGTTGCCTGGCCTCCTTGGAGGACACTTTATGACACTGCTTACATCATTCACAGGTGACTGTCACCACACGTCTCCTTACCTTTATAAAGGAAATCCAGTTGGCTCTCTTTTTCAAGGCCATACCACGTCCTACCAAACCCAAATTCTCCACTTTAGCTATCTCAGCGTCATAATCTGGAAATGTTTGCATTCTCTGTTGCTCCATGAAGATGCTTTGAAATTTTGGGGAAACCTAAATAGGATTGAGAAAAAAGAAGTGGAGCCCAGAAAAAAAAAAAGTCTCAGGTTGTAGGAAATTTCAGAAACAGGTACTGATTGCCTCTGAAACAGTCCTGGAGACAAACTAATTCATAAAACATGATTCTATGACAGTAACAGGACCTTAAAGGTATATACCTAAGGGGCACATGTATTTAGTCAGCCCATTACCATAACTGTGTGTCGTGTTACTTGTTCCAAATATCTGCTCCAAAGATTAGAAATAATGTAATATATTTATTTATATGTATTTTGAGCTGGACCATAAATGGGAAGTAAACTGTCCATCTTTGGAAACACATTCCCTTTTCCTGGCCACCTGGTAAATGAGAAAATCTAAGGGTTAGATAAATCCTGCTCCCAGAAGCCTGACCAGGATATTGCTAGAGAGAGGGTCCAGATGCTAGGGCTTGTTAAAAATCTTTAAGGTACCTCAGTCAAACCCCTCACATCTCAGTTCCAGACTGGGGCTACCAGTGTGTTCTATGATATAACTTCCTACTGCCAAGATGCAGATACTGCTTCCTCCCTTCTCCAGGGCAGACCCAGGCCTACCGAGCTGTGCGAGCACCTTCATCAGTGTACCACCCACAGGGCATCATGACTTCCTCAGTACAAGGTGAGCTTTTTAAGGGATCTCTAGAATCTACCACATGTTGATGGTTGCAAAATAATGTGGATGCTCTTACTGCCACTGAGGTTACAAATAGTTAAAATGGTAAATCTTATGTATATTTTATTACACACACACAGAGACAGACAGACAGACAGGCAGAGGAAAAAGACAAAGAGAGAGAGAGAGAGAGAGAGAAACTACCACAGTGCTGGTACACACTAGGGCCTCAAAAAAGGTTTCTGGAATAAGTTCAGTGAGTCACAGAGCTAAAGATTCTTCCACTTTTAATGCTGGTACCTCCCAGGCTGTGCTGTCCAATTCTGTTGCCCCAGCCACATGTGGCTATTTAACATTTAAATGCAAATTTATTAAAATTAAATAAAATTTAAAATTTAGTTCAGTTACTCTACCCACATCTCAAGTGCTCAATAGCCACATGTGACTAGCATTAACACATCAGACAGACAGACAGATAGTGTTAGTCTAAGGCTAGGGTGGCAAACTTTTTCCTAAAGAGCCGGATAGTAAATATTTTAGACTTTGCAGACCACATGGTCTCTGTTGCAACTACTCAACTCTGCAGTTATAGTGGAAAGCAGCCACAGACAGTACATAAATGAAATGGCATGGCTGTATTCCAATAAAACCTTACTGTAAAAAAACTAGGTGGTGGGCTATAGGCTGTAGTTTGCTGACCCTGCTCTAGGGCATTAGAGAACCAAAATAAACACTCTTCCTGTTTGTAGAAATTCTTCCTACACAAAAAATTTGTTGTAATGTGATTGATTATCTTGGAAGCACAATTAGCATTGCGCATAATACTGTTATAAGAAAATCAAAAGTAGAAACTATCTCTATATAAAGAAGACAAGCTATCCTTTGGGGACAGGGCTGCTCTGTGGGAGGGCTCTGCAGCCTCATGTTCTTTTGTTATCATCGATGATAGTCTACTGTGCCATAAACTACTTTTATTTATTTGGACTCTTTTTAAACACAATTTGTTCTGATTCTGGTTTTTGTCTATCATAATACTTGCTGATAATGAGGGTGAGGATATTCCCATAGAAACACTCTCTGCTGAAGACAGTGCTGCTGCTGATATGAAAAGAAAGACAAAAGCTAAACATCATCACCTTCAAAGAAACCAGAGGACATGTAATACCACTGGTTTCAGTGAGCTTAAAGAGTCTGTGTTACATACTAATAAAAATAATCCTAGGAAAATAATGCTGGAACAAATACACATGGATGCAAAACTGCAAGGTCAAAGCAAATGGTGATAGAAGAAACAGTGGCTCCTTCTTACACGAAGAGTGTTCAAAAACATACAGATTTGATCTTCGCCTTTTTGGATTAATCAACTTACTATTTTTACCTAGCAAATATATATATTTACAAATATTATACAACCAGAGCTAGAAAAATATCTTTATTGTTGAAACTCTGGCTGAAAACTTTATTATTGTAAATTCAAGGTTCTCTGTATATAATCCTATTTTTCCCTTTGAAACAAGTTTTAACATGGCTTGATAGGATGATTCTTTTTCAAGGAGGTACAATGCTATGTGATAGCAGATTAGACTGCATGACTTTAAAAATCACTACACAATATACACTGTATTGAATATAAAGCATTTTGCCAATAGGAGAGCTATTGGAACAGTTTCTGATAATCAAAGGGCTTTAGACACTAAACAACTCCACAATATAAAACTGCCAAATCTTGGCTATGTTTACATTATCTACTATGGATTTTAACCTACCATTTTCTTTAAATTCCACTGAAAAATAATCCTACAATCTCTCTGGGCTGGATATTCAAGGGTCTCATAACTCTTACAGAGAGAAAGTTCAACTGCTAGTCTACATTTCACTTACTACATTTTATCACTCTAGAAACAATTGTGGCAGTATGAATATTCAACTTTGTGGCAAATACTAGTATTTTCTTTTATGAACACCTATATTTGTATTAAGAAAGAATCCATATAGTACCAAGGAAGAAAAGTTCTATCTCCTTAGAAGCATCCCTTAGCTCTTCCATGTCATATGGGATACTGAAATGGGAGAGCAGGAGCCTCAGCTGAGGTTTCAGTTCTTCTGTTTCTGTTGTGTGTTGGGGCAGAAAGAAAGCAGCTTCTGTTCTTGCTGGCCCTGAAAAAAATCCAAAATCAAGAGCATTAACACCAATGAACACCAGTCAGGGAGAGAAAAAGGAGAGTCCTTTGAGATAACTGGAGTCAGGGCCTCTTCTGCTGATGGGGAAGACCATTCTGCTCCATGCCCAACCTTCTCTTCCACAATTTGTAGACTGTCCCACACTCAGCCAGGCCTATCTGACAAACTCTTGGTGCTGGCTTTCTGGGGGAGGTAGCCAGGACTCTCCCTTCTCACAGCCTGCAGGAAAAACCCAACATATCTTTTGGGGAATGACTTAGTGGGAACAGAACTACCTATAGTCCTTTGGGGTAAACAAAGAATATGATTTATAAGTTAACAACTTAGGAGAAGCTGAGAACCTTCACCTCCTTTCGCCTGGCTCACTCCAACTCGTCTCTAAGCACCCAGGTTGGACTTCCCCCTTGAGATGCTTTCTCTGATTCCCCACAGCTGGGTTGGCTGCCTCTCCAGGTGTACCTGGTAAATTCATCACTCAGAGTAAAAACCTGATCAGGTTTCTAAGTCATCTGTAATACAAGGTAAGGGCAAGAAGACTATTAAATTGATTCAGATAAGCAAAGTCTTTAAAAATCATGTAAAATTAAAAATGAAAAGAACCTTAGAGATCACTTCAGCTGAAAGGTTTATTATGGAGATGTGTAAATTGAGGCCCGAGGAGATGAAATGACCTAAACATGCAGGCTCACAGTGAGGCCACAACAGAATAGGCCTAGAGCTCAGTACTCCCAACTTCAAGTTCATTGCTTTTTTCCTCTATTTTAATTGTCTAGTTATAAAGAGGGAGATAATAATTTCTTTTCTTTTTTTTGGCAGCCCCACATGGTATATGGGATCTTAATTCCCTGACCAGGGATCGAACACGCACCCCCTGCATTGGAAATGTG